>NC_080078.1:10528904-11159866 GCF_949987535.1 Balaenoptera acutorostrata
ATAGTGTCAGGATTGAGGTGAATGGTAGGACACTCAGCTGGTGTCTAAGAATTGCTCGTTAGTGTGGGGAAAACACCCATGTTGGAACTGCGTACAGAATCTTGACCGCCTGACACCTGACACGCCTGTCTCATATGCCTTTTTGCTCGTTAGTGTGGGGAAAAACACCCATGTTGGAACTGCGTACAGAATCTTGACCGCCTGACACCTGACACGCCTGTCTCATATGCCTTTTTGCTCGTTAGTGTGGGGAAAAACACCCATGTTGGAACTGCGTACAGAATCTTGACCGCCTGACACCTGACACGCCTGTCTCATATGCCTTTTTGCTCGTTAGTGTGGGGAAAAACACCCATGTTGGAACTGCGTACAGAATCTTGACCGCCTGACACCTGACACGCCTGTCTCATATGCCTTTTTTTCCCTACATCTTTGGCTGCAGACTCTTTGCCTCTTCCTGTGACAACAATTTCATAATATCATTTTCTATGGAGAGAATAGAGATAATTTAATATTTCCTCCAACGTGATTGATTACCTTTTTATTACTGATGATAAGGATGAATGAAACATGAAAATTCATACCACAGACACACTTGCTGTTGTTCTTCGCGGTGCTACAGGTCGATCCCCTACAGACAGGACTTCTGATAAATTCTACCTTGTGTAGTTCCTTTCAACAATTTAAAAGAATGTTTGGTGTATTTATAACTGAATACGCTACGTTACTGAGTATCTTCCTGACCAGAGGGAACTTCTGTTTTGACAACGCATCGATGAAAAACAAATCCTCTGTTGACAATTACACCCATTTTAATGACTGGAAGAATTTCCCACAGACTAGCTTCTGGCTCTGTACATTTAAAACCTTGTTTCTCCTCTACTACCCACATACTTTTGGAGTTGGGAACATGTTCACACCACAATATGACCTTGGGTCTTGTCCCTTGATGTCGAGTTACCAGAAGAGTTGACAGTCAACCATCGGATTATTCCTGGAAACCATTCCTATACCAGGACATCTAGCAATAATTTACCCAGACACAGAAATAACATCAAGCCACATAATACTTACCACTAAACTAGAACTAAATGTAATCTCCAACCCAGCTTCCCCTTCTTGAGAACCCCAAAATGCCCATCTCCACTCAAACATCACCTGACACAGTGGATTATGGGGGGCAGAATAATGGCCCCTAAAGATGTCCACGTCCTAATCCCCAGAGTCTGTTATGTTACCCTACAGGCAAAAGGGACTTTGCAGATGTGATTACAGTTAGGATCTTGAGATGAGATTATCTTTTTGTTTTTAAATGAAAGTTGTTTTTTAATTTAATTTAATTTATTTATGTATTTTTGGCTGCGTTGGGCCTTCGTTGCTGTGCGCAGGCTTTCTCTAGTTGCGGCGAGTGGGGGTTACTCTTCATTGCCATGCGTGGGCTTCTCATTGCAGTGGCTTCTCTTGTTGCGAAGCGTGGGCTCTAGGCACGCGGGCTTCAGTAGTTGTGGCACGCGGGCTCAGTAGTTGTGGCTCATGGGCTCTAGAGCGCAGGCTCAGTAGTTGTGGCACACAGGCTTAGTGGCTCCGTGGCATGTGGGATCTTCCTGGACCAGGGCTCGAACCCGTGTCCCCTGCATTGGCAGGCGGATTCTTAACCACTGCGCCACCAGGGAAGCCCAAGATGAGATTATCTTGATTATCTGGGTGGGGCCACAGGGGTCCCTTAATGAAACCACAAGGATCCTAGTATAAAAAGAAGGAGGCAGAAGGGAATGACAAGGGAATCCAAGGGCACATGGGTGCCCTTGCTGGAAGGAACCACAAGTCAAGGAATTCCAGCCCGAGGAGCTGGAAAGGGCAAGGCACAGTTTCTCCCTGGGAGCCTCCAGAAGGAATACAGCCTGTTGACACCTTGATTTTAGCTCTGTAAAACCCACTTTCCGCCTTCTGAACTCCAGAACAGTTGTCAGATAAATGTGTGATGTTTAAAGCCTCTGAGTTTGTGTAATTTGTTATTGCAGCAAGAGGAAGTTAACACAGGGCTTGTGACAGAAAGAAGAAGGCAGAATAGGAGACAGCAACCTTAACTGATGTGGTTAAAAGATCTCACTTTAGCAAAGTTTACAAAAACATATGTGCATGTGTTGCTAGGATCCCGCAAGGCCATGGAAGTGGCCAGTGCAAGGGAGGTGCCCAGAAGCTTTTAAGCTCCATTAACTTCACGGCAAATCTATCTCTGTGTCAAATGAACCAAAAATTCAGCTCTTTATCTAAAGTACAGAATCTGGGATTAGGTGAAGTTATCAATCTTTGGTCTTACTTAGGTCATCAATGGTAGAAAATATCTTTTTAAAAGCATTTTTTTTCTCATTATGATATATGCTGTTACAAAAATTTTAGCAGATACAGAAAAGTACACAAAAAAGAAATCACCGGGCTTCCCTGGTGGCGCAGTGGTTGAGAGTCCGCCTGCCAAGGCAGGGGACACTGGTTCGAGCCCTGGTCTGGGAAGATGCCACATGCCGCGGAGCAACTGGGCCCGTGAGCCACAATTGCTGAGCCTGCGCGTCTGGAGCCTGTGTTCCGCAACAAGAGAGGCCGCGATAGTGAGAGGCCCGCGCACCGCGATGAAGAGTGGCCCCCGCTTGCCGCAACTGGAGAAAGCCCTCGCACAGAAACGAAGACCCAACACACCCAAAAATAAATAAAGAAATAAATTAAAAAAAAAAAAAAATGAAAAATGAAAAAAAAAAAAAAAAAGAAATCACCTCTAATTCCATTACCCCAAATTACCCACTATTCACATTTTAAAATATGTACACACAATTTTAAAAAACAAAATCAGAAACATACTACTGTATATAGGTTGGCATTCTGCTTTATTCACTTTTCATTATTTCTGAGCATTTATAATCCTGAAAAACGTGAGTTTTGAGTGAATATATAATATTCTATCCTATGTATATGCCATAGTTTAACCATAGCATTACAGAAGTTATTTTCCTATTACAAATAACACTGCAATAAACATCCGAGTTGTATGTCAATTATACCTCAAAAAAAAAAAAAAAAGAATTCCAAGGATGTAAACATTTCCGTACACGTTTATTTCCGTGGGCTGGAATCAGGTCAGCGGCGCACCTGACTCAAAGGGTATAAATTCTTTTAAGCTTCTTGAAACATTACAAATAGCATTTCAGAGGGGCTCACACTCCCTCCAGCCCTGTGAGAAAGGCCACGTCACCTGACCATGACGAGCACCGAGAATCATTGTTTGTGGGCTGGCCTTAGTGACCTGATTCCCGAGAACAGGACTTGGAGAAGAAAAGAAATAGTAACTTGACAATGGAGAAACGTGGCCGACACTACTTACATTAGAGTCCTCCCGAGAAACAGAACCAACAGGAGATTTTATATATATAAATGCAATCACAATGTTAAATAATTATGTATGATATACACATATATATAACACTGAGATTACATGTGTACATATAATGAGATTTATCATAAGGAACTGGCTCTCGTGATAACAGAAGCTAAGTCCCACCATCTTCAAGTTGGAGACCCAGGAAAGCCAGTGGTGTTGTTCAAAGGCCTGAGGGCTGGGGACCCCTGATGTAGATTCCAGCCTGAGTCTGAAGGCCTGAGAACCAGGAGTGCGAGGGCCGGGGAAGATGGACGTCCCGGCTCACGCAGTCAGGTGGAGAGCAAACTCAGCCTCCTTCCGTCTTTCTGTTCTATTCAGGCCCTCAATGGATTGGCTGATGCCCGCCCACGCTGGGGAGGGCCACCTGCTTTACACAGCTCACCAATTCAAACGCTAGTCTTTTCCCCAAACACCCTCACAGACACACCCAGAAATGTTCTTCCACCAGCAAGTTGACGCACAAAGCGAACCATCGCGCCACCCTGACCCAGTGATCCAGGTGAGCCCCACCAGTGACACGTTGATGCCACGCACCCCTGAGGCGATGTGACGAGAAGATGAGGCATCTCACCTCTCCGGTCTTCTTTCCAAAACTCCATAACCCTGGTCTAAACAGGAGGGCTACATCAGAGAAACCCAAACGGAAGGAGATTTGATAAAATACCTGACCGGAACTCTGCAGAACTGTCCAAGTCATCAAAAATAAGAGGAGATTGAGAAACTGTCACAGATCAGAGGAGCCTAACGGGACATGATGACTAAATGCCATGTGGGATCACAGGGTGGAGCCTGGAGCAGAAAAAGGGCATCAGTGGACAAGCTGATGAAATTTGAGTGAAGTCTGGAGTTGGTTGATAGTGATGTACGGTATTGATCTATTAGTTTCGGCAAATGTCCCATAGTTACATATAACGTACCACAGTTATGTAAGTTATGGGTGAGGAGTATGTGGGGACTCTCTGTATGATCTTTACAGCTTTTCTTTTATTTATTTATTTATGTTTTTGGCCAGGCCACGCGGCTTGTGGGACTTTAGTTCCCCAACCAGGGATCGAACCCGGGCCCCCTGCAGTGAAAGTGCAGACTCCTAACCACTGGACCACCAGGGAATTCTCCAGCTTTTCTGTAAATAGTAAAAGTATTCCTAAATACGATAACATTTTATTTAAAAACACACACACACACACACACACACATCTCGGTTTCTGAAGGCTTGAGGAAGGGGTGAGTGAGAATAATGGTTTAATGAGTGCAGAGTTTCAGTTTAAGAAGATGAAAAAGTTCTGGAGATGGGCAGTGGTGAGGGTCACACAACAGTGTGAATGTACTTAATGCCACTGAACTGTACACTTAAAAATGGTGAAGATGGTAAATTTTACGCCATGTATATATATATATCCTACCACACACACACAAAATGTGATTTTCTCAAGAAAATGTCATAGCTCACATCCAATCCGTCGGTAAGTCCTAGCAACTCTACCTTCATCAGATCTTTGTGGTCCCATCGCTTCTTATCTCCGCCACTCCCACCCTAGTCCAGGCCACCAAAACCTCCCACGTGAACCACGGCCTGCAAACTGGTCTCCCTGCTTCCACTCATGTTCCATGGTCATCGACTGTTTACACAAGCACCCCCCGCCACTGCCATCACTGCTCAAAACCTTCCAATGCCTTCCCACTACCTGAGGGAAAAAGTCCCAGTCTTGATATGATCTGGTTACTAGCTGCCTTTTTTTTTTTGGCTGTACCGTGTGACATGAGGGATCTTAGTTCCCCTGACCAGGGACTGAGCCTGTGACCCCTGGCATTGGGAGCACGGAGTCTTAACCACTGGACTGCAAAGGAAGTCGCAGCCTCTTGTACTTGACCTCTGGCCACATCTTCTTTCCTCACTCTGCTCCAGTGTTACTGGACTTCTTGATATTCCTTGAAAACACCAAACTTGTTCCTGCCAAGGGGCCTTTGCACAAGCTGTTCTTGGTGCTTTGAACGCTCTGCCCCCAGATACTGGCCTGACTCACTTCCTCACTTCATCTAGGTCTTTGCATAAAGGGCAACTGCCCAGGGAATTTCTCCCAGACCACCCCCCTTAACCATCTGTTCTCTCCCCTAAACCTCTGTATTCTGACCCTTGTTTTATTAACTACTTTTTAAAAAAATATTTATTTATTTAGTTGGCTGTGCCAGGTCTTAGTTGCGGCATGTGGGATCTTTAGTTGCGGCATGTGTGTGGGATCTAGTTCCCTGACCAGGGATCGAACCCAGGCCCCCTGCCTTGGGAATGCGGAGTCTTAGCCACTGGACCACCAGGGAAGTCCCCCTGACCCTCATTTTAAAATAATATAATATTTATTATATTTACTGATACAAATACACACACACACAGAGTTTGTTTATTGTCTGTCTCCCCAAATAGAACATGAAATCTATGTGAGGGGGACCTTATCTGTCTTCTCAAGTCTTCTGGCCCCAGCACCTAGAAGACCTTGACATATAGGAGCTGCTTCATGAATATTTGTCAAAAGAAGGAATGTGGTCAGTTCTGGGGTAAGATATTTCTAGTTCTCTTCAAATAGATCTGATGCTTTTTAAAAAAATTCATTCCAGGGTTTGTTTGTTTTTTTTAACATTTTTATTTACCCTCAGATAATCTAGGATAATCTCCCATCTCAAGATCCTTAGCTTAGTCACATCTGTAAACTTCCTTTTGCCAAATAAGGTAACGTTCACAGGCTCTGGGGATGAGGACAGGACATCTTTGAGGGCCGTTATTCAGTTTACCGTAAGTTGCTTTAAAGTTTTCTCTTTATAGTTGGTTTTCTACAGTTTACATATGATGGGTCTAGGTAGGCGTGTGTGTATGTGAGTGAGTTACCTGTGTGTTTGGTATTTTGCCAGTTGACCCAATAATGTTCTTTATAGAAAAAGTGTGTGTTTGGTATTTTGCCAGTTGACCCAATAATGTTCTTTATAGAAAAAGTAAATCTCTCTCTAGATTTTTTTCTGGTCCAGGATCCAATCCAGGGTCGTACTTTCTATTGGCTGTCCAGTCTCCTTCCATCTGGAACAGACAGATCTCCATCTTTGTCTTGCGTGAGACTGACATTTATGGAAGTGCAGCCCGGTTATTTTTGTAGGATGTCCCTAAATCTGGGTTTGTCCTATGCGTCCTCCTTAGAGGCAGGAATACCACGGAGGCGGTACTGCTCCTCCTCAGTGCCCCCTACCAGGCAGCTCGGGAGGTCCCTCCGTCCCATTACTGCAGATGTTCCCCTTGGTCACTTGATTAAGGGGGTGGCTGTCAGGTTTCTCTACTTTTATAAAGTTACTGATGTTCCCTTTTTTAATCAATACGTATCCTGTGATCAGATGCTTTGAGGTTATGTAAATCTCCCCTCAAATTTTCACCCACAAGGTAAATTTTACACTCTGGATGTAAATAGATGCATATCAATGGATTATTAATTTAAAAAAAATTATTTTACTTATTTTTTTTTGGCTGCGTTGGGTCTTCGTTGTGGTGTGCGGGCTTCTCATTGCGGTGGCTTCTCTTGTTGCGGAGCACGGGCTCTAGGTGCGTGGGCTTCAGTAGTTGTGGCAAGCGGGCTTCAGTAAACGTGGCGCACGGGCTTAGTTGCTCCGTGGCGTGTGGGATCCTCCTGCACCAGGGCTTGAACCCATGTCCCCTGCATTGGCAGGTAGATTCTCAACTACTGCACCACCAGGGAAGCCCCTGGATTATTAATTTACCTTTGACTTTAAACAAAAAATATTCTCAAACAAGGTAACGGAGGTTCCTTCATTAAATTTTCAGATCTAGAGAGATTACATTTATACAATTCCATCCATAATGTAAGAAAAAAATTTCTTAATTATCTGACAAGCCCATCATCCCCTATAAAAAAGGATATGTGTACACAGATAGGATGTAACACTGAAGCTGAACATCAAAAGTGTCGGTGAAGTATTTCACCGTTCTGATGTTTGGCAGTGATCCAACCACGTGACATTTTATAGAACTGCAAAGCCATCTCACCATGGACTCAAGGGCAGACACGAGGAACGTCACCACCATCCTGCTCTCCGAGGACTCCTCGTTTGTGATGGGCAGGGTGGACATTGCTACTTGGGCCATGATCCCTAGGAAAGAGAAGTATTAGGAAAGTGAGTGGTAGAAATTCAGTGTCCTGCTCAACATGTTTAGAGCTGTGAGGGTCCTCACAGGTGACCTAGTTCAACCCTTCCTTTAAAGTTGAAGAAACCAACACTTAGAGACAGTAAGTGATTTGCCTAAGATCTCTGTAGAGCAATGCTAACTTTCCATAGTGTATTTTCCACTAAACCTAGATATCACCTTCTCATAAAATAAATTCAGGTATTATGCTAGAGAGGCATGTTAACTATTTCCCAGACGAGGAGGAAGGAAGGTAAGGTCCTTTATTGATCCAGTGTTGTTTTGTCAGATTTCAGCATGACCCTGCCTAGCATCACATTCTGGTCCACATACACAGGAAAAGGAGAGAAGTGGCTTTGTGTATTACAGATGGGAAGAGAAAATCCCTTCCTTCCTTTCCCGGCTAGGACTTCTGCATGAAAGCTCATTCTAATTTTCCCCAAACTCTAAATCAAGTGAGCATTAAAAAGTTTCTTTGAAAAAGTTTCTCTAACACCATAAAAAGAGTTCTTTGAACTAGAGCATACAATGTAAGCACCTGTCATTGTGTCCTGCCCCTGCAGTATCTGGCTTAATTATGTTTGTAAGCAAAAGATAAACAGATCAACATAAATATGTATGTGGGAGGAAGCCTAAAGATCTACGGGGGTGAAGTACGGTGGTCCTATAAGGCTATTCAGAAATATTCGCAAACGTTTCTTTCAGAGCCCGTGGTTCGATTCCTTGCCCACTTGAAGGTATGTGGCCGCGTGCCTTGCCTTGGCCGAGGATGTCAGGGAAATGACATCATTTCCACGCAGAGGTTCCTGCCACACTCCTTTCTCTGCAATGGATCTGCCACGTTCCATATGGTTGGGTTCCAGATTGAGGAAACTGTGGATCAGACCCACAGCCAATCACAAGAGACCTCTAGTGCAAGCAAAGAATAAATCCTTGCTCCTTGAATGCACCAAAATCTGGTGGTATTTTTAACCATCGCCTACCCTAGCCAATCTGGATGGATATAGCAGGCTGAAAAGGAATTCTAAAAATATAACTACTCATCTGTCTAGATCTTCTGAAGACACTTGAGGATCCTTGAGGATCTCTTAAGTTAGAGCTAAAGTCTTCCTGAGAAAGAAAGAACGTAGACTAGCACGTACAGAGCCATTAGGATGCAAATTGTTTGACTTAAAATTTTTTTATAACTTTCCCTATTATGAAATAGAACATGAGAGTGTGACATCATACCAGGAACATAAATTAACAGGCAAGACCTGGGCGTGGACAGGTGAGGAAATATACTTCAATTTGAAGATTTTATTTTATTTATTTATTTTAAAAAATATTTATTTATTTAGGCACACTGTGAGGCTTGCAGGATCTTAGTTCCCCGACCAGGGATCGAACCCCTGCCCCCTGCAGTGGAAGCGCGGAGTCCTAACCACTGGACCTCCAGGGCAGTCCCAATTTGAAGGTTTTAAATAATTATCTTAATATCAAGCCTTTGACACTCTTCTTGTTATCACACCCATATTTGAGAACAGATAGAAGTTTGTGAATGTTGTTTGTCATAACAAGGACTCTATTCCCATAGAGCTGGAGTCAGAAAAAGCAGCAAGCAGCACCACCAAGGACACGTGTTAAGTCTTAGAAACTCTTTCCTCTAGCATCTAGATTCCATGATCATCACTTAGTACAGCAGGCCGAAGAAACGGGTATCACAAAGTATGAAACAGCAAAGGCATGCTATTTCTGCCACTTACCAGACTATTCACTTAGATTATGCCCTATCCTGATTCTTTGGGAGCTCAGAATATTTTCATTCATAATTCTTATTTTCTCTTTATTATCCCAGACAGAGAAAAAGGAGCAGATGTATTCTCAGGTTACAAACATGTTGATTTGTCCATGAAAAGCTAGACGCAGGGCAACTTCCTGCCTACTGTTGTTTTCACTTCTCACCTTCAATTGCTGTAGATCTGCTATGCCAATCACATTCAGTGTGTATTAAGAAATGGGAGGGACACCATACCAACAGCGCGTGGGGATGCCACAGGCGAGGAGAAGTCCTATTTCATTACCAGAACTTTTCAAGAGCATCTTAGTACTTTTTGATGGTAAGAACGCTGGTGGGGACTGAGTCCCATCAGGCTTGATGGGGAAGGATGCATTTCGTTTGGGGCTTTCTGCTCTCTAGAAACGGCTGTATCTGGCTTACAACAGAAATTCACTGAACTGTTCTTTGCCTGTCCCAAGAGGTCATTTCCCTGGATAGTCCTTTTTTAAAAAAAATATTTATTTATTTATTTGGCTGTGCCAGGTTTTAGTTGCGGCACACGGGATCTTCATTGCCACGTGCAGGATCTTTTTTTAGTTGCAGCATGCGGAATCTTTAGTTGTGGCATGTGGGATCTAGTTCCCTGACCAGGATTCGAACCCAGGCCCCCTGCATTGGGAGCGCAGAGTCTTAGCCACTGGATCACCAGGGAAGTCCTCCCTGGATAGTCCTTAGTCAACGCTGTTCATGGAACATTCCCTGCACTCCTAACCCGGTGACTGCATCCTCTCCTGCTCCCTTTGCCAGAAAGAAACTGCCATCACACAGTGGCATTAACAGTGAACACCAGAGGACACACCAAGTCAGGCTGGTGACGCAAGCTTACAGGGCATGAGGCATGATGGGCTGGTCCTCACAGAAGCAGGGCCAGGAAAGCCAGGTTGTGGGTTCCCCAGACCACCAACCTGCTCCGGGACCCCAGTGGGCAGCGGCCCTCAGGTTCCTCCTCTATGACTAAATCACTTACTATGAAGGTTCCTTTCACCTCTGAACTTCTATGGGCCCCCTCGTTTTAAAATCAACGGAACCACATATTACATGAGTCTATGCATATGAAATGTCCAGAATAGGGAAATCTATAGAGACAGAAAGTAGATTAGTGGTTGCTTAGGGCTGGGAGGTGGGGTAGCTAAAGGGTACAGGGTTTCTTTTCAGGGTGATGAAAATGTTCTAACATTGACTGTGGTGATGACTGCCCAACTCCATGCATATATTAAAAACCACTAAATTGGGGGCTTCCCTGGTGGCGCAGTGGTTAAGAATCCGCCTGCAAATGCAGGAGACACGGGTTCGAGCCCTGGTCCAGGAAGATCCCACATGCCGCGGAGCAACCAAGCCCGTGCGCCACAACTACTGACCCTGCACTCTAGAGCCCGCGAGCCACAACTACTGAAGCCCTCGCACATAGAGCCCGTGCTCCGTAACAAGAGAAGCCACTGCAATGAGAAGCCCGCGCACCGCAATGAAGAGTAGCGCCCGCTCACCGCAACTAGAGAAAGCCCGCGCACAGCAACGAAGACCCAACGCAGCCAAAAATAAATAAATAAATTTATTTATTAAAAAAAAAAAGAATTCTGATTAAATTACTTCATGTTAAAAGGTCCAACTTGAAATAATTTTTATTTATGCAAAATACATCTATTGGCAAAGCTAGAGTTTCACTCCAATTTCTTTTCTTTATCTTTACGTGTCAGCTGCATTACTTGTTGAAATATTAAAATAATTTTCCCATTGGAAGTTACAGAAATCTCACAAAGATTTTTAAATAAGCTTTTAAATATAGTGAACATGTGTTCAATTTTTATCTAAAATAAAGCAAATATTTGTTTTAAAAAAGGACTCACGTGGGTAAATTTGCACTGTTCTAAAGATAAACCTGGAAGCAAGCTCTTTAATACCTTACCGTTTTTTAAAACTGTGATGAAGAAATATATTCTTGACCATTATCTTTCAGCGTTAACGAATTCAAACACTGTTAAAAAAAAAAAAAGACTATGTCTCATTCAGCAGAGTCGAGTCTTACAATGGAAGTAGGTACACCAAAAGGCAAATTCAAGCATGGTCAATATTATCCGAGGAAGCAGTACATATCTTTCCCAGAGAGAACATTTTTCTTCCATGATTTCTTTCATTGTTTAGTGGAGAGGCTTTTCTAGCTCTTTATCAGCAGATGCAACTTTGCCGACACCACACATTTTTTCAGGTAAGTAGTTCTGAAATCTGTCAACCACCCCTAGCGGGCTCTGTGTTGTCTATCACAAGTCCATCCCCTCTTTGGTGGTGGTTTCCCTTTTTTCTTAGAATTTTGCCATCGATAGATATGTCTTTAGATTTCACGTCGTCTAGCCATAACTTTAATACTTTGCAGTCTCTCTAAAGCCTTATCACATACTTGGCTGGTCACCTAGCAGCTATTGGAACCCTCAAAGCCACAGTATGGTGACTCTCATATTGATGACATGAATAGTGGATTCATAGTGACCTCTCTGTGACCTCTTGCTAAGTCTTGCAGAACCAGTTTTCCCTGCAGTGTTGACATGGGTCATTGTTTCTTCCATTAATCATCCAGTGAGGTAGTGTAGGGGCCATGATGTATGAAAAATACGCATTTTTAAACAGTAGAACCAGACACAGTGTTGTGAGATGCTCACACTGAGAGCCACCGGAGATCTGAGCCCACTTAAGGGACTGGCGTATTCCAGGCTCTTATGCTTGCACCTAATCCGTAATTACACCACAGTAATCTCCGAGAGGACGGTGATGCCAAAACTTTAACAGAGAATAAAATAACAGGCAGAATGAAACTAGGCGGAACTCAAAAAAGCTATTATCGGTTGGCGTCAACTGTGCTACCGGCAATAATTTTAAAAATGTATGTTTCGAAAAAAAAAAAAGTATGTTTCGTAATTATTGCTCTGTTTGCACCCTTTACTTAACAGCAAATGGAGGCAGGAACTTTGTCTTTTACATTTTATGATTTAGAACACACCATGTGTCAATAGCACATCCAAACTAATGAACCATGGTTATAAGCTAATCATGTGGTTTCCCACCTCGAGGACATTTCCCTGAGAAACAAAATCGTTGCATTCTGATAGTTAAAAATCCTTGACAATGAGAGCTTGTACCGGAGTTCAACCCCCCAAAGCCTATATGGTGATTAACTTCTCTACTGAAATCTAAAGCACCAGCTATGTTCATTTAGATCACAGATTTTATATAGTGCTTAACTTTTTGCTTTTTTAAAACTGGAGATGTAAACTGAAACAACTCTCAAATCTCACAGTTTTCCCAGCAAACTTTGAGGACTTTCTCTCCTTTTCAATGTTATATTTTACTAATGAAAAGCAAACATCAAAACCAGACTACCACCTATTTTTATAAATAAAGTTTTATTGGAACATAGCCACACTCACTGGCTTGCATCTTGTCCATTGACTGCTTTCCTGCAAAGGCAGGGTTGCATGTGACAGAGACCACATGTCCTCAGAGCTGGAAATATTTATTATCTGACCCTATACAAAAAAAGTTTGCCCATCCCTGTTCTAGAATTCATTTCCACCACTTAAATTTTGGAATGTCATCCACTGCATTTATCAAACCTCTGAAATCTTGAAATAGACACCTGCTTTATTTTTTAAACTGTTTCTAAATTTACCTTTCCAAAGGTTAATTTTTCAGGTCCCTGAAGCCTTGATTTTAATTAGCAAGTTCCCAAGGTGCCACCTTCTCCCTGACTCAGCCCAGGCCTAAAGTAAGTGGAAACTACAAATGCAAGTGTACCTATTCAGCATTCAACAGAAATGTATTGAAATGGTCAAGAGGTACAAACTCCCAGTTATAAAATAAATTAGTCCTGGGGATGTAATGTACAGCATGGTGACTATAGTTAACAATACTGTACTGCATATTTGAAAGTTGCTTAGAGAGTAGATCTTACCACAAGAAAAAAAAATTGTAATTATGTGATGTGATGGATGATGACTAAGCTTATTGTGGAAGTCCTTTCACAATACATACATATGTCAAATCACTATGTTGTACTCCTAAAACTAATACAGTGTTATATGTCAATTATATCTCAAGCTGGGAAAAAATATCCTAAAAAAAGAATAATAACAAATTTCAAGACAACCAGGACTCTTCTGGAATGACCAAGGAGTATGGAAAAGAACTAGATATAATATGTATTTTCAATGTCAAAAAATGAAAAAAAAAGTCAAAATTAAATGCTTGGGAATTCCCTGGGGGTCCAGTGGTTAGGACTCCACAGGTTCAGTCCCTGGTCGGGGAACTAAGACTCCACAAGCCGTGGAGCGTGGCCAAATTAAATGGAAAAAAAAAGCTTAACAAATAATCAAGAACTTTAGTTTAGCCAAACAAATGTTTAAAATTAAAAAACATGTAATGAGCACGTGCTATGTGAAAACATACACTGCTGGCAGGAAAGACAAGGGGGAAACAAAGTGATTTTTATGTAAATAAAATCCACATCCTGTGGTCTCCAGTTAGACAGACCTGCATAGATACAGCAGAATAGCAGGTAATGAAGGCAAAATGAAAGCCAGAACCCCCCGAAATGGTTCTGAGTCAACAACCTGGGGGATGAGACTGAAAGCATGTTAGCAAGTTCTGCAGCCTGAGAATTAAGAGAAGAGACCTTCCGGGCAGCAGGTGTGGGCAAAGACCCAGAGCTCTGGGCAGCAAACATCGGGCACTAAACAACAGGAAGGCAGAAAGAAAGTTGACCCGCTCCAAATGGATTAACACCTGCAGTAGCCTGGCGCCAAGCCCTGCGTCCACTGAAGGCAAGGTGGCCAGTCACACAGATCAAGCCTTCCTCTCCAGGTGGAAGAAAATAAGAGAAAAGGCTGCTTAACTCTTCGTTTGCAGCTATGAGCAATATCCAATTTGCCAATTTCCAATTCCGTATTTAGACATCTGCTTACTTCAAATTACCAGCAGGAAACTAAACGGTGGCGTTTCTGGCTCAGCCATTCCATTCCTTGGTATGTACCCAAGAGCTGAAAACAAATGTCCACACAAAAACTTGAACACTGATGTTCAACAGCAGTATTCCTAATGGCCCCAAAGTGGAAATAATCCAAAAACATTCATCAATTGATGGAAAATGAAAATGTGGTATATCCATACAATGAATTATTATTCAGCCATAAGAAGGAATGAAAGAAGCCAGATCCAAAACACTCCCTTTGATGATTCTATCCTTAGGAAATACCTGGAATAGGCAGAGACATAAGGATACAAAGCACATTGGCGGTGTCCAGGGCGGGGATGGGAAAGGGGAATGGCTGCCTAATGGATATGGGGTTTCTTTGGGGGTGATGAAAACGTTCTAGAATTACTGGTGATGGTTGCACAGCTCTGTGAATAAACAAAAACCACTGAATTATACACTTTTAAAGGTGAATTTCATGGCGTTATGTCAATAAAGCTGTTATTAAACAGCAAAGCCTGGGTTCGAAGCACGGGGAATATAGCCCTGCAAGCCTTTTTTCTCCTTTATCGCTAAATCATAATCGTGAGGGACTGTAGTCTAGGACCAGAGACTCTTCTTCTGACCTCTAGGTTGGTTTTCTGCCAACAAACCGGCCACTGGTGGCCACCCCACTGACCACACCCACAACAAACCCCACACCGCGCGCCACTCGGCAACGCGCGCGACGTGAGGGGCGGTGTCGGGACACCTCCGCCCTGGAGCCGGGCGCAGTTACCAGGCAACAGCGTCTGACCCGCCCCCCCAGCTAACCAATCAAGCGCGTCCGCACGCAGCGCGGTATCCCCACGTACGCCAGCTGGAGCGTGACCTCACGCACCTCGGGCCTTAGAGAGCCCAAGAGTCGGCAGCACCCGCCCCCACCGCCTCCGCTCAGCCAATCAGAAGGGAGAGGGATGCGCGTTCCGTGCGTGCTACCGTTGCCCCCCGCGCCAGGGCTTCCCCGCCCCACCCCCACTCCTTGGGCCTTGCCCGCCAGGCGCCGGTTCGGGGGCCGGTCGGGCTGGCGGCGAAGGGGGTGCTTGCAGCCCGCGCGCCTGGGTGGGCGGTCTCCCCAGGCCTCCCCTCCGTCAGGCCCGCGGGACGAGAAAGTTCCAAGCAAAGCACCCGCTCTTAATGGCGGCTGCGGCGGGGGCGGGGTACGCACCTGAGGTCCCCGCCGGCGGGCAGCGCCCGGCCGGCCGCGGGGTCCGAGGGCTGAGCCACCTGGGAGTGGCCCGGGGGCCGAGGGCGGCGGCCGCGACCGCGAAGAGGCGAGGGCGCGGCGTGTGGGCGGCGGCCGAAGCCCTGCTCTCCACTATCCCTTCTTTTTCTCTTTCTTTTCCTTTTTTTTTTTTTTTTTTTTTTTGGCTTCCTGGAAGGCAGCCTAGACTCGTGTGTCCGCAGCGCCCCAAGTGGGAGTTGCCGTTTCCGGTGCCGTGGAATAGTTCAGCTTCACAGTGAGCTTGTTGGAAGTCCCTTAGTCCCGCTCTGTTCAAGGCCAGACGTGCTCGTCCATCTTCAGCCTTAGATGAGTGGCTGCACGTGTCTGGTCTCACCCCTGACACCGCCCCCGAACGTGGACTACTTTCTTGCTGTTATTTAATTTGATAGTTTCGCATGATTGCAGTTTGTACCTTTAAAGCGGTGAGGTCACAACTCCAGTGACCGGTGAATCTGCCTTAAAGCCAATGAGTTGTTTGTTATATTACTGTAACAATGTGTCCTCACCTTTTGATGGGGGTCAGTGACATAACCAACCAATCATGAGCTGTCCCTCAGATGGTGATGGCACTCCAGCAAGTAGTCGAATATTACTATAGTGTTGTTTAAGCAAAGTTACAGTTACATATTTTATATATGCCAAAAGGAGAATAGAATAATAGAAACCATTTACCCATTGCTCCAATTAAACATAGCTGCCTTGTTTCTCGTTTTAAAGGAATATTCAGACGCAATTGAAGGCAGCGTTCTCATTCTTTACTGTCTTGAAGTTATGTTCTAATACACATTTTCTTTTGCAAAAAGACAAGTGTCACGATTCGCTGACATTTTTTTCTGTAAGTGGCTCACAAAGATATGCTTCCTAGCAGAAGCTGCTAAAAAAGATGTTATTTCAAGGTAAAGATAACCATCCAGCAGTTAGTTGAGATGGTACCTGCTTTTTTTGACATAATTTTTAAAAGAGATGTTTGAAAATATTTCCATTATGTTATAGTTGATTCCTTCTGTTTGGAAGAGTTATGGTGTATAAATTCTGAGCAAACACTGAGCAAAACTGAATACTGCTCCTAGGAGAAATACAGGATTAGGTTTCTGCCAGCCTCTTCACATTTTGGTAAAACTATCAATACATAACCTTGTTTTATGTGTGTGTCTGTTTAAAGACACCTTATTTAATGTATATTGTTGATTCATTAGTTGAACTCATGGCCAACAGCGCTGTAACTCTTGTGTGAAGGAAGCTTAGCTAGCACAAGTATTTTCTACGTAAGGCACATTGCTGCCTTGTGCTTGGGAATACTAGACAATGCTATGTTTGAGGACCATTTTAAACAGCAAAATCATCAAAAAAAAAGAAAAAAGAAGGAAAAGAAAACCCACAAAATGTGGGAAGTGTAGCATTACATAGACCAGGAAAAGGACACTTGTTTACAGTGGGAGACTGGTGTCACCTTGTTCTACCTCAGCTGGGAACGTGCGCGGCAGGCAAAACAACTTTTTTTGCCACTCTACTGTGTCTGCTAATCGGTGAAAGCAGAGTGAGTATTGCTTTTAAATTTACCTGTAAATTGTAGGTGAATTCACAAATATGGAGTTAGTGAATAATAAGGATTGATTGAATTTTGTTGCCCAAAACAATGGGAGTACAAAACTCTCATACTTGGAAACTTAACCTGGAAACAATTTTCTAATCTGCTTTAAAATCTTCTATATGAAGAGTTTCAGTGTTTTGACTCATTTGTTAAAAATGTCAAAATACACATCTTCTGGTTTGAAAGAACAACTGATTGACAGCAAGAAGAGTTGTGTATATGTACTAGCTCTCATTTCTCTCATTCTCTTTTGAGCCCATTCCAATTAACCCTCATAACTCCACTAAGACTATTTTCCAAGGTCACAAATGACCACCACGTTGCTATAGTTGTTTTTCAGTCTGTGAATCACTTGATCTATCAGCATCTGACAACCAATCATGACATCCTCTTTGAAACTCTTCTGGGCTTCTAAGACACCACACTTGACTGCTGTTCTGCCTACTTTTCTGACTGCTTCTCTAAATCTGTTGCAGGTGCTTCTTTCCCCACCCCACCCCCCCAACCTTTACATAGTGTAGTAACTTAGGCTTTAGTCTTAGATCTCTTTCCTGTCTGCTCTCATTCCTTAGAAAACCTCATCCAGTCTCAGGGCATTAGATACCACTGATACGGTTATGACTGTCAAGTATGTATCTCCAGCCCAGACCGTTCCCCTCAATCCCAGTCTATATAACCAACTGCCTACTTTGAAATCCTCACTTGGAGGATGAGTAGGCATCTCAATCAGAACGTTTCCCACCCTCTCCCCAGTTCCTCCTGCAGTCTTCCCCTTCTCAATTAATGAAACTGCATTCTGCCAGTTACTCAGGCCCCAAACCTTGGAAGCATCCTTTACTTCTCCCGTACCCCACACGAATCCTTCAGACAACCCAGTCAGCTCTAACTTGACCAAGACTCCACCACTTTGTGATCACCACTACCACCACACTTGTCCCAGCCAACATCATCTTTTGCAGTAGACTCCTAATTTGTCTCTCTGATTCTGCCCTTAACCCTCCTCAGACTATTCATAGCACCAAAACACCACAAGCTGGAGAATTCTGTAATTTGTACCTCATTTCACTCCTCTGCTCAAAACTGTCCAATAACTCTCCATCTCAGAGTTAAGTGTAAATGTCCTGACTTAGGCTTCTGGCCAAGATAAAGTAACAAGCATTGGATTTATCCTGTTGCCTGAAATGACTCAAAAATAAACGAGCAAAATACATGATAATGAGGGAGAATTATGAGCAAGTTTTTGGCACTAAATTTGCCAATTTAAGAGAAATGGACAAATTCTTTGAAAGACACAAATTACCAAAGCTTCCTCAAGGGAAATAGATAATTTGAATAGCTCTATATCTATAAAAGAATTGGAAATTTAGTTAAAAATCTTCCCATAAAGAAAATTTCAGGCCCAGATGACTTCACTGGTAATTTCTACTGAACATTTAAGGTTAAAATAAATTTACGCAAACTCTTCCCAAAACTTGAAGAGAAGGAGATACATTCTCACTCATTCTATGGGGACAGCATTGCCATGATACCAGAACCACACAAAGACATCACAAGAAGAGAAAGGCACAGGCCAGTATCCCTCATGAACATAGATGTAAACATTCTCAATGAACTTTTTTTTCAAGATAAAAGGAATATATGTGAATACAAAGACTTCTACACAAATGTTCTTAACAGCTTTATTCATAATATATGAATGCACGGAAAAGGCCAAATGTCAATCAACAGGTGAATCAATAAACAAATTGTGGTACGTCCATATAATGGAATGGTACTCAGCAGTAAAAAAGAACGAATTACGGGTACGTGGAATCTCCAAATTCATCATGCTTAGTCAGTGAAGACACACATCAGAGCCCATATTTTATAATTGTTCATATATATAATTCTAGAAAGGGCAAACTATTTTATAGTGGCAAAAAACATGTCAATTTCCTAGTACTGGGGTGGAGAAAGGGATTGACTGCAAAGGACATGAGGATGATTTTGGTGGGGAAGGAATTATGCTGTATCTCAATTGTGGTGGTGCTCACACAGCTGAATACGTTTTTCAAAATTCTTCAAACTATAGTTTGGATGAATGCAGTTTATTTTACATAAATTATACCCCCATATTGATTAAAAAAACAGCCCTTCACATTCCTGTTTCATGAAAAATAAAATTATTTTAAACATATGTAGTCACATTGTTTTTGCTAAAAATCATCTTACCTACTGGTATTTTCCTATCACTACTATTTTTTTTTTTTTAATTATTTATTTATTTATTTATTTATTTGGCTGTGTTGGGTCTTCGTTTCTGTGTGAGGGCTTCCTCTAGCTGTGGCAAGCAGAGGCCACTCTTCATCGCGGTGCGCGGGCCTCTCACTATCGTGGCCTCTCTTGTTGCGGAGCACAGGCTCCAGACGCGCAGGCTCAGTAGTTGTGGCTCATGGGCCTAGTTGCTCCGTGGCATGTGGGATCTTCCCAGACCAGGGCTCGAACCTGTGTCCCCTGCATTAGCAGGCAGATTCTCAACCACTGCGCCACCAGGGAAGCCCACTACTATTTTTAATGAGAGCAAAGAGTTTAAAAAACAAAATAAGACATTTGTTTAAAAATTATTGTTTATTTAATCTTTATCTCATTATTTAAATAATTTCTTTGTATATTTCATAAAGTACATATTAGTATAATAATATGTGCAAATGATTTATATATATTTTTTCATGCTCACAAATTTTACCCATAGGGATACATAATCAAAATAATTTGGAGACTACTGCCCTAGAAAGCTGGAAGATCCCTTTTCTCAGAAAACTGAAAGAAGAATTTACCCAGAAGCAGCGAGCTGAATTCATCAAGCAGATGGCTGAAACCAATGGTAATATTAGAGTATACCACATTTATGTGCCACGGGAAGACTCAAGATTGTAAAATGTCATTTCTCCTAGTTAATTTCTCTCAATTAGCTCATGAATTTAATGCAATTCCAATAAAAAAAAATCCCAGTGGGATTTTTTAATGCAACTTGGCAAGATGATTTTAAAATTTATTTGAAAGTAAATGTTATGAATAGCAAAGGCAATTTTGTAAAAGAACAAAGAAGAGAGATTTGATTGAATAAAAATCAAAGCATATTATAAAGCTGTAGCAGGTGAAATCTTGTCATATTAGTTTGAGAATAAATCAGTAGAAACAAAAATTGAATTCAGAAATTGATCCATGTATGTGGAAATTTATCATATGTTATAAATGACATTTCAAATCTTCAGATAAAGTGTTAATAGCCAATAATTTGGGGACAATCAGATATCTGTTTGAAAAAATATCAAGAAATATACAATCTTGTCTCATACCACTCATAAAAATCAACTCCAAATCTACATACAAAAAGTAAAAACATTAGATTAAGTGTCTTACAAGTATTACAGAATATCCTTATTATCTTGGGTAGTAGTTTTCCTAAACAAGACACAGAAAGCAGAAGCTGTAAATGATAAAGTTAGTAAAACTGACTACAAGAAAATAAAATCGTGTAGGACAGAAGACACCATAAATTAAGAAAAAGACAGGATAAAATATTTCAACACATTTCAACACATAAGGGTTTCTATGCATAATGTATCAATTACTTCTATAAATTAATAAGACAACCCAATAGAAATGTGGCCAAGAATATGAATAAACAAACAATTCTCAGTGAAGGAAACATGAAATGCTAGTAACCATAGATGTTCAACCTTCCTAGAGATTACAGAATACAAAGTGAATCAATAATGAGATATGCTTTAGGTATTAGATTGACATTTTAAAAGTTTGTATCAGGTGTTTGGTATATGGAAAAATGAATCCACCCATATACTATTGTAGCACAACTTTTAGAGAATAAAAACATCTATTAAATTTTTTAAATGAGCATTTTCTATGACCCAGCAGTTCCGGTTATCAATATCTACCCAGGATATACCCTTAAATAAGTGCAAAAGGAACACGTACAAGAATATTCACTGTAATAGAAAAAAATAGAAACAACTCAAATGTCCATCAAAAAAGGAGAATGGTTAAACAAGATGTAGTTTATTCACAGTAATATCCAAGAGTGGAAAAGAATGGGGTTAAGTCCAAACAAACTGTTGTAAAAGTATCTCCAGGGCTTCCCTGGTGGCGCAGTGGTTAAGAATCCTCCTGCCAATGCAGGGGACACTGGTTTGAGCCCTGGTCCGGGAAGATCCCACATGCCGCAGAGCAAGTAAGGCTGTGCGCCACAACTACTGAGCCTGTGCTCTAGAGCCCCCGAGCCACAACTACTGAGCCTGTGTGCTACAACTACTGAAGCCCGCGTGCCTAGAGCCCGTGCTCTGCAACAAGAGAAGCCACCACAATAAGAAGCCCACGCACCGCAACTAAGAGTAGCCCCCACTCGCCGCAACTAGAGAAAAGCCCGCACACAGCAACGAAGAGCCAACGCAGCCAAAAATAAATAAATAAATTTATTTTTAAAAAAAGGTATCTCCAATATAGTTTTGAGTGAAAAGATGAAGTTGCAGAATGAAATACATATTATCCCAATTTTTAAAAACACACCTAACAAAAATAAAATAATGGTTTTCCATGGTATATGTGGTGCTGTGGTTAAAGGAGCCTTTAACCTTAGCTATGTATAGTGTTTTATTAATTTTTCTACAAAGGTAAAAGTCATAGATTAATTGTATAATTAAAAGTTAATAATAAAAATTAAAATATATAAGACTAATAATTAAGTTCACTCTTTCCTAAACTAGGGACTATCATATCAGCTACCCAAGTAACAAAGAAATTAGAACGTCTACAGGAAAATGTCCTTATGGGTCGGGGGAAGATTTAGTTTGGCTAACAGTTCACAGACATTTTAATACTTTGGGGTAGCTGGTATTTTGCTGTAGAACCATCTTTTCTGAATAGCAATTTGGACAAAAATGTAAATACTTGCCAGCATACAGCCAGTACATAAAACCAACCAGGCTTTGATAGTAAAATATAAAAGCCCAGTTGTGACTGTAAATCCAGGTCTCCTTTCGCCAAACCTGGCTTTTAGGCTGTTTTATCCTGTTTCTCCATTAGTGTGAGCCACAAAATTGATGGGCAAGCATCGCCACCCAGTGGCTGTGGTTCACATTTGCAGAGTTTCTTACTGTGCCCTTTTTTTCCGAAATCTCAAACCAATGGTTCTTTCAGATATCCCTTAAAAGAAAAATGGGGCTTCCCTGGTGGCGCAGTGGTTGGGAGTCTGCCTGCCAATGCAGGGGACGCGGGTTCGAGTCCTGGTCTGGGAAGATGCCACATGCCGCGGAGCAGCTAAGCCCGTGAGCCACAACTACTGGGCCTGCACGTCTGGAGCCTACGCTCCGCAACAGGAGAGGCCGCGATAGTGAGAGGCCCGCGCACCGCGATGAAGAGTGGCCCCCGCTTGCCACAACTAGAGAAAGCCCTCGCATAGAAACGAAGAAATAAATAAATAAATAAAAAAAAAAAGAAAAATGTTCTAGAAATTCAAGAAACCCATATAGGGTTATCAATTTTTTAATTCTGGCAAGTAAAGATTTTTAAAAAGCCTACTACATACCAGCATTGCCAGTTTTGTAAAAGAACAGATATTTAAAACCAAAAAATCGGAGAGGCCATACACTAGATAACAGGACAGTCCTGCTTATGAAAGAACAGTTGAAAATTTATATGCATTTCATACATATATAAGTATATTATAACTATATTAATAATCAGAGGTGGTTAAACATTTCTGAGTGTGCCTGTGATGGTGTTTCTAAAAGCGATGAGTGTTTGTATTGGTGGCCTGAGTACAGAAGATGGCCCTCCCCAATGTCCGTGGGCCTCATCCAGCCCATGGAGGGCCCCAATAGGACAAAAAGGCAGAGGAAGATTGAATGTACTCTCTCTCTTTCTCTCTGCCTGTTTGACCCGGGACATCCGTCTTGCCCTGCCCTCGAACTGGGACTTAACGCCACTGTTGCTCTGGTTCTCAGGCCTTTGGCTCTGACCGGAACTACACCAGCAACTTTTCTGAGTCTCCAGCTTGCAGATGGCAGATAAGGAGTTTGCTATTTTCCTATTGGTTCTATTTCTCTGGAGAACCCTCATACAATAATATTTACATGATTCTCCTTTATTGGTATATGTCTCAGCT
This sequence comes from Balaenoptera acutorostrata, assembly GCF_949987535.1. Classification (NCBI taxonomy): domain Eukaryota; kingdom Metazoa; phylum Chordata; class Mammalia; order Artiodactyla; family Balaenopteridae; genus Balaenoptera; species Balaenoptera acutorostrata. The sequence continues at coordinate 10,552,306 of NC_080078.1, forward strand.
TTATCAGTAAAAGCAGAGCTGAAGACAAAGTCTTGTACACAGAACCTTAATTTTGGAGGTGTCAGGAGTGAGAGCAGGGAGAATTAATGAGTAGTATTGTCCTTTCCATATGGAGGCAAACTGCCTTTGATCCTCTTTACCATTGGGATTGAAAAGAACCCATTCGCCAGATCAGTATCCCCTGGGAAGTTGAGAAACCATATCGATCTGTTCCAGTAAAATACTACCCCTGACTCAGCAGCTATGACTGGACTAAGCACTTAGCTAAGTTTATAGTAGTTTACAGCTGTCTGCCATAACCCAACTGGTGTTTGCAGGAGTCAAACATGTGAACTAAATGGAGACGTGACGGAACCACCACTTCTGAGTCCTTCACGTCTTAGAAGTTGGTGCTCAGGTCTACAATTCCACCTGGGATGCAGTGTATCTTCTCCTTTAATACTTCCTGGGTCAAGACAGGGTGAGGGAACCAATGTGAGCTGCTAAGAATGTCTGTCCCAACTGTGTAACTGGGAATCAGGGAAATAGCCACAGGGTGGGTGTGTGGACACATTTGACCCCCTGTGGGACACACTTGGACCTGGCTCCATGTGCCCTCACTCTAACTGGGGCCTTGTTGGTGTTTCAGGTCCTATGGTGTCCGTGTCAACTCAGACCCTCTATCCAGCTCTTGGGAGATCTGATTCTCGTTTCTCCAGTGGATGGTAACTCTGGTAAGTAACCACAGGTGCCTTTGGGAAATGGTAAAGAGAATATTTATTGACGCTACTGGAGTGGCTCTGCAGGGTCCTTCCTCAAGTGGACCCAGCCTCCTCTATCATTGCTGGACTCTGGTCTGAGAACTGGGTTAGATCCTAAAACCGGGTGAGAGATTGATTTTCATTGTACTAACCAATGTCAGCTTTCTGCTCACCAGATTTTCTTCCAGTTATACAAGGCAAGAGAGCACCCTAGCTGTCTGCCCTTGCATCTTATCCCTCGGAATACCGGGGTCAGATAGCCACGCCACAGATCACCGGTGCCAGACACTACAGTTGCCATTCCGCCCTTGCCTCTTGTTCTACCAAGTCCACCCACCTTGCTTCTGATGGCAAAGTCTAGCCGCCTGGCTCTGCTGCTCTGGAACCTACCATCGTTTTTGGGAGTCTAGTTTTAGAGCACCGTCTGCTACTGTCACCCTAGCCTAGGCACTCCGAGTGTCTCAAAGATGCTAGAGCTTCCTCACCAGTACATCTCTTATTGCCTTAGTGACGGAAGAGTCCTCTGGACCCTCCCAGGGTGGATTAATCCACTTTAACATTCCCACCTCCCCGAGCCTTTTGACTCTTTTCCAGGGAGTTCCAGCATCTCCACCTCATTTATTGATACTGTTGTCATATGTAAGCTTCACAGAGCCATCCCAGCAGCATTAGAATTGGCTCCTTGCCAGGATGTTAAATCCTGAAGGAGCTGGCCCGGTGTCAACAAACTCTCTCCATCCATTCTTTTATTCTGCGCTTCTGGTCCAGCACCCTAAAGGTGCACATGCACCCACACATATTCCCCTAGTCCTGCTGAGCCCAGTACTGCAATTCTATCAGTGAGTAAGCTGTTTCCTCTTAAAATAGGGACTGCTCTTCCTCACTCAGGTTGTGCTGAGACCTGACTGAATATCGGTTTGGCAGCAATGAGGTGAAGTGGGTTGCACCTTGAGGAGGATAAGCGTCATCTCGTGAGGCATCTACTCAGCTGGAGTCATAGCGTGGTATCTAGGCAAGGGGAGGCTGCTCCCCTATATCAAGGGAGAGGGGGCCGTTTCTGCTGGACTGGAAATTAGATTGGGGGCGGCGTCTGTGTTGTAATATTCTCAGGTGCACGGTCCCAGTGCCCCATCCCAGTCTCAAGTTCCCACCCCCTTGCTATCGGGGTTTGACTTCAGCCTAGGAGACCTGCCAAGGCTGTCCATCCGGCCTCCTCTGCAGCTCTGTCACCCTGAAATCCCAGGCCCCTGGCTCCTTTTTGGCTGCAGGAGATGAAAGTCTTTTTAAACAGCAACAACAGGAGGCCTGTTGGTTTTCTCAGCATGGCCCAAGTGAATAGCTGGCTGATCTAAACCTGTCATTCTTTCTTCAAGGCTTCCTACACAGTTAACAAAGCCAGCCAACTCCACAATCTTATAATTACTATTACCCCCATACTATTCATTTCATAGAGATACAGCTTAACCAAATGCTCTGAGTCTACCTGCACCTCATCCCTTCACCCCAAGTAAAAAGAGCCTTAGTAATCATGATGCTACAGCAAGCCAGGGGTTATCACCACCCCACTTCAGGTGCCAATTGTTTTAGCTTGTGTTCTTCCCCAAACAGAGCCTTACATAAAGACTTATTCCCTGGTGGCTTACTTGGCAGGTGATCGTAGGGAAGAGGAGAGAGGGAGTGGCAAGAGTCGTGCAGGAAAAGCAGATGTAAGGGTCACCATTGAGGCTGCCGCTGTGGCCAATGGGGTCCTAATTCTGCCAGGATCCTGAGAAGTGCACTGAGGGCCTCCCCGAATGGACCTCAGTGGTGGCATTTATCCCTCGGCTCCTAAGCCCATTGGTTGACGTTTGCCGCTAGGAGGTTAATTCCTCCTCTCTTCCAGATTGCATGCGTGTATGGGCCCTGTGAGCTCCTTTCTGTGTCTGAGGCATCTGTGGAGTTTTTGGTAGAAATTTTAAAATGCCTGGCATGCACGTGGGACAAGAAGCTTGAAGAGAGTCAGAGCTTGCGTGGAACTGCTCGTCCTCCCATGTCAGAGACGTCAGACTAAGGACGAGAAGGGTGACCAAGGACCCTGGGTGCACCTGCTCCCATACATATCTGTAGAGTCACAAACTCAGGTAAAAGCCCCAAACTTTACCATGGCCCAAAGGCCAAAGGTGATCTGCTGCCCTTCTTCCTCCATCCTTCCAACCTTGTCTCCTACCTCTGTCCACCGCCTCACTCAGCTCTAACCACCCTCCCCTCCGTGTGTGGGAGGGTGGGGGGGGCGCTCCCAGACACACTCCCGGTGTGGTCAGTTAGCATTTAATCGGAGTAGCCACGCACCAGAGGCAGCTCCCAGGAGCCTCCAGGCAGCTCTCTTTCCATCAACACTGGAGGGGTTGCTGATTAGCTTAATGAATGTTAGAAATGGGTTTAGTGAAATTAGTGGCTTGTTAGTTGGTGTCTCAAAGTCCAGTGAGGAGAAAGAAACCACCCTGTGATTTGACAGAGAAGGTTTAATATGAAGAATTATTAATGATAACAAGGGCTTGGCTGGTATGAAGTAATGAGAACTCTAAAGAATACAGGAATGGTAGACAGAGGGAGGAGCCCCCGCCACTAGGGCTGAGCCAGGCCACCCCAGAAAGAGGCCACCCCCTAGAGCTGAGACCCAGACCTCATTGGGAAAGGCTCACCCATGGCTCACTGAATGGTAGGGGTCTCACTGAGAGGTAGCTACCTTTCCTGCTAGCAAAGGTCACAGGAAACGTGCACTCTGGAACTTTATAGAAATCCACTCTCTTGGGGGCCAAGGAAGGTCTTCCATGGGGAGGTGCTTCATAGGAGGCACTTGGCTCTGACAGTGCCCGAGGGGGCTGCTGGAGGAAGCTGTTGTCCGCTCTGGGCCGCTGGCCACCGCCTGCTGCAGGAGCTGGCTGCTGGTGGTTGTCATCACTGGTTGGGCTGCTAAAGTAGCGGCACTTTCCGGTCCCAGATGTAGGCAGTTGTCGCCTCCAGTTTGGAGTAATTGAAGATGCATGGTGGGGCACCAGCGCTCCCCTTACAGGCCTGTCCCGATTCCAATTTTAGCTGAGTTTCTTGAATTAATTCCACACCTGGAAGGAATCCAGTTTTATTGTACTATCAAGACCAGTTCAGATTACTTTGTTGTCCTGGAATGTGCTTTGTAGTCATTCTGTGAAACATGTTTTTACCGTTCTGTGGTGAGGTGTGGCTGATGTTTTACCCTTCTGTGGGGCTGTTTCATAGAGGGTGGTGGGGGAAAACTGCCTGATACGACGTGGTCGCTGTGAGACCGCTCCTCAGAGGCCTCTACCTGCAGTGAACGTGATTAACCCAAGCTGTGAAATCTCTCCTCTGTTTGCAGTGAGGTCATGCTTCCCTTGCACTGCTCCCAGTGACTGAATGAGGCAGGAATAGACACTCAGGCAGACCAGATCCTGGGAGGCATGGATTCCTCTGATGGTCATCTTGGGCTCCAGCACTCCCCAGTGACCTTACCAAGTCTTCCTTAGACTGTACAGCAGCCATAGGACACTTTTACCCAGGCTTCCCTCTTCCTCTCCCTCATTTATTTATTTACAAATTTATCTATTTATTTATTTTTGGCTGCATTGGGTCTTCGTTGCTGCGCACAGGCTTTCTCTAGTTGTGGCGAGCAGGGGCTACTCTTCATTGCGGTGCGCAGGGGTCTCATCGTGGTGGCTTCTCTTGTTGCAGAGCACGCGCTCTACATGCGTGGGCTCAGTAGTTGTGGCTCGCGGGCTCTAGAGCGCAGGCTCAGTAGTTGTGGCACAGGGGCTTAGTTGCTCTGCGGCATGTTGGATCTTCCTGGACTGGGGATCGAACCCGTGTCTTCTGCATTGGCAGGCAGATTCTTAACCGTTGCGCCACCAGGGAAGTCCCTCTCCCTCATTTAGAGTCAGACTTGTATCGTGGCCTGGTGGCTCTCCCAGCTTTCTGAGCACCTCCCTTCCCCTTTTTCTCTTACAGAGATATTTTCCCTAATAAAATCCTTGCCTATCTAATCCCACGGAGGCCTTGCGGAATTAAAGAACCTCGGCTAAAATTGGAGTCAGGACAGGACTGTAGGGGAGCGCACCATGTGTCTTCAATTACTCCAAACAGGAAGAGACAAATGCCCACATCTGGGACAGGACGATGCCTCTACCCAACCAATGAGAAGCCACTATACTTTGGACTCCCAGCTTCCTCCAGTGGACTCTTTGGTATCACAGCCCCTCCCAATTACCCACTTTTCCATATAAAAGCAAGTTCCCTTTCGGCGTTCTCCGGATTTGCCTGTGGTCTGTCATAGTTTGTACTTCTCAATTTGCAGTTTCTTTTCTTATTCCTAAATAACCTCACTTTTGCTGGCAAAACACCGGCTATTACATTATTAAAGTTGATACAGGTATCAAGCATATAAAGAGGAGAGAAAAGGAAGCAAGAGGAGGGAAAAAGAGACAGTTTGCCCTCAGCATTTGGGACTAATATTCGGGAATGACTGTCATAGATCATAATGGGCTGCAAGAGATGCTATAGGCCATGAAGTTCAAAAATTCCTTTCATGTATTGATTTTCTTTTAATACCTCCTCATTTTAGAGGTGAGATCCAGAGGAGGGAGACAACTTCCCAACATCACAGGACAAGTCAGTAGCAGAGCCAGGACAGGAACCCAGGTCCCCAGACTCCCAAATCATTCATGAGGGCATGCCTTGTTCCTGGCTGCGTGCTAAGCTCTAGTACAAAACTGGTGAGGACAATCTGAATGAAGTTCTTGCCTTCCTGGAACTTCAAAGGAGGTGCTCCAGCTGGATGTTAGAAGGCGAGTAGGAGTTTGCTAGACACCTGCAGGGAGAAGAGGGCAGTGGGAAGGGCATTCAAGGCGCTGTGTGCAGAGGAAGGCCTGAAACATCCCTGGGATTCAGAAATTACAAGTAGAGCCACCTGCCTTAAGTGGCGTGTTGGGCTGAGGGGCGAGGTGACGCTGGGAGGAGGATGCACTGTCGGAGACAGCAGGGAGCTCGCTGTGGCTGGAGCGCCGACTGAGCGGCGTGGGCGCGGAAACAGAGGCAACAGGGCCAGGTAAAAAATGTCGAGGGACAGAGGATAGGGGAGAGCACTACGCTGGAGTCGCGCAGAGTGGGCAACCTCTTAAATTTTACTCCTGCTTATTACCAAGAAGCAAAGGGCCTTTGCAAAATGAGAGCGCCCACCAGAGCCGGGAAGGTGCTCAGCAAACGCGCGCTCTGCGGGAAGGCGAGTGAGTTCAGGCCGGCTGCCGGAGCTCGGAGAGAGGTCGCGCACTAAGTCGGTAGGGCCGGGACGGGTCCTCTAGGTCGAGTCACTCAGGAACGAGCGATACCAGGCTCCGCCCAGTCCAGCCCAGCCCTCCAGCCTCCCTGAGCCATTGGCTGCCCTCAAGGCCTTTGCTTTCAGCCAATAGTAAACGTGGACGCAGGCTCTTCCGCCGGGGGAGGTCAAAGGTCGCCAATATGGCGGCGCCCAGGAACGGCAGAGGCGAGTAGCGGAGGATGGCGCTGGCGGCCGGGACTCGGTTGGGGCGCCGGCTGAGCGGGCCGGGGCTGTGGCGCGGACACTGGACGGCGGCCGGGCGCCCGCGGAGCCGGCGCGAGACGGCGGAGGCCGAGGCGGACGCGCCCGTGTTCCAGTACGTGGGCGAGCGCGCGACCCGCGCCGACCGCATTTTCGTGTGGGGCTTCAGCTTCTCCGGGGCGCTGGGCGTGCCCACCTTCGTGCTGCCCGGCTCCGGGCCCCAACCCCGCGCCGGCTCGCGGCCGCGCCGCAGGATCCAGGCCGTGCCCTACCGCCTGGAGCTGGACCAAAAGGTGAGGATTTCGGCTCCCTCCCTTCCTCCCTGCGTGCTGCCCTCCGGTCTCGGCCGCGCCTCCCGAGGCACTCGGCCCTCTCGGAGAGGTCGGCGACGCTGGGTGGCCAAACTTCGGAGAGCACGACCCTCGAGCGGGCTGCCGGAGGGGAGTGCGTTAGGGTGCTGCCAGCATGTACCGAGTGGCCGAAACGTGCCAGGTGTTGCGCCCGGCTCGCGTCATTCGGGAGTCGGGGTTGTTGCCACAGTTACGGGGGAGGAAAGGGAGGCTCGGAGAGGTTGTGAGACAGGCCTACGGCCCCCCAGCTGGCAGGTGTTCGTACTTTGGGATTCGCCTTCGGGCCAATCAGACCCCAGAAGTTCTGCTGTTAGGAAAGCCGACTTCAAAAGGTCAGAAAAAGCGTGGGCCGGCTGGAGTCGGTGAACAATTCGGAAAGGAAATGTTAACTGGAGCAGTAACAGGAATGAGAGGAAGGATGAAAGGTCTAAACACACTGGAATGGTTGCACAGGAGTCCCCTGAGTTGACTCACATTTGAAAAGATGCAGCAAAGAACAGCTACCGGAGGGCGACTTATCTCGGCAGCTAACATACAGAAAAGCGAAAACGGATGTTTAGGATAGGTTCTTGCTTGGCGTGGTTGTGGACGTCTTGGTGGGTGGTGAAAAAGAAGCAGATTTGACCAGTTTGGTTTCTGACTTCTCTGTCAAGGATAACAAATGATCTTTTGCCCTAAAAGGGGAGATCGAGAGAGCCAGGGAATTTAAGCTCCAGAGGAATGAAAAGTTGGGCTTGACTTCTTAATATTGAGTTATGAGAGTTATTTATGTATGCTGGGTATAGGTACTTTATCACATATATGATATGTGCAAATGTTCTCTGCCAGTCCATGGATTTTCTTTTTATTTTTTTAATAGTGTCCTTTGGAGAGAAAAAGTTTTTGATTTTAATGAAGTTCAGTTGATGAGTCTTTCTGCTGTGGATTGTGCTTTTGGTATATCTAAGAAATCTTTGCCTAACCCAAGATCACAAAGATAATTTTTCTCTGTTTTTGTCTGGGAACTTCATAGTTTGAGTTCTTATATTTATGTCTATGAGACAGTCATTTGAATTGATTTTTGTGTATGGTGTGGGGTTAAGGGGCTTTTTGGATGTGGCTATCCAATTGTTCTATCACTAGTTGAAAACACTGTCCTTTATTGAATAGTCTCGGCACCTTTGTGAAAATCGGTTGATGGTAAATGTAAGGCTTTATTTCTGAACTGTCAGTTCTGTTCCATTGATCTGTATGTTTATCCTTATGCTAAAATTATGCTCTCTTGATTACTGTAGCTTTATAATTGGTTTTTAAATTGGGAGATGTTAAGTTTTGGCTCTTCTGGGTCTTTTGCTTTTCCATACAAATTTTAGTATTAGCTTGTCAATTTCTGCAAAACTACCTGCTGGGATTTTGGTAGTGATTACACTGAATCTGTAGATCAATTTGGGCACAAATGTCATCTAAGTAATTTTGAGTCTTTCAATCTATAAACATGAAATGTCTCCCCATTTACTTGGGTCTTTAATTTCTTTCAACTATGTTTTTGTAGTTTTCAGTATATGAGTCTTGCACGTCTTTTGTTTTAAATTTATTCTTAAGTGTTTTTTTCTTTTTGATGTTCTTTTGAATAGAATTGTATTCTTAAGTTCATTTTTGGAGTGTTAATTGCTTTTACATAGTAATACAATTGGATTTTGTATATTGACCTAATATTTTGTGACTTTACTGAACTTGCTTATTAGTTATATAGATTTTCGTGTATTCCTTAGGGTTTTATACATACAGGATCATATTGTCTGGTTGTATGTGAATAAAGACAGTTTTACATCTTCATTTCCAATTTGAAACTTTTGATTTCTTTTTCTTGCCTGACTGCATTAGATAGAACCTTCAGTGTAGCAGTGAATTGAAGTGACATCCTTGCCTTGTTCCTGATATTAGGGAGATAGTATTCAGTCTTTCATCTTTAATTATGACATTAGCTATAAGTTTTTAATAGATACCTTTTGTCAAGTTGAGGAAGTTCCCTTTTTGTCCTGCTTTGTTCAGAGTTTTTCTTTTCTTTTTCTTTTTGAAAAAAATCATGACTAGGGATTAGATTTTTGTCAAACACTTTTTCTATGTCTGTTTCTGTGATCATGTATTTTTTTGTCTTTTATTCTATTAATTGGATATATTACATTAACTGATCTTTGGATATTAAACCAGCCTTGCATTCTAGGATAAATTCCACTCGATTGTGGTGAATAAATCCCTTTTGTACATTGCTGGATTTGGTTGCTAATATTTTGTTAAGGACTTTTTGTTGTTTTTTTCTTGTGATGTCCTCCTTGTCTGGTCATGGTATCAGGGTATTACTGGCCTCATAAAATGAGTTTCTGGAAAGGTTTGTAAAGAATTGGTATTATTTTTTGTTTTAATGTTTGGTAGAGTTCACCAGTGAAGTAAGTCATCTGGACCTGGGCTTTTCTTTATAGGAAGAGTTTTTTTTATTACTAATTCAATATTTAAAAACTTGTTACAGGTATATTAAATTTTTTATTTCTTCTTGAGTCAGCTTTGGTACTTTGTGTCTCTCTGAGAATTTGTCCATTTTGTGCCAGTTATCTAATTCGTTGGCATAAAGTTGTTGATAGTATTCGCTTATAATCTAAATTTCTATAGGGTTGGCAGGTTGGTGATGTCCCCTCTTTCATTGCTGACTTTGGTAATTCATATTTTCTCTCTTTTTACCTTGGTCAGTCTAGCTAAAGATTTGTCAGCTTTGTTAATCTTTTGAAAGAACCAACATTTAGTTTAATTCATTTTTTGGTATTGTTTTCCTGTTTTCTGTTTCATTGATTTCCAGTTGAATTTTTATAATTTTATTCCTGTGCTTGCTTTGGGTTTAGTTTGCTTTTCTTTTCTAGTTTCTTTTGCTGGAAGGTTAGGCTGTAGTTGAGGTCTGTCTTCTTTTGTAATGTAGGTTTTTTTTTTTTAATAGGGTATTTTAAAATAATTAATTAATTAATTAATTAATTTATTTATCTTTGGCTGTGTTGGGTCTTCATTTCTGTGCGAGGGCCTTCTCTAGCTGCGGCAAGCGGAGGCCACTCCTCATCGCGGTGCGCGGGCCTCTCACCATCGCGGCCTCTCTTGCCGCGGAGCACAGGCTCCAGACGCGCAGGCTCAGCAGTTGTGGCTCACGGGCCCAGTTGCTCCGCGCCATGTGGGATCCTCCCAGACCAGGGCCCGAACCCGTGTCCCCTGCATTAGCAGGCAGACTGTCAACCACTGCGCCACCAGGGAAGCCCACTGTAGGTGTTTATAGCTATACTTTTTTCTTTAAACACTGTTTAGCTGCAGCCCATAAATTCTGTTATGTTGTATTTTGATCTTTATTCACCTTATTTTTCGATTTCCTATGTGATTACTTCTTTGACCCATGAGTTATTTGGAAGTGTTTAATTTCCAAATATTTGTTTTCCCTAATTTCTTTATTCATTGATATCCAATTTAATTCTGTTGTGGTTACAGAACATACTTTAATTTCAGTCCTTTTAAATGTATTGTGACTTTGTTTTATAGCCTAGCATATGGTCTCTCCTGGAGAATGTTCCATGTGTGTTTGAAAAGTATGTGTATTCTGTTTTTGTTTGGGTGGAGTGTTCTAGATGTCAAGGTCAAGTTGGTTGATAGCTTCTTGGTTAACCTGTTGTTTGCTCCAGCTGTTATCCACCAGTATCCAGGCAGCTGCAGTGTTCATCATTGGTCTCTGACAGTTTTCAACAAACATTCCTGGGGAAAAGGCTGTTTACCCTGGATGATATCTGGGTCAGATCAGATAAATAGAGCCTTGTGCTTGGGGTCTTACAGGCAACCACTAGATAGATCAAATGAGAATTCCCTGGGAATGGGGCTTTGAAATTTCTCCAATCCCATTTTGCCTCCTCCAATGGCTTCCAGACTGCTGGTTTTCACTATAATTGTGAGCTGTTGGTTTTCAGGAGCTGAGAATAGGTGGATGGGAATAGGTCAAGTTAAAATGCTGCAAAGCTTGCTGTTCTGAGATTCTGCTGCTTTTCTTAAGTAAACATTCCCCAGATTGCTTTAAGTCCTTGGTTAATTTCCAGAGTTCTGAAAGAATTGTTTCTGAGAATGTTTGCCAGTGTTCTTATTGCTCCACCATTTTCACTGATGTCCCTAAATCCATGTCCTTTTTTTTTTTAATTGAAGTATAGATTTACAATGTTGTGTTAATTACTGCTGTACAGCACAAAGTGGCTCAGTTATACATATATATCCTTTTTTTAAAAAATAAATTTATTCATTTTGTTTATTTTTGGCTGTGTTGTTTGTCTTCATTGCTGCATGCAGGCTTTCTCTAGTGTCAAGCAGGGGCTGCTCTTCGTCCCGGTGTGCGGACTTCTCACTGCGGTGGTTTCTCTTGTTCTGGAGCACGGGCTCTAGGCGCGTGGGCTTCAGTAGTTGTGGCTCGCGGGCTGCAGAGCGCAGGCTCAGTAGTTGAGGCGCACGGGCTTAGTTGATCCATGGCATGTGGGATCTTCCTGGACCAGGGCTCGAACCCATGTCCCCTGCAGGGCTGGCAGAATCTTAACCACTGTGCCACCAGGGAAGCCCCTATATTCTTTTTCATATTTTTTTCGGTTATGGTTTATCACAGGATATTGAATATAGTTCCTTGTGCTATACAGTAGGACCTTGTTGTTTATTCATCCTGTATATACTAGTTTGCATTTACTAATCCTAAACTCCCATTCCTTCCCTCCCCAACCCCCCAACTGGCAACGACAAATCGGTTCTCTATGTCTGTGAGTCTGTTTGTTTTTCCTAGATAAGTTCATTTGTGTCATATTTTAGAGTTCATATATAAGTGATATCATATGGTATTTGTCTTTCTCTTTCTGACTTACTTTGCTTAGTATGATAATCTCAGGGTCCATCCATGTTGCTGCAAATGGCATTATTTCACTCTTTTTTTATGGCTGAGAATATTCCATTGTGTGTATTTACCACATCTTCTTTATCCATTCATCTGTCGATGGACATTTAGGTCGTTTCCATGTCTTGGCTATTGTGAATAGTGCTGCTGTGAACATAGGGGTGCATGTATCTTTTCAAATTATAGTTTTGTCTGGGTATATGCCCAGGAGTGGGATTGCTGGATCATATGGCAACTCTATTTTTAGTTTTCTTTTGAGGAACCTTCATACTGTTTTCCATAATGGCTGCACCAATTTACATTCCCACCAACAGTATAAGAGGGTTCCCTTTTCTCCACACCTTCTCCAACATTTATTATTTGTAGACTCTTTAACGATAGCCATTCTGACCAGTGTGACCTCATTGTATCAATAGTTTAAATTTGCATTTCTCTAATAATTAGCGATGAGCATTTCTCTAATAATTAGCGATGATGAGCATCTTTTCATGTGCTCATTGGCCATCTGTATGTCTTCTTTGGAGAAATGTCTGTTTAGGGCTTCTGCCTATTTTTTTTTTTTTTAAATTTCCATACAATCTTTTTTTTTTTTTTTTTTTTTAATGAGGATCTTGAATCAGATGCGTATGTTTGATTGATTGATTGATTGATTGATTTTGGCTGTGTTGGGTCTTCGTTTCTGTGTGAGGGCTTTCTCTAGTTGTGGCAAGCGGGGGCCACCCCTCATCGCGATGCGCGGGCCTCCCACCGCCGCGGCCTCTCTCGCCGCGGAGCACAGGCTCCAGACGCGCAGGCTCAGCAGTTGTGGCTCACGGGCCCAGCCGCTCCGCGGCATATGGGATCTTCCCAGGCCAGGGCTCGAACCCGTGTCCCCTGCACTAGCAGGCAGACTCTCAACCACTGCGCCACCAGGGAAGCCCCCTCTGCCTATTTTTTGATTGTCAATCCATGTCCTTTTTTAAAAAAATTAATTTATTTTTTATTTTTGGCTGTGTTGGGTCTTTGTTGCTGCGCGCGGGCTTTCTCTAGTTGCAGTGAGCGGGGGCTACTTTTCGTTGCAGTGTGCAGGCTTCTCATTGTGGTGGCTTCTCATTGCGGAGCACGGGCTCTAGGTGCATGGGCTTCAGTAGTTGTACCTCGCAGGCTCTAGAGCGCAGGCTCAGTAGTTGTGGCGCACGGGCTTAGTTGCTCTGCGGCATGTGGGATCTTCCCGGACCAGGGCTCGAACCCATGTCCCCTGCATTGGCAGGCGGATTCTTAACCACTGCGCCACCAGGGAAGCACCATGTCCTTTTAATGTAATTACTAACATGGTTGGATTGCATCTGCCATTTCGCTGTTTGTTTCTGTATGTCTTTTTTGTTTGTCGGTTTTTCCTTTGCTGCCTTCTTTTGTGTTAAATAGGTATTTTTCTGTTGGACCTTTTAAATTCCTTTGTCAGGTGTTTTAATATGCTTTTTGAGTTTTTGTTTTTTTAGCGGTTGGTCTTGGGATTATAATATATAATTTATCATAATCTATTTTAGGTTAATAGTGACCTAATTCTGAAAGACTATAGCAACTTTGTTGCAACACAAGCCCATTTCCTCTTCTCTCCTTTGTGTGGTTATTGTGATATATATTACACCTTTACACGTTTTAAGCCCAAGAATACAATTTTATAATTATTATTTTATGCAGTTTTCTTTTAAATCATTTAAGAGGGGAAAAGAAAGAAAATTTGTTTATGCAGTGTTTTATATTTATCTTTATAATTATTTCCACTGATGTTCTTCATTTCTTGTGACTTTTAGTTACCATCTGTTGTCATTTCCTTTTAGCCAGAAGAATTTCTTAGTACTTCTGTTTTTTTTTTTTTAAATTAATTTATTTTATTTATTTATTTTTGGCTGCATTGGGTCTTCGTTGCTGTGTGCGGGCTTTCTCTAGTTGCAGAGAGTGGGGGCTACTCTTCGCTGCAGTGCGCAGGCTTCTCATTGAGGTGGCTTCTCTTAGTGCTCTAGAGTGCAGGCTCAGTAGTTGTGGCTCACGGGCTTAGTTGCTCTGCGGCATGTGGGATCTTCCCGGACCAGGGCTCAAACCCGTGTCCCCTGCATTGGCAGGTGGATTCTTAACCACTGCACCACCAGGGAAGTCCTCTTAGTACTTCTTAAAGCAGGTCTGCTAGCAGTGAATTCTCTCAGTCTTTGGGAATGTCTTTGTTTCATCTGCATATTTTTTTTAAACGATAGTTTTGCTGGATATAGAATTCTTGGTTGACAGTTTTTGTCCTTCAGCACTTTGAGTGTGTCCTTCTACTCTGGTCTCCATTGTTTCTAATGAGAAGTTAACTGTTAATCTTATTGTTGTTCCCTTGTACTTGATGAATCCATTTTCTTTTGATGCTTTCAAAATTTTCTCTTTGTATTTCAAAAGTTTAACTGATGAGCAAGTTTAATCTGTTAGACTTATGGGTTTTTTAATAAAATTTGGTAAGTTTTCTGCCATTACTTGAGTATTTTTTTCTGCCTCTTTCTTTCTCTCTTGCCCTTCTGGGACTCCTGTTATGTAGGTGCTGATATACTTGATGTTATGTTTCAGGTCTCTGAGGCACTGTTCTTTTTTTTTTCCAATGTTTCTTTTTTTTTCCTGTTCTTCAGAATGAATAATTTCTATTGATATTTTTTTCAACTTAACTGATTCTTTCTTCTGCCATCTCAAATCTGCTGTTGAGCCTATATAGTGAATTTTAAAATTTGGTTATTATACTTTACAACCCTAGAATTTCCATTTAGGCTTTTTTTTTTTTTTTTTTTTAAACAGATGTAACTTTACTTATTTATTTTTGGGTGTGTTGGGTCTTCGTTTCTGTGCGAGGGCCCTCCCTAGCTGCGGCAAGCGGGGGCCACTCTTCATCGCGGTGCGCGGGCCTCTCACTGTCGCGGCCTCTTGTTGCGGAGCACAGGCTCCAGACGCGCAGGCTCAGCAGTTGTGGCTCACGGGCCCATTTGCTCCGCGGCATGTGGGATCTTCCCAGACCAGGGCTCGAACCCGTGTCCCCTGCATTGGCAGGCAGACTCTCAACCACTGCGCCACCAGGGAAGCCCCACCGTTTAGGCTTTTAATGTTTTTATTTCTGTATTCAGATTCCATATTTGTTGGGTCATTGTTGTCATATTTTTCTTTAGTTCTTTAAATATGGTTTTAAAATATTCTTTGAACGGTAGTTCAAACAATAGTTCACAAATCCAACATCTTGGTCCACTTAATTTCTCTTGGCTGCTTTCCTCCCTCAGTATAGGTCACACTTTCTTGTTTCTTTGCATGTCTTGTACTTGTTTACTGAAAACTGGGCTCTTGGATATAACAACTTTGGATTCTGATATTATCTTCCTTGAGTTCTTTGTTTTTGTTTTTTTGGAGGTGGGGTAACTTTTCTGTAATTTAGGGAGTCAGTCTCCCCTGCTCTGCGTGGCCCCTGACACCAGTGTCTTTGCTTGGGGTTTTTGTTTTGTTCCCCATCCTAGCTCCCTTCCCCTCCCCGCACTGCCTTTTTTTTTTTTAGCCAGGCTTCTTCAGGGTTGCCCCTTATCTGCATACCTTTGTGGTCAGCCAGTGATTTGGGCAGAGGCTGTGCTCAGACACCTTGAGCTTATAAGGTTTCTCTCCTTCACCTTTGATTCTGTGTGTGGTTTGGGAACCACATTGAAAGTTCAGCCTGATCTCAAGTCTGCCTCAGCTTTTCTTTCCGCTGGGAGCTCCTTTGTGCAGTTTCTCAGTCAGCCATGCTTGTGTGGAGAGCCTTCCATGGCTCTCTCATTTCTAGGATCTTCCCATTAAATTTCTGGCTGGTCTGCCTCTCCTCTTACCCTAGTCAGGATTGCAACCTCAGGCTCGCTGAATTGTGGATCTTCCTTGTTTGTGTCCTGCTGAGTTTGCTGTGGCACGTGACTTTTCACCCTCTACCCCAAATTAAGTTTGTCCTTTCTGGCAACAAAGCTGATGGTTTCATGGCCAGCTCTGCCCTTTTCTAACTTC
Organism: Balaenoptera acutorostrata; assembly: GCF_949987535.1. Taxonomy (NCBI): domain Eukaryota; kingdom Metazoa; phylum Chordata; class Mammalia; order Artiodactyla; family Balaenopteridae; genus Balaenoptera; species Balaenoptera acutorostrata. The sequence goes on from NC_080078.1 coordinate 10,567,903, forward strand.
TGTGCTGACTGAGCTGGGGTAGATGGAGCAGCCCAGGACAAGAGGTCTACAAATCCCTGATACTCTTGCCTGTAGTTCTAGCAGCCCTTCATGAGTAACTTCTTGATTCATTTGCCTTTGATTGACTTCTGGAGCCCTGAAATGGTTGTGGGTTTGTTTTTTGCAGTTTTCTCCAGTTTTATACTTGTTGTTTGGGGAGAGATTTGCTAACCTCTTCACACCACCATAGTTGGAAAGTCCCCTTGTGGCATATTATAAAAAACATTGCTTAATGCTGACTCTGTGTCAGGTATTGTTCAAAGCCTTTTCACATGTTAGCAGATTTAATAATACAGTAGGTGCTTCCCAAATACTTGTTGAATGTTGAGTAAACAGGTGAGAATAATCGTAGTGTGCTGGGCATCAGTTTTGGACTCACTTTTTTATGTTTCCTGCTGTTTGGTCAGGGGCTGGCTCCTCCCTCCCCACTGGGTCATTTCTGTGGAGGTGGAGCCGTTCCAGAAGGCCGGAGAACTGAGGGGTTTTGTTTGTTTGTTTGTTTGTTTGTTTCCTAATACAAATGTACATTTATGTACCTTCCATGTGAATGTTACGAGGGAAAATGTCACAAGGCAGAAGGAGAGATATATAACTTTTGGATGACTTGATTAAACAAGTCATCAAGTTTAAAAGAAGTATTTAGCTCGCTTCCTTCAAGAAATGCTGGAGTTAAAAAAAAAAAAAGAAAAACCTCACGTTTGTTCATTATCAGTGGAAAGCTGGCATTTTCATCAGGATTAGGTTAGATTTACATGTAGTCTCTGAGACTGACTACATAGGCCTTTGGTAAACTGTAAACAACCAAGAGATAGTGGGGGATCATCAGGGTGACCATGTAATTTGTCATCATTTGCTTGAGAGTGAACCTTGGGACATCAGGTGTAAACCAGGACTGCCTCAGGCCACTCTGGGTATTATGGAAAGGGGGTTGACTCTAAAACCAGGCTGCCTTTGGTTTGCTTCCAGCCCCACTGAAGCCTCAGTTTCCTCATCTGATCAGTGAATGTGGGGATTGATAACAGTGTGGGTAAAACACCCAGCAAACACACTGGCCCTGTCAATGTGTTATATTCACGGTAGCTGTAATACTAATTCTTCTTCATGGCAGTGGTGGTTTGAGAGTATAACAGTGTAGCATAAGGGTAAAGAACATGCACTCTGCAATCAGACCGCTTCCACTTACTAGCTGTGAGACTGTATTAGGCAGGCTACTTAATCTTCTAGGAGCCTTGATTTCCTTAACTACCAAATACTACTACCACCACCAATAATAATAAATACTTTATATAGCTCTTACATTAAGTTAGGTACTATTTAAGGTTTTTTATTTTTTATTTTTTTTTATGGCTGTGTTGGGTCTTCGTTTCTGTGCGAGGGCTTTCTCTAGTTGCGGCAAGCGGAGGCCACTCTTCATCGCGGTGCGCGGGCCTCTCACTATCGCGGCCTCTCTTGTTGCGGAGCACAGGCTCCAGATGCGCAGGCTCAGTAATTGTGGCTCACGGGCCCAGTTGCTCCGCGGCATGTGGGATCTTCCCAGACCAGGGCTGGAACCCGTGTCCCCTGCATTGGCAGGCAGACTCTCAACCACTGCGCCACCAGGGAAGCCCCTAAGGTTTTTTTAAAAAAATATTTATCTATTTGGCTGCACTGGGTCTCAGTTGCGGCACGCGGGATCTTCACTGCAGCATGTGGGATCTTCGTTGCGGCATGTGGGATCTAGTTCTCTGACCAGGGCTCGAACCCGGGCCCTCTGCATTGGGAGCACTGAGTCTTAGCCATTGGACCACCAAGGAAGTCCCTACTTTAAGGGTTTTAACTACGTTAACTCATTTAGTCCTCACAGCTACCCAATAAGAGAGACACTGTTGTTATCTCTGTTTTAAATAGAGGGAAACAGACACAGAAGTTAAGCAGTGTATCTCAAGTCACACAGCTGGTAAGGGTCTACCAGTTGTAAACCCTGTGGTCTTGCCAAGATTCAAAATAAGGTAGTCTTCCACTTAACTACTCTGTGAGACTGTGTCTTGGTGAATGGGGATGATTTGATACTTAGACCATTGGGTGATTGTGAAGATTAAACGAGATAGTACATATCAAGCCCTTAACACATAGTAAACGTCCAATAAATGTTAGTTGCTATAGTAATAGTGTGTGTTCTTGGAATGGATAAACAACCTGTCATTTATTGCTGGGAAAACTTGATGTCACAAATCAGTCAATGCTTTATGGGAATTTTTTTTCCAGATTTCATCTGCTGCCTGTGGCTATGGATTCACATTGCTGTCCTCTAAAACCAAGGATGTTACGAAAGTTTGGGGTATGGGGCTCAACAAAGATTCTCAGCTTGGATTTCACAGGAGCCGGAAAGATAAAAGTGAGCGTTCTCACCTTGGTTTCTCTCTGCTGTGATTGGTCTGAAAAAGCACCCTTTTTTTTTTTTTTAATGTATTTATCTTATTTATTTATTTTTGGCTGCATTGGGTCTTCGGTGCTGTGCACGGGCTTTCTCTAGTTGCGGTGAGTGGGGGCTACTCTTCGTTGTGTTGCGCGGGCTTCTCTTTGCGGTGGCTTCTCATGTTGCAGAGCACGGGCTCTAAGCACCCGGGCTTCAGGAGTTGTGGCTTGCGGGCTCTGGAGCGCAGGCACAGTAGCTGTGGCGCATGGGCTTAGTTGCTCCGCGGCATGTGGGATCTTCCCGAACCAGGGCTTGAACCCATGTCCCCTGCATTGGCAGGCGGATTCTTAACCACTGCGCCACCAGGGAAGCCCCACCCTTTGATTTTTAAGAGTATGATTTCATAAACCAAACCATAACAACAGAATAGATGGAGTCTTTAAAGGGATGTTGTTTGAAACCATCTAGATGGGATTATTTTTTAGCTTGTTTGGTAATAACATTGAACCTTTAGGCAGAGAGGCGTTTGCTGGTAAGTAAAGGTGTTCTTTTTTTTTTAACTTTATTTATTTATTTATTTGGTTGTGCCGGGTCTTAGTTGCGGCTTGAGGGCTCCTTACTTGTGGCATGTGAACTCTTAGTTGCGGCATGCATGTGGGATCTAGTTCCCTGACCAGGGATCGAACCTGAGCCCCTGCATTGGGAGCGTGGAGTCTTAACCACTGTGCCACCAGGGAAGTCCCAGTAAAGGTGTTCTTTTTTGGCCCCAAAGAGATGACCTTTCTTTCCTAGCTTGGAGATCACTTGAAATATTCTACAGTGCTTAGAATATGGTCTAGGGAAAAAATTCAGTGAAATCCTTAAGATGGAGGTTTGATTCCAGATATTTGAAACTTGAATTGTAAAAATGTTAGAAATGATTTATAATGACATTTTAAAAAGTAGATGCTCGCCATCAATATAAGTACGATAAGAAACATTTTTAAAAATAAAGGGAAAATTACCCAGAAATATACTGGACAAGACTTTTTCCCCATTTTTTCCTGTTCCCCATTCATATGCAAATATGTTAAAAATATAATTGATTACAGCATATGTTTTGTTTTCTGCCTTTTTTCACTTAATTTTGTATCAGTATTGTTTTATAAATTAGCATTGAAGTCTTTGTTCGCTGTGTAAGACGCCACATTACATTTTTTTACACCTTTTATTATATACAGAAATGGGCAGAAGAGTATACGGCATCCCTATAAATTAGCATTGAAGTCTTTGTTCGCTGTGTAAGACACCACATTACATTTTTTACACCTTTTATTATATACAGAAATGGGCAGAAGAGTATAGGGCATCCCATGTACTGCCATCAGCTGCAGCAATTATCAACTCATGCCAGTCATGTTTTATTCATTTCCCCCACTGTCCCCCTCAACAAATTTGAAGCAAATCTTAACGTTATTGATTTTTTCTTAAATATTTCAGTACATATCTAAAAAAATTAAGGACTATTAAAAAAAATAAACACGACATCATTATCACACCTAAAAATAACAAAATAATCTTTTTATTTATTTATTTTTTTAAAGGAATTCCTTTATTTTTATCATTTATTAATTTATTTATTTATTTTTGGCTGTGTTGGGTCTTTGTTTCTGTGCAAGGGCTTTCTCTAGTTGCGGCAAGCGGGGGCCACTCTTCATCGCAGTGCGCGGGCCTCTCACTATCGCGGCCTCTCTTGTTGCGGAGCACAGGCTCCAGATGCGCAGGCTCAGTAGTTGTGGCTCACGGGCCTAGTTGTGCCGCGGCATGTGGGATCTTCCCAGACCAGGGCTCGAACCCGTGTCCCCTGCATTGGCAGGCAGAATCTCAACCACTGCGCCACCAGGGAAGCCCTAAAGATTTTTTTGATGTGGACCATTTTTTTCTTTTTTTATATAAATTTATTTATTTATTTATTTATTTTTGGCTGTGTTGGGTCTTTGTTGCTGCGCACGGGCTTTCTCTAGTTGTGGCGAGTGGGGGCTACTCTTCGTTGCGGTGCAAGGGCTTCTCATTGTGGTGGCTTCTCGTTGCGGAGCACGGGCCCTAGGCGCGCGGGCTCAGTAGTTGTGGCGCACGGGCTTAGTTGCTCTGCAGCATGTGGGATCTTCCTGGACCAGGGCTTGAACCCGTGTCCCCTGCATTGGCAGGCTGATTCTTAACCACTGTGCCCCCAGGGAAGTCCCAATATAATCTTTTAATATCAGATATCCAGTGTTTATTTTATTTTCTTTTATTTTTAACTTTTTTCTCTTTTTGGCTGTGCTGCGCGGCTTGCAGGATCTCAGTTACCCAACCAGGGATTGAACCTGGGCTACAGCAGTGAAAGTGCCAAATCCTAACCACTAGACTACCAGGGAACTCCCCTCCAGTGTTTAAATTGCTAGTTGTCTCATGAATGTCATTAGGTTTTTATTTTATTTTAAAAAATTTATTCGAATCAAGGTCCAGATAAGGTCTGGACATTGCAATTGGTTGATAAGACTTTTAAAACACTTTTGAGTTTGTGTCAGTCTTTTTCTGCTTGATATTTATTTATTGAAGAAATCATGTTGATTATCCTGTAGAAGTTTCCAGTCTGGAGTTTGCTGAATGCATCCCTGTGGTGCTGTTTAACATGATCCTCTGTCCTCTGTATTTCCTGTCAGTTGGTAGTTGGATGTGGAGCCAGATTCCATTTATTTATTTATTTATTTATTTTAAAAAGGAGCCGTAACACTTCAGATTCCCTTTAAATTTATGTATTTACTGCTTCCCAGGCCCTTAGGGGGTCAGTGAAGATAGTAATAGGAGATGTAAGGTTTTAGTATTTTAAAGTACTGTATTTTTGCAGCTAATAAGTCTGTATACACTAACAGCATTGTCCAGCGTCTTTGGTTTTGCTTAGAATTACATCATCTTATTGTGATAAATTTGTTATTCCATGCTGATCAGAAGCTCTGTTTGAAAATTATATCAGTCACTAAAAATACTAACAGGCAAGCATAATAATAAGGCCATATATTTGGTAGACAAAATGATTTCATTTTCATTTTTTTAATTTTTAAATTTTTTGGCTGTGCCATGTGGCATGAGGAATCTTAGTTCCCCAACCAGGGGTCGAACCTGCGCCCCCTGCAGTGGAAGCACGGAGTCTTAACCACTGGAACGCCAGGGAAGTCCCCAGGACAAAATGTTTTTAAACATGAGGTTCATAGGGGAAGAGAGAGGGGTCGTTAGTGGGGAGTGGGTTGAGAGCCAGTGTGTTTGCAGTTCTTCTCGTTAACTCCAGCCTCCATTAAAAATATTCTGAAGCTCATCATTTAAAACCTACCATAGGAATTCCCTATATAAACCATTCTGGCTTCTCCAGTAGGATTATGAAGAGCAATAATGTTCTTCTTTAGAGTGCCTTCTAAAACACTTTCTCCCTTTCTTGCTTATTTAAATATTAAAATTTTCTTTTTTGAATAGATAACATACTTGCATACCTCAGAATCCTAAAGACGCAGTTGAATATATGGAGAAAAGTCTGCTTTCCACCTCTGTCCTCCCAGCCACACGGTTTTTCTCCCTGAAGACAACCTGTGTCAACAGTTTCCAGAATATCCTTCTAGAGAGATTTTATGTATATGCAAGCACATGCATCTATGTATTCTTTTTACTTCCTTTTAATCTAAGTGGTATCATACCGTATATGCTGTTCTTCACTTTACTAGAAATTCTAGTGGGTATTGCAGGAAGAAAATACTTTTCCTTTCCTTAAAAATCCAGAAGGTGGCACTTTCCTGGTGGTCCAGTGGTTGCGACTCCGTCCTTCCACTGCAGGGGGTGTGAAAAAAAAAATCCAGAAGGTGTTAAATGACGTGGGAACAGATTTCTTTAATAAGTGTGCTTTTCAATAACCCAACATGTGATGGAGGCCAAGGGCTGGGAGTGGGGCTGGAGTTCTCGTCTTAGCTCTGCCACCAATGTACTCTCTCAGGCAGTGTAATGTATGTGCACCTTGTCCTTTTCGTTTCAGCGAGGGGATATGAGTATGTTTTGGAGCCCTCGCCCGTCCCACTGCCACTGGACAGACCTCAGGAGACGCAGGTGCTGCAAGTCTCCTGTGGCAGAGCCCACTCTCTCGTTCTGACAGACAGCGAAGGAGGTGATGCGAGAGTGGGGACCGCTTTCCTGCTGTTGGGCCTGAAGTGGCTTGTTCACTTGAGCCACATCTAGTTAGTGAAGCTGTTGGCATTTCCCAAGCAAGTCGGTAGGATGGTTTCAGGAGAGCTGTGTTGGGCAGCCCTTGCTAACTCTTCCGTGTTCTCTGCCCTCTGTGGTTCTTGGAAAACCCCAGGTATTTGTAAGCGTGATGGCGCACAGCAAGCAGCCTTACTTCGGCGCCCTGCTCCTTAGCCGTGGAGCCACCAAGCCGACCATGGGTGTAGATGGCTTTTTCCCTTGTACTGAAAGCAGCCCGTTTGCTGACACTGCTTCCAGGTGGGGGGCTTCCACGGTCCAGGCTCCTGGCTCACCCCGGCGCTCTCCAGAAGAGCATTTGTTTCCAGGCGAAGGTCAACTTGACTAACGTTTTCAAATTTCATTTTTTTTTTTTTTTAAGAAGTTTTTTTTTTTTTTTTTTTTTTTTAAATTTATTTATTTTATTTATTTTTGACTGTGTTGGGTCTTCGTTTCTGTGCAAGGGCTTTCTCTAGTTGTGGCAAGCGGGGGCCACTCTTCATCACGGCGCGCGGGCCTCTCACTATCGCGGCCTCTCTTGTTGCGGAGCACAGGCTCCAGATGCGCAGGCTCAGTAATTGTGGCTCACGGGCCCAGTTGCTCCGCGGCATGTGGGATCTTCCCAGACCAGGGCTCGAACCCGTGTCCCCTGCATTAGCAGGCAGATTCTCAACCACTGCGCCACCAGGGAAGCCCTCAAATTTCATTTTTTTTGGCTAAGTGTGCTTTGTAGGAAAAGGCGAAGGTGGTGTTAGGAACTCTTCAAAGAGGGGGCTTGGCATTGAGGGCAGCCCAGTGACAAGTACAGGGAATGGGGGCTGCTGAGGCCTTTCACGGAGTGTGCTCGCCTCACACTGTGGAATTCCTGAGAAGCGCAACCAGGGCCCGGGCGGGGAGACGGAAGACACGGCAACAGTGGCCCAGGCCTTCGCGGGCAGTCTGGACCCCAGCACACCTGCGGGGGGTGCCTGCAGAGGCTGGGAATGTTGGAGAAGGAAGCCAAGGGGCAGCTAGGATGAGTGGTCGGGCTAGGACCGCTTCTGAGACCCCCTCCAGTCCTGACATTTGAGGACTCCATGAACTTGCAGAGCATTTAACTGGCGGTGTTATCCTTTAGTCTTCAGCATGGGGAACAATTCTTACGGGCAGTGTGGAAGAAAAGTGGTCGAAAATGAAGTTTACAGGTGAGTTCCCGAAAGGACTACCCCTTCCCCAAATTGTGTCAAGCATTAAACACCCCCTGAGTGATTATGATGTGATAGACCCACAGAGCAGTAAAACTCGAGGTTCCTCATGCTGGAGAGGAGCAGTGAGAACTCACTGGAAGGCTGTGGAGAGTATCTTTCCGGTGCAGGTGGGAGGGAGGGCGTGTGAGCGTTGACTGTGATGCGTGGAACTTCTTTGATTTTGTTTGTTATTTTCACCAAATTGATTAACTTAAAAATTCCTCTAGTCTTTAAAAAAATTTCCCTCTAGTTCCTCACATTACGCTGGTAGGTCTAAACACCAGTCAGAAATCTGCAGCGTATTAAAATCACCAAAGGATTTTGTTTCATTTTACTTTAATGCCCAGACCTACCTCTTCCTTATATTTGACCTTGAGAGTTTCCCTAGCGTTGCTATGTGTGTGGGGAGGCTGCTAGTTGGGGTGACGGGAGGGGCCAGAATCGCATAGTGCTTATCATGACCATATCTTTTGGTTCTCCCCAAATTGCTCCTGGCTGTAGCGAAAGTCACAAAGTCCATAGGATGCAGGACTTCGATGGACAGGTGGTCCAGGTAAGAGACGTGGGCTGAGAACCACTGGTTCCGCCCCAGGGGGTGATTTTGAAAGGGTGAATGTTGGGTGAGGTGATGGCAAATTGTTAGGGGGATTTTCTGAATTAATAAATTATTTTAGTAAATATTGCCTGCCTACTATAGGCCAGGATTTACGCTACCTTGTGGGGATACAAAGTTTAGTAAAAATTGGGGAGGGCGGGTAACACTCCAGTGGGAGAGGCAGGTTATAAAAACTAGCTGTCTCAGAGTATATGAGGACTGTGTGTGTTCCAGGCTGCTTTATCTTGTACCCATGCTTGGGTACAGTGCCTGGCATATGGTAGATACATAAATGCTTAAATATGTAAATGAGTGTCTACCGAAAGCACCAGAAGGAGAACAGGTACGTCTACCAGGCGTGGAGTGGGAGGAGAGACAGCGTCACGGAGGAGGTAGCCGAGGAGCTGACCAGCTGGACCGGGGTGGGTGGTAGGAAAGGTTTTATGGCAGAAGGAGCAGCCTGAAGGCTTGGTGGTGCCGAGAGCGTGCAGTGTGGCTGGAGTGTGGTGTGCCTGCCTGCGGTGGGGCGGGGTGGAACCGGCTGGAAGACGGGTTGAGAGGGGACGATGCGGGGTCTTGTACACCTCATTAAGGAGTTTAGACTGCGTCCTCTTGGTGGTCAGGGGCTGCCAAAGGTTCTAAGCAGGGCGAGTGACAGCCAAGTCACAATCTGTTTGAGAAGATAACTTTGGCCATGGAATAAAGTTGAGGGAGGAGGTGAAGTCCAGGTGGGACGCTGTGGGGAGAAGGGACAGGTGAGGAGACGTAAGGAGAATTGACCAGATTCGAGGCTTGATTCGATGGGCAGGGAGGGAGCTAGAAGGAGCCGAGTGTGACTCCGCAGGCAGATGGGTGGCGCTGATGTCCTTGGCCCGATGGCAGAGTCCCGGAGCAGGGGAGGTGAGGGGGAGGTGGCGAGGGGATTTGTTTTCAGGGTGGCAGTGGAGTGCAGTGTGCATCTTGCCCAGGCTTCAGAGCCACCTTGATGCGAGTTCAAGTCCCTGCTTGTCCACATGTTAACTGGGTGACTTGGGGCAAGTTACCAAACTTCTCTGAGATTCGGTTTCTTACTGGGTGGCCTTGGTCTTTGACTTAGCTCAGTGCCTGGCGTAAGGAATGTTTGCTAAATGGTGCTTTTCATTAGGCAGTTAGCACAGTAGGTGTGGGACTCAGCAGAGTGGTTGAGACTGGAGATGACCGCGTGGCGGTGGCAGCAGAAGCCGTGGGGGTGGGTGCCATCTCCCAGGAAGCGTGCAGAGCTAGGAGGGCAGAGGGCAGACCTCAGCGGAGGATTCCAGCCCTGAAGGGTCCGAAGTGGAGGCTGAGCTAGTGACAAAGATGGGACACTGTTGGGGGGTGGGGAGAGGCTTACGGAGGAGGGAGCGGTTCCTCAGGTGGCGTCGGGTGGAGGAGCTCTCGGCTTTGCTCCTTAGGACACCTGGCACTGTTCTTTTTTTTAGCAAGAGCAGTTTCAGGGGAGTAGGAGACACAAGCTGGGCTGCGCTGGAATGAGAAAGAGTCAGATGTGGAGCAGAGCAGGACAGCCTACCGGCCCAGCCCCCTTGGCACTCAGGAGCGGTGGGGAGTGGTGCCCGGCTTCGGGCACTTGGACCAGGACACCGGCTTCCAAGGATTCCTTCTCACCAACCTCACCTCTGTTTGTGTGATAGGTCGCCTGCGGTCAGGACCACAGTCTGTTCCTGACGGATAAAGGAGAAGTGTATTCTTGTGGATGGGGCGCGGATGGGCAAACAGGTAGCGTCCCTTCCACCCCCGCCCCCCTCCCTGTGGGATGGTGCAGCTGCCTTCATCCGACTCTACCCTCTCCTGTCACTTCCTGGGAACGCTGTTCTGTTGTGTGCCCTCCCATCCCCCTCACCCCTGGCTCCCCGGATTGGATAGAGGATTGGAGAGTTCCGCAACAAGTCTGAGTCTTTTAAGAGACAAATGCCACCTAAAGGGAGCTCAATTTTAACTCATTTGAGAAGAATGTGATTAAGGGAGGGAGGAATGAGGGATAAGCTTTATCATCCTTGTATATTTTATTTTTCTGTGTTTGATATTTGTCTGAAGGGAGGACCTTAAATTAAAGATTTAAATCTTGTGTAAATCCTCTATAATCCTGCTACCTCATCACATCATCTTTGTTCCTTGACTCATGTTTTCTCCCAAGTCCTTGCTCATACGTGAACATCTTTTATTGTAATCATAGCAGAGGTGTGATTTTTTTATGCTTGTTTTATCATTAAATTTACACGAAACATTTTTCCATGTTGGTATAATTTTCAGTTGCAGTTTTTAATATTTGTATGGTACAGCATCAAACTAATGTACCATAAGGTGAATTAATCATTTTATCAGGTGATTATTCATTACCCTATTGTCAGGAGGCATACTTTTTGGGGGGTGCAGTAGCCATTGGAGATATGACATTTGTCATGTACAGACATCTAGCTTTTTCTTTCATTTGGATTGTTGCCCTAGATAAATTCCCAGGAGTGGGTCAAAGGATTCGAATATTTTTATTTTCAGAATGTGTTGTTAAATTGCTTCCCAAAAGTTTTACTAGTTTATATTGCCATCAGCAATGTATAGAAGTATCAATTTAATCATAACCTCTCTAGTAGTATTGTCAATTTAAGTGTCCTAATTTAATTACAATGCCAGTTTTTAAAATGTGGATTTTTTAATCTATAAAGTGGAAGCTTCTTTTTATTTTTTAAAATCTTGGTGTGGGTAACTTTTAAAAATCAGCTTTTTATGAAAAGAATGAAATTGTTGAATACATTTTGACAGCGTAGACCAAGGAATATGGTGAAAAGTGAAAGTCCCACTCGCTGGAGATAACCGTGGTTAACAGTTTCCTGGTGCGATTCCAGAAGCTCCACTGTCACATGGCCTCACTGCCCTTGCTTGCCAGGCTCTGAGTCCAGCCCCACGAGCCGCCTGCAGCCCGTTCTGGAGCCTGTCCTCCTCTGTGCTGCCACTGTGCCTTTGCACATGCTGTTCCCGTAGCCTAGATGCTCTTTTTTTTTTTTTTTTTTTTTAAACATGTTAATTTCTTTCTTTCTTTCTTATTTATTTTTGGCTGTGTTGGGTCTTCGTTTCTGTGCGAGGGCTTTCTCTAGTTGCGGCAAGTGGGGGCCACTCTTCATTGCGGTGCGCGGGCCTCTCACTATCGCGGCCTCTCTTGTTGCGGAGCACAGGCTCCAGACGCGCAGGCTCAGTAGTCGTGGCGCGTGGGCCTAGTCGCTCTGCGGCATGTGGGATCTTCCCAGACCAGGGCTCGAACCCGTGTCCCCTGCATTGGCAGGTGGATTCTCAACCACTGCGCCACCAAGGAAGCCCTAGAATGCTCTTTTATGCTCTCCCTTTCATCCTGTAGGCCTCAGCTTCAGGTTGTCTCTTCAATGAAGGCTCCCCCGACCATTCTGTCTAAAGCAGTTTCTATCTCAGCATCCTATTTCTTTCATAACCCTTCAACATTTTGAATTACTTTTTAAAAATCTTTTTTATTATATATGGAGTACATAATAACAGGGTTTTGCCTGTTGCCGAGGGTTGCTGCCAGTCTGACGCTGCTTTGGGCCCCTTTGAGAAAGCCTGGTGCAAGCACGCGTCTGTGGTTCAGGGTTCTACCTTGGTCCGCTGCCCAGGGGTTACTCTCCATTGCAGTGCTGATGGTGACATTTGTCCTCCCGGCAAGCCCCGTCTTTTCCTCTGGTCACTGTGTACCACACCAGTTTGCCAGTTTTGATTTGTTGTAGTTGGGGGATGGTGTGGGGTGGGGGGCTGAGGTGGGATGGGCTCTTAGAGATTTCTTTTATGTTCTAGCAGGCCTAGCAGTGCATTAGGAATTGCTTGTTGTAACTTTGGTTTCCCAGTGCATATGGAAGTTATGTTTACACTACACTGTAGTCTATTAAGTGTGCAATAGCATTGTGTCTAAAAAATGTACGTATCTTAATTAAAAAATACTGCCCCCCAAGTGCCAACCATCATTTGACAATACAGGGTTGTCACAAACCTTCAATTTGTAAAAAATGCAGTATCTGTGAAGTGCAATAGAACGAGGTGTGCCTGTATGTAATATACAAGGTCTGATAGGTTCATTGTGTGTTGGTGTTTCATCCTGAAAAAGTATCTAACTTGAATCAGACTTAGAAAATATCAAGGGTTTTATTTATTTATTTGTTTGTTTATTTATTGAAATTCTATTTATTTATTTATTTTGGCTGTGCCGGGTCTTAGTTGCGGCACGAGGGATCTTCGTTGCTGCACGCGGGATCTTTTAGTTGTGGCATGTGGGATCTTAGTTCCCTGACCAGGGATCGAACCCCGGCCCCCTTCATTGGGAGTGCAGAGTCTTAACCACTGGAACACCAGGGAAGTCCCATCAAGGGTTTTAAAAGTAAACAATTACTATGATGTTTTTCCCTCTTCTGAGAGAACATGGAGAAGGAAGTTGTACAGCATGTAGAGTAACAGATTAGGATTTTGAGTTGATGTTTGCAAAGTGCTTAAAACTGTGTTTGACACATAGTAGGTCAATGCAAGTGTTTGTTAAAAGAATAAACAATTAAAAGTAAGTAACACAGTTTTCCATTGTTCCAGGTCTGGGTCACTACGATATCACCAGTGCGCCCACCAAGCTGGCTGGAGACCTTGCCGGAGTGAACGTGGTCCAGGTGGCCACCTACGGGGACTGCTGCCTGGCTGTGTCGGTCGATGGCAGCCTCTTCGGGTGGGGGAACTCCGAGTACCTGCAGCTGGCCTCGGTCACGGACTCCACACAGGTATGACCCCACGAGGTCCTCTGCAGCCCGGGGCTGGGGGTTTGGAAGTAGAGTGTTAAGGATATTTAGAAGAGATCCTTCACGAAGGGGTGATGTGTAGGGTGCCGTGTAGGCCTCACCTGTGCTACGGCTGCCTCTTGAAGGGGCCGAGTTCTTGGCGATCTCATTGGAGCCTGGAAAGAAAGCTTAGATGCAAAAGCCATCATTACCAATACTTCGATGAGATAGTCCTGGTTTAGAGCAGTAGTTTAGGTATGGCTGTGTGCCCTGTCTTGTTCTGAAAGGGATGTGAGGCTGTTTACATAAGGTCCTGTGATGTCACAGTCGGCCTCTTGTTGCCGTCTAGTGTGTGTACCCCCAAATATACAGATCTGAGGTGTGCACCTTGATGAAGACACCTGTGCGGCCCCTAGATCATGCAGTAGGGCATTGGCAGTCCTGCTGGGGGCCTCTCCCTGTCACACCGTCAGTACAGTACAGTGGGGTTTTAAACGTTTTATTAAGGAAAATTCCAAATGTAAGCAAAAAGTAGACCTCACTGCATAATTAATCTCTGTATCCATCATCCATGTTCAACAATTACCAATTAATGGCCCGTTCAAAAAAATAGGTAATTTACTGTTTTAAATTGTGTGACTTAGTGGTTTTTAGTATATTCTCAAGGTTGTGCAACTGTCCCCACTAATTCCAGAACATTTTCATTCACCCTCCCCACCCTGCTCTCCAAAAAGCCCCATACACCTAACGGCCAATCTCGTTGCATCTGTAATTCCATCTGCTTCTCTGTCCTGCATTATTTTGAAGCAAATCCTAAGACATCATATCCATAAATCAGCATGTATCTCTAAGTGATTAGGACTTAATATCATCAAACTTCTGACAACATACAGAAGGGTTTTAAATATATATTAATAGATAAAGAGATATGCACAAACGGATAAAGATAGCTAATTGGATGAAAAAATTCATTCTCTGTGGTCTGACACAGTAGCTAGAAGTGGCTGCAGATTTGGCTGTGAGCTCTCTAGTAGCCAAAAGAGAGACGAAAACGTGGTCATTGAAATGATTCATTAGTTTCCATAAGATAAACAGCAAATAAAATGTTTAGAAGAGGGACTGGGCTTCCGGATAGCAAGGCCTGAGATCAGTGTCTCCCACGGCCTTCCTGTGAGGGCAGAGCCAGGGTCATGTCGTCATTATCTGTGCTGCATGACAAAGGACCCCAACACGGAGCGGCTTAAAACAACACACATTTATTGTCTCACCGTTTCTGTGGGTCAGGAACCTAGGGGTGGCTTAGCTGGGTCTCTGGCTCTGAGTCTCTCAAAGGCTGGTGTCACCTTGGGGTTCACCTTGGGAAGGCCCTGCCTCCGGGCCCGTCCTGGTGGTTGGCAGCAGGGTGTAGGTCCTCGTGGACTGTTGGCCCTGGGGCCCCAGGTCCTCGCTGGCGCTTGGCCAGCTCACAGTGGCCGTCCAAGCCTTCCTGGGCTCCTTGCCATGCAGGCTTCTCCAAGTGGCGGCTCACAGCGTGGCTTCAGCCGAGTGAGCCAGTGAGAGGGCGAGAGAGCGCGTCAGTGAGACGGAAGCCAGTGCTTTATAAGTTCATCTTGGCAGTGCCTTCCGCTCACGTGTGCTGGAATTCTGTTCTTTAGAAGCAAGTCACTAGGCCTAACTCCCACACACAAGGGCGCAGATTACCCATGGTGTGACTAGCACAGACGGGTCATTTGTTTTGGAAGCAGCCCATCGCATCCATGATCTTTACGTGGTCTGAGCCTCATCCTGTCAGTGACAACAGTGGTGCGTTTCCAAAGGCTCTTTGCTGGAGTGTTTCTCAGCCTTTGCCGAGGGCCCTGTGCCAGAGCCCAGTTGGGTAGAGAAGCTGTGAGAGCCAGGCAGCAGACGCCAGGCCAGGCCAGCAGCCTCGCGTCATCTCGGATCAGTAAGCCCCTTTATTCCTTTGGAGTCATCTTAGGGATTGTTACCCTCCAGCTGTCTCCATTTGCAAGTGACTCTGAAAAGATTCATGGCTGTCACGGAAGCACTTAAAATCTGTCTTGCAAAGTTATTCCTCAGTAGGGGTGCCAAGACCAAATCCTGCTGGACAGCTAAGTTGGCCACACTTCGTTCTCCCAACCCCTGACCCTCCCATCTGTCACTCTGAGCAGAAGTGCCACTTGGCCGTCTCTAGGCACTGCGAGTTCAGTACATCCCGGAGTGAATTCACGCTCATGCCGACATCCTGGCCCTTCTCCCTTGTTACCCACGTCCACTCACATTCCCCTCTAGAAATCACGTCCCTCTCCCACTTGGAACCCTTACTGCCTCGTTGTTGTGCTTAGGATAGAGACCAAATCCTAACCATGATCAACAGCACCCTGCGTGATTTGCTTTCCCTTCTCCCCACCGGCCTCTTACAAATACTCCCCCTTGTCCCCCTGCTTCAGCCACTCTGACCTTGTTTAAGCTCCTGAACGTGCCACACTCACCTTGCTCTCTTCGCACGTCCATCTCGCTGCCTTGGGATTCCCTTCTCTTCTCCCCTGGCCCGCTTACTCCTGATTGCTCCTCCCTGCACACCAGATCAGGTTCCCTGACACTCACGCCAGGGACCCCTGTGCTCTCCTTCATTGCATTCAACACAGATCCATCCTGTGTTAGTTTTGGCTGACATCTGCCTCCCCCGTTGGGCTGCAGTCTGAGAGCGGGACTGCTTCTCCTGCCGCCTGTCATCTTCCCAGCACCCAGTTAGAAGCTTAGCATGTGTACGACGTTCAGGAGATACGTGGGGAGGGAATGAATGAACTGGGGCTTATCTACTCTGTACATGAAACAGTATTTCCAAGTTCTCGCTGGTTTGTCTTCCTAACAGTGTGGACCCTTCCTTTGATTCAGGTGAACGTCCCCCGGTGCTTGCCCTTCTCAGGAGTCGGGCGGGTGAAGCAGGCTGCGAGTGGGGGGACAGGCTGTGCTGTATTAAACGGTGAGACCCTCTTGCAGGCAGTTGGTTGGGAAGCTGTGGGTGGGTTGGGTGAGGAAGAGTTGGTGTCCACTGGATTCAGGCTGTGGTTTTCAGTGCGGGGAGCACGGTTGTGGGAAGATCTAGTTAGTTTAGTTCAGTTAATAGAGGGTGAGGGTGACATTCTTGACAGAAGGATAACAGCCGTGATTTATAGGTCGACGAACAGCCAGCGTAGAGCTGAGTAACTATCCAAACCTCTGGAGTGGCGGATGCACTACTGCGCCCTCTCCCTATGCCTGGGCCAAAGCCCCCAGGCCTGCCTTCTCCAGAGAGGCCGTACCAAGAGCCACGGGCACACAGGAGAAGAGCCTTAGGGTTCAGGTACTGGGAGCCAAGCCCCTGGCATTAAACGTCTGGCACCACTGATGAGTAGTAAATTTTTTATGACCTGAAGATCATTACGAATTTTAGAATCCAGCCAGAAGTTGTGTGTGTACTTGGCTTGGTCTTCTGATCCGTGTGAGACGTAGAGCTGTTAGGAAAAGCTGCCCCTCTAAGGCTCTCCTGTGTTCACGTGGGGTTTGTGGCTGATTTATGGAGTGGCCCCGTCCAGCACACTCAAGATGTAGGACGTTTGTGTTGTGAGATTGGTTAGCTGGCTAGACATACTCCACAAGCAAGAATTTGAAAGAGGAGAAAAGAAACATTATTTTAAATGTCAACATGTTCTTGCCAAGCAAGAAGAGGGAAAAAAAAAAAAAGTCCATGTGGATATAATGCATCTTGGTGGTGTGGTTCGAATTTCTAGTGAGGGAGGGCTGCACTTGGTTTGACTTCCTGACCGTTGTTTTTACTGTAATCCAGGAGAAGGACATGTTTTCGTCTGGGGCTATGGAATTCTTGGGAAAGGACCAAACCTCATGGAAACTGCCCTTCCAGAAATGATTCCACCCACTCTCTTTGGCTTGACGGAGTTCAACCCAGGAGTCCAGGTTTCTCGCATTCGCTGTGGACTCAACCACTTCGCCGCCCTCACTAGTAAGTGACCAAGCGCGTGTGGCCCCAAGGCTTTACCGAGCTTCACCCTCTCAGGTTCAGCCCCAAACCGTGGGTCGCTCTCAGTTTCCATCCATCCAGCGGAGTGGCGCCCTTGTGTGGATATTTAAAGAGAGCAGCCAATCCAGAAGTTGTTTGGCTTGAGGTGGTCTAATGTGTGTCTCCTTTTCACCCGGGAGGTTTGTTTTCAGTTCATTTGGTTTGTGGTTAGGCTGGCATTGCAGTGAGTTTTCTCAAGCGGATGCAGTCGGTGGTGGGAGAGGGGACCCTCGAGTGGGCCGGGCTGCTGGGGGCGACCCGCGGAGGTTTGGTACGTCTGCGGTGGGTGAGCAGGAAGTGAACGTGGGGGGCTTCATCCCGGTCCCTGGCCAAGCCCGACCCTCATCCAAGCCAGGAGCGTGGGGCGGCAAGAGGCACATTTGTAAGACTGTCCTGTGGTTTTGAGGGGGTAGATGTGCCCGGTTTCTCCACAGTGCTGGGGGTAGTGATCGAAGGGGGGCTGAAACGGAGATTTTCTCAGAGGGTTGCCCAGTTACCAAGCCATGACATACAAAGTTACTCTGCAGACCTCCCGCGTGTCTGCGCTTCTCGATTACAGCTCTCATCCCACCACCGCGGCTGTCGGTTCAATTTGCTCCTCATGAGTTGACTTGAATAGTAAGACGGAACTAAATTTCATTTTGTGATTCTCAAGTAAATTCAGTTTTTCCTTGCAATTTAAAGACCATCTTGTCTCACGGCAAGCTGTTGTTTCCCTTAGAAACATCTGGGCCGGGACAGTCGGTTTGGGTCGTCCTCGTCTGTGTTCCCTGGCCTCGTGCTAACGTGAGGACTGCTCCAGACGAGCACCGTCTGTTCCGGAGTCCTCGCTACCGTTCAGTCACTGTCTGCGTTTCAGGGTTTGGGGCTTGAGCAGCGGCGGCTGCAGCGTGGGCCGCTGTGGCGGTGCGTGGAGTGTTGTCTGCGCTGAGGCACTGGGTGGCAGCAGTGGTGACCGGCGTGGAGGACCCCTCACGCCCCTCTCGCTGGGTCAGCCACCTTCATCTGCAAATGCGTCTGTGTCACATTGGCGTTTTAAAGCTATTTTGATGTAGCAGATAGAGTCAGTGTGGGCGAATTCTGGAGGTAACAGTAACCTATTTCCCCAGTGTTTAAGGCTTAAACTATGTGCAAAGTACATGTACTTGGAAACCCGTACGAAGCCTTTGACTAGGGTATTTTGCTTTGTCTGCTGTCGTGCTATGAGGCCATTTGGGGTCACACTGAAATGAAATCGTACCTAGGTTTCCCCCAAGACCCAACAGCCACCCTCCAGTGCCAGTGACTGTTCCTCGGTAGAGGGCGCCTCAGAGCCTGGGCTCCTCTGGTTTGCCCTGAGGTCTGCTAACGTGCTGGGGGCCAGACTGAATTGTTCTGTTAAACACACCTGTGAGGTGGAAGACCAAGGACGGCAGCGAGACCAGAGGGCTCTGCCAGCGCGTCGCGGAAGGTCCCGTATTTAATCAGCCGGTTGTTTCAGTCCCGGTTCCTCCATGTCTTCCCTTCTTCTTCCCATGACCAGAGCCTTCTGCCAGAGGGGGCTGGGAAATGGGGGCTCTGTGCCGAGGATGCCCCAGGCCGGTGTGGACGGAAGTCTGCGCTGAGGGCCCTGCCCGGTCTGAGGGTCCATCCTGGAGCCGGCGTTCGCAGAGCCCCAGTCTGGATTCAGTCTCCTGGCCTGCCCCTACAGCACCCTGCCTGTCCTTTTCCTTCATGGCACTGTTTCCAATTTGAAAACATGCATTAGGTGGTTTAATCATTTGTTTAATTTTCGCTCTTCAACTGGCTCCAGCCCCGCGAGGACAGGAACGTGCGTGTCAGTCCCCGGGCTGTCCCAGCTCCCAGCACACAGATGTAGACTCGGCCCAGAGAGGCGCCCTGTCACCGTGTGTCACTTGACCAAATGCTCCTGAGACGTGGAGACCCAGACAAGACATGACAAATTGCCCTACTTCTCACTCTGTCAGGGCGTGACCAGGATTTGAGGATGCTGAGATTTCAGGAGTTGTGGAGGGCAGGGTTCGGTTGGACATAACTGGGTGGTGAGGGTGTGTGTGTAAGGGCCGCACAGAGCGGGCCGTGTGCAGGAGCCCCTGGGCCCACCTCCAGGCATGTGTTCATCTCCCATGAGAGGGACCCAGCATGAATCTGGGCCGGGACGTGTTTTTGGTATGGGGATGGTACTGTATACTTGTCCCCTTAGAAGAAAGCATTAATGCCTGGGAGAAACTGAAGTTTAACTTTGATCTTTTTGTACCTGGTTCTAGAAAGCCTATTCTCATGACCCTTCCTCCTCTTGGAGACTTGCCCTTGGCCTCAAGCCCCAACCAAGCCGTTTTTCTTTATTTGCAGACAGAGGAGAGCTCTTTGTGTGGGGCAAGAACGTCCGAGGGTGCCTGGGAATCGGTCGCCTGGAAGACCAGTACTTCCCGTGGAGGGTAAGGCTGGGCTGGGCGGGCGTGAGGGCGGCGTGCCCGCAGGGCAGACTCACCTGACGCAGCAGCCCGGCCAGCACCGGGCCCGGGCTTCCAGCCCCGTGGTGCCTGTAGGAAGCCTCCTCGGAGGCTGGCCTCGGGCACACGGGTGCCTCGGGGCGCCGAGAGGGAGAGGGTTGAGATGAAGAAGTGGACGTGCCCGAGAGCTGTTTACAGAGGCCTGTGGAGAGGAATGTTTTACAGCGAATTTAAAAGAAAGCGGGATGTTTAATGTTCAGAGTGCCTTACCACAGCCCTCAGAGTGAAACATGAAGGCTCTTCTGAGGGGAGGATGCAATTACACAAAAAGACTCATTTCAGAATTAAAGGGGAAGAGGGTTCCCTCTTAAGTTGTAGTTTATCTTAGTGTCGTTTACTAAGTCAGTTCTTTAAGTTCTTCAAAAAGAAAAGGCTATTTATTTTTTTGAATACAGAACATATGGACGTGGTACAAAATGTATTATGAAAAATAAGTCTCCCATTTCTTGTCCCAGAGGCAGCCACTGGTTCTGGTTTCATCGTCCCCTTCCAGAGATAGTCTCTGTGTAGAGGAGCAGGCGCTTGTGTGCGTGCACGCCTGTGTGTGTGCACTTGCGTGTGTTCGCGTGTGTGTACGTGCCTAAGTGTTTTCTTTGAAGGTTAGGTTTTTTTTTTTTTAATTAATTTATTTATTTATGGCTGTGTTGGGTTTTCGTTTCTGTGCGAGGGCTTTTTCTCTAGTTGCGGCAAGTGGGGGCCACTCTTCATCACGGTGCGCAGGCCTCTCACTATCGCGGCCTCTCTTGTTGCAGAGCACAGGCTCCAGACACGCAGGCTCAGTAGTTGTGGCTCACGGGCCCAGTTGCTCCGTGGCATGTGGGATCTTCCCAGACCAGGGCTCGAACCCTTGTCCCCTGCATCGGCAGGCAGATTCTCAATCACTGTGCCACCAGGGAAGCCCGAAGGTTAGGTTTTAACGTGTTTTGAGGTTGTGTAAAGCATTTTTAAAAAAACACGTGTAAAAATGCAAAAGAAATGTGTAATTAAAAAAAAAAATAAGGGGGACTTCCCTGGTGGCGCAGTGGTTGAGAATCTGCCTGCCAGTGCAGGGGACAAGGGTTCGAGCCCTGGTCTGGGAAGATCCCACATGCCGCGGAGCAACTGAGCCCGTGCGCCACAACTACTGAGCCTGCGCTCTAGAGCCCGTGAACCACAACTACTGAGTCTGCGTGCCACAACTCCTGAGCCCGCGTGCCTAGAGCCTGTGCTCTGCAATGAGGGAAGCCACCGTAATGAGAAGCCTGCACATCGCAACGAAGAGTAACCCCCGCTTGCTGCAACTAGAGAAAGCCCACGCACAGCAATGAAGACCCAACACAGCCATAAAGGAAGGAAGGAAGGAGGGAGGAAGGGAAGGAGGGAGGGAGAGAGAGAGAAGAAAGAAGGAAAGAAGGAAAGGAAAGAAAAGAAAGAAAAAGGATTTATTGGTCAAAAACCCACAGAAAATGTTTCGAGGCACTTACTTTGGTATTTTAGGGGCTCTTTCTCTCAGCCCTCCCCTTGGCTGCTGGCTCCCCTGAGCTCGGCAGGCCTTGACTCCGGTGCTTTCTCTAAGAGAACACGTCAAAAGGGAGACTTTAAACTTGTTGGAAAAAAAATGACTGTGGCCCAGAGTTGTTCCCAGCCTGGCTAGTGCTGACCCGCTTGTCCCCTGGGGACCCCAGCCCAGGTGAGGAAAGGCGTGGCGGCGGGTGGACCTCGGCCGGCAGCTCAGGGAATACGGAGCAGTTAGAATCCTGCTCGTTCTCTTGGGGGCTTCTCGCAGCCCTCTCTTTAACACCCCCCACCCCCCACCCCTGCAAGGGACTTCCTTCTGAGGGGCAGCTGGGGAAACGGCCAAGCAAGTGGGTTTTGAATGAATGAATGACCGTTGTGACTCGGGGCTCCCCACCTGCCTTCATGTCCTCCCAATCAGAGCGAAGATCAGCTGTGAAATCAGGTCTGAGAGCGTTTTTGTTGTCCAAGTGGCCGGGCCAGGCTTGGCCTCTGTGGTGGGGTGGCAGGCCTGGGGGCGGATGCCCTGTTGGTCAAGCCGGACCCCTGCGCTGAACGTCCCTCTGAAGTGTCGTTCCCGGCCTCCATGCCATCAGGGAAAGGGCACTCTGGTCTTTCCAGTGACGGCTGCTTTCATGCCCCACACCATTGTCTCCCCTTGTGTGTCTGTGGAGCTCCTTCACCCACGTGTCACCTTTTGGTCGGGAGGATGGCGCTGAGGTCCATGCCGGCTCCAAGATGCGAGGCTGGGGCTCTGGGAGAGTGGTGGTGACAGGAACCCGGTTTTCGATCAACTAGGTTGGATTCCTTAAAGGTTAGTCTCTTGTTGGGTAGTTGGACCTTTCTCCAGTCTGTTCTGTTGTCTCACTTAAAAAAAAAATTGCAGGTGATTTTTATTCCTTAAACTATTTTCTCATTAATCTTAAGTAGGGGATATGTTACATCATTTAAAAAGTATTCCAAGAAAGAAAAAAAAAGAGTAAAGCCATATTTGTAGCTCCTACAGTGGTATTAACTAGTTATTCTTAGACTTACTTACAGAGCCTGGGCTTTTCTGATGATTTGTAGGCCTAGGAAGTGACATCTGAGTCACCTGATTGAAACCTCTCCTCCCGGAAGCTGTCCAGGATGTTTTTCTCCTCCACACTGATGCTCAGAGAGGTTCAGTGATTCCTTTAAGGTCACACACCTAGTAAGACGCGGAGGGCTTCCCTGGTGGTGCAGTGGTTAAGAATCTGCCTGCCCGTGCAGGGGACACGGGTTTGAGCCCTGGTCTGGGAAGATCCCACATGCCGCGAAGCTACTAAGCCCGTGCGCCACAACTACTGAGCCTGCGCTCTAGAGCCCACGAGCCACAACTACTGAGCTCACGTGCCACAACTACTGAAACCCGCACGCCTAGAACCCGTGCTCCGCAACAAGAGAAGCCACTGCAATGAGAAGCCTGCACACCGCAAGGATGAGTAGCCCCCGTTCACAACTAGAGAAAAGCCCGCGTGCAGCAATGAAGACCCGACGCAGCCAAAAATAAATAAACTTATTTTAAAAAAAAAGGTGGAGCCAAGAATGAATGAGACTCAGAATTTCTGACTTTAAGACGTCACCATGGTCCCCCTCCTCTGCGAGGGCCTGAGCGGGGCTCCCCTGGAGTCCCCACAGCGGAGGGAGGGCGAGGCAGAGGTGGGGACCCTCTGCCCGATGGCAGCCCTGCGGGCCTGGGAACAGGACACTGGGGAGAGCTTTTGAGCGGCCCCACCCCCACCCAGGCCATGCCCTCACTTTCCATCGCACATGACCGCCATTCTCAGGGCCCGGAGCTGTCCCGGGGGCCGGTGCTTTGCACCGTCTCTCTTATCCTCAGAACAGCCTGTGTAGGTTGGGCTGCCCCCCAGCCTGCACCCGTGCACACTGACTTCAGGATTCGAAGCCGCTGGCCCAGTCTCCCAGCTGCGCAGTGGGTGGGCTGCGACGTGAACTCGGTGCTCTGAGTGCAGACTATGCTTCCCCCTCACCGTGCGCCTCTCTGGTGGGGCTTGGGTTGGAGCACAAGCTGGGAACCCTCTGCTTGCTGGGCCTCTTTCTTACCTGGCTGCTTCAGGAGCCACAGGCCCCGGCAGTTCTGACGCCCCAGGGGAGGGCGCGCCGCAGGGGCTGGGCCTCCTCGCAGGCTGAGCGGCTCCCCTCCGGGGTGTGGCCTGGCTTCTGGGCGCCGGGCAGGGCATCTCGGGCGCAGCCGAGTGGGGACACGGCAAGTCCGGTGGCCAGATCACAGCTGGTCCAGCGCTCCTCCTTTGCCGTCCTCTGTCCTTCACCTGGGGGGTGTGTGTGTCTTGGGAACTTGTCCTTGTGCAGAGAGCTGTTCCTACACTGATTCTGCTGAAACTTTTCAGAGTCACTCAGGCCAAATATGGTTCGTTTTCTGGAACTGTTTGCCTTTGCAACAATGTGAGTGTAGATTGGTTTAGAATAGAAACTCCTTTTAACCCTGATGAGGCCACAAATAAAACGTGGCTGAGGGCAGCCTTCTCTTGGACTCAGTTCAGAGGCTGTACTGAGAGGCAGTTGGCCGGGGGGGGTGGCTGGGGCCTCGGGAGCCACCTGCTGCTCCCCAGGGAGGCTCCTGGGGCCGGCGTCCGCCAAGGCGAGGTGGCTGCCTCTGCTTTGGGTTCTGAGGGTCACAGCCCTTGGGGAGCAAGGACAGAGGTGCCCAAGTGTGACAGCTCGGCCGCGGGTCAGCGCGGAGCGTGGCCCTTTCCTGGGGGAGGTCAATAAAGGTGCTCTCGTGGCCCGGGGAGGTTGCTAGGAGCTCACCTGGCCTGGTCAGCCCAGGCAGCATGTTTTCTTCTGCTTCTATGGCCAGCCTGGAACGCTTTCTGCAGCTCTGGGCCTTTGCGATGAGCTCAGGACACCGCTGCATGTTTGTTCAGTGATTTCTGTAACAGGTTTTGCTGAAGGCGTTTGTTTAGGGACGGGTGAGTAGCACGACTTGGTTACTAGCATCCGTTTGCCTCGTGGCCGGGAGACCCTAATGGACTTGTCTCTGAACGGTTGACGTTGCTGCCTCTGGGCTTTTAGGGCAGGCCATCTGGACGAGGCCTTTCCCTCCGAAGCTCAGTAAACTCCGCAGGCTGTTACAGATCCCTCTCCAGCTGTCACGCTGCCCCGCTGCGCGCTGCCACTGGGGAGGGACGGCGGGATTCGGGTCCGGTCAGAAGAGCAGCGTCAGCGTCCTGGCAGGGGCTGAGGGGGAGGTGCAGGTGCAGGTGCAGGTGCAGGTGCGCCGTCTTTGAAGTTGCTCCCTGAGGGGACACTACGCTCGCACCGGCTTTCTGCGTCTAGAACCTCTGGAAAGACAAGAAACCAGTTAAAAGTAGTTTCCAGTTCAGAGGGAAGGTGGGGAGCAGGGCATATGATGACAGGCTGGCGTCCAAAGGTATTTAATACCTTTTCCTCTTTTCTACTGAATGTCATTTTATATCGTAGCCACGTGGCTATCACCTATTCAAAGTAATAATAGTGATAATAATAACATTTATAATAATAATACAACAAGAGGAGAAAGCAAAGTGCCCCTCTCCTGGAGAACTGGGTGGCTGTGTGCACCTGGAGACCCCACCTGTGTGTGGGCACCATGGAGTTTGGCGGGAGGGGGTCCGTCTCCACGGCCCAGCTGTGGGACAGTGAGAGTCACCTTCCGGGTCCGCAGGCTGGAGCCTCCACGCCCACACGAGGCTGTGTGCATGCCACCCGGAGGGCTGGGCCTGCCTGGGAGGAAGTGGTGGCAGTGTGGGTGGCAGTGTCGGCAGGGCTGCCAGCCAGGCCTCTGGCACCTTCTGAGACGCAGTAAACACCCCTCCTCCGGGGTGCACGGGACCTGGGAGCAGCCTGCCTGGGTCTGGAGCTGACGGGTAGAGCGGGTGAAGACACTGGGCTGGGAGGCCTCCTTCCCACAGTGGACCCTGAGGGCAGCGCAGGGCAGGAGGGTTTCTGGAGCTGCTCCAGGGAGCTGTCTGGTGACCCCTGGGAAGGGTCACTGAACAGCTGGCTTGAGCGCAGGTTGACCTCTGGGGAGTCACACATGGGGAACGGCCTCTGTGGGGTGTGCACGTCCCAGGACGGTACATGCAGGGTCCGTGCGCATGCCCAGAGCGGCCTCTCGGGGGGGGTGTTGCCCTGGTCTGGGTGGGGAGTCAGGATGGCCCTTCCCACGGTGGGTGCATCTACCCTTCCCAGCAGACCTGCCGGGTGGGCGTAAGCACCCCATTTCCAGGTGAGGGAGCCGAGGCTCAGAGTGGTTAGGTCACTTACCCAGAGCAGAGCCAGGGTCAGGCCCTTGTTCGGCCACTGCCAGGCCATCCCTCCTCACGGTGTGCTGGGTCTTGTCTGTTCAGGTGACGATGCCTGGGGAGCCTGTGGATGTGGCGTGTGGCGTGGATCACATGGTGACTCTGGCCAGGTCCTTCATCTGAACCTCCTGCCCGACCCGCTCGAGCCAGGCCTTGGCCTCAGGACCGCCTGGACTGCGCAGCAGAGGCAGCCGCTGGGGCTCTGGATGGGGCCCGAGAGGGTCGGGCCCTCCGTGTGGTGTGCCGCGCTCCCCTGCGGCCCGGAGTGGTGTGACTGGAGGTGCCGGGACGGGGTCCCCCCCTGCCGAGGGTGAGACGTGCTGCACTCGGCACAGATGCTGCCGTTATCGGCCGAGCCCCAGGGGTGTGCGGCCCCGGCAGGGCGAGGATGATCTGCTCATCTCGGCTCCTTCTGGGGAACACACGGCGGCTTCTGGTGTCACGTCTGGTCTTTGGAAAGCTTAGCCCGCTCAGCCGTCCCTGCTTGCTGCTGGGACACCAGCCGAAACCCCTCGCACTGGGGTTCTCTCTGGAAATGCCAGTGGGCGCCAGCCCAGGACCCTGTGGGCCCATGGCTCTCAGCAGCCTTGTAACCATTCTTACTGCCTGGCTTGGAAGACTTGAGAAGCCCCCTCGGGAGGAAGAGCGAGGCCAGATTCTTGTGGGCCAAGGGCTCTGAACACATCCTGCGAAAGCTTGGCTGGAGTACTAGCCTTGGAGAAGGAAAATTCAGAAACAGTGACAGACATTTGCATTAGTAGTTAACTTGTCTTTTTCTTTAAAAACGTCTTTTAAAAATCTCTTTCTTTTGGAATAAAGTCTATTTTCTGCTTTTTCGTTTTTAAGAACTGGAGAGACCTTTTTATTTTAACCTGATCATTTAGAGATTAGCTTTCAAAAACAAGGCTTTTGGTAAAGAGGCAACTAGAAACCAGTGAAAAATACTCTAGAAGACAGTCCCACTTGAAAACTGTTTTCTGACCAGAGTCTGCTCCCGCAGTGCAGTTGGGAGAAAATGACGAAGTATAAAACCAACTGGGCAGTCATG
Organism: Balaenoptera acutorostrata; assembly: GCF_949987535.1. Taxonomy (NCBI): domain Eukaryota; kingdom Metazoa; phylum Chordata; class Mammalia; order Artiodactyla; family Balaenopteridae; genus Balaenoptera; species Balaenoptera acutorostrata. The sequence goes on from NC_080078.1 coordinate 10,594,654, forward strand.
TCGCAAAGCAGGCTCTCACTCACGGTTTGCCTACATCCCCCATCTTTTATTCATTCACTCAACAAACACTTACTGTTGTACCCCATACTTGTCAGGTACTGTTGATCCCACTGGGTCACGTGGTGGCAAACAGAATCCCTGTAAGCAGGTCTCATGACACATTCGAGGAGACAAAACAGACAATCAAGCAAAATGCAAAGTGCATTAGGCGGTTGCATGGGCTGTGGAGGAAAAGCCGGAGAGGGACAGGTGGTGCTGGGGCGGCGGTTTAAAGCAGAGCCGTCACCGACCCGACATCCTCGCTGCGACCTGAGGCAGCGCGAACCGGCCAGGCGGTGCCTGGGGCAGCGGCCCTGGGACCCCTCACCTGGCCTCGTACCACTTCCACTTCTCTGTAGGGGGACCAGTTCTTATGTTTATTACAGCAAAGTTTTTCCATAAACTTGAAACAGAAATTGAAAACCATCTGTCATTTTCCTTCCTGGAGCTTCTAGTTGGGCCGAGGACCATGTCACCCCAGTGGCGAACGGCAGTAATCCATCCTCAGGGAGATCCACGCCTTGAAGCACATGCTGATTTGAGGAGGGTGATGTCCCCGAAGGGCAGGCCGGGGTCCCCCAGTGATGTTCGGGGACCATAGGGGATGGTGGTGATGGAGGGTCTCCGTTGAAGGTGGGAATGGTTTTTAGCCTCCCCTCCTCCCCTCACGTGGCAACCATGATTCAGATCCAGTAACTACTTCCACCTTTGACACAGCACCCAGGGTATATTAAGGGACGTCTTTGGATTTGTCTTAAAACCCAGTGTCGGGACTTTCCTGGTGGTCCAGTGGTTGAGACTTCGCCTTCCAATGCAGGGGGTGCGGGTTCGATCCCTGGTTGGGGAGCTAAGATCCCACATGCCTCACGGCCAAAAAACCAAAACATAAAACACATGCAGCATTGTAACAAAGTCAGTGAAGACTTTAAAAATGGTCCACATAAAAAAAAAAAAATCTAAAAAAAACCCCAAAAACCCCAGTGTCTCCCAGTGGGGTCTGTGCCCTTTGTGGCAACGGGTTCCCGGCTGGAGCGCATCTGCCAGGCCCTTCCCGTGGCTGTCCTCTGTGCTCGTGTCCCTTCTCAGCTTTTGTCCTCTTGTTCCCAGCCTCTCCCAGCATTTAACACAGAGGCCTTCTACACCATTGGCTCAGCTGCTGCGATTTCTCATTTTGTTCCTGTGAAGGGTCAGTGCTTCAGGCTCCGGGCTCCTCACGTTATCGAGTGCGTGGATGACCCCTGGGTGAAGCGACCACAGGCTGCCTCCGACGTGACCGCTCTTCTCACACTCAGACTCCGTCCATTCACAGATGTTGGGGCTAGTGCAGAGCCCTGAGAAGGCACAGGGACTCCACCACCGTTTTGGAGAGTGGACAGTCCCTTCCAAGGCACTTGGGTCTCCGCCTTCCGTCCCCTGAGCCCCTGGCAGACGTGCAGGCTGCCATTTCATAACGATTCTGCCGGAGGGACGGCTCTCACTGCGCAAAACCTTCGAGCAGCTAATAGAAGACGTGGCTCTCCACTCTCGTCCGGTCAGTCCTGACACACTCGGAATCCTGTCATGACCACGCCTGTCCCTTGAATAGATGGCTGCCCATAATAAGTGCCCAAACACTCAGGCGCTTGCTGTGTTCTGTGCGACAGTCGGATGCTGAGAACCACACAGTCGAAACGGTGCTGACTGGGCCCAGCAGGTGCTGGCCTGGCTGAGCGCCCCGCTAACCAGGCCCGGGGCGAGAGCTCGGGCTGCGTCCGTGAAGACCGACACTGTTCTCCTGGGTGACGCCTGGCCCCAGCACCTCCCGACCAGCAACAGGAGTGACTCAAACTGTCCCGTGGGCCATTCCTTTTTATCAGAACTGATCAGCTGCCTCGTGTGTTGTGACGTACGGACAGACCTTGGGGGCAGCACCCGACACAGGCCCAGCCCTGTGAGACAGCCATCGTCCCAGCGCCCGCCAGCCCAGGACTGACCCCCCCAGGAACTTATCCCCTCCCCCGAAAGCCCCATACCTGCCCTTCTCTCTCCCAGGACGCATTACCAGCCACCCCCAGAGACTCACATTGCACCGATCAAGAAATCCCGGCCTTTCTTCCACACGAACCTCGCTGTTTAACCTGGAGCAACAGCCGGCCAGATTACGCTTGAGCTGAGACAGTGTTTGGAGTCCTTCTAAGATGTATTTTCTCAGACTTGGGGCCACACTGAGGTGTGTGCTCAGCAGTCACATTTAGAAGGATAAATCCAGATACTGTGGTCACCTCCTCAAACCAGGAGTCCACTGTCTTGCCAGGGAGGCAAACAGGTGGGATGTAGCTGGTGGGGGCGAGGATGGCCCACGGGGCTGGAGAGTAGCTTAGTCTTGCCATTGCTCTGGTAGCCTGGTGGCAGCACAAGTGCCAGGAGACCAGAGAGTAGAGGACATGAAGCCATGCCCATCAGAAAATGCCCTGTTGGACAAACAAGACCTCATCAGACTTGAAAGCTTTTGCACAGCAAAGGAAACCGTCAACAAAACAAAAAGCCTACGGAATGGGAGAAGATATTTGCAAACGATGCGACTGACGGTGTTAATAGCTAAAATATACAGACAGCTCATACAACTCAATTAAAAAAAAAACAAAAAAAAACAACCCAATCAAAAAATGAGAAGACCTAGATAGATGTTTCTCCAAAGAAGTCATACAGATGGCCATCAGGCACATGAACAGCTGTTTAACATCGCCAATTATTAAAGAAATGCCAATCAAAACCACAATAAGGTATCACTTCACCCCGGTCAAAATGGCCAGCATCAAAATATCTACAAATAATTAACGCTGGAGAGGATGTGGAAAAAAGGAAATCCTCGTACACTGTTGGTAGGAATGTAAATTGGTGCAGCCACTATGGGGAACAGTATGGAGGTTCCTTAAAAAACTAAAAGTAGGGACTTCCCTGGTGGCGCAGTGGTTAGGAATCCGCCTGCCAATGCAGGGGACACGGGTTCGAGTCCTGGTCCAGGAAGATCCCACATGCTGTGGAGCAACTGAGCCCTTGTGCCACAACTACTGAGCCTGTGCTCTAGAGCCCTCATTGAGCCACAACTACTGAAGCTTGTGTGCCTAGAAGCCCATGCTCTGCAACGAGAAGCCACCACAATGAGAAGCCTGTGCACCACAACGAAAAGTAGCCCCAGCTTGCTGCAATTAGAGAAAGCCCATGCGCAGCAATGAAGACGCAATGCAGCCCAAAACCACCCCCCAAAAAACAAACAAAAACAAAAAAAACTAAAAGTAGAACTACCACATGATCCAGCAATTCCACTCCACTCCTGGGAAAATGTCCAGAAAAAAACAAAAACGCTAATTTGAAAAGATATATGCACCCCAGTGTTCATAGCAGCACTATTTACAATAGCCCAGACATGAAAACGACCCAAGTGTCTGTCAACAGATGATTGGTTTAAGAAGATGTGGTGTGTATACAAACACACACACACATACAATGGAATATTACTCAGCCATAAAAAAGAATGAAATATTGCAACAACATGGATGGACTTGGAGGGTATTACGCTAAGTGAAATAAGTCAGAAAGACAAAAGCTGTATGATATCACTTATATGTGGAATCTAAAAAATAATACAAATGAATCTATATACAAAACAGAAACAGACTCACAGACATAGAGAACAAACTCATGGTTACCAAAGGGGAAAGGGGGAGGGAGGGATAAATTAGGAGTATGGGATTAACAGATACACACTACTACGCATAAAATAGATAAGCAACAAGGATTTACTGTATAACACAGGGAACTATACTCAGTATCTTATAATAACCTATAATGGAAAATAATCTGAAAAAACATATACAAGTTAATCACTTCCCTGTACACCTGAAACTAACACAATACTGTAAATCAACTATACTTCAATTAGGAAAAAAGAAAAAAGACAACGCCCCATTTGAGTCTACCCTTGGAGACAAAAACCGACCGTAAGCTGTTCCATAGCTGCAGTTGACCTTCATTCCGGGGGGGGGGAATGTTGAAGAAGCAGCAGAGGCTGATGGGGTACATTCTCTGGAGCACCGTCCATATGCCAGGACCTGCCAGTGCTTGGGATGCGGCAATAAGAAGGACGCATCATCCTAGCAGGTACATTGGGGCTGACCGCCCCTGATCGGTCTGGCCTCCGAATGGAGGAAAGCAGGATGAGGCCACTGCCCCACAGAGCAGCCAAAGGGGGCGGTGTTCTCCATGGGGACTTTGGGATTCCTTGAGGCAGATTCTACCCCTTAACCCTGGCCTTCTCAACCTCGGCTGTGGAACAGAATTATCTGGGGATGGTTTTGTTCTTGATATACATTTTGTTTATTCATTCATCGGTTGATGGATATTTGGGTTGGTTCCACTTTTGGGCTATTGTGGATAATGCCAAAACATTCATGTACACGTTTTACATTAGCCCAGAGTTTGATTTTTTGGGAACATTCCCATACAAGTTTTTGGGTGAACATGTTTTCAGTTTTCTTGGGTAGATACCTCGGATTGGGATTGCTGGGTCCTTCATTTAAATTTTTAAGTTTTGACACCTGTATTGTGGAATCCACAACACACTGTAATACTGAGTTCCTAGGCACTGATTATCTATTTCCCGGAATACAACTTGGGCTGCTACCTACAGGCCCGTTAGGGGGTCTCTGCTCACTTCTCCTCAGCTCTCTCCACTCAGGACCCTCTCAGTGCCCGGTGCTTATCAGTGTGGGGAGATGGGCTGCGGTCCAGCTGATGGCTGCCAGAGCTTCCCGCTGGTCCAGCTCAGGTGGACAGCTCCTGGAAAACATCTCAAACGAGATGCTCCAAGACCAACTTTTTGCAAGGTAAAGACCTCTGTGGTCTTCCTACTGCTTTATGCTACCCTCCACTGTGTTTATAGGAACTTTCTTTAACCGTCAAGGGATGTTAGAATAACTCACATTTTCTTGGCCGTCCTTCCTGCTATGCATTCACACCTGTTGCCTTCTCTACCACATTCATTTTTAAAAAAAATTGAGATGTGAGTCGTATACCATAAAACCATTTTGAAGTGTACAATTCAGTGGTTTTAGCCTATTATCTGTGTGGTAAAACCATCACCACGATCTCATTCCACACTCCCTTTGGAGAGCTAGTTTTCACCATCATGAGCCCCTGCTTCTCCACCAGCTGAATAAAACCAAGGGGAGGCAAAGTGACTACAGAGTGTGCTCTTTCCTTCTGTGGCCCTGCATTCTTTTTATTACTTTTAAAAAAACTTTTATTTATTTTTTGCCACACTACACAGCATGTGGGATCTTAGTTCCCTGACCAGGTATCGAACACTCACCCCCTGCATCCCTTAATTGGAAGCATGGGGTCTTTAACCACCAGGCTGCCAGGGAAGTCCCCTTTTTATTACTTTTTTAAGAGCGGGTTGGGGAGCTTTAAAAACTATACTGAAGCCAAGATGAGTTGAATCAGACTCTTTGGGGTGGAGTCCTGGCACAGGTAACTCTCCCCACTCTCCAGGGGAGTCTAACGTGCTGGGGTAAGAACCCTGCCAAGATGCAGCCAAAGCTGCTCCCACGAGGAATTACGCCCTGGCTGGGGCAAGGGCACATGCATGGTTCGGAAGGTGGGACGCCAGCCAGTCCTCTCCATCTGTGATGCCCCCCGCCATTCCTGACTGCACTGCGAAGGCCCTTGAGTTGGCCAGGGTCATCTCTCCTGAGAAACGAGGCCAGGATCCTGGCTGCCCCCTTTCCTCCTTCTATCAGCCATATTCAATAACCCAGACTCACCATTCAGATGCTAAGTTTGGTCTCCTGCGTGAAGTCCTCCGTCGCTCCCCATGGTCTGTAGCAGAGTGTGAGGCCCCCAGCTGGCCTGAGAACCCACCTTGCATTTCAGCCTCATTTCTACCAGCCCCGTCCATTTCCTCCCTCCCCCACCTTGCTTCTCCATTCCAGCTACGCTCCCGTCTAGGCCCTCTGCGCCTTTGCTGTTCCCTCTGTTTCGGTCCCACTGCCTTACCAAGCTCAACCCTAACGTCCTGGCTTCTTGTTCCTCCTACTGCCGGACAGTGGTCATGGCCCCAGGGCACAGCATCCCCTTGTGGTGGAGCCTGGCACTGCACTCCCTGGGAGAGCCTGTTTTCACGTCTTTACACCTCCTGGAGCAACTCAGGCGCAGGGGCCACGGCAGCGTCATCTGGGTCTCCAGCCCCTGGCACAAGGTCTGGCATCACCCTAGAGACAGTGAACATGAGTGAGTGGTGGGAAAAGGAGGACTTTGCTACTGTCTTAGGCAATCAAGAGTGCCCACCCGTGTTGTGTGGTATGTGAAGGGTTGAGGGGGTGTTTAGTCTGCAAACCCCAGAAAGAAAAGCCTTCACAGCAGCCAGAGCTTTCTTGGACTCGGGGTGGTGAGTGAGTGCTTTAGCTCCCATTTTCCCTCCCTTCCATCTCCAGGGCTGCTTCTCCTGTGAGGCAGGGGTGAGGGGATGGTGCGGCCCAATGTAGGCAGAGCCCTGCCCTGCTCACACCTGCCCTCCATGGAAAACATCAAAGAGGGGCAGGGTGAAGGGCGTCCAAGGTCCAGGACCTGCTGGTCTCAGGCCTCTTTCTTGCCTGGGCAGTCCCAGCATCCACCTGCCAAGGGGGCAGGAGCTCAACCCCAGAGCGCTTGTGGGAGGGACACCGAGCACCGTGCCCTCCCTCCTGCCCCCAGGGTGTCTTATCTGGAGGCATCAGCTCCTGGGCTTCCAGCACCAAGACACCTTTCCTGGGGGGTGTGACATTCACAGCAGGGTTCCAGCCCCTGATCCTTCCCCTGCCACCACCAAGGTCCTATCCTGCTCCAGGGGTCCCCGGTCCCCCAGGCCCACCTCTGCCACAGGTCTGGGGAGGAATGGTGAGTGTAGCAGCCAGTTTCCAAAGTGGCCCCCAAGGTTACCTTGACTTCTTGGTTTTCACACTCTCGTGTGGTCTCCTCCAGGGTCAAATCAGAGCTGGGCTGCAGGACGACAGAATATGATGGAGATGATGGTACATGAATTCTGAAGCTAGAAGAAAAACTACTTTTTTTTAGGTAGGTCCTACCTTGGTCCTTGAATCCCTTGCTCTGGGAGAAGCGAGGCACCATACGACGAGGACACTCAAGCAGCGGAGACCCACGTGGAGAGGAACAGGCTTCCTGCCGACAGCCAGGCCCACCTTGCCAGCCATGTGGATTAAGCACCTTGGAAATAGACCCTCTAGCCCCAGCCGAGCTTCAGATGCCTGCAGCCTCGTGAGAGACTCTGAGCCCAAGCTGCTCAAACTGCTCCCAAATTCCTAACCCACCAAAACCAGGACACACAAATAATCATTTCAAGCCTTACATTTTGGGGCAACTTGTTATATACAGCACTGGGTAACTAATACAGCCCCTCTCGCTCTCAGGGCTATGTCCTCCCTCAGATTCTTGCTTTGTCTCCTCCCAGCTCCTGGCCTATGTTCCCCCACCCACGGTATGGAGAAGGGAGAGAGATGAGACGTAGCCCTGGATCAGCACAAAATCAGACAGCCGTCAGCCAACATCATTTTTTTCTTCCATTTTAATGAACACTTTACAAAGTACAAAATATACTGTCTTTTTTTGGGGAACATTAGGTACTTTTTTTCTCTCCGTCATACAGTACATGAATCTCAAGGGTTTTGTGTTTCTTCAAGAAAGAAAGAAAGTGTGAGGGCCTGGGGTACAGGGCTGCCCAGTTCTCCCCTCGCCCAGACCCTGGGACAGATGCAAGTGCCGCTGCTACTGCTGGTGACCCGGGGCATGCCAGGGGAGGGCCAGACCCCCAAGGCGAAACCCTGGGCAGGGCAGAGGCCCCTCTGAGCCCTGCTGTGCAGCCAACATCCACTCACCCCCATCTCAGGATAACGGAAATGATTTTGGCAAAGAGCAAGAGGAGGGCTTGGGGTTTTGTTTGCTGTTAGCTCCTCCCCACCCCCAGTTTTGAAGCCAACCCTGCCCAGCTCTTCCTGGACCATTTTCTGAACAGGTAAACTGAAGCAGTGGAGAGGAAAATGCACTGGGCTTGGCCTCTGCCTTGGGACCTGAATTTGGCCTGTTTTTCAGCACCCCCCCTGCCCTCCACTCCGGTTTCCAACTTTGTTGGATGCTCTTCATGGACGAGCCCCAGTAGGCGGAGGGGCACCAGCCCCCAGAACCCCTCCCTGTAAATACTGTCCTCAGGACTGGCTGCTGCCGAGGAGTCCGCCCAGCAGGTCTAGCTCTTGGCTGCAGGGACCTCCGGGCCGCTGCAGGGCGGAGCACAGCCCCTGCAGGGACACCCCTGCCCCCGCCGTCCGCAGAGCAGTTTCAGCAAAGTCAAGGGGGGCGGGGCTGCCTTGCGTTCGAGGTCTGCTGCCCGCACCCCTTCAACTCTACATGTGGCCCTGGCTAAGAACGTACCCAGGCCTCGAGAAATACCGGACGAGCCAGTCCCTTCACTCGGATCTGGGCTCTGCACGTGTGTGCTCGCGTCCACACTAGGGTGTGTGACACAGCGCACGCTCACGTGTGCGTATACACACACGTGTGGTCCTGCCAAGAACACTGCTCTGACGCCCAGCACTTGCCGCGCTCACAGCCTCCCACACAGAGAACCAAGAGCCACAAGCTCCCTCCCCACCAGGCTGCCCACGAAAGCACGGGCCAGGCCGCAGGCTTCTACCTGTACTCCAGGCCATCCTGGTGCCCTCAGCCCCAAGGACAGCAGGCTGCCTCAGCCAACAGCTCCCATCCTTCCCTCCCAAGAAAGCAGGCTTCCCAGGAGGGCGTGGGTTTCAAAGCTGAAGGCCATAGCCCAGCCCACAGCTTCTCTCTCCCTCGGTCTACGGAAAAGGGTCCTTTTGCTGCCTCTAATTTGAAAATGAAAGAATGGAAAAGAGCTGGCATGTGAGAAAAGGTATCCAGCTATACCAGGGCTCAACTCCCCTCTTCCCAAGCCCACCCTCTGCTGGGCTGACCACCGTCTGCCATCTTGGTGGCTCTCTTCCCAGGTGGCCTCCTTGAATAGAGGGCTACTGCCCCCTCCAGGCCTAGCCCCTGCCTCGGCACAGTACCCAGGAAACCTGAAAAGCCCAAGCCCTGGCTTTCCACCGCTGGGAGACCCCGTCGTCCTCCCCCAAGCTCTGCCTGCCAAGCCAACCACCAACTCCGCTTCTCGGCAGCCGTAACGGCAGCGCTCGGCCGGCTGCTCCCCAGCCACGGCTTACATTGGCCACAGATACACGGGGGTGCTTCCTTCCTACCCGCCCCCCTGCCACAATTTTCACTCAGGAAGGAGCATCAAAAATTCCTAGCACAGGGCTGTAGCGCTACCACCTGGAAGGTCCCCAAGGTCCCCTCTCTTAGCTGGGGCTGGGAAGGGCCCTGCTTGTGCCCACATCCAGATCCAGAGGCTCAGAAAGGTGGCTCAGGGTGGCTGGGAAGTGTGGCCAGAAGGGGCAGGTGGTGGGTGGGCAGGTTCATCTTTGATTATCAGGCAAATGGTACCGCTGGCTTGGGGGTGGGGGCCTGGCCCTTCCTATCCCCCCCGAGCCTCCTCTCCTGAGCTCCGTGGCAGCCTCTGTCACCACAGAGGGGACAAGCCCCAACCGACCATGCATCTTCTGGACACCACACTGGTCACCGAGGCCACGCTGCCCGCATGGGGAGGCCACAGCGGCCAGCTCCGGGTCACCTGGTCCCTCCCTTCCCACCAGGGGCCTGTGGCCCGGAGTTGATGGGAGGGGGAGAATGCTGGTGCTTGGGGGGTTCTGGACCCCCAGAATCCTGGGGAAGGGAGGCCTTATGTGCCTCTCCTGCTTGGATGGGTGCCCTGGGCTGAGGTCAGTGGTGTAGGCCCCGCCTCCTGGGGGGCTCTGGAAACCCCTGTGGAGGAAAGAGGTGCAGAGCGGGCACTGCCCAGCTCTTTGCTGGGTCAGGACTAGGGCCGAGGGAGAATGGGGTTTCTTAGGAACCAGGGGCGCCCATGTTGAGAGCTGAGCCAAAGAGGCAGATTTTTATAATTGGGGGCAGGGGTGAAGTGGGTGATCACGGCTCCTGGTCTCCCTCGCTCTCCCTACCTTAACCTCGCGCCGCTCTGCAGTGTGCAGGGATGGGGCGGGTGAGGAGCGAGCGTAGCATTTAGATGGTTTGAGCTTTTCTTACCAGGGAACAGCACAGACTCAAAAGACACACCTGGAGCCCAGGTGGCAGCTCCTGGGCCACCCGCTCACCCCCAAGCCAGAGCCTAGAGTGCCCCAGCCTGACAGGGCACCCTCTTCAGGCCGCCTCTCAGGGGGTCTGGGGACCCCTGCGCACAGCAAAGCCAGAGGTGGCTGGGGGCAGCCAGCCACCGGGGAGACCACTCCCTCTTCCCCCAGATTGCTGGAGACCCAACCGCTGACTCACGGGCACACACAGGCACCGAGGATGCGCCGGCCTCTGCACACGGCGGGAGGATGGGGGTGTGGGAAATAGAGGGGGCAGGTTTTCAGGGTGTTGGCTCCCGCCCTGCCAGCTGGATACACACCTGTGTAGCCCAGAGAGCCGCGTCCTCGCACCAGCCCCTCCCGGAAACAACGTCAAGGGCATCCATCCGTCCCCTTCTCAGTCGGATGGGGCCAGTCCCCAGGAGGCGACCTGGGGAAAGAACCTGAGGCTTCTAAAGCGACAGAAATCAGGTGATGGGGCTGTGGGAGCGGACCTGGACGGAAAGCCGGAGGGCGCCCGTCCAGCTGGCCCAGGTCTTCGGGCTGAGAGCGCCGGCAAGGGGGCTGCCCTGTCCCAGCTGCTCCTCCCTCTGTGCCACTGTCCCCCCAATAAAATAAGGGTGTCCAGGGGCCTCGGTCGTGCCAACGGGATTACAGGAAGGGGCCGAATCCAGCTTTCAAGGGAGACTCGGGGAGGAGGGGGTAGGGACCCTCAACACCCGCCCCGGAGCTCAGTTCCCGGGCTGCTGGTTTAGTTTTTCTCTCAAGTCAGGGCCAAGGCAGCCAGCCGGCTTCTCTAATAATCGTATTGCCTATATACTTGAATTAAAAATATATGGTGGCTCAAAACGTGCCTGTGTGCACGGCAGACACCGCGGGGCGGAAGCCCTCACGCCCCCACACACACACACGCACACACGCGTGTGCACGCTCACACAGTATATATTAACATATATATTGCTCAAGTATATATGCTATTTACAGTATATATCTATATCAACATAAAACACAGGTATTTATATGTGTGTACAATATACGTCCTAGGGGGTCTAGGGAGCACACGTTTCTGGGGGTCAAGGGGCCGACACACTTGCTCGGCAGGGAGGAGAGGCGGGGGAGTGACACGGTAGGGGGGGGACAGACAGGAAGGGGTCTGGAGCGCGTGCCACGGAAAAATCAAGGCCTTCCAAGGACAGTAAGGGGACTCGGGGCGTGAAGTGCTGCCCTGCCCACGTGGACACCCCCGTTTTGGAACCAGCAAACAATTGACATGTTTTGGTGTTTTGTGCAAAATGAGTTAACTTAAAAAAAAAAAAACACGTGGGTTCCGAATCAGTACTTGGGCCCCGAACGTCTGCAAGGATCCAGACGGACAGCTTCCCCACCTGGTGGATTTCCATGGCTCAGAGGGTCCCGCGCGGCACAGAGAATGGGGGTGGGTGGGGCTTCACCAGCCCAAGAGAATGTCCCTTCTCCTGCGAGCTTCTCAGGGACAGCACGTTGTCAGCTGCTGCCCGGGCACCGACGAGGACCCTGTAGGTCCTGCTTGCTTGGAAAACACCCCCAGCTGGAGAGGAGGCACGGGGGTCACCCCATTCTCCGAGGGGGCTGGCTTGCCACCTGGCTGCCCACCGCCCTGCGGCCCTCGGGCCCCCGCCGATGCTCAGAACCACTCTGCCTTGGCAGCTCCGTGGGGGGGTGCCCCGGGGACCCCTGTACAAGCAGACCTCTGCTCCCAGCTTTCTGCCCAAAGGGAGGGCCGACACCCCTGGAAGCAGCTCCCGACTCTCAAGCTTGTCCCTGGAGACACTCAGGATGCCAACCAAGCGATGTCACACTCTGAGCCCCGACAGACTCAGCGGGCCATCCCCTGAAACTACTGCCAACTGCAGCCTGGGTGCAAATACATTAAATAAGAAACTAAAACAAGGTACGGTTTTCTCTATTAAGGCTCAGATAAGCTGCCTCCCAGGTCAAGTACTCGTGAACGCCACGATCCCTGGACCGAGGGGTGGGTGTGCAGGTGAGTTGGGGGCAGAGGCCTTCCACTTTCCCCCAAAAGTGGGGCGACGGGGCGGGGCAGGAAAACGGGGGAGCCCTGTGCTGGTCTAGTTAACTGCTGGGGAGGTGGGGGTGACCTAAGAAACCCCAGGCCCAGAACGCTGGAGCTGCCCCCATTTAGGGGAACCCGAGGCTCTGCCAGCCCCAGGAGGGTCCAGGGAAAGCAGAGGGGACAGGAGCTCGTGCCCCAGGCTGGTGGGTCTCCTGGGAACCCCCCTCCCCCCGGGACTGAGCGCTTGTGGTGGGGAGGGTCTGGACAGGCCCCTTTGGCAGCCTTGCTGGGAGTCGGGGCGCAGGCCCTGTGGCTGGCAGGCCAGGTTCTGGGGGACTGGGGTCCCCCCCCAGCTCAGGGCCCCACCCGTGCTCCCTTGGAGCCTCACCAGCACATGACCAGAGGGTGGCCCACTGGCCTCTACTCTGCAGGAACCAGCCCAGAGCCAATGGAACCAGAGACCAGTGACCACAGGGGCCAGAACCCCTACCCTCACAAGGGCCTTCCGGGGCCCCATGAACTCAGCCCTGCTCAGCCAGCCCCCCCAAGACGACCCGAGAATCGGTACTCCCAGTGTCCTGTAGAAGGTGCCAGCTTCCTTTGGCGTCTGCCCCCGGCCGTGGGCGAGGCAGGAGGAGAAGGTGGGTCAGCTCACAAGCTCCCTGGGCCTCAGACATCATTTTCTGGGGTAGGGGTGGGGGAAGGAGGCGGGGGGGGGGCGGTTCTCTGGAGGGTCTGGGGGCTCCAGGAAGGCAGGAGGGCACGGGGAGGCCTTGGCTTGGGCCACAGGCCTGGCGGGGTCAGCCATCAGGGGCGTGTCCTAGGGACCCCTTCCTTGGGGGCCCCGGGGCCGATTTTCCAGTCTGTTGAGAAATACTGCGAGAAGAATCTTCAGGGTGGGGCTGGGCCCAGGCCTGGGGGGCAGACGGGGAGGAGCGGAAGAGGGCCTTCTAATGCTTCTCTGCTTGGCTGACTTTCAGGGCGCTGATGACGCCATTGATGTTTTCTTCCGGTACCTGCGAGGGGGTGGGAAGCAGTCACCCGTGAGCCCTTGGAGCCGGCCTGCCCTGCCTGGGGGCCGGGGCTGGACACTCACCAGTGCGTGGTCGAACTTGAAGGTACTGATGTAGTAGGCGGGGATGTCAGCAGCAGCTAAGGGCTCGGAGATCTGGGCCACGATGCCGCACTCATCTGGGGACAGAGGCGGGGACCACGTTCAGCCTCCTCCCACCCGGCCACCCAGCACAGCCTTGGCCTCTCCCCTCCCTCCGCTGACAGTGCCCGCCCTGTACCCGCAAGCTTCCCAGAGACTCCCCACCCCTCCATCCAGCAGGCTTCTCTGATCTCTTTGGCCGGCAGTGAGCTCTCCATCCTCAGGGCTCCACAGAAGCCACTTCTGTCTAACTGTGACCACCCTCTGCCTGTTTCCCGTGCCTCGTAGTTTGGACTCATCTTCCTGGCCATCTTGCGAGTTCCCTAAACAGAGCTGGAGGTAGCGTGGCGATAAGAGGACGTGGGTTCAGGCCCTCTTTTTTGTCGCCCTTTTCTAGCCAGATGACGTGGCCAAGTCACTTCCTCTCTGAGCCTCAGTTTCCTCATCGGAGTCCCCACTGGGTAAAGGTCCCTGCCTGTCCTAAAGGCAGTGTCAGGCATCTGATCACGAGGAATGTCATTTCCTTCTCCTCTGGATCTCCAAAGCAGTGGCTTTCTGGCCTCCTCCAAACCTCAGCCAATAAGGTGGCCTTGGGGTTGCCTGGGGATGGTTCTCCCCTCTCCTCCACCCTCCTCCCCACTTTGAAGGCACCATGCAAAGCTTCCTCCTACAGGAAGACCTCCAGGATCTGAGGACCACTCTTCTCTCCATCAGCACAACCCCTCAAAGCTACTGTTCTGACTCTGGCGATGATGCATTTCCCCAGCGCTGTCCCGATTGGGTGGGAGAGTCCAGATCTGGCCACCAGCTCCCCATGGGATTCTGGGGCCAGAGCCTGGGCATCAACCTGGGCTTCACCCTTCCCCCACCCCCAGCCTCCCCGGCACCCTTTCACTCCCTGGCCCTGGTCCTGCTTGTCAGCCCACCCTGGGACCTAGACATGACCCTGCAGGTCTCTCAAGCTCCTGCTTTCTGCTTGGTCTCCCGGGGCTCCTGGCTGGACCCATGGGCCCCTTTGGTGGCTGCACAGGCCTCGTGCTTGCACTTCTGGCGACTGTCTGCGCTGCTACGTGGTGACCGGTTGTGTCCTAAGATTCTTTAGCTACAGACACATTCATTTTCAGTTCTGTGAAAGGTGGGGGGGCGGGGGCGGTGGCTAGGAGATCAGGGTCTAGAATGGTGCCTTTCAAACTGTGGGTGGTGACCCATTTGGGACGTCAATTTAGAAGGCTGGTAACCAGGGTTTTATAAAATGACAACAGAGAAGGAAAGGGCAAACAGCTCAGCACCAGAGCGAGTGCAGTTTTGTGAAACCGTAGAGTTGTTTGTGTATGTGTGTGCTGGGCTGTGATGGAAAACATATTTCCTGCAAACCGTGGTCTAAAACATATGGAATTCGCCAGCCTAGAATCTTTCAGATTCTCAAGTTATTTTTCTTGCAGGGCTATTTATAGCTATTAGCCTGGCGCTAAAACCCTCCACATCCCGGGAAGGTAGATCCAGCCGCTGCCTGCTAGATTCACAGCGCTGCTTCTCACACACTGTGTCCCCTGTCGCCCGCCTGTGAGGCCGCTCAAAACAGCCCAGGGCAACTGCAGATGGTAAGACGATTCAAGTTTCATCTACTCTCCCACCTCGATTCTCCCTTCAACCTGACTTTCTTTTTTCTGTAATATTATTATACTGAGTGTATTTTGGTAAACTTTGAACCAAAGCTGGGGATAAAAAGATAAGCTGATATGCATCACTAATTATTAGAGAAATGCAAATAAAACTACAATGAGGTATCACCTCACACGGGTCAGAATGGGCATCACTAAAAAAATCTACAAATAACAAATGCTGGAGAGGGTGTGGAGAAAAGGGAACCCTCCCACATGGTTGGTGCAGCCACTATGAAAAACAGTATGGAGGTTCCTCAAAAAACTAAAAATACATTTGCCATATGATCCAGCAATCGCACTCCTGGGCATATACCCAGACAAAACTATAATTCGAAAAGATACATGCACCACAATGTTCATAGCAGCACTATTCACAATAGCCAAGACATGGAAACAACCTAAATGTCCACTGACGTTTGATGAATGTCAAAATGAATGGATAAAGATGAATGGATAAAGAAGATGTGGTACATATATACACAATGGACTACTACTCAGCCATAAAAAAGAATGAAATAATGCCATTTGCAGCAACATGGATGGACCTAGAGATGATCATACTAAGTGAAGTAAGTCAGAAAAAGAAAGACAAATACCATATGATATCACTTACATGTGGAATCTAAAATATGACACAAATTGAACTTATCTACGAAACAGAAACAGACTCTCAGACATAGAGATCAGACTTGTGGTTGCCAAGGGGGAGGGGGTGGGGGAGGGATGGAGTGGGAGGTTCGGGTTAGCAGATGCAAACTATTACATATAGAATGGATAAACAACAAGGTCCTACTGTAGAGCACAGGGAACTATATTCAGTATCCTGTAATAAACTAAAATGGAAAAGAATATGAAAAAGAATATATATATATGTATTTATAACTGAATCACTTTGCTGTACAGCAGAAATTAACATAACATTGTAAATCAACTATACTTCAGTAAAAAAAAAAAAAAAAAAGATAAACTGATATGCACAACTTCCTGCTTCTCATCTGAGTCTCCGGTGACGCCTGCCCCTTTGCCTGTGATGACCTGGTGAGGCCCTTTTCCACTGTTTCTACCGTGGAGAGGCACCGCTGCATCACACCCACCTCTGCTGGTGCTGCCCTCTCCTCCCCATCAGCCGGGTTAACATCTACTGGTCACCTCTGGAGCCACCTCCTCCGGGAAGCCTTCCCTTCCTCAACCCTCTCCAAGCCTTACATGTCCTTACATGTGATAGTGACAGCAACTGCTGCTTGCTGAGCACTCAGTGTAACTGACACGTCATGGAGGGCTTCGCACCACCCTGAAGCAGGATCTACCATCCTCCTTGTTTTACAGACTAGGAAACTGAGGCTCAGAGATTAAGCAACCTGCCCAAGGTCACCCTGGTTTCCTTCAGCCTCCTTCTATGGGAGCCTCCTCTCCTATGGGAGAAGTTCACTGGTGAACTTGCCTCTAGGCTACTGGGTCTCCACATCCCCACGGCCCCAAACTGGGCAGCAAATGTGGGTGGGCGAAGTGCTGGGGTCTGTGGAGAAGGTGGCCCCGAGAGACAGGCCGGAGCCCAGGGTTGGGCCAGGAGCCTTCAGTGTACATTGCCCAGCACCGCGGAAAGCAGCCCACTGTCCTGCCCCCAGGATGGCTCTCGCTCTGGCCTTGACATGAGCAAAGTTAGGGGGCGCTGTCCAGCCCTGCCAGGTGCTGTCCAGCTGCGACCCTGTCCAGAGAAAGCCACAGGCAGGCGGCAGAGCCTGGTTCCCTCTCCGACCTGCAGCCCTCAGGTCAAAATGCCCTGCCACCTTCATGTCCCGTCCCAGAAGCAGAGCCCCCGGGGCCGACCCCACGGCCCCTGGAGCAGTCTGAGCTTTATCTGGAACATTCTGCACTCTGTCTATGGGAAATCAGGGTTTACTGATCCCATCAGGGCCACCTGAGGGGCGCTTCCCGAAACAAATGTCCTGTGATTTACCAAGAGCGTCTTCCGGGTTCAAGGTCTTGGGTCTGACAAGTCTAGCCCAAAGAGATCATGTCTCATCAAGACAAAGCTCGCCGCCGTCATCACAATGGGGCCAGCAGCCTACACTCAGCGCCGGGAGAATCGGTACCGTGTGGCCCTTCTAACCGAGGCGTCTGAGACCCGTGGCCCCTTGGAATATGCTGATGGGAAAAACCATCTACCAAAGACAGTTTGGACAATTGTGGAGACTGAAGCTAGACTGAGTCTTGGGGGATTCCTGTGAATTTTCTCCTGGGGGATCAGCTCACTGTGGTTACACAGGGAAAAGGGTGAGGGGCTGGGATGTCCGAGTTTTACTGTGAGCTATTCGGCAATTGTGTTAAAAAAAAAAAAAACAAAACTCATTAAAAATGACAACAGTTATTCCCTGTCAACAGTGGGACTAAGGAGAGATTTTTTTTTTTCCTCTTCTATTTTTATCATGTTCCCACTATTCTAATAATAAGCAGGTTTTAATTTTTCAGTGGGCGGGGGACGGAGAAGAGTGCTTTGGCTGAAGCTGCTCTTCCATCCTCCGAGGCCAGTGCCTCCTGTCACTCACTGGTCAAGGGACCGCGCGGGCTGTGGGGACCTCAGTCTCCTCATCTATACCAGGGGTACAGATGCACGGCACTCGGCAATGCCGGCCCCAGCCCCCCAGGGCTCACCAAATCCTAGGGGCTGTCCTCCAATCCGCACCATCTTCCAGAGCTCTCCAGATGCGCTCGTGAACAACAAATTACTAGGAAACCTTGAAAGGGAGCGAGCGATGTTAATCCCCAGATATTAACGGTGCTCCCTCTGCCAGCCCTCCCTGGAGCATTCCCTGTCCTTGGGCACTGATGTAGGGCCAGAGCAAGGGGGTGTCTGGCCTGAGCTCAGGGGCCCTAAGGATTCTCCCAAGCCCTCAGCGCACTCACTCTGCGCTGTCCTCGTCTGGGGGTGGGTAGGGGGAGCAGGAAGGCAAAGCTGGGACTGGGCTTTGGAACAGCTGCCCCCTTTGCTCAGGCTGGTCAGGGTACCCCTCCCCAGCTGCAGACGGGGGTCGGGGGGGTGAGGGGCAAACAGCACTGGATGTCGCTGGATGACCCGGGGCCTTTGTCTCTGAGTGGCCTGTCATCTGTAAGCCGGGGCCACTCACCTGCAGTGAAGGGCTGGGGTAGGGACTTATTAGGACCAAGTGGGTGGATCAGCCCATCGCAAGCCTCCAGGCCGGGGCCCGGCTCACCTCTGCTGGGTCTGCACGTCCATCACCAGGGAGATGTAGCCCTCGATGAGGGAGAAGGAGAAGAAGCGGATGTGACCACAGTCATCGCCGGCCGCCAGGGGGTCCTTCGCTCTGTGGGCCGGGGCAGGTGGTGAGGGGTGGAGTGGGGCCCCCTGCTGCACCCCAAGCCCCACCAGGCCCCCCTGCCCCGCCCATCAGTATGGGGGTGTTGGGAAGAGCACGGGCCAAGTCGTGGCTCTGATCCTGCCTTGCTGGGGGGCCCTGAGGCACTACCTTCATCGGTCTCCGCATCTGCGAGGTGTGGGCGACTCCACGGCATTCACAGAGATGAACACCACACTTCACGTTTCTGGAGACCCATCCCGCCCTCGGCACAGGCTACACTTGCCCTTCCTGGGGGTGGCTTCTCTGTCCCTGCGATGGCCCACATCTCAGGGCACAGTCTATGGTCACTGTCAGCTCACTGGCCCCTGGCCCCACTCCACATGGTGTTGGCCCAAACTTACAATCTGCCCTGAGGAAAAAGGCAAAGCTGTCGTCCACCAAATGAAAAAACCTGAGTTCCCAGCTCTTCAAGTGACTGGGCTTGCCCTAGGAGCTCAGGTGACAGTGGGGTGTTTATTATATCCACATGTGGGCCTAGGGCTTCACCAAGTTTTGGGGTTCCCAAGGAACGCCATTCTCCCCTCTTAGAATGGGGATCTGGGGTACAGCCATGTCTCGCTTCTCAAACGAGCTCCCAGGGCAGGTCTGTGCCTCCCCCCTCAGACTGGGGCTACCAGACACAGCCGTGTCTCCCCTTGGCCACCCTGCAGCCCCTCACACCCGAGGAGGCCCTACCCGTTGGAGTAGAACATGACGTCCATGAGGAGTGTGGCAACAGCGGGCAGTGTGTCAGGGTCCAGGCTGGTGACACAGAACCTGTTGCTCGGGCTGGACAGAGGGTGGATGACGGGCCTCTGGACTGTGAGAGCACAAAGACAAGGGGTGCTGAGGCCGGGAGAAGAGGAGCATCGTGGGGCAGGAGAGGGCCCGGGAAGAGGGGTGGGGTCAGCTGGTAGCTGCTCTGGGGAGGCCGGCTGCAGGCCCTGCAAGACCTGGCCCCTGTCGCTTCTCCAGCCTCCAGCACCCCCTACAGCTCTCCTGATCCTCCAGGCCCACCCCCAGGCCCCCGGGCCTTTGCACATGCCATGCCGCCTGCCTGGAACGCCCTTCCCAACCTTCACCACCTGGCTTAGCTCCTACTTGTGCTCCAAGCTTCAGCTTGAGAGTCACTGCCTCTGGGAGGCCTGCCCTGATAGCCTGGACTGGGTCAGGAGTGGCCTCTGGCCATTGCTGGCTGCATCCACATCCACTGCCCTGGCTAGACCTTGGGAACAGAGTCTGATCAGGACTGTTGTACCGTGTTATGCCCGGCCCTCAACTGATGCTCTGAGAATGGGGCTGCCCTGGGGCAGGACCTGGTAATTTCTTGAGGTCTCTGCACAACCCTCCCCCTCCCCCAACTCACCCATCTTGGGCTTCACGAAGCCGTTGGTGATGCCGAGGTTCTCGGCTGCCACTGTCTCGCCATTGACGACCCGCAGGATGGTGAACTCTGATGACAAGGTGTGGGTAACGAAGGGCAGGTCCCGCTCACGCACCTGGGGACGGGGAGTCAAAGAGTGAGTGTACCATGGTCCCTGGATGGAGTGGGCCCGGGGTCACCAGCCCCTTCACTCTGAGATTCTGTCCCCAGAACGAGCTTTCCCTGTCCTTGCCTCCCGCTGTCCTGGGACGGGAGCCTGGGACCAGGGGCACATGCCTCCCCAGGGGCAGCAGGGAGGATGCAGAGGGGAGAAGACACCGCGCCGAGGGCCAGGAGGTGCAGGTCCACCCCCCCCACTCCCTCTTGTGTGTGGTGCCCACACCTGTCCCTGCCCCTCCCAGGCCCACACTCTCCAGGGTGGCCACGCCCTATGGGAGAAGAGCATGAATAACACGGTAGCCAGGAAATGCCGCTGGCTCCACGACTAGACACACTTGCCACCCCAGGGAGGGGTATGGGACTGGGGGAGCCAGACATCCAGCTAGGAGGGCATCCCACCCACACACGCCCCCAGCCCTCACTTCCTGGCCTCCAGCTTAAACCCAGCATGGTCCACGCAAAGGGCAGGCAGTGGGTGGGGCTACAGCCCAGCCAGGGCCATGCTGACACTGGACTGATGACCCTAAGGTACCCTTGACCTCTCTCTGAGCTGATCACGAAATGGGGCGGGGAGAGGCACAAACTTTGCAGACCACATCCGAGGGGGTGCCCATGTTGCCTGGGCGTGGGCTGCAGCTTGCTCACCAGGATGAAGTCCGTCTGGTAGGTGGACAGCATGAACACAGAGATGTTCTGATCGGCCAGCGGGGCGATGACCGACTTGGCGATCTTGGTCACACCGATGGGCTGGGAGCTGGAGAAGCTGCCGCCACCCGACACCACGTTGAGGGCCAGCCAGGTGGCGTCCGCCACACTCAGGTGTTCCGAGGAGGGCAGCTCTGGAGGGGGACACAGAAGGCCGGCTTATGACTGATGGGCCCCAGCTGTGTGACCTCGGCCAGCCCGCCCTGTGGGCCTCAGCGCCCTCATCTGTCAAAGGAGGACGGGATCGTCCTTAAAGGTCCCATCCTGGGAGGACCGAGCAGGGAAGGCTCTCAGAGGACTCTGGATGTTCCGGGCAGCTCAGCAGGGCAGGGACCATGGGAACAAGGGGGTTAGCTGTGCTGGGCCTCAGTTTCCCCTGCTGTGAAGTGATGAGTACTCAGCAGTAACAATTTTGTTATTTCTGGTTCTCGTTACCTTTCTGGGTACCAGGTGCTGCCATCACGACCGTATACCGGTGGACCGGGTCCCATGGTTTTCAAACTAGGTTCCCAGGAACCTCCCAGGGGCTGGGAGGTAGAGGGGAGGCCAGGAGAAGACAGGGTGGGGGGCCTGGGATTTTCCTTCCTGCTTCAATTAGACCTCTACTTCAGGCTCCTCTGGAAGCACATTCAGCTCCAGAAGGCCTCCTGAGGTTGCCACCTTCCAGTGGGCAGTGACTGTCACCCAAGTCCCTCCTGAGAGCCTGGGGATCCTGGGGGCGGGGGCACCGGCAGGGGCAGGGTGGGAGAGGTTCGGAGCGGCAGTGATCGCCCAGTCTCCTTGACTAGCTCACAAAGACCATCCCTTCCACCCCGTCCTGCAGAAAGAGTTCCCAGGGGAGGCTGTGCACGGGACATGGTACACACATGTGCACGGCTGCACGGACGGGCGGCCACAGAACGGAGCACAGGTTGCACACGGAACTCTCCACGCATCACAGTCGCCTGCTCAAACCCACCCCGTACGAGGACTGTTATTTCACCCCATACATGTGACAAACCAGAGCTCTGAGGGGCTGGTGACTTACCCAAGATCACTTAGACAGGGAATAACAGAGCCAGGATTCAAACCCAGATCTGACTTATAAACAGACCCTTATGCTCTATGCTGGGCAACACATGGGAAGAAGGGCCAGGTCCCCAACAAGGGGGGCGATGAGAAGAGGGGCCCGGACACTGGTGAGTTAAGGGGGCTGTGATGATCATGGTGCTGCCCGAGGGAAGCTGGGCTGGGCTGTGCTGGCCTCAGCAAGATGGCTCCGGAAGCCTCATCCAGGCTCCTACCTGCCCAGCTAAGGTCGTCATGGCAACCACAGCCTACGGAGCCCATTGGCCCTGCTGGCTGAGAGGGGCCAGTCCTCCGCCAGGCTGGCTGGAGAGGTAGGCTGCTTCCCAGAGAAGAGAAGGGGTTTGGGAGGGGGAGCAGGAGGAAAGCCTGATCTCAGGCTTCCACATCTAGTCTCTCCACCTGTCATCTGGGGTGTCAGAAGAGAGACTTCTCGGCCCCAGGACCGCCAGAGGAAACACGCTCCCCAGGACTGAGCGTCCCAGTTCAGTTCTGAAATTCTAAGGGGTCTGGAACTGGCCATGGAGGGGATTTCCTGGGGGCAGTGTTGTGAGCCCCCAACCCTGCCATCTTAAGCAAAGACAGCCCCAGGAGCCACCGAGGGCCAGGGTGCTTTGATGGTCCGTCATCTGAAGCACCATTTTAATATACTAATAAATAAACTATTAATAAATATACTTAATAAAACAGTTAAATTTCACTTTTCATTAGGGCAGAACCCCAAAAGCCTTCTTAGGAAAATTCTGGAGGGGTCCTTTCCATCACCGCATGCTAACACATCAGGACCATGTCAGCTTTTGTGAACCTGCCTCTGCCTGCCTGTTCCAAGCTCCTCACAACTCAAAACTGCCCAGTGGCTTTCCACGTTCTCTGGCGTAAAAGCCAAAGTCCTCGTGACGCTGGGAACCAGCACTGTCCCAGAGGGCTTTCTGGGATGATAGATATGGTCTATACCTACGCTGTCCAAAGCCACTTACCCCGTGTGGCTACGGAGCACTTGAAATGTGGTCAGTGCTACAGAAGAAATACAATTTTAAGTTGCATTTAATTTTGGTTCCTTTAAATTCCCATGGTCGTGTGGGGTGAGCGGCTAGTTCAAGTCTACAATTGGCCTCACTAGCATGCCAGCGCCCTGGGGCGGTTGTCTCGGTCGGCTTTGTTTTCTGCTATTCTCAGCGCCTGGCACACGGAGGCTCCAAAAGAATGGATGAGGAGGGACGAGGCGGCTGTCCCTGCCCCTCTGCTCTGCCCAGGCCCCTGTTCCCACCCATCGACCTTCTCTGCTCTCCCCGTCCCCACCCCCCCACCCCCAGCTCAGTCTCTGTGGTCAGGGCTTGGTCACACTGCCAGACCCCAGGTGGAGGGTGGCCTTCGACATCATCCCACGCTCCTATACCCGACTTCCCAGGATCAGGCAGAGGGCCCCGGGGGAGCCAGTGTCATCCCCAGACACTGCCAACTTCTCTGAATTCTTAGTCCAGCAGTGCAGAACGCTGTCCATTTGCTTATAGACCTGGCTCAGAAGTCAGTCCCTGCCCCATTTCACAGAATAGGAAACAGGCCCAGAGAGGGAAGCTGACTGGCTCAAGGTCACGGTGCAGTAAATGGGGAGGGCACCTCATTCTGGCACCGTGGCATGTCTGTCCAGACCCGCCCCGCCACCAACCCGTGGTGGGGTGTTGCGAAAACCCCTCTTGCAGGGATTAGCTTCGGGACTGTAAAGTTGGCAGCGGGGTGGGGGGTGGGGTCCGGGCAGCTGAGGTTCCAATGTCCCAATTCTGACACCGTGGTTCCACTGGCCCTGTAAGGCCTTCACCCGGCAGGTGGAGCCTCTGCTGCCCCAGCCTCAGGCCTGCCCTCTGTCCCCCACCTGAGCTCCACAATCCAGTGGGGCCTGACCTTTAGCAGTGGGGTCCTCGGCGAGCACGTGAGGGTGGTGGCAAAGAACACAGGCTTTGGGCTCAGACAGTGACAAACTCTAACCCTGGCTCCGTCCTCTGCAGCGGAGGCCGCTGGGAAGCTGCTGCTGATACAGTGGGGAAGGCCATTCCCTCCAAGTCTGCAAAGCGCCGGGGTATGTGCATTTTTAGGGGGTGCTCGGGTAACCAAGGCTCTGCTCCGAGGAGTCTCTCAGCGGGTTTGGACAGGTCCCGCGGAGAAGCCCAGGCCTGAGGCCGACTGGAAACGGGGGCAGAAGTGGGCAGGTGGGAGATGGCGGGCAGCCTGCAGGCTGCCACTGGCCAGAGGATTTCAGCTCAATCCAAATGCTGCTCAGAGTATGGGCGGCCGGTGAGCAGGGGTGGGTCTGCCTGCCGGTCCCGGCTCTCAGTCTGGATGGAACCCACTGAGGTGCTTCAAGCAGCAGGCCTGGACTGAGAGGGTGGTCAGCCCTGGGTCAGCGGTCACCTCTCTGAAGCTTCCAGAAGGGTGAGCTTTGTCAGAGCAGCAAAGCAGCTGGAGACCACAGTGCTCACTGCTTCTGGCCCCAGGGACCCCAAATGCTGCCCTGACACTCTGGGGGAGAGGGAAGGCCTGCCTGGTCCCATCCTCACCCAGGCCAAGCCTCAGGGTGCCCCAGGTGCCGCTTCGGGGCTGGGGGCTGGGCTGCCAGGAGCTGCCAGGAGGGAGCCAGCGTGCTCTTCCCTAGAGGAAAGGTAGACACATCCCAAGACTGGAAGGGATTATTAATACTGTCACTGCCCAGGGGCTTCCCTGGTGGCGCAGTGGTTGAGAATCTGTCTGCTAATGCAGGGGACACGGGTTCGAGCCCTGGTCTGGGAAGATCCCACATGCCGCGGAGCAACTAGGCCCGTGAGCCACAACTACTGAGCCTGCGTGTCTGGAGCCTGTGCTCCGCAACAAGAGAGGCCCGTGCACCGCGATGAAGAGTGGCCCCCGCTTGCCGCAACTAGAGAAAGCCCTAGCCCAGAAACGAAGACCCAACATAGCAATCAATCAATCAATAAATCTTTAAAAAAAAAAAAAGAAATACTGTCACTGCCCATCATCCAAGACCCTAAAGACAGCCTATAAGAGCTGAGGACGCTTGCCACCTCCCAGAAAGCAAGTCGGCAGCTCTGTTGCTGGGAGCCCACCCCACCGCCCCAGGAGTCCCCCGTTTCTGGCTGCAGGACCTGCGGTTTCCTGTGCTAAGTGGTCACGTCCTCTGCACAGAGTTTGTCAGGCTTCTCCCACCCTGCCTGCAGCAGGGTCAAGAGTCCTGGGGTCAGGTGGGTGGGTTGCATCCTGGCTGTGTGACTCTGAGCAAAATCACCACCTTTTGGTTTCTTAGTTTTCAAATGTTGGGCTGATGAAATCAGGATAGACTCCAGAAGATGCTTGGAGGATTAAATGGGATAATCCCCATCAAGCGTGTAGCTAAGTGTCTGGCGTCCGAGGGCTTGCCAAGTGCCAGAGCCTTTCTGTTCTAATGCTGCTGCTGGGAGTTTTGTTGGTTTCTAGACAGAAGTTGGGGAAAAATGTATCAAGAGTTTAAAAATGTACAATTTCACTGTAAAGGAGTAGTTACACATGGGACAAAGAAAGAGTTATGGGTATGAACGTTCAACCCAAAAGGATTTAAGACAAAGACCTGGGAGCTACCAAAAAGTCAACGCCAGGGCCGGGTAGACGAACCACAGTTCATCTGTGACAGAATACTATGCATCTGTTTAAAAAACAGGTTTTCCAGCTATGAAACACATTTTCCAATCATGAAGGAAATCAGAATATAAAACTTACGGTAGGTATTAATTATGCAATTAATGTCTCATTCTGTAGGTGTGGTAAGTAGGAGAGGGCTCTTATTCTTAGCTGATACAGGCTCAGGTATTCAGGGTGAGCTGTCCTGAGGTCTTAGTTTCAAGTGGTCCATTAAATAATAAATGTACGTGTGCAACGTTTATGGACAAGAAGTGAAAACAGTTGTCCTCAAAGGTGACCAGCCGGCAAGTCTAGTTTCAGGTGGAGGGAACAGGGGTGTTAACTGTAGGCTCTCAACGGTTGTGCAAGTTTGAAAACTGTCAAAATATAAAGAGTATTGGGAAAACACACTTTTGAAGGCTATCTGATATTGGGAAATTATACTGAGTGGAATGAAAAGATAAGAAGCATATACACTACAGGTCAACACTGCGAAATAGCCACACCTGGGGGTACAGAATGCGGAGACCTCGTGGGAAGGACTTTGCCATGAGGCAGCGCTGGAGAGGCCGAGGGAGCAGGGTGGGCGGGCGGGAGCTGGGGTGTCATGGGAATGATGCGGGGGACTCTCCAGGGAAGCGGCCCTCCCTGCAGCAGGCACTCCATCCTCAAGGCCCACCCCTCCTCCCATCCTGGGAGATGTAATCTCAGCTCCAGGCTGAGGGGCCAGGCTGTTATTTTACACAATGCGGGAGACGCTCCAAAGGCAGGTGTGCATCATTCCCCATCAGTGCTCACCGGGAGGGCGGGTCAGCTTCAGGGGGCAGTAAGAACTGGCCCCGACTGGGATCCGAGCTCCTTCACTGACCTGGACCTCGTGCAGAGGGGACCCCTGCTGGGGGTATTACTGAATTGGTAAATTAGGAGCTCAGAGCTAGGCGGGAGATGTGGACACACGGCATCCATTTGAGCCAAGAACCTCTAAAATTCCACAACGAACAAGGAGCTGTCTGGTTAATGTCACTGACAATCGCCCCTCCCTCCCAGGAAAGGTCCAGCATCTTACGTACAAGTGAATTGCAGACAGCTGCTGGTTTCTAACCATGAAAGCTTCACACTGGAGATAACTGTTGGCGAACAATAACCAATGTACCCTGGCTGATGTTAACAGTGGCCAAGGGAAGCCCTTGGGTGAGAAGCAACATGTGCAGAGCTGGGAGACGGGGCACCATCCTTCATACCATGTGACACAGCCAGCATCCCTCCCTGGTCCCACCGGGGCAGCCCCAAGACCAGACTCCCTTTCTGAAGAGGAGTCTCCTGAGAGAACCCCCCCAGAAGCGAGGTGAGAGGGTAGAACTCAGCATCGCTACCTCTCACTGCAGCCTCCACCCCACCCCAAATCCTGCCCTCTGAGAGCAGACTGCCCTGGGCCTGCCCCCTTTTTCTCAGCTGCTCCTGACCTTGGTCTGCTGGGAACCACCACTTCTCAGCAGCACTTTCTCCTTATTTCGGCTGGAACCACCCTGAAAGCACGTCCTGCTTCAAATCCCCCTCTGTCACTCACAGTGACTCTGGGCACGTAAATGGCGGTTTCCTCACTTGTAAAATGGGTCTCCACTCTTTACCCTTCAGGCCACTGGAATGACCCCAGGAGGTGATATGTCTCTGCTGGGCTCCAGTTAACAGTAAGAGTGGCGGAGGGGGAACGGGAGTCTTACTTTGTACGGTTTTCCTCTGTAGCTCCACAGTGTAAGCGCGAGAGATACTTACTACTTAAATATATGTACACAGTTTTTTCTCTGGTAACGATGGATATCCAAGTAGCCTGACGTGCTGACCAGGAGTCACGGCCTGGAAGCGAGACCCTGACTCAGAAGTCACAGAGCGGCTGGGCCCCTCCTGGGCTAATAATTTAAACCTGCTTCCCCACGTCCTACCTACCCTGCACTAAAGAGTAAGCCGATGACCCCTCTGTCACCGGCTCCATTCCAGCCACTCAGAAAGGTTCAGGGAGAGGCAGAGCGAGACTTCGCCTCCATTGTTTATGGTTCCAGGGAACCTCAGGGTCTGTAAGTCCCTTAGGAGCTGAGGCTCGGTCCTTACACCTCCTGGTCTGCCCTGCCTTACCCTGTCTGGGGTCTGGCCCATGGAAACATGCATAAATGACACCAGTGGTGAGGCCTTGGGCAGGCTACACATCACATGTCTGTGCTTTAGCTTCTTCATCTATAAAGTGAGGACCATAAGAGTCGTCTCCAGTGTTTAGCACAGTGTCTGCAGACAGAAGCACCGGCAGGGCTGGTAAAATGTGTTAATCTATGTTGACTGGCGGAGGGGTGGGCGTGGAGGTCCAAGACTCAGCTCTGGTCTTGCTTCCTATTTCGAGGGCCTCTCTCGTGGGGTCTCCTGCTCGGCGGGGCGTCCCCTGTGACTCGCTCTCGCAGCATCCACACCCTCCTTGCACAGCACCCACCGCAATGGCAGCTCCACTATTAATGGTGTAATTAGCTGGCAGGCCCTGAGGCTCATAGGGTCAGAGGTGGGGTCTCTCATTCCGGCTACATCTCCAGGGCTCAGCAAGATGCCGGCACATAGCAGGTGCTCAGTAAATACTGCCCCCCGCCCCCCACCCCGGGGCTGGCTCAGAATAACCCGACACTCAGCTCAGCCAAAGGACGGCTCCCTGGTTACTGACAATTCCTGCAAACACAGCCTTCCAGGACCAGCAAAACTGGCTCCCCAGGTCCCGCAGCCTCTTGCTCTCCCTGCTCAAGGAGTTTTCTTACCTGCTGCCTTCAGAGGTAGAGAGTTAGTCAGAGATACTGGTCTGGGGAGGTGGATTAGATAGAATATCCCTTCCCACAGAATAGACACTCTGAGGGTGTTCCTTCTACATCTGAGGTGCCCTGATTCTCAGCAGTTCTGCGGAAAGGCCTGAATGCCCATGAGAAAATAAACATGTGCTTGGGTTGCCTGAGCAGACATTCTTCACGTGAGTTGTGGCTAAGGCAAAATTCCGGTCTGTGGTTCCTGTGCTCAGGAAATGTCTGATGGGGGACTTCCCTGGTGGCGCAGTGGCTAAGACTCCACGCTCCCAATGTTCAGGGCACTAGATCCCACATGCATGCGGCAACTAACAGTTGGCATGCCACAACTAAGGAGCCCTCAAGCCACAACTGAGGAGCCCACCTGCTGCAACTGAGGAGCCCCCCTGCTGCAACTAAGGAGCCCCCCCGCTGCGACTAAGACCTGGCACAACTGAACAATATTAAAAAAAAAAAGAAAAGAAAATGTCTGATGAATGAATGAATGAATGAGTGACTGACTGACGACACAGGTGTCTTTGGCGAAGGGGCAGGGCCTCCAGTGGGGTCTGCCCTATTCCTGCTCTGGCCACACAGCCGGCCCCCTTGGAGACATGGGGGGGCCCGTGGGATGTGGGGCGCCGAGCCCAGCCCCCCATACTGACTTGGTGCCCTAGACCACGTGCGTGTGAGGACAACAGGGTGTAGCTGGGAAGCTGCTTCCTGGGGCTTCACTTTCTCACCAGTAAAGAGGGTCAATACGCATCGAGAACCACAAAAGAGTCAACTCCTGACTCCACAATGCCATTTCTCAGACTCCGTTTTGGGAATCAACCTGCATAAGAATACATGTTACGCACCGACAGAGTTTATAAATTTCTCATTGGAGGACAATGAAAACAACTTCGACTCCAACCGTAGGGGCCTGGGCAAGGAACCCGGGCTGCTGTTGAAAGCCTGTGATATCACAGCATACTTTGTTGTTATGTTAAGTGAAAACATTTCTATGAATTAAACAGACCGCCTGAGAAAAGTTGGAAAGAAAACCACGAAAAAGTGACCAGTAGTTGTCTTGTGGGTACGGCTAGGGTTTCAAAAACTGTTGGATTTGTTGCCCTCTCTACATATTAGGAAGACTCTAACTTAGCAGTTCCGAATTACCACCAGCTCTCGGGGGGTCCAGCTCCTTTGCTGGTGAGTCTGGACACACAACTCCCCGCCTCCACTCTCAGTTCCTCATTGATAATCACAGGACAAGCACGACACCTTCTCATCAAGTAATACGTATCGGTCAGCACTCGCCACCAATGAACGTTCACTGTTACTTTAGAGCCGGACAAACATAACGAACTTCAATAATAAAACTAAAAGGGTGTGGAGGAGGAGGGAACAGAGTTTCTTTCTGGGGTGACGGAAGTGTTCTGGAATCGGATAGTGGTGACGGCTGCACAACCTTGGGAATATCAAAAACCACGGAACTGCTGTACATTTTAAAATGATGCACTCTCTGGTAAGTGAATTCTATCTCAATTTAAAGATGGAAGGAAGATAAAGGGAAATCATAAAAGGATGGTGACTGGGGCACGTTCCTGTTCGAACAAGGACTGAAGATGTTTTGAAAGCACCTCCCTCGCGGCAGGAGTCCCAGGGAGCATGCAACCTGCCTTCCTGGTTGCTTTAGCTCCTGGCTGGGGAAGCCCCGCCCCCTTTCAGCTCTGGGGCCTTTCCTGGGAAAAAGTCTCGTGAGCAGAAAGGGAGGGGATCAGCCAGAACACAGGAGAGGAGGGAGCTCTGCCACCAGCAGGTGGGGACAGAAATAAGGGGTGGGGGGCGGGCAGCCGGCACTGACTGCCGGCCCCAGTCCAGCCAAGCCCCTGGGGAGAGAAGCACTTACCCAGGAAGCCCTCCTCATCGACAATGATGGTGTAATCCTCCGGGGTCTCGGTCAGACTGAAGAACTTGCACCTGGGTGGACGGACAGACAGACACAGGGTATTGTAAGTCCCAGCAGACCCTGTGGCAGCCGCCCGCCCCACTCCCCTGGCCCCTCTCCCATCGCTGTGACCCGGTTTACCCAGAGTTCTGCCCCAGGCTGGTGGGGGGCTACTTATTTCTCCCTCCACTGCCTCAGTTTTGACTCAGGAGGACTCAGAGAGGCCTAGGGACGCTGATCGTTTCCTCTGCACCCCCCGATCTTTGAGGACCCCTGAGCCGGCCAGCCTCCAGGGTCCCCTACAGGCCCAAGGGCAGCTCTGGCAGGGCTCATGCAGATGAACCGTGTTTTCCGTGCCCCCCGCTCCCCACACACATTGTGACCTTGAGGCCTCTGTCGCTGTGTCGTGCCCCCCGCCCATGGTCCTGGCCCCTCTCCTCACCAACTCTGAGAGCTCCCACTGTCATTTACGGCCTAATTCGCATCACCCAACCGACAGCCCAGCCTTCAGGGTACTTTTCTCCCTTGCAGGAGAGAGGGGCGTGGCTGTCTGTGCCACTGTGCGGCACGGATCCCTGAACTGCCACATGCTGCCTTTGGTAATACTGCTTGGCCTGGGGTGTAAGTTGCTCATTTCCTCCCACAAATGGGACCATCAATTTCCCAAGGCCAGGGAGGGTCTGGCGATCACTCTGTCCGTCTGTATCTCATCCCTGCTGGTCTCAGCCCTGAGCACGCTCTTGGCACCTGGCAGACACGCTGGGCTCCGTGTCCAGACAGCCCTTGGGCTGGGCTTTGAGGCTGTCTCCAGCTGAGGGGCTTACCACCCCCTCAACGCCCGTCTCCCTGTCCCCCATCCAGTTAGACTGGCCCCCAGAACACCCCAGGCGCAGCTGTAGGGAGAGACGGCATGCACAGGCAGCGGTGTGCAGGAAACTGCCCACGGTCATTGATTTATCTGGTGTCGCTGATCTCAAGCATGGGGCTCAGCTCGGGCTCCATGCCCGATGTGTAAAACCCATCCATCACAGGAAGCCGTGACAGAAGGAGGCCCAACGAGCAAGCCTGGCGAGGGCCCGAACAGCACTTCGACGAGGATTAAAATGGGAAAGGAATCCTGAAGTGGATGCAGCGGCGCCGGGGATGGGGGTGGCCGGAAGGTCCGCGGATCTCTCTCCCCCTGGTTC
Source organism: Balaenoptera acutorostrata (assembly GCF_949987535.1). Lineage (NCBI taxonomy): Eukaryota > Metazoa > Chordata > Mammalia > Artiodactyla > Balaenopteridae > Balaenoptera > Balaenoptera acutorostrata. Next base: position 10,626,048 of record NC_080078.1, read on the forward strand.
CCCTCTCCTGGCAGCCATCCTGCCACGCTGAAGCCTTATCAACAGAAGCCCCACAGCACCCTTTTCACTTTATTCTTTAAATTTTCACAAGTAATGAGGTCAGCTGGAACTGGTAGGACTGCAAAAGGGTCCAGCCGTTTGGAAGACGGTCTGTCAGGTTCCTATAGGGTGAAACATACACGACCACTGGCAACCCTGCTCCTGGGTATTTAGTCAAAGGAAATGAAAACATACGGCCCCACAAAGGCCGGTACGCAGATGTTTACAGCCTTTATCTGTAATCACCCCGAACTGGAAACAACCCAAAGAACTGGGTAAACTGTCGCACATCCACACCAGGGAATACTCGTCAGCAGTGAAAAGGACTGAATTACTGATTCTTGCAACAGTGTGGACGAATCTCACGAGCATTCTGCTAAGTTAAAGCCAGACTCAACAGGAGACGTGCTACGTGATGCCATTTATATGACATTCCGGAAGAGGCTACGCTGTAAGGATGGAGAACAGATTCCCAGGGGCTGGGTTGGGGCTGACATTTGACGGCCACCGGGGAACTTTTGGGGTAAAGGAGGTGTTTGGTTCTTGATGGTGGTGGTGACAAGATGATATACACTTGTCAAAACCCGAAGAACTGTACCCTAAAAGGGGCGGCTTCTGCTGTATATGTGACTTATACCTCAGTGAACCCGACTTCAAGGAAAACGCTTCGCCAGAGTTGTAAACGAGGTGGCGTCCCGCACCCCCCCACCCCCGCCCCCCGCGACACTCTGTTCAACCAGCAGTACCACACTCTTCAATTTCCCTCCAGCTCTTTGGTTTTCAAATTACATCTCTGTCCCTGCCTGTCCCATATCCAATTTGCAACTACTGCCCGGACAAGTGAAATCTATAACTGCTGGGGGACAATGGCAAATTATCACTTAGTGAATGGCAACCACTGGTCTGGCCTAGCTCCTCCTTGGGGACCCCTGTGTGCTAAGAAAGAGCCTCAGAAGCCCCCCCCCACCTCCCCGCCAATCACCAGATTGCCACAAGCAAGGACTCCCTGGGTGGGGGGAGTGGCCACCCAGTCATCGGAGAGCCCTGAGAAGTCCAACAGATGTGGTACTTGCTCCTGGTGCCCTCTCGGTGGCGAGGGATGCTCCAGAAATAGACCATATAAATGATCCTGGAGGGCATAAACACCGGCAGAAGGCAACATCGGCCTCTGCTGCCGATGGGGTATGACTATGCTGTTGATGTGACCCGTCTCCAGGGGCCGAGTGCCAGCTGTCATCTCGGAATGTGCACCTTGGCGTGGGCAGGCCTCCAGGAGGGCGAGTCAGTCGGAGGGACCTGCAGCTACTGCTCTGGTCCCCACACTCGGAAGCAGGCCTCCTGCTCTCCTAATATTACCCACTCAAGTCCTACACATCTCTGAGCTCACCCCATCTTACCTCCCAAGTCGCTCTGAGATCTGTTTTCCCCTCTCTCCATCACCCCCTCCACGTGAGCACTTGCCTAGAAGCCTCCCCTTGCCTCACCCCCCCACTCTTGCCTGCCTCCTTGACTCACGCCCCCAAAGGTGGACAAATACTCTTTCCACTTCCCGGCACCCCCTTCCCTCTTCTTTGGCTGGAGACGTGCTGCTCATCCTTCAAGACCCAGTTTAAGCGTCTTCTTTGGGGTGAAACCTTTTCTGATTGGCCCCACCACCTCCTCGCTCTCACTTCCTACCACAGGGGTGGTCCTGTCTGGATCTTAAAGCCACTGTGGACAGCTGGGCTTGGTGGTGCATCACACCTCGAAGGGACAGTTCATTTATCTCACAGTGTCTGTGAAAGATGCCCTTAGAGTTGGGCTGTGTACAACCTGTACAACTGCACATGATGGTCCTGAGTGCTTTCCACACTCTATTACAAGTCCTACTTGTTTCCCCCAGTGGACCATAAACTCTCACAGGCAGGGACGGTGGGTTCTCTGTACACACACCTTGCACCTGACACTGGCTGGACAGAGAATCAACACTCAAAGTCTGATGAGCAGAAGAATGAACTGTGGCCGCACACCTACCCCCAAAGCCAGAGACGCCCCAGTCAGAGCAAACACTGCTTGCCCTTGTGTGGCACTGCCTTGACTTGCCCCCTCTCTGGGAGGCGCTCAAGGCTCCAGTCCCAACTCCACGCTCTCTAACGAGCCCTGGCTAGATCCACACCCCAGATGCCGGGCCCCAGCGTTTGTGGCCTCTCTGTACTTTGTCTACAAGGAGCTGGAGAGAGGACCAAAACCCAGCAATCACCCAGCCTGCTGCTGAGTGCTGTTAGGAAAACCGGGGAGGAGGAGAAGTGTTTGCCCTCTAGACGCCCGCATGGTGCTTAGGAACAGGATGAAACAACAGGGGTAGAGAAAGCAGCCTGGGAGAGCGGGAAGAGGACCAAGATCCTGGGGTCAAGAGACCTGGGTTCCAGTCCCAATCTGGCACCTGGGGGTGGTGAACCCTGGGCTGCTTCATTCCTCCGTGCCATGAGGGACAGGTTCAAGGTGGACTAGTTTCCATCCAGCTCCGGCTCGGGCAGGGAGGGCACAGGCCACATGGAACCCTGTCAGCTCCATGGCAAGGTGGACCTCAAGGGGCCTGGTTGACAAGGCACGGAGAGACGATCCCAGAACCATTGAGTCTGTTTGGAAAATGCTTTTCAAGGGCAGGCAAAAATCCCAACTAGCTCTGATCAGAACCCAAGACAGATCTGCTGCCCAGGCAGCGGGGCAGGTGGTACATCACAACTCTGGTGGGGAGGGCTCATTCATTGCACAGTCTGTGTAAAGAGTGCCCTTAGAGTTGGGCAGTGCACAACGTGTGCAACTGTGTGTGATGGCTGATCAGCAGGTCCTGCTGGAGCAATCAGATAGATAGGATACAAAACTCTAGAGTCCTGGGCAATGAAGTAGGGAGACTGGGGAACAGCAGCTCTGGGGAGAGCCCCGGTTCACTGTGGCTCAGGACATACCCCAAGAGTCATGCAAGTCCGACTTCCCTGGTGGCGCAGTGGTTGAGAGTCTGCCTGCCAATGCAGGCGACATGGGTTCGATCCCTGGTCCGGAAGGATCCCACATGCCGCGGAGCAACTAAGCCTGTGCACCACAACTACTGAGCCTGTGCTCTAGAGCCTGTGAGCCACAACTACTGAGCCTGTGCTCTGCAGTCTCAGCCTAAATAAATAAATAAATTTAAAAAAAAAATCATCCAAGTCCCCTGTCCAGGGGGCGCCAATGCATACTTGGGCTCTATGCACAAAGTACGGGTGCTGGATAGTACTGGAGGCCATACCAGGAAGTCTGTGTCTGTTCAGATCCTCACGGCCCACACGGAGCATGCCCAGAGGAAGCGAGGGGACTTTACACTGAACCCCCTTCAGCCTGGGGGAAGATTCCAGCCACCATCTTTAAATCTCTGTGGCTGTTGTGGACCATGGGATGGAAGCGATGCTGCTGCTTATGGCTGTGTGACCTTAGGCAAGTTACTTAACCTCTCTGTGCCTCGGTTTTCTCATGTGTACAATGAGGATGATAATATTTAATATCTCCTTCATAGGGTTGTTGTTGAAGAATAAATGCCCAGCATGACTATGGTAAGCACTCAATATGTTGGCTATTTTTCCTTCTTGGAGGACAGAGGCAGCTGAAGTGGGGGACCATGAGGAGGCCGGCTTGCATTCCCAGTAAGAAAAGCTCTAAAGCCAAATGGGCTACAGAGACCCACAGGCTGGCTTGGGAGGTGGTGAGATGTCAGTTGTCTGAGGGGCTGAGCCCCAGGCAGGTGGGCTGTAGCGGTGATACTGCCTCAAAGGAGAGGATGGATTAAGCCACCTCCAAGGTTCTGTGGAGCGCGGAGTCTCTGATTCCTTGAAACGCTGGTTCTTACACATTGACGCCAAGCAACAAGCTTTGGCTGAAGAGTCTCCATTCATCTTCCCAGGAGCCCAGCTCCCACCAGGTAGCCAGTGAAGAGATGATGGTTTATGATGGAAGACACTGACTCAGCCTGAAACTCCCAGTGCATCTGGGAGCACCAAACCTGTTCCCTGGTCTCAGCTCCCTGACATGCCACGCTGGGACCTCAGGAATCTTCACAGACATTCGACACGTCTGAGCATGGGGACTGTCCAGATCGGGGGGGCCAGGGAGGTGGCCTGACTCATCACCATCGGGAGGGAGCTCCTATCTGCATCCGTCTCGCCTTCTCCACTCACCCGCTGGCTGGGTGATGGTCCTGCAAGGCTGTCCTGTGCTCCCTTCCTTGTTTCCCAGACACCACAAAGACCCCTTTACATAGTCAGGGCTCAGCATTAGTTGGCTTTATGTGGAGTCTCTTTGTGCAGAAGGCCGGGGTCTTTGGGAGGTGGGAGCTAGCTTTGTGGGCCGGACCCCATCTGGGACTGGGCCTGTTTTCTGTGGGGTCACAATGTGCCCTGTGTCAGCCAGACCCTGCTGAGGTCCCCTGTTGCCTGGCCAAAGAACAAGTCCAGCCCTTTGCAATTAGAGCCTGGTCAGCTGGGCTATGAAATGAGCGCAGAGCCTTCACACACACCTGACAGGCCTTGCAAACAGGACTGAGAACAGGCTTCCAGCATATTCCAGGTACCTATTTGCAACCCGTTATTCCTTTGTTCCAGCAGGGCCTCTGAATGCCCATTTTGAATTTCAGCACCTGGAAACCCACGCGTGTTTCTCACCGAGTGCAGCCTGCTCAGTCTACAACGAGGGAGGTTCAGCCACATCTTCCTCTGCAGCGTGTCACAGTGAGGAGATGGAGGGGCCAGGGTCTGACCCACTTTTGGGGACCACCCGCCCCGCCGATGCGTTCCTGCAGCAGCGCACAGGAGCCTTGAACAATATACAGCGAGTGACAGACGCGCTTTGGGGCGGGCATGGTGGCCTCCCGCCTTCCTGGGCTCTTCTTCCCCAACGACAACCAGGCGGAGGGTGTGTTGTCGGGCTTTCTTCTCTTAACCAGCCGTAGCTTTTTCATCTGGGTCTTCTCCTGGGTCTTCAATAGGTCTTTCGTATTACTTACATTTCATTTCTATTGTCTTTTAACAAGTGGAAGCTGCCATTTCAAGTTTTAGTTAGAAAAAAAAAAACCTGCGTCACGTTCTGTGATTTGAAGGGCAATCCTGAAGAATGTCTTTTTCTGTTAAGATGGAAAAAAATCTGCTTATGTCTTGGGTGGCCAGGAGAATCGGACAGCGTGGGCAACAGTGTTTGCAAATTCTAGGGTGGCACGCACAGACAGGACTGTAAAAAGGGGCTGGGAAGGGCAAAAGGAATCGGTAAGGTCTGGATAAAGCCCCTGAGACCCAGGCAAAAGTGGCCAGATCACTCAGTCATCACAAATTGTTAAGTGCCTTTAATGTATAAAGGCACTGCTTCAGGTGCTGGAGACACACCTTAAATAATTGGACAGTTAGAATTTCCACGGGGGCTGGATAAATAAAATAGTGAGTCAGACGATGGTGTGACTGCACAGCCAATAAAAAAAGTGGATTTGGGTTTCCCCGGTGGCGCAGTGGTTAAGAATCCGCCTGCCAATGCAGGGGACAAGGGTTCGAGCCCTGGTCCGGGAAGATCCCACAGGCCGCGGAGCAACTAAGCCCGTGCGCCACAATTACTGATCCTGCGCTCTAGAGCCCGTGAGCCACAACTACTGAAGCCCGCGCGCCTAGAGCCCGTGCTCCGCAACAAGAGAAGCCACTCCAATAAGAAGCCCGCGCACCGCAACAAAGAGTAGCCCCCGCTCACCGCAACTAGAGAAAGCCCGCGCACAGCAATGAAGACCCAACACAGCCAAAAATAAAAAAATAAAAAAAAAAAAAAGTGGATTTGCAATTTAAAGCAGAGCAGGGAGTGGTTGCCAGGGGTTGGGGGGTAGGGGAATGGGGAGCAACTGTTAAATGGGCACAGAATTTCAGTTTGCGATGATGAAAAGTTCTGGAAGTGGATGGTGATGGTGGTGAAGGCTGCAGAACAATGTGAATGTGAGCATTTAATACCACTGAGATATACACTTAAAAATGGTTAAATGGTATATTTTGTGTTATGTACATTTGTCCACAATAAAAAAAAAAAAGAGCAGGGGAGGTCCCTATGAGACCTGTAGAAGCTGGAAGAGCGGGCGTGTTGCTGTCCCAAAGCCCTGCGGTGGGTACATGCTGGGAGTGACCGAGGCCAGAGTGGCCACGTGGTGGGGGAGGGGAATGACAGGTGGTGACGTCAGACGTCATGGGGGAGGGATGATGCCTGTGGCCACTGTAAGGACCGGGCGGGGCCGAGAGACCAGTGAGGAGGCTAGTCGTCGTCTTCAAGGAGGCTGGTGAGAGCTGATGGTGACTTGGACCAGGCCGGTGGTGGTGGGCATGCCTCCATTTATGGCCAGGAAATAACAGTCAACAAATTGGGGCTGGTGAGGTCACTGAGAAACACAAGGCCAAGGCAGGGAACCATTGCCTTCTGTGGCACGTTCTCATCAGCGGCACCAGGAGAGAGGTCAGTGGGCAGAAGGGGTGCCTTGAACTGGCACAATGTACTCGCCTCTGAATCTGGCCCGGACCCACTGCTTTGGTCCTTTCCTCCATGGAGACCTGTGTTGGTGAGGGACTGTGGCGCTCCCTGGCCCTGCTCCGAAGGCCCAAGCACAAGCCACAGAGAACTTCAGGATGGCTCTTCCTTCAGGATGGTCATCCTGAAGGCAGACGGGCGGCATCAAAAGGGTCATGCCAGGGTAGGAACACCGTCTGTGGAAGGTCCGCCTCTTGCTGCGTGAACACATTCCCAAGTGTAGGGCATATACGAGGCGCTGGCTGGTGGTTCCCTTTCTTCCTTGGGAGGGACTGAGATGGAAAAAGGCCCAAGTGGGCGTCCTGGTTTTTGCCACCTATCCAAGATGAGGCTGGAACAACTTACTGGTCCTCAAATCACGCCAGGTTCCTTATCTGTGAGGGAGGTTTGAAGATACCTCTCCTGCAGGGTCATTTAGGATTTAAGGAGGTGTGGAACAGACGTGGACGTGCTCAAGACCCCGCCTAAGCACGTGTGGCCACTTGATGAAGTGCGCTGGCCCGGGGACCGAGTGGATGTCCGAGGCAGCATTCCTTTCCAGGCAGTGCTTGGTCTTGCAGTGGGCTCTGGGTCTCTGCCTGACTTCGGATCTCCCCATTCCTCACGGCCTCCACCCCAACCCTTACCAGCAGGACAGTCAAGTCTCACGCAGCGGCCGACGAACCCAGCCCAGGTCCCCCAGGCAGGCCAAAGCCCCCTGTCCCAGTGCACGCTCACCCTCACCTGCCCATCCCCTCCCCAGCGAATGATCACATCCACTGAGGTGCTGAGATGATTCGCTTCCTGGTCTATCTCTGCTGGTGAGATACCTGCTCCTGGGAGACAGCTGAGTCTATCTCATCCAGATGCCCCATGCCTTGAATGGGACAGAGGGTCTGTGCATCATCTGTGTTAACTGAATGAACATGGAGTGTAATTAATGACTGCCATTTCATAGACAGGAAAACGGATGCTCAGTTAGGTTAAGGCAGCTATGACCTTGGAACCACTGTGCTGTGTGGTCTCTAAGGTGGGGGGCAGCCCGGGCGCACGTGTGGCCTGTGGCATATTCCCTATGACTCAGCTCTTCTCCTGGAAGCTATCCACTGTCTTAAACCTGGGTAACCGGAGACACGAACGAGAAAATTGATAACAGCCCGTCCTTGGTAACAAACACCTGGCTGCAACCCAGATTCCCATCACTGGATGAGGAGGAAAATGATGACAGAAGAATATTACCCAACAGTCAAAATGAACACTCTGCAGGGACTTGCAAAACTCCGAATGAGTCTCAGCAATGTAATAGTAGATGGAAAAATAAGTCCCCAACTGTTATGTCCAGCATGGTATTCTTTTTATAGTTAAAAGCAGCTATAATGAAAAAACAACAACAAAACCCAACACCTTTAAGACTCCACGGAGTTGCAATCTTACTACATATAAAGGAAGCCAGAGAATAAAGAACACGTTACCCGGGGTTTGGGGATGCGCGGGGGAGACCTCTGGTTACATGGAGGGTATTGTCTCCATCCTACTTTTGCTCTGGCTTTGCATGTCCTGATTACACTATAAACATTAGCTAGTTAGTTAAATGAGTAAAGGTGAGCCGTGCAAAGACACACGATGGGTGAGGGTTATGGACCTGAGCTGAGGTCACTGGTGCAAGGGTGAGGGGCTGCAGGTGATTGGGACTGGGGTCTGGCAGAAGGGACCCAGCCACAGAACAGGAGCCAGGGTAGGCTGCTAGGCTGTAAAAAGGTGCAGGAAATGCTGCAGCCAAAGAGCTATCCAGAGGAGGTGGCCTGAGAAGGGTCCAGGAGCCAGAATCAGGCAAGAGTCCTAGGGTGAACGGGCAGGACTGGTCCCAGGGCTACAACTCACTCACGTTTGGGTCATTCTATGTGGTCTTGGCTGGTCAGTGATTTGGGGGCTCACTTGGGCTCAAGAGATGTATATTCGATCCCCAACTTGGTCCCCACAGTCCAGTCTCTATTTAATAGTCTGATGGTGCTGTGTGTAAAGGGCTAATGCTCTGGGTCTCAGTTACAGCACCAGCCCCGATGGTCTTATTTTTTATTTTTTCATTTAAAAACTTTAAAAAAATTTAGATTTTATATTGGAGTATAGTTGATTTACAACGTTGTGTTAGTTTCAGGTGTACAACAAAGTGATTCAATTATACATCTATATATGTATATACTTTTTTTTTTTACATTCTCTTCCATTATAGGTTATTACAAGATATTAAGTATAGTCCTCTGTGCTACACAGCAGGTCCTTGTTGGTTTTATATATATAAGTGTGTATATGTAAATCGCACACTCCTAATTTATCCCTCCCCCTCACCTTTCCCCTTTGGTAAGCCCTGGTGGCCTTAGACATTTACGCAGCCCCTGAGCCTGTGTCCTCTCTCATAAAGAGGGGGATAACCCCACCGATCACGGGGCCAGGGTTCGAGGTCGACAGCCCTCTGTAGATAAAAGCACCAGGCACCAACGGCTGATCCAACAGCACTGGTTTCCTTCTTTCCTTTCAGTTCGGATAATGGCCCTGATGTTCCCCTGGTTTTCTCTGGAACTGGAAGCTTATTCAACCTCCCCTGTTCCTGCAGCTGAGGACACACACACACACACACACACACACACACACACACACACACACACACACACACACACACACACACACACACACACACACACACACACACACACACACACACACACACACACACACACACACACACACACACACACACACACACACACACACACACACACACACACACACACACCTCCAAGGATGCAAACAGGTTTCGGTCAGCAGGCTGAAAACAATAATCAAAAGACCTGACCCTAAAGCAATCTGTGGTCCTCGTCCCCCCAGCCCCGCCCCACCAAGCCCCTGACACTATTAATTGGGAACCAACGGTCCCTAGAAGATTCACCATTATAAGACTTTGGAACCACGCTGAGGTACTGCCTGGATGGAGTTGCCATCCTGTTGCCTGGCAACTCTGAGATGCCTAGCTCCCAGGTCACTCTGCGCCTCTCTCATCTCCTGTGGCCCCTCCAATTCTGTACCGTCTGCTGCTGGCTCGGGGGCAGGGTGTCCTGGGTGGCCCCCTTGGCTGACTCCATCCTTAGATGGCCCCCCATCAGCACCGACCTCCAGCTTGGAAATCCCCCAGGGCCTGGATCTTGTCCCTCCACCCCTCTTGGGAGCAGCTCAACCCTCTCTCTCCCTCGTCTCCCCGTGCCCACGCTCTGCACTCCAACCTCCACTTCCAAGTTCCTAAGACTTAGGCTGCCCTCTCAAAACATCTCTGCCTTTCCATCCATCTCATCCCCTTTCTCTGGCCTCAGAAAAACAGTACCACTGTGGCAACCTATCTTTAAGCCTCTGTTCCCACTGGCGCCTCTCCCTCAGGAATCTCATACTTGGCTTCCTTGTCTTGGTGACAAACAGGCTCAAGTTTCCCCCATCCTAAAAAAAGGCTCCCTCGTACCCATCACCTTCTTCCCTCCACCACCACCACCAGCCCTCCAGCCACTGCCGTTGGCCTGCCTCAACCCTCAGCTCACAGTGACCTCCACCAGCCAAAGCTGATAGCCTCTTCCCTCATGCCCTCCTGTCCTTGGACCTTTTGGCTGGACCTTACATGGTGGGCCAAGGCCTCAGCCTGGACACTCATACTGACCACAACAGGGTCTTCCAATATCGACACTCTCCTTTTGCTTCCTGCAGTGTCTTCTCTTCCAAGCCTCCCCAATGCTCTTCTCACATTACACCCTCCCTGCCAATTCTCTCCCTCCCAGGGTCCCAGCCACTGTGGCCCAGGCTTTCTCCCCAAGCCTCAGACTCACACTTCTCTGCCTATGCCGGCTGGACTGGTCTCAGACTCATTTCTCACATCCACCCGCTAAGACAGGAAGTGTTGATGCCCATTTCACAGATAAGGAAACTGAAGACAGTGACCCGGCAGACAACCGAGGCTGCTGCGCGTGCCCTCATCCTGATGGGACAAAACGGAATCACACACCAGTCGACTCTAAAAACCCACTGCTGGGACTTCCCTGGTGGCGCAGTGGTTGAGAATCTGCCTGCCAGTGCAGGGGACACGGGTTCGAGCCCTGGGCTGGGAAGATACCACATGCCACGGAGCAACTAAACCCATGTGCCACAACTACTGAGCCTGTGCTCTAGAGCCCACGGGCCTAGAGCCCGTGCTCCACAACGAGAGGCCACCCCAATGAGAAGCCCGCGCACCACAATGAAGAGTGGCCCCCGCTCGCCGCAACGAGAGAAAGCCCGTGTGCAGCAACGAAGACCCAACAGAGCAAAAAAAAAAAAAAAAAAAAAAAAAAAAACCCACTGCTGTTCCCCTTGGGCGTGGCTGACAGCCGACCACCAGGGCAGAGCCAAGGCCTGGGGCTGCCCTGACCCTGGGGCCGCAGGCTGAGTCATCTCAGAGAACGTTCTCATTTTCAGTGGCTGCGGCTGCCGGTTACGGGCAGCCTGGCTGACACTCGATCTGTTTACTCTCGGATTCCGAACCCAGCAGAGCGAGGCCCTCACCGGGGCCTCTCCTGGGCATCCTGGGCAAGGAGCCCGGGCCGCTCAGAGCCCTGCGGACCTTAAACCGGGGGACGGAGGGGGAGACAGAGGGGGGAGAGGAGGAGGGCCATTTCCAGGTAAACTCGTCCAGCAGATGCACGCTGAGATTTCAGACTTACGAACCTGATAAATTAGCAGAGGGAAAAGATTTGCGAGGGTTGGTTTAATTGGTGGAATCATTTACCACAAGTTTCCCATGAAAACTGCAATGGGCTGGGGCGGCGGGGGGGGGGGGGGGGGGGAGGGGGGAGGGCGGGGGGTGCGGATCTTCCTGGAATCACCCAGACAGGAAGGTGGAGCTCAGGGAGGTACAGAATCAGGCTGGGAAGGCCACTGTGTGCTGCCTCCTTTGGTAAGGGAATCCCGGAGACCGAGCCTCTATTTGCATACCCCTGGGGAGGGGGAGCTCACTATTTTGCGCGGCAATTCGTTCCATCCTGGGGTAGCTTATTTCTAGAAAGCTCTATCAATGTGGCCTCTTTAATAACCGATACCCAGCTAGTCTTAATTCTGCCCTTCAGAGACGCAGGGATATTTGCTCCAGCTGGGAAAGTGGCAGGAAAGGAGCCCAGTAGGACCATCACGTCTTTGCACAGCGGGAACAGGGCTTACGGGCTAAAACGCTACATAAACCTCAGCTGTTTGCTTAAAGCACTGGTTCTCAACCTTGGCTACACATTGCACTCACCTGGTGAACCCTGAAAAGTACCCGGGGGCCTGCTGAGGGTGGGTGGACAGCCGAAGTTGGAAAACCCGAGTGGCAGGGGGCCAGCCTCCCTTGCCGGATGCGTGGGCCTTCCTGGCCGGGAGAGGTCGCTGGCAAGCTGCCTAAGCAGGGGCTTGAGCATGGTACATCCGCCACCAAGTTCTGGGGGGACCACCCTGGGCGGGGGCCTAGCTGCAAGGCAGTGTCCATTTACGCAGCCCCTGCTTGCTGCTCCTGGGGTTGCCTCACACGCGGCTCTGCTATCTTTACGCCTGCAGACTCCCCCAGGCCGCTGTGGGGATGGCACTTCTGGACCCTCCGAGACAAGACTGAGAACACCTGTTACACCCCGTGGAGCACACTGCTTCCTAAATCAGAAGCGCCACTGCTCTCCGAATGTCAGGACCCAGGGCCGTGGGTTTAAGCTGGTTCCAATAATACCCGTTCACCACAATGCCAGCAGGGAGGTGATGGACGGGAACGACCTATTGGTTTGCCTGGGCTGTCCCAGGTTGGGCACCAACAATGCTTCGAAAATGGGCAGAATCACACAGAGGCGACAGAAGTCGGGTGAGCGGGCAGGAGAGGGGAGTGGTGACCAGAAGCGGGTAGTGGGGAGACTTCCAGGATCCTGGGGACGTTCTCTATGGGTTTTTCCTGGGAGCTGGTTCCCCAGGTGCGGTCAGTCTGTGGGAATTCACAGAGCCACACGCATAAGATCTGTGCACGCCCCACGTGGCCGCTACTTCACTACCAGAGAAGAAAAATCCCAGAGGGCAGGCTGGGTGGAGGCCAAAGGTTCAAGTTCTTGCCTTTCTACGGGGCTCACATGCCAGGGTGTACCTCTAGGGTCCTCAGAACAAAGGTTTGAGGGGGCAGAGGCAGTGAGGAGGTGACCTGAAGATGGATGGGGAAAAGGACTCTACAACATCCCTTCTGGGACTTCTCTGGCGGTCCAGTGGTTAAGACTCCACGCTTCCACTGCAGGGGGCACAGGTTCGATCCCTGATCAGGGAACTAAGATCCCGCATGCCACGTGGTGTTGCCAAAAAAAAAAAAAAGTCCCCTTGGTGACACCCCCCCACCCCTCACTGGGCCAGGACCAAGCAGCTCCTCAATGGCACTCATCGTTTTAGGTGAGAAATGTTTTTAATGAGGTCAACCTGGGCTTGGAGCATAGTTTCTCACAGGTAATTTTTTTTTTTTTTTACTCAAAGCCTTTTTCTGAACTATGGCATAATTTACCATAATGAAATGTGCAGATTTTAGGTGTGCCGTTAGACGAGTTTTGACAATTGTATACTCCCATTTAGCCACCACCCCAATCAAGAGAGAAAAACTGGGAGATTGGGAATGACATACACCCTACTATATATAAAATAGATAACTAATAGGAACCTGCTGTATAGCACAGGGAACTCTACTCAATACTCTGTAATGGCCTATATGAGAAAAGAATATAAAAAATAAAAGAGTGGATCTATGTATATGTATAACTGATTCACTTTGCCATACACCTGAAACTAACACAACATTGTAAATCACCTATACTCCAATTAAAAAAAAAAAAAAGATATTGAACATTCCCATTACTGCAGAAAGCCTTCTGTCCCTGGCCTGTGGATCCCTAAGACCACCCAGAGGCAACCCCTGTTCCAGTTTCTATCATCATAGATTATTTGCTGGTTTGTGTGCCTCACAGCCATAAAATCATACGGTGTGTACTATTTTGTGTCTGGCTTCTTTTGTTCAGTGTATTGTTTTTGAGATTCATCTGTTTTACTTTATGTTGCTTTGTAGCCACTTTTATTGCTGAATATATATGTATGTTTATATATATTTATAATGTATTATAATATATTTTAATTTATCCCTTCTCTTGTTGATGACATTTGGTTGTTTCCAGTTTTTGGCTATTATGAATAAAGCTGCTATAAACATCCTTATTAAAAAAAGATTTCCTGGCTGGCTTCCTCTGTCCCAAATTCCCGTAATTCCACAAAAGCAGCTCAAGTTTGCCCCCAAGAACTCCTTTGCACACCTCGGCCCACCCAAGCGTGGCTGAGTCCCACCCTCTCCACGGGGTGGGTCCTATAGCACAGCGGTCAAGCATCTGCTGAGATGGGGAAGGACCCCGCTGACATGGGGCCAGGCAAAAACAAGCACACAAAGCATTACCGTAGTTTGACTGCGGGAAGGGCTGTGGAACAAGGAAGCGTTTTATTTATTTATTTTAAAAAAAAATTTTTTTTTTTTTAAACTTTTTGGCCACGCCCCGAGGCATGTGGGATCTTAGTTCCCCAACCAGGGATCGAACCCGCGCCCCCTGCATTGGACCCTCTGAGTCTTAACCACTGGACCGCCAGGGAAGTCCCCAAGGAGGGGTTTTAAAACAGAGCAGCTGTGAGGGTTTCCTTTGGATAGGGTGTCTGGGAAGGGCTCGGAGAGGATGAGATCCAGGCAGGGGAAGCAGCATACGCAGCGGACCCCAGAAGGAAAGACCCCTAACTCGCGGAAGAGAAATATTCTACGGCGCTGTGGTCCAATTGTGTATAGCCAGGGAAACATGGAATATCATCTATACTTTGTAATACATCGTTGAGTGGAAAAAAGCAAGCCCCAGAAAACACACAGCCAGATCCCCTTGTCAGGTGTATACACAGGACAAAACTGTTTGTAAAAGTCAAGGGAAAGATAAGTGTGGGTGTACAGCAGTTACCATCATGGCATGGTTGCAGTGGGGGGTATTCTTATTCAAACAATAAACAAACGTAACTTGAAAGCTAGGATCGATAAGTATGTCACAGAACAAGGATGATGAGTAATTGCATTCTGTGCACCTGAGGTCCACTAAAAAAAAAAGGAAAAAGAAAGCTTCGAAATGTTTGAGGGTCTATGTCTTAAGCAGCTCACTTTGGCTGCATGGAGAGCAGTTCCCACATCTCACTGGCAATCTCGCTGTTCTCTCTCTGCACCTGCCTCTCTGTATCTGCTTGAGTCCCATCTTCTCTTAGGTGGGGGGAGCTGGCTTCATACTCCATTCACTGTGGACCACCGGGGGGCAGCCCAGGGGATGCAGGACCCAGAAACCGAAGCCCGTGAGCCTGGCCATATCAGACCCCTGGCCCCTGTGTCCCTCCAGCTGGGAGCCTGGGAGGACGGTCAGGAGCCCCAAGAGGAGGTCTGCTCAGCTGCTACCACCTTTACCAAGTCAGCAGTATCAGCCGAGCCCCCCAAGATAGGGAGTCGGACACAGACGCACATGTGTTTCTGCAGGGGTTTCAGGGACAAGAAACCAAAGGGGGTGGATGGAGGATGGGAGGAGGACATCAAGGAAGAGCTTGGAAATGCCTTAACAGGGGGTTACAGCTCAAAGGTGTGCAAGATACTCAGGTGAAGAGAACCAGAAGTCAGACACGCTTTGCATATTCCATACCCAGGAACATTCTTCACTTGTACCAAGAAGCCCATGGTCCTCTCAGCCTCTTTTTCTTCCTAGCACTTTTGGGGCAGAATAGCAGAGACATATTTTTCTGTACCCAAGAAACAGGCCAGTAACAGCACGATGACAAATGGGCCTGGTACCTGGTCTCAGTGGAGGTGGGGCGGTGGGGGACACCAGGGTTGGAAGGGACTCCGGCTGCCTGGGGTGGGGCGGGCGGCTCCTTTCCTACCAAAGAGGGGCAGCTGCCACTCAGCTCCGATGGACTGTTACATGTGGGCCCTGGGTTGCAAGATCTTCCAATTCTTCCAGAAAAGCTGGAAATCCAGATTTTGGTGATCTCTCTCAATATTTAAATGTTGGTGTACTTTTTTTTTTTTAAGTATAATTTCCACTTTATTTTCTTTCCAGGGGACAGTATTCTTCAGTCTTTAAGGACTTAGCTCCTTCCATGGGCTTTGGCGGAGGTCGTGGGGCAGCACCAGCAGGTCTAAATCGGGGTGGAGGTGTTCGGTCCTACCGGGCTTCCCGAGAACGACTCCTGACTACCTTGCGGTGAATGGCACAACTCACGCAGTAATGCGGTTTCACATACAGCTTGGGAAGCACATAGGCATAGAAAACCCTCGCTTCGGGAATGTCCCTGATGGCTGCGGCCTCTACGATGTTCCGAGTGACGAACTTCTTAATGGCCTCATCCTCGGGCATGCGTCGGGCACAGTTGGTGCAGCGAATAGGCTGCAGGTGGCCGCGGCCCTTTCTGGCATAACCATTATTCCTTCTTTTCTTGGTCGTCTTGGAAGCGAGGAGGCGAGAGCTAAATGTTGGTGTACTTTTCAAAAAACACACCGGGTGGGCCAAAGAAAACATGTCTGGCCTACAGATTCCCCAGTTTTCCCTTTCTAGACCCCCTGAAGTTCTCAAATGTCTTGGGATTTAGGGGCAGTCAATTTCCTGGATGAAGGGGTGTCTGTGTGTGTGACCACTCATGGGATCGGTGCCTGGAGTGAGGAGGCGGGGTCCCGAGCTAACGGCCCCTGGGATGCCTCTGAGGTGGGGTCAGGAGTAGGTTAAGCGAAATGTAAACCAGGTGAAGCAGAAGATGGCCTGTGACCATCTGCCGGCTCTGGACGCTGACCTGGGCATCTCAGCTGCTCCCTGCTCCAACTGGGCTTCAGCACCTCCAGCTGGGCCTGTTCAGCCTCGACTCCTAGCAAGCTGGGTGACCCTGGGCATGCCCTGCATCTCCCTGTGCTTTGGGCTGGCGCCTTGTCACTCCCAGAGTCAGAACACAGGGCCTACGTCGGAAGGATCATGGCTCCAGCTTTGCCAAGCCGCTGCCCTGCCCACCGCAGTTCCACGGGCCCAGCGCTGCGTTAGCTGGGGATGCAGACGTGATGATGTGTTTACATAAGCGGGGTGGATGCAGGGAATAAGCAGAGAAGGGCAAGCGGGGGAGTGCTGGGGGTCTGGGACTCAGGGAGGGCACCCTGGAGGTGGTGGTGCTGGAGCAGAAAGTTGAAGCAGAGCTAAGTGTGGGAGCAGCTGGGATGTCAGAAAGGAGCCCTGAAATCCCCGGATGGAGCCAATTCCTGCTGGCCAGGCCAGCCTAGGTCCAACCACGTCACACTACAGTATACCCGACTGCTTTGTCTAGGAGCCCACGGGGTGTATCTCCACCGTATGCCTGCAAAGGGTGGCACATACGGCCAGGTGTGACCTCACTCCGCCCAACCCTAAGTCAGGACAGCCATCGTTGAAACGAACCTGGCATTCTCTCTACTGAGTCCAAACAAACCTAGAACAGTGTTATCCAGGAGAGCTTCCTGGAATGATGAAAATGGTCTACACCCGCGTTGTCCAGTTGGGTTAGCCACCAGCCACGTGTGGCTACTGAGTGCTACGAAATGAGGCTAGTGTGGCTAAAGAATTGAATTTTTAAAAAAAATCTTACTTGATTTTAATTAATATGAACTTAGCTAGAGTTCATATTAATTAAATGTGAACTAGAGGCTACCGACTTGGACAGTACAGTTCTAGAACTTTTCTGCCCATCACTCATTCATTAGCAAGCAGCCTCCACCTGAAACAATGCCCATGTCGCCTCCGTGGCCTGCAGCTCCAGGTCATTCGGCTGCGGTTAACCCCCCAAGCCACAGGCCCTGGGACCATTCCAGGTCCGGATTCCATCTCTGTCTCCATGATGTCCGGAACCTCACTGAGGTCCTCAAGAGTGAAGGACTAGCTGCTGGCATGAGGCGGGGTCTCGAGTTTACCACTACTTTCCCCCAGGAAAAGCCCCCCGGTTGTTCACTTAGCTCAGGGGGTAAAATGTTTAGCACTGACATTTAGCTCTTTTTTTGTTTGTTTTTGGTTTTTTCTTTTTGGTTATGCTGCACGGCTTGCAGGATCTTAGTTCCCAGACCAGGGATCGAACCTGGTGATAGCGCACAGTCCTAACCACTGGACCACCACGGAATTCCCAACACTTAGCTCTTTTAATGAGCTCAACCTTGAGCCAGGGAGAAAGGGCAGGAAAACTGCTATTGTGCCCATGAGTACCTGACCTACCTGCCTCTCTCTTCACCCTCCCGTTACCAAGATGGGCACACTGAGGCTTTGGGACAGTCTCGTCGGGGCTCTTTCCACTGGTCCTCAATCTCAGCGGTCCAGGAGGGCTAGGGTGGCATGGGGGACACATAGGGCAACAACAGCCAGGGCTGCCAGAACAAAGCACTGGGGGCCTTAAACAACAGAAGTTTATTTTCTCACAGTTCTGGAGGATGGAAGTAGAACAGAGTGCTGGCAGTGTTTCTGGAGAGGGCTCCCTCCTGGCTTGATGAAGGCTGTATCCTTGCCTGGCCTTCCTTCTGTGCACAGTGTGGAGAGAAAGCAAGCGAGCTCTCTGGTGCCTCTTCTCCTAAGGACACTAATCCTGTTGGATCAGGGCCCCACCGTTATGACCTCTTTTAACCTTAATTACTTCCTAAAGGTCCATCTCCAAATACATTCCCACTAGGGGTTAGGGATTTAGCATATGAGTTTTGGGGGGACACAAACATTCAGTCCACAATACCCTTAAAGACACTGGCGGCTACTGAGAAGAGACTCGTGAAACAACTGGACAAATGACCAGAGATGATGGGAAAAGGGCTGAAATGAACATAAGCCCATGAGAAACGGTACAGAATGGTTCCCAAGCTGAAGGGAAGGGGCTCTGAGCTGAGCCGCAGCCTAGCTCCCCAGGGCCTGTCTGCACCTGGGGGGATCAGTGTGACCGCCACGTGCCTTGGCAAGTCCTCTCCTTTATGGACTCCGTTCCAAATCCATGAAATAAAAGAGCTGAACTAAAGATGTCAGGCTGGGTCCAGCCCAGAGTGGCCGAGCACTAGCTATTCAGCGTGCTAACATTCTCCACCAGGGAGGGCAGCGCTTACACCCAAATGGTGCCGTCCCAGACCTTAGGCTGGGGCAGGAGAGGGCTGGAAGGGACCCCTTGGTGGCCAGCCTCCAGCCCTGCACCTGCCTGCCCTGGGGCAAAGAACCCTCTGGTTGGTCTACTCTCCCTAGCTGTCCCAGGCTGGGGCAGGCTCAGTCAGCAGCAGAGCTATGCTTACTAACTGGACAGGGGTCGTCAGCCCCTGCTGCTTCCAAAGTGCGCCTGGCCTGGGGGTCCAGCTATGGCTGAGACATGCCTGCAAAGGAAACCCCAGCCCAAGCCGTCGCGCTGTCCTGCACTCCTGGCTGATGGTGGCACCAACTTCCCAGAGTCGGGATGGGCCGAAAATCAACACAGGTACCCACTGTCAGCTCCTTACCACCCAACCTCTCCTGGGGGATGCGGCGTTTTCTTCTGCTGGGTTTGTACCTGTCATTACCTCTCTGAGCTGCCTGGAGCAGCTCGATGACAGTCTAGTGGCCCTGCCCCACAATGAGAAGGGCCAGGCCCCAAGGGCCTTCCACGGGCTCTGGACAAAATATTTCACTTTTATTAAAATTCTCACTTGGCTGTGGCCTATATCCCAGGGCCACATCCAACTTGCCAAAGTTGTGGAGGGAGAGAAAGTAAGGGAGACAGTGGCGTTAAAGTAATCAGAACATAACGATGTTAAAGGGAATTTCTGATGAGCTGGTTAAGTCAGTGTTATTGCCCCATTTTGCAGATGAAGAAACTGAGGCCTGGAAAGGCTAACACTCCACCAAAGGCCGTGAGTTAAGTGGGCGGAACATGCTACGTGTGACTGGTAAGCGGGTAGGCCTGGGCCTCTGCGGTGCGAGCATCCTCCACCTGCACAGGAGGTGGGTGAGCTTCTTGCTGCATCTTTGGCAGCCGCAAGAAGGCTCTTCCAGAGCTCTCTGAGGGCAACAGGGGCCAGAAGCTGCCTACCCACCGCCCTGGGGCGGGTGGGTATCTTTATGGGGTCTGGCACACTTTACCTCTGGGACAGCTGTGAAGCCCCAGGGAGGGCACTGCTCAGGCCCAGCTGCTCCCAGAGCCTGGAGCCTCCCCATCAGCTAAATCTGGCAGGAAGGTGGAAAGGCCTGGGGGTGCTGGGACCTGGGCCAGTTTCCAACATTTGTGGAGGTGAGAGAGCTGTGGACCTGTGAGGGGGCAGCCCCTGGAGGTGTGGACTCAGCTTCAAGGGCTGGGCACACTGGGGATGCTTGAGTGTGGGCATGGCTACCTGGGCCCCAGGGCCTGGCAGACAGATGTCTTCACCTGCACATGGAGGGGGACAGCGGGGGAGCTGGCCACAGAGATGGGCAAATACCCTGATACGAGAGCAAATAAAATCAGGGCTTTAACTATGGTGGGCCGACTAGAGGCTGGGTGCTCTGGAGGTGAAAGGCTTAAGACCTGCCACAGCCCACTGGGGGCCTGTGAGCTGGCTGGGGGAAATAAGATGAACAGTGACAGAGGGCCCCAAACAAGAAGACAAGCAAATGCCTCAGGGCTGGCATGTATGTGCATAAACACGCACCCCCAGAATGGAAGGTGACATAGAGGGGTCCTTCACCTACCAGGCTGTCTGATGACACACTGCGTGGCGAGGTGGTGGGAAGCAGGCCCAGGACACCCAGACAGGGATGTCAACGGGAACCCCTTTCCGCAGGCACTACGTGAGGACTTTTCCAACACACGTGCTCTGACCCCGGGTTCTGCTTCTAGGCATTTGCCTGCAGGCATATTCTCACGCATGCAAAATAAGGCCTGTGCCCCAAGTTACATGGTATGGCATTAATTGTAAATAATGACAAAAAAGGTTGGGAACAAAGGTCCACCTGCGGAGTAAGTTTAAAGATATGATGGTCACCTCATCCTTGGGAAACTGTGCAGCAGTTAAAATGAAGGATGTGAATCACCACTAAGACGAACTTCAGCTGAAGAATACCACGGTGCAGAATGGGAATACTGAGCATGGTTTAATACCAATTTATGTTAAAAAAAAAAAAGAGAGAAAATACTACATATGCGTATTTGCATACACACACACACACACACACACATATATATACACGCACACACAGGAAATATCACCGAGATCCCCACTGATCTCCTTGTCTGTGGGGGCGGGAATTGGTTGGCTGAAGAACAAGGGTGGGAGGAAGCTTTTACTGGGCACCTTTGTGTAACTTTGGAATTCTAATAAATTGTGAATTTGCTATCTATCCAAAAATTAAAAACGAAGGGGAAAAAAAAACAGAGGCAAGGAGGCGATAGGGCCAAGGTGGACTGCCAAGGCAGGGGAGCCAGGTAAGAGTGGGGTGCCAGCGGGGGGCACTGAGAGGGTGCAGGAAGGAGGGTGTCGTGGCCAGGGGCATGGCGTTGGGGGACAGACTATCCCGGGGATCAAACCCCAGCCCTGCTGTTGACTTGTGCTGTGACCCTGGCAGTCACAATCCTCTCCTCCTTCCTGCCCAGGACCCAGGCGACAGCCCAGACATAGCCTGATGCCAGGAGAATGGAGGAGAATCAGAGGATGATGGGGCTCCCTGCCTCTCCCAGGCTGGGGTACAGCCTCTCTTGCCCACCTGCAACCCTCTATTTGGGAGGGGGCCTGACCCTGACCCACCTAAGAAGCCAGGTGACCTGTCATCTTAAAGCAGACCCTGGCACTCTGCATTCTCACCAGCTAGAAGCTGCTTGGTCACCGCCCACCCCCCCACCCAGTAAGCCTGGGTCCTTCAGGGGTGGGTAAACAAAGAATGGGGAAGGTATCCCAAGATCTCCAGCCTCAACGTGAAGACAAACAGCCCACCTAAGCCTTCCTGAGACCTGGTCTGTGCTCACCCTCCTGCTTAGAGACCACAGGACCAGACCCAGTCAGAGAGGCCCAAAGCAGAGCCTGCAAGGGGGGAAAAGAGCATCTCCCAGAGCCCCAGACCATCTGGGGACATCTAGGGGTTATGGAGAATGGCAGATGCTCAGGGAAGCCTAGCTGATGACAGCCAAGGCCTGATGAGCAACTCCTAGAGGCCAGGCACTGGATGCACAAGAGCACATGAGGCGCCAACAGGACCCCAGGGGCTCAGCAGCACTTTCCAGATATGAAAACTGAGACTTAATGAAGTGAAATGACTCCAAATGTGGCATATGGACTGAATGTCTGTGTCCTCCACAAATTCATATGTTGAAGGCTTAACCCCCAATGGGATGGTATTTGGAGGTGGGGACTCTGGGAGGTGATTAGGTTTGGATGAGGTCATGAGGATCGGGCCCCGTGATGGGGTTAGTGCCCTAAGAGAGGAAGAGAGAGATCTCGCTTGCTTTCTCTGTCCATGCACATGCACCGAGAAAAGACCATGTGAGGGCACAGGGAGAAGGCGGCCATCTGCAAGCCAAGAAGAGAGCCCTCACCAGGAAGTGAATCTATTGGCATCCTGATCTTGGATTCCCAACTTCCAAAACTGAGAAATAAACTTCTGTTGTTTAAGCCATCCAGGCTGTGGTATTTTGTTATTGCAGCTCAAGCTGACTCATACAGGTGGCACAGTGAGGGTTCAAACTCAGATCCGTCAAGACTCATGCTCTCTCACTGACAATCCTCTCCACACACCCCCCCCCCCCACCCCCGCAACACCTCCACCTCTCAACTTTCTTCTCATTCTCACTAGCCTGGATTTGTTGTCTGTTGTTCAGTACGCATTTTATTATATTAAATACACATAAAATTTACCATCTTAACGATTTTAAGGTATACAGCTCAGTGGTATTAACTACATTTACATTGTGTGCAACCATCACCACCATCCGTCCCCATAACTCATTTCGTCTTGTAAAACTGAAACTCTGTCTCTATTAAACGATAACTCCCCATTCTCCCCATCACCAGCCCCTGTGCGTCACCATTCTACTTTCTATCTCTATGAATTTGTACAGTATTTATCCTTTGTGACTGGCTTATACCACTCAGTCCCCAAGGTTCATCCATGTTGTAGCAGGTGTCAGAATTTCCTTCCTTTTTAAGGCTGAACAGTATTCTACTGTATGCATACACCACATTTTGCTTATCAATTCATCAGTCAATGGATACTTGGGTTGCTTCCATGTTTTTGTTGTTGTGAATAACGCTGCTGTGAACATGGGTGTACAAATATTTGAGACCCTGCTTCCAATCCTTCCGGGTATACACCCAGAAGTGGCATTTCTCTAGCCTAGATTTCCCACACTACATTCTCTCTCATTTCCTTTTCCACTGGGCCATTTCTCTGGGCCTTTTCCCCCAGCTGTCCTCTTCCTTACCTGCCCTGCCCTCCCCTCTCCCACGAGCCTTCTTCGGCCCTGGGATTACACCAGTGACCAGATCCTGACCGAGGAGGCTGGACAGAGCCCTCCCTCTCCTCATAACAGGGCCATCCCCTCCAGCTCCCACGCTGCTCCAGCTCACCATGGGCCACACTGGCCAGGGCTCTGTGCTTTTGCACATGCTGTATCTCCTTCTTGGAAGTCCCTTCTCTACCTCAATGCTTCAAGCCTGGCTCAATGCCACCTCTCCTGGAAGCCCTCCCCGACCCACCTGGACTCAACTGTATTTCCTCTCCTGTACCTCGAGCTCCCCCGAGCCTTGAGGACTTTCCTCTCACCAGATTAGTGTAATCAAGATCTTGGAGAGCTGTCTTCCCCACCGTGCTGTCTACAACGAGTCCAGGGTTGGTGTCCAAGTCCTCAAAGGGCCAGCATGTGGCACAGAATGGGTATCGAGACACACTTGGGAACTAGTGGAGATGAAGGAAGCCTCAAGGGCCAAAAATCCACGCTAGGTGTAAGGAAACCCCAGAGAGCAAGAATGAACCATCTCCACGGTGCAGCCTCTGCCTTCCCAAGCCACTGTCCCATGGGCTTGATTCCCCCTGGGGAGGCAGACAAGCCCTCGGAGGCTGGAGGCACAGGCTTCCAGACCTCACAGGCACCTAACTGCTCCCACGGGGACCCCCCTTGGCCGGTCCCTGCCCTCGGTGGGTGAAGGGACGAGTCTGCGGAGGACACCTGCCCTCATGGGACAGAGGTGTGTGCGCGGGGTAGGGGTGGGGGGGATGCAAGAACCTTCATTCTGCAGGGGGACTCAGGGGTCCTGGCTTTTGAGAACAGGCACTCCACGGGGCATTAACTCAGGGCAACCTTCCAATGGTTTGATTTTTTACGGGGCGTTTTAACAACACAGCTGGTGCCCAAGCGAGGCCGGCAGTACCGGTGGGCACTGAGAGGTCTCGCGATCGCCACCATCTGAGAAGGGCTCCCAGGACCTTGCTGGGAGGGGAGAGCTCATGCCTTTGAAAGGACACCAGCGCTCTTGGTTCTGACAAGCTGCCCTTACAGCGGGCCGCCGGCCTAACCACAAAGGTTCTCGGGCCCACGTGCCTGCAGACTCCTCTTCTGCTGCTAGCCTCCCCATCCCCGGCCCCCTGGGCCAGTCTGTCAGTCCCCACAGCTCACTCAATTAAAAAAAAAAACACCCCTAGTCAAATAAAAATCAGAATTAGTCATTCCATCCTGCAACCACCAGCTCAGCCCTTCCAACAATTCCAAAGAAGAACAGACCATCAGCACCGTGGGGACAGAGGCCACCGCTACCCCTTCGCCAAGGCGTGCAGTCCAGCCCAGGGCACTTCGGTCCTCAAAAAATATCTGTTGGATTCATATGAATGATCAGCTCACTGTGGGTCGGATGCCTAAGCCCTTGATGTAAAATTTCCCACTTAATCTTCAGTGGAACCCAAAGAGCTCGATAGCATGGTGCCTATTTTAAAGATGGGGAAACTGAGCCTCCTTTGAGGCTCAACAACTTGTCCAAGGTCACAGAGCTGGTTAAGTGGTGGATGTTGGATTAAAAACACGTTTTCTTGACTCTTACAAGTGTGTACGCCCCCTGAGAAATGGGCCTTAGCACAGGCCTGAACCCCAGTCTGCTAGGTGATTGCTGTGTGAACTGGGGTGAGTTACGAGCCGCTGACTCCACCGTCTGCTGGGAGCCCTCCTTCCTATGGAGCCTGGTGGGGGAAAAGGATGGAGAACCCTACTGCAGGCTGACACGTAGTAGGCTCTCAAGAAAGATCGCCGAGGCTAAAAGCTTTGTTTGTTCTAAATCCATCCTATCAGTCACTGCCTCAGTGACTTTTGAACTCTGAAGGAAAAAGATTGAACTTTGAGAACAAATTTCCACCCACTGCCTTTCCTACTCAAGAAAGGGAGTAAGTCGTGGGGTGGGGAGGGGCTCAAGGAAGGTAGGCCTGGTGGAGAGGCCCTGAGGGTGGAGAGGAAAGTCCAGGGGAGCGTCCAGGAGGCCCACCTTGGAGGGAAAACTAACCCTACCTTGAACGTATGCACCTTGTACTGCCCAGGGTCCGAGGCCTGTGCAGGAGGAGGGAGGCCTGACTTGACTGCCCCCCTCTCCCTTCCTGCCAGAACTATATACCTCCCGGCAGCCTAGGCTCAGATCAGGCGGCCACAGCCTAGGCTGGGTCAGCTGGGGAGTCCCCTCTCCACTGACAGCTGCCCAGGCCCTTCAAGGACCCCAAGAGCTACAGGAACCTACATGTCACACTTCCTTGCCTCCACTCATGCACCCACTTAGGTGACACCAAGTTTCAGCGAGCGCTGTACCAGGAGGACCATGGGCAAAGCCTGCTGTGGCCAGGTGCTTAACCTGGGCTATCCCTTCCCCATAATCCTGTTCACCCACAAAGACACCGAGTCTCCCAGAGGTTCAGTAGCCCAGACTGTGGTCACCCAACCGGTATGGGACTCCAGGCTCCTACCCATACTAAGCTAGTGTGGTGGTTTACGAACATGGACTCTGCAGCCAGAGGCCCTGGGTTCAAATCCCTACTCCTCAGGTATGTCAAATGGTGCAGCCGCTGTGGGAAACAGCCTGGCAGGTCCTCAAAATGTTAAACACAAAGTTACCACGTGACCCAGCATTTCCATCCCTAGGGATCTACCCAAGAGAGATGAAAACACACATTCACACCAACACTTGTACACAGATGTTCACAGCAGTGATCTTTATGATAACAAAAATGTGGAAACAATCCAAATATACATCAATGGATGAATAAACAAAATGTGGTCTATCCAATACAATGGAATACTATTCTATCATAAAAAGGAATGACGTATTGACACACAGGCTACAACACAGATGAACCTTGAAAACATGATGCTCCGTGAAAGAAGCCAGTCACAAAGAACCACGTATTGTATGATTCCATTGATAGGAAATGTCCAGAACAGGCAAATCCCTAGAGACAGAAAGTAGATTAGTGCTGCCAGGGGCTAGGAAATGTCTGCTTATGGTTTCTTTTGGGGTGACGATGGACGAGTTTTGGAATTAGACACTGGTGATGGCTGCACAACTCTGAATACACAAGAAGCTACTGAGTTGTACACTTGAAGAGGGTGAATTGTATGGTACATGAATTATATCTCAATAAAGCTGTTATTAAAAAAAAAACCCTACTCTTCACTTGTTGGTTTTGTGATCTTGAGCAAAGTCAGTGTCTCAGTTCCCCCATCTGCAAAACGGGGCCAGTAAATGTACCTACGTGCTAAGGGTTATTGTGAGGATTAAGTGAGTTAATGCATGACGTGCTCGAAGCCGCTGTCTCACTGGGTGCCAGCTCTTTCCCTCGGTCTGACTCTGCTGCCCACGCTGCCCTGGCTCACCGCCATCCACTCACCCACCACACTGCCCTTTGGTTCTGCACACTCGCCAGGCTACTACCTTTTTCTTTTGTCCCCCAAATGTCTGTAAAACATACATGCTATCAAACTTATCATCTTGATCATTTTAAAGTTTACTGTTCAGTAGTAAGTGCATTCGTATTGTTTTGTAACTGATCTCCAGGACTCTTCATCTTGCAAAACTGAAACTCTATACTCACTGAATAACAAGTCCCCACTCACCCCCCCTCACCAGCCCCTGGCAACCACCGCCTCGAATTTCTGTCTCTATGAATTGACTTCTCTAGGTACCTCATGTAAGTGGAATCAAACACTATTTGTCTTTCTGTGACTGGCTTATTTCACTTAGCATAATGTCCTCAAGGCTCATCCATGTTGTAGCATGTGTCACAATTTCCTTCCTTTTTAAGGCTGGATGATACTTTATTACATGTACAGACCACATTTTGCTTATCCGTGCGTTTGTCTGTGGGCTCTTGGGTTGCTCCCACCTTTTGGCTATTGTGAATGATGCTGCCGTGAACATGGGTGGGCAGATAAGACCCCAGGCTTGTAAGCCTAGATCTCAGAGGTCAGAGTGTGTCCAATATATTATAATTAAGGCAAGGAAGAGTGTAAGGCATCCAGAGGTGAGCTTCCCCTTAGAAGGTGTAATTTAACACACTCACCACAAACTGAGTGGCTAAAGGTTTGGGGGAACTGGCAGCTGGGGGTGATGCTGGTAGGCCTGTCAGCTTGTGCCAAGGTACAGCACTGGGTCTTGGACAACCAGAATCTGACTGCTCCAGCACCGGTGGGACTAGGCTGGTTTATTCAGGGCTGGTTCCTCAGACCGGAGGTCTGTTATAAGAAAAACATTTGCCAGCAAGCGCAAGCTCAGTCCTTTGCAACAGAAGATGAGTTAGTGCAGTGGAGCACTGGTCCTGAGGAGGCCTGGACATGCACCTGGCGTGAGGACAGAGGGGGACCAGCTCTCCCACCCTATACCCTGAGGCACAGGTGATCCCAGAAAGCCACTTACCCAGCCCCAGGGTGGCTTCAAGAGCTATCTGGCTGGATGAAAGCTGGCTAGGGCGATCACACATTCTGGTTTGCCCTGTTGTCCAGGGTAATTATTTTTAGTGCTCCCTGTTATTCTCGGAAGTGTCCCCATTTGGATGATAAATTACATAGTCACCGTATCAGTTATCCATTGCATAACAAATTACCTGAAAACCTAGTCGCTTGAAACAACAAACTTGTGTATCTCTCACAGCTCCTATGGGCTAGGAATGCGGGCATGGTGCACCTGGGCACTTCTGGCAGAGGGTTTCTTATGAGGTTGCAGCCCAGGTGCTAGCTGGGGCTGCGGTCATTGGAAGGCTTGCCTGGGGCAGGAGGATCTGTGGTCAAGGTGACCCACTCACAGGCTGGCTGTTGGTGGGAGGCCTCAGTTCCACTCCACTGTGGGCCTCTCCACAGGGATGCTTGAGTGTCCTTACAACATGGCAGCTGGCTTCCCACAGAGCAAGAGAGAGACAGAGCAAAGCAGTGCCAGGCAGAAGCTATCTTTTTAAGCCCTAGCCCCAGAAGCCTCGCAGTATTGCTTCTGTTCTCTTCTGCTCATTAGAAGAAAGTCACTAATCCAGACCCCACACTTAAAGGCAAGGGAGGTCTAGCTTTTGAAGGGAACAGTGTCAAAGAATTTGGGGTATTTAAAAACTACCACAGTTACTCTAAAACTAGGGCATGTGTGGTGGAGAGATGGGGCAAAGCCAGAGAGGACAGAAGTCAGACCAAAGAATATTCACAATGTCAGATAAGGATCAGGGGTCAGCCTGAGAACGGTTTTGAGCAAGGCAGAGATACAGTCAGAGATTCAGAGTGAACCATGACATCTACCCCAGCAGCACCTCTGGTGAGGCCACAGGGCCTCCACGCAGCCCCCGCAGTACCAGGGGTCCCCTCCTTCTGGGTCTTTGGGCCTCTCACCCTCTACCTTTGGCAGAGAACACACCTTTTCTTCCCACTGGACCAAAGCTCCTTTTGTGTCTTCCACTGGGCCCTGCACACAGCAGGTGCACGTTGCAGGGTTTCTGCATGAACAAAACATACCAATTTGCACCAACCCCAAGCTGTGGTCACACGGGCCACAAGTCCCAGCCTGCACTCTGCATACACCTTTCTCTTTCCAGCCTCCAGGCCTTTGCTCCTGTGGTTCCTCCTGCCCAGAGGGCTCTGGCTGTGCTAACCATCTGCATTGTCCTGGAGGCAGATGGCACTGGTGGCAAAGCTGTTTGGATAATTCAGGGGGGAGATGAGGAGGACCGGCGCCGGCAGAAGCAGGGGGCTCGGGTGAGGGGGGCGACCTCGCTAAGCAGTTGGATGTGGGGCAGGCCAAGGACAACTCTGTGCTTTCCATACCTGGTGCTTGGGAGCTGGGGCTGAGCCAGCCCCTTTCTCTGGGCAGCAACAGGTCATGGATACCCCAGGCGGGCGTGGGAATTGGCTCTGGGGCTCACCCTGTGCTCTCCCCACCTCCTCCACCTGTGCCCACCCCCTCCTGCTCCCTGCCCGGCCTGTCTTCTTTCATCCCCAGCACCTCTACCTCCTGACATTTCCCTATTCCACCCAGACTCAGCTCACAGTGCCACCTCTTCTACGAAGCCTTACTTGCTTGCAGCTGTGGGATGCTACAGCATTTTGGCTGCCCCTTTCAGAGCCCTAAATGCCTGGCGTCCTTGGCGAGGTACCTGGAGGGCAGTGACAGAATCTCCACTTCCTAAATCAGAATGTGATTGTATGCACATTAAGAAGCCTTAAAAATATCTCCTAACCCTGGGCTTTTCAAACTCTGCCTCCGCAGACTGTCCCTGACCAGCTTAAAGGGCATATTCTCTCTCAGCTAATGCTTACTGGGGTTTACAGTGGACCAGGCTCTATTTGAAGTGCTTGTCATGGTTTGTCTAAGTCCTCACAACAACCTAGGCAGTGGACATGATCACTACCCGTTTTAGAAACTGAGCACACAGAGAGGTCAAGCATCTTGCCCAAGGTCACACCACCAGGATGTAGGGGTGCTGGGATTCCACCCCAGGTGCCGGGTCCCAGGCCCTAACTCCCCTGCCAGCCTGTCTTTCTCTAATGCAATCAAACAGTGGCTTCAGCCCCATGCACTCAAGAAAACAGTGGACTCTGAATGGACTTTTTGCAACTTTGAGCTTTTCTCCTGTAAATGCCTCTACCCGAGACTTTCAGACTGCGGGTCCGGCCCAGGTGGGCAGTGTGGGTTTCTGTGAGCACGTGCTTACTGCATATCACTTCGGTGCTTTTTCTTGCCAATCAAATGAGATGGACTTTCTGGATACAAGCATTTCACAGGCAGAAAAAGAGGGTGCTGCAGCTTCCTGTCACCTGAACTTGCATTTCAGGATAATGATCTTGCCCCTGCCCCCGCTTCATTGCCATGGACTCTCAGTGGCCCCTGGGGAGTGGATGTCCAAACCGGTGTGATTTTAGACCTGGCTGAGTGGTCTCAGGACAGGTTCTGCGACCCCACTTCCTGGGTTCAAATCCCAGCTCTGCTACTTTTGTGTGTCCTTGGGCACTCAAGGTCCTCAGTTTCCTCATCTGAAAAATGGGGACAATCCAGCTCCAACTTTAGAGGGTTGCTGTGAGTATTAAATGAACTAACAGATATATGGTGCTTGGAACAGTGCCTGGAATGTAGTAAATGCTTTACAAGTGTCAGCTATTATTGTTGTCATTGTTGTTTTTAACCGTACACTTATTAATTATTCCCAGTTTTCCCTTCCGGGGTTGCAGACAGCAAATTGGGGTCCCCAAGGAGCCCCACCTCCCAGTGGCCACAAGCTTCCAGGCAGCCGGCCCCAGCTGCAGTGGTGGATCCTGATTAGTTCATGATAGTCTCATTTCCTGTAACTGTGACTGGTGGAGGCATGCTCATGTGCCTAGTTCTGACCAATGAGATGAGAGTCTGCGTATGAGGGGGTGTGTTCCCAGAAAGGTTTTCTCATAGACCCTGGGAGGCAACAGCCCTTTCGCTTCCCTGAGTCCTCGCCACCCCGTCCTGTGACTGCCCATAATGCCTGGAGCTGCCTCAGCCATTCCACAGAGCCAAAGAGAAAGACCGGGCCCTTGATGACATCACCAAGCCTTTAAGTTACCAACCCTCAAACAGCCGGATTCATGACCTCATCACGCAAAGTTCATACTTCTTATTGTTTGGGCCAGCTTATTTGCAGCCCAAAGGAGCCTGCTGATATTCCATGGTTGGTCACATTACATCTTTTTGAGATTAAGCCCATCATACCAGAGGAAGGATCTGAGCTCAGCTGTGCTCTCAGGGAAGACTTCCTGGAGGAGGTGAGGCTAAAATGGAATCTAAAAGAAGGAGCAGGTGGACAAGGGGGGTAGGGCAAAGAGCAACATTCCAGGCAGACAGACAAAGGCCTGAGGCTAGAGACACTATAGCGTGTGTGTATGCACGCAAATAATCTTTGTGGCTGGAAGCCATGTGAGATGAGACTGGAATGGTGGGGTGGGCTGCGGCGGGCCCTTGGCCAGGCTACAGAACCTCAGGCTATCACAGGGCGAAGCTCTGTGGTAGCCTTGATTTTGCTCAGCCAGGATCTCCGCCTCCAGCTTTGTGCCTAGAATAAGTGCACTCAGCCTGCCTTCTGCCCCCTATTCCAGCCACACTCAGATGCTACCCCGAGAGTTGGGTCAGGGGCACTGGGCCTTGTTTCTCCAGGTGTGATTCAGCCTGCTGAGCCTCTTCCAACCCCCAAGGCACTCAGAAAAGACTCTGGCTGGAATCTGGGTCACTCTGCACGAGTCAGACATCCATCAGATAGGCAGTTACTAAGTGCCTACAAAGCAGTGTGCTAAGCACAGCAGAGAAAGGACCTGGTTCAAATCCCAATCCTGTTTCTTCCCAGCTGTGTGACCTTGAGCAGGCCACTTTACTTCTCCAAACCCAGTGTCTTCATCTCTTTGGAACAGATGGTAAAATCAGTGGTAGCTCTATTATCTCTGGTACTGGAAGTGGGGTGGGGGGGGGGGAGAAGGAAAAGATAAAAAGATGCACAAAAAGCTTCCTGAAAGTAAGGTTTATAATCTAGGTGGTGGGAGAATAAGACAAGCAAACGATATACTGTTACGGAAAAAAAGTTCAGAAGTGATGAAAGGTTAAGGGGAGGAAGTTGAAAGTCTAGATGGGAAGTGATGAGGGACACGCATTCCTGGCAGAAGATAAGGCCCACAGAGGCAGGGCGGAAGGGATGCAGAAAGATCTACAGGTTCCATCCCGTGCTCCTAAAGCTTTAGAACAGTACGCTGCAAATACAAGGGCTGGACATAACTGTTGAATATGGGTGTCATTGAACCTGTAATAGCAAATCTCTAAGCTTGAGCCAGAAAGATGCTGATTCAAATCTGGGCTCTACCACTTACAGCATGACCTTGAATGAGTCACTTAACATTTGAGCCTCCGATTCCTTCATTGCAGATTCCTTCAATCCACCTAATTCACAGAGTTGTACCGTGGCATATGCAGGATACTGAACCAGGATCTGGCTAATTCCTATTTTAAAGCCCTAAGATACAGTGCCACCTCCTGCAGGAAGCCTCCCAGGCTCCCTCAGGCAGTCCCCCAGATCCTTCTGCTAGCCCCTAGGTACTCCCTTCCCTGCTGTATTGTGATCGCCTCTTCTTCCTTTCCCACCAGGCTCTGGGCTTCAAAGAGGAGGAGGCAGGGTATCTCAGCATCTCTTGAACCTAGCTGCACCCGCACACGGAGTGGGCATCTACTGATGCCACATCCCTCCCCAAGCCTCCACCCAGGTAGACATGAGAGGGAGGAAGTGACTAAGTCTGCTGGGGGTGGAGGGAAGAGGGGTTCATGAAAGTTTTGGGTGATAGCACTAGATCTTGAGGGTTGAATAGGAATTTACTGCTGGGGGGTGGGAGGAGGAGGTCCCAAGGAGAGAGAGAGAGAGAGACAGAACGAAAGCAGGGAGGTGTGAAGGGAAGTAAATTGTGGGTCACACAGTATTTGCCAGAGAGTGACTAAAGATGAGAATTCTGGCTTCACATCCCAAAGGGTCTCAAATGCCATGCCGAGGATTCACCCCTACAGGGAGTGACTGAAAACTTGTAAACAAGGCACAGTGACAAAAATGACAGGGCTATGGGCCACCACTTGGGGGCAGGTACTGATGGAAGAATCAAAAAAAGGACCAAAAGTTCTACCTGGATGACTGATCATTGAAAATTGCTTAAATAATATATCCACACCCCGCTACCCCTTATACTTGCAGAAAAGCCAATTCCCACAATCATTCCATGCTACACACACACAACAGCTCTGTGAAACCTAGGGGGCCAAGTGGTGCTGTCTTCATTACAGATGGACAAAGTCAGAGCCAGAGAAGGAAAGGGACCTTGCCATGGTCACACAGGCAGTGAGGGGGCTAGTCACAACCTGAAGCCAGTGTCCTGGCCCAGAGTGCTGGGGAGGCAGGCCTTTGGCCATTTGACAAATGTGCTCAGCACCTTCTAGGGCCAGACCCTGCACACATGGAGATGACCTTTGACCTCTGAGTCATCTTGAGACTGGACTGGTCACCTGGGCCTCAGACCAGCTGCCTCTTGCAAGAGTGGGAGAAGCGGGAACCACTGAGGGGTGCGGTTTCTGTGGTCAGACAGGTCAGCAGGGGCTCACCCCCAGGACAGGCCTATCTATGAGTCCTCCAAACTGGACCCTGGGCTGGGGGCTGGAAGAGAGCCAATCGCTCCGTAAAGGGAAAGGGGCAGAGGGAGTGGCCCTCTGCTGCCTTTCTAAGAAGCCCCCAAATGCCCCCTCCTCCCAGCACCCAGGCCCCGCACAGCAGCAGCCTGAGTCATCATCCCGGTGGTTTGAATGGTAGCCGAGAAATCAGCCAGGGGGCTGCCTGGGGCTGACGGCCAAGGGTTGGAAAAACAAGGCCATTTTCTCTTAACTCCAGCCTTGGAATCTCAAGACAGGCTAGGGGGTGGGGAGCAGAGGGCAGGTAGATGCAGAATGGGTGGGTGTCAACAACCAGAGGGGCTGGGGTGGGGGGCGAGGACGGGGCGGTGGTGGTGGGGGGGGAAGCTCAGAATCCGAGCTGTTGGCTTTTGTTTTCAAATGACCTGTTTAATAATTACCTTTGCAATCAAAGGAGCCAGGGCCCAGAGAAGGTGCGGATTCCAACCCTCCAGACCCCAGCAAGCAGCCAGAGAAGAAAGTAAACAAGATGCCACTGGCTCTCATTCCATCTCGCAAACAATGGCGGGACTGAGCTGCCCGCTCACACACACACATCGAAGTGAGATTTCCAGGGAAGAACTTTAACAGGCAGATAAGAGGCTCGGACTGAATTATTTCCCCACATCCCGGGAGCTCCCCTGAACTCAGCACCCAAGCGGGGGGGTAGCCTAGGGGCCCCGCATTTTAACATTAACCTTGACCTGTAATTTATTCATTCATTTTGCAGAGAAGGAGAACTACCTCCGCCTCAACGCCCGGAAAACCCAGCCAGCAACAACTTCATCCCTTTCAACAGTCACAATGGTGGACAAACAAGGGATTTAAGTTACAGCGGCTAGCTTGCACTCACACTCCACTGGGCTAGGGCTCCTTAAAAAAACACCACCCTAATCCAAGCACCCACCGGGGCTCACAAAAGTCAGACCCTGACCGGCAGTGGGAAAAATCCAACTTGTTTTTTTTTTTTTTTTTTCAACCTCCCAAGGCCTTCAACTATTTTTCCTCCTGCAGCATCCAAGCCCAGCCTCAAGGCAGAGCCATAAACACGCCTGCTCCTCCCTCTTCCACGGTTCGGCAACCGCCCCCCCGCCCCCCCAAACCTTCCCGGACCCAGAGGAGAAAGAACCACAGCGACCCTCACCCGCAGCCCCCTCCTCTGCCCTCCCCCAGCCGCCCGCGCCGTCCGCAATCCTCGTAGGCACCTTGAGATAAACACCCACTAATGATTTTATGATTTTCTGCTCTGGGTAGCCGCGCTCAGCAGAATCCCTTCCCCCGCCCAGGCGACGGGGGCCGGCCCAACAGAGGGATTGGGGGATGGGGGGGCGTTAGTTTGTTTTTTACACTGCCGCGTCTCCACACCTGTTTTTCATTCATTCATTCGTTCGTTCATTCATTCATTAGCGGATTCGTCACAGCTGCCTCCCCAGCCCTCTGGATCTCGGGGAGAGGATGGGAGGGGGCTAGGGTGGGGGAGACAGCGGCAGGGGTGCATCTTGTAGGGAGGGTCGGGGGGGAAGGACCCCGTTGGAGGGCATTTTGGGTGGCTTTGTCAAACACAAGACGAGCGATGCGGCGGGGGCGGGGCGGGGGCGCTTCCCGGGGCTCGAAGTTGTTTTCCGAGCCGCGGCGGCGAGGACAGCCGCCCGGGTGCGCCTCTTTGTCTCTCCCCGGCCGGCGCCGCGTCCCCGCGCGCTCACCTGGTCTTGGAGGACAAGAAGGCAAGTTTGATCAGGCCGTAGGTGAAGAGCGGGATACTCTCCTTGGCGACGCTGGCAACTTGCAGCCGGTGCTCCAGTATGTGGAGTTCCATCGTCCGCCCGCGCTCCGCGGCAGCTCATCCGCGGGGGGCGAGCCGCGGCCCCCGCCCCCTGCACGCCCAGCCGGCACCAAGCGCCGCGGGCAGCCGGCCCGGTGACCGGGAGCTCGGCGCCGGGCAGGCCGGGGCGGACAAAGGGGAGGCCCGCCAAGCCGCAAGGGGCCGCGGGCGGCGGGCGAGGGCGGCTAGCTGGCGGAGCAGCAGCGCTCGGCGCCCGGCGCGGAGAGCAGCTGGTGTTCGCTGTAACAAACAACTTGCCACTCAAACGCCGGCCCGCTGGGCATGCGCGGCCGCCGCGGGGCGTGCCGGGGCTTGTAGTCGCGCGGCCCGGGCGCCGGCGACCGCTGATGTCAGGGGCTGGGCGGCCGCCCTAGGGGCCCGCCCGATGCGCTTGGGGAAAATGCTGGAGCGCGGGTCCCCGCAGGCCCACGGGGAGGCGGAGGGCAGAAACGGGGGCCTTTCGAGCCAGCCTGAGCCTGAGTGCAAGCTCTGTCCCTCAGAGCTCGGGACTAGGCGCTTTTGGGCGCAAAGCGAGTCGCCCACAGAACTCGCGCGCTGGAGGAGACCTGAGTCTGGGAGGGGAGAGATTTGGAGAAACCGGTAATTACAGTGCAGAGAAGCAAAGCAGAGAGGGGTGCGGGGGACAGAGATGGGGCCTTGGGGGGTTTCCTGGAGGAGGGGACATCCAGGCTGGGTTCTGAGGGATGAACGGGAGCTCGCTGAGGAGGGGGAGGGGACGCGCGGGGTTGGAGGCCAGCAGTCTTCCAGGCAGAAGGAACAGCGTGTCCAAAGGCACAGAAGCGTGAAAGCCCCCACGGTGCTGTGTTTGGCTTTGTTGGAGCGGAAAATGTGAGGGAGGAGAGGCAAGAGATAAGGCAGGCGCAGTCACCAGGAGTCCGGTCGAGAGGGTCATGTGTGCAGAGCTAATGAGGTGGCCGTTTATCCGGCGGGAGAGAGGGTGATGGGGACTGAGAATTAGGGAAAAGTCCGAAATACACCCGAAGGGCTTCCCACCCCCGGGCCGGTGTGCCCGTGACTACGTCCCGCAACGGCTCCCCCTTAATGGCTGACTGGAATTTTGAAATTTTCTAGGTTAAAGTTACTGGTGCTCTGCTCGTTGGCAGAGTAATTTGGGGACGTGATGGGTCAGGTTTACTTGCTGGGCCCGTCTGGGAACTCTCTTGGAGGAAGATTCTGGTCATGCCCGCTCACATTCCTCTCTCAGCCCACCTCTGTGAGGTAGGGACACATCAGGCTATCGCATTTCCACAAAGGGCCTTGAAGCCTGCAATCTGGTGGCTCTTAAAGCGTGTTGACCCCCTTCCCGGTTTACTTTCACTAAAGAATTTATCACCATCTAATAAAGAATATTCTTTTTTGTTTTGCTTGTCTGTCTCCCTCTTCTAGCATCTCAGCTCCATGAAGGCAGTGGTTTTTGTCTGTTCTCTGCTGTATTCCCAGTGCCTGAAATGTGGCTGGCAGGTGAGAGACATGCATTCAGTATTCACGGAATGCATAAATGCATACATCTATTCCTTTAGCATCTAGAGGCCTAGAAGGCCCAAAAAGAAATGCATTCAGGGGCCAGGCAAGTGTGAAGATGTGTGAAGCAGCTGGGTATCAGACAGTTGGAAATGGTACAGGAGAAGGGTGGCCAACCTGAAGGCATAAAATTTATTAAAACAAAACCCCAAAACCAAAAAACCAACAGGTGAAACCAAACAAACAAGGCTAAAGGCAGGATTTGGTCAGTTTTCTGACTTCTGCTTTGGATGGCCTAAGTCAGTAGTTTTTAATCTGCAAGCCATGACCCATGAGTGGGCGGTGAAATCAATTTAGCAGGGCATGACTAGCATTAAAAAATAAATAATATTGAATAGAAAATTACACAGAGCTTTGCACGTAGTATGGGTAGGTTACTATTATCTTTTCTGTGTTCCAGGAAACTTTCGTTTTGGCCACACATGTACGTGTGGGCACGCAGGCATGTGTGCGCGTCTCTGTGCGTGCATGCACTGGATCTTTATGCAAAGGTATTTCTTTTTGTGCGTCTTGGTCAAAAACATTTGAAAACACTGGGCCTTCTAGTTAATCAAGCCAGACTATTGTAAAGTTTGCAAATTTAGACCATGTTGGTTGGATTTATAGAATTGCTTTCACTGGGCTATATTTGGTGCTTAAGATTTCTGTGACACTGACACCTGAAATGAATGTTGGGATGTTGAGTAAACTGACCTCTAGGTTGCCAAATCCAGAGGATGGTTTCAGGCTGGGGCTAGGGTGAGACATTCACTCTCAAGGTCATGCAAGTACTGGCGTGGCATGTTCTCATGGATTTTACTCCTCTCTTGATTCCTTAGCATTGTGCTCTTCTGGTCCTATCCTGGTTCTTCTGGTTTTCCCTCTTTGGTTTCTCCTCCGCCCAACCCTAAAATGAGCAGAGGCCCACCTGGTGTTCCTGCCTATAGTGTATTTTTACAGCAGTGGCTGCCAGTGAATCATGCCTCCTGGTAAGCCATCCCACACTGACTTTGGGTTTGGCCGTGTGAATTTCTTTGGCCAATGAAGTCTTACCTTGGTAGCACATGTACTTGGTAAGTCCTGCGCATTGAGACTTGCCCACTTGGATGCTCCCCTGAGGCCACTATGCTGTAAAGAAGCCCAAGTGAAAGTTAACATGGAAAGAGAGGCCCAAGTGTTCCAGCTGTTCCAGCTGAGCCCTGTCCCCTGCCGACAGCTGGCGTCAACCAGACATGTGAGTCTTGGACCTTCTAGCTCACTGTCCAGATGAATGCAGCCCCATGAATGAGCCAGGTGAAACCAGAAGAGGAGCTACCCAACCACCCTATAGAAGAATAATAAATACAGCTGACCCTTGAACAACGTGGGTTTAAACTCCTCGGGTCCACTTATACACCGTTTTTTTTTTTTAATTTATTTATTTAGTTTTGGCTGTGTTGGGTCTTCGTTTCTGTGTGAGGGCTTTCTCTCTAGTTGCGGCGAGCGGGGGCCGCTCTTCGTTGCCGTGCGCGGGCCTCTCACTGTCGCGGCCTCTCTTGTTGCGGAGCACAGGCTCCAGACACGCAGGCTCAGTAGTTGTGGCTCACGGGCCTAGTTGCTCCGCGGCATGTGGGATCTTCCCAGACCAGGGCTCGAACCTGTGTCCCCTGCATTGGCAGGCAGACTCCCAACCACTGCGCCACCAGGGAAGCCCTACACTGTTTTTTTTGATAGTGGATAATGCAGTGCTGCAAGATCCACGATTGGTTGCATCTGTGGTTGTGGAGCCGTGGATATGGAGAAGCCACGTATATGGAGGGCCATCTATAAATTATAAGCAGATTTTCCACTGCAAGGAGGGTCATCATTCCTAATCCCCTCCTTGCTCAAGGGTCAACTGTAGTTGTTTTTGGCCACTAAGATTTGGAATGGTTTGTTATGCAGAAATACCTAGCTGATACATTCCCTCAACCCTCATCTTCTCTCACTCTGTGGGTGGACTCAGTCTCTAGCTTCTAATATTTTGAGGGCCCGCAAATTGACAGTTCTAGCTCAGAACATGTTCCGGAGGCCCTGACTCACATATCTAACTTCCTAGTCGTTGGTGACATCCACCTAAAGGTTCACAGGCTTAACCAGCCTAACCTGTTCACACCTTACCTCATCATCTAACGCACCCCAGCCCTTTTCCTCTTCCTCCTGTAGTCTCTGTCTTGGTTGATGACATCATCGCCAATCCCTAAAGTTACCAGCCTGATATGGCATGTTGTGATTTCCAAGATGGTCGCAACAAGA
Organism: Balaenoptera acutorostrata; assembly: GCF_949987535.1. Classification (NCBI taxonomy): domain Eukaryota; kingdom Metazoa; phylum Chordata; class Mammalia; order Artiodactyla; family Balaenopteridae; genus Balaenoptera; species Balaenoptera acutorostrata. The sequence continues at coordinate 10,664,969 of NC_080078.1, forward strand.
TTTTTTATTCTGCGTGCTCTCCTGGCAACGTGACATTGATCATCAACCCATTAAGAGGTGGGTCAATGTTCCCTCCTCTTGAATCTGAGCAGGCCTGTGACCACAGAGGAAACAACACCTGTGACTTCTGAAACTCGGTCATAGCTGCTGATCCTGTTTCCATCTGGTCCTCTTGGGACATTCACTCTCTGAACGCCTCTGTCATACTGTGAGGAAGCATGGGCCACGTGGACAGATCACAAGTGGAAATTTGTTTTGGTTTGTTAGGGCTGCGTAACAAAGTAACACAGACTGGGGAATTAAACAACAGAAACTTACTGTCTCACAATTCCGGGGGCTAGAAGTTCGATATCCAGGTGTTGGCAGGGTTGGTTCCTTCTGAAACCCCTCTCCTTGGCTTGTAGATGGCCACCTTCTCCCTGTGTCCTCACGTGGTCTTCTCTCTGTGTGTGTATCTGTGTCCTAATCTCCTCCTCTTATGAGGACACCAGTAATAATGATTAGAGCCCACCCTAATGACCTCATTTTAACTTAATTACCTCTTTAAAGACCCTATTGCCAAATACAATCATATTCTGAGGTAGTGGGGGTTAGGACTTCAACATATGAATTTTGAGGAGTGGTGGGCACAGTTTGGCCCATAGGTTTCAGCTGACAGCCAGCATCACCACCAGACCTGGGAAGAAGCCTTCACCTGACACAAATGAGAGATCCTGAGCAAGAACCGCTCAGCTGAGCCCAATCAGCCTCTCATGAGCGATAATAATAAAATAATTATTGTTGTTCTAAACCACTGCATTTAAATAGCAATAGAGTATTGGAATATTCTAGAATCACCCTGGTTGGTGGTGGTGATGAGGGGGTGGGGGACAGGGGAGAGCTGACCAGGGAATTATCCTGGTCAGGATAATTGATACCTCTTGCTTCCACGCTCCCCCATCTAATCAGTCACCAAGTCTTAATGATTTTGTTTACTGCACACCTCTGTAATCCAGCCTGTCTCTTCACCTTGACCATCATGTTCCCACGTCCTAGATAGTTACAGTGGCCTCCTAATGTCCATTCCATCCTCCTCGTGTTGCCAAGGTAGCTGTTCTATGCTGTGGCCCTACCACCTGTAACTCTTTCAGCGACCATGGCTTTCTTAAGAAAACCAAGCTCAGATCCTCCATAGATGGTCTTAACGTAAAGGGAAGGAGGCTTCCTGGCTCCTAGACCCACCCTCTCCAATATGGTAGTCATTGGCCAAACGTGGCTATTGAGCATTTGAAATGGAGCTAATGCCATGAGAAACAGAAACTTTAATTTTACTTCATTTTAATTAATTTAAAATTAAAAACTGATACTCAATTCAGTTATTGGAAAACATTCAAGTATGTTTGGAAAGAACTGCCAACTGTCCTGGTTTTCCTGGGACTGAGCTTTCAGGATGTGGAACTGTGAGTTTTAAAACCAGGACTTGGGTAAACAGGGATGAGTTGGTGACACTACTTTGAAACAACTTGATTATGGAAATCTATGAAATCCAAATACAGATCAAGTGTTGTGGATGAGAATTAAGCATCTGAATGGAGATGTGCTATAAATGTCAAATATATTCTGGCTTTCAAAGACTTGGTATGAAAAAAAAAAAAGTAAAATATCTCATTAAAATTTTCTTATACTGATTACATGTTGAAATGATAGTATTTTGGATATTGGGTTAAATAGAATATATTATTAAAATTAATTCCATCTATTTCTTCTTTACTTTTTAAAATTCAAAGTCACGTATAGCTTGCATTATATTTTTATTAGGCAGCCCTGCTCTAGAGCAGTGGTTCTTAAACTGTGGCTGGTGTCAGAATCACAGGGGCACTTGGTAAAGATGCTGAGGCCCAGGCCCTGTCCTGCTTTGAGGAGCCTGGGTCTCTGTTCTTCATCAGCTCTCCAGGCCTCAGTCACTCTGCTGTGGTGGGGTGGTGTGTGGGAATGTAGATGCCAGCAACCCCTTTCTTCTTAAGTCTGGGGTCTCTGGACCTAAGAAAACAATGCCCAAGAACCGGCAGGACTTCTCGCTCTGCCTGGCTAAGGCCTAGTGTGGGTTTTACCAGCATGGGCTGCTCAGATGGCGTAGGAATGGAAAAAGAAGAGAGGGAGGAGACGGCCAGGAGAACGAAGGGGCATCTTTTTCTGGGGCTCTGATTCTTTCTGGATCCTTCTCTAGTCCCTAGGTGAGCTGACCTCAAATATCTTTCCCTGGGTTTGACAAACAACACTGGGGGCCGTGGGGAGTCACTGAAAGTTCTGAGCCGGGGAGGAGCCCGATGAAATGGATGCCCTGTTGGCCTATTCTGAGGGACCCCAGGCCCCAGCCACCTCCCTTTCCCACACTTTTCCACAGGACTACAGGAAGAAGCGATTTCTCAGATTCTTTGCTAGAGATGGCCCCTCCCACACGCTCGCCTGCACTCCCACAGGAAAGGATTACTGGTCCCCAAAGTGCAGTGGGCTGAATTACTGTAAACTCTCACAGCTTAATCCCCATCAGCCATCATCCTGGTCTCAGGCAGAGGCTCTTCCTTCCTTGGTGCTCCCAGGCCTGCCCAGCCTTGCCAGGAACCCCCAGAGACCAGGTCCCAGCTCTGTGCTGCAAATCCACACTTAGACACTAGGTGTCACTCAGCCCCACCAAGGGAGAGAGTGTGCGGTATGGGAAACCAAGCAACCAACCAACCAACCACCCAACACTGCATCCTGGAGAACCAGACCTAGTCTGAATTTGGCCTCTATCCCATTCAGTGCTGTGCAAATTACATCTTTCTTTGCTTTGGTTTCCTCATCTGCAAAATGGGCATAATGGTGCCTCTCTCATAGGGCATGTATGTGTGGGGATTAAATGAAAGAACGCCTTTGGGAAATCCTCCAGCGCTGCTCCTGGCACTCAGTAGATGCTCAGTAAATATTTGTTGAATGAATTAATGAATTAATGCGTGGATGGGCAGCTCTTTGGCAGTCTGGCCTCAAGGGCAGGCCCCCTCCGTGGTTTCTATTCTACTCCTTCCCGGCTTGTGGCTCCCCGCAGTGAAGGAAGAAAGTAAGGAAATGGGTGTGTCTAGGGCTTCTCCTCGGTGCCTGCCTGCGTGTGCCTCATTGCATCTGATTCCCTGGAGAGGTAGGGATTCATATGCTCATTTTACACATGGGGAGACTGAAGCTGGGGGAAGGTCAGGAGGAGAGGACCTGAGGACACAGCTTTTCTTGGGTCTCCCAAGGGCCTGCACCAAGGCTGAGAACACAGTGCTACTAAAGGAAGGCCCACTGGTTGAGTCAATGAGTGAACATCAGGCACCGTGATGACGCTGAGTGCCCCATCCCCTTTCTTGTGACATCCTTGGGCAGGGCTAGGGCAGGACAAGAGGCACCAGAGTCTGTCTTCTCTCTCTCTCTCTGTCTTGGATTATTTCCTTTCATACCGTCCTCCTGCCTCCTCCCCTTCTATTCCTTAGCCTGTGCCCTTTCAGCAGTATTTTCTCCTTTCTTTCCCTTCCTTCCTTCCTTCCTTCCTTCCTTCCTTGCTTTCTTTCTTTCTTTCTTTCTTTCTTTTTCTTTTCTCCTTTCCTTTCCCTTCCCTTTCCTTTTCTTCCTTCTTTCATTCTTCCTTACTCCCTGCTTCCCTCCTTCCCCCCCCCCCCACCTTTTGTTATAATCTGTGACTGAGGACCAGACTGCATAGCCTCTAAGAACCAAAAGGTTGACATGCTGGAAGATAGAGGCTGAGGGGCCTCCACACCCCTACCATTCACACCCCAGTACCTCAGTTTCCTCATCTGTAAATTGGGTTGTTTTAAGGACTTGGGTGGTATGTGTAGGTGCTGAGTACAGGCCTGACTGATGGGAAGAGCCTGATGGGTGTGAAGCGTTGCTGATGTTATTTCACCTGTGCCTAAGGCAGGCCTCACTGCAGCTCTTTAATGTCCTGGGAACTGATTCTGGAGAGCATCAAGGTCTGAGATTCTGAAGGTATGATTTGGGGTAAATTGTGCATCAATTTCGTGATCACTAAAATGCAAGTGTCTGGATGGCTGCTTCCCAGGAAAGTGGTGAGCCATTGATCATTAGGTTGTTGGGAAAATGACAGCTGAGTCCTGTGGAACTAACACACAGCCTAATTTGGATTGTAAGTTCAGGGAGGGCAGGGCTGGGATGATGTGTGGTCTTCCCCGGGGTGGTGTTCATTCAAGGCTTGTGGAGTGACTCAGGATGCACATGTGGTGACTGGCAAGTAGGGGTGGCCTGAGGGTCCTGGGTGACCCTAGATCCAAAGTAGCCCCAGAGTTCCTTCTCGGCAGGTCACAGCAGAGAGAGCTGTACCCAGGACATCTTTTTGCACATTGCAAAGGTGATTTGCTCTCTTGGGAAGGAATCTGGTCTCTTTAATATCCTTTGTGAAGATGCAGGAACATCTGCAGTGGAGACTGCTGGGATTACTCATGAGATATTAGCCACATCTCGGTGAAAAGAGCAATTTATCAGAGGACGTTCCTTCCAGTGACAGAGAACCTTTCAGAACTTGATTGCACTTAATGTACCAGCCTTTCCAAAGTATTTTATTCCACCCTCAAATGAGATAATGAAGCCCTTTAATTTACTGTTCAACTCCCAGACAGAGTGAGCTGGTCAGGCCTGAGGAGACAGAAGGCTGGACCCAGGCTCAGGAGGCCCAGTGCACCTGGTGTGTCATCATGGCCTTCTCAGCCTGGAGCTGCCCATCTCCTGTTGGGAGGTGGCATGGAGCCCCAGGCAGCCCAGGGTAAATCCCAGTCTTGCAGTTTTCTTCCTGTGTGTCCCCAAGCCAGTCACTTACTCTCTTGAAGCCTCGGTTTCATCATCTGTAGAATGGGGATGGATGATAACACTGGCACGGCAGGGTTGTGGTAATGATTAGGGAGGACATGGCTAAGAGGGCAGTCGTCTGGCACTGAGTAGATGCTCAATAAATGGCAGTTGTCATTGGGGAGTGAAGTCGAGCCCTGAGACCTCAGAGGAAGTCGTTCTTGCTGCTGGTCCTGGGGAACGTTCACATCCATGGCTCCGCCCTGGAATCACACCATCAGCACCAAATAAAACAGCCTTCAAGGCCTTCACCTCCTGCTTATCTGCCCATCCCATCCTGACCATTTCAGTGGATCTCGCCCACTCAGACAAATAGATGATGGATGGATGGCTGTCAAAACTCAGCCATGGGCAGCGTCAGAGCCCACGCTGGACCTTGCCCAAGCCTCCTCCAGCCTCTCGTTTGGACCTGGGAGCCCCTCGACCTCACCCACCCTAGTTCTCACATACATGATGGTGCAAGCCCTGGGTACGTCTAAGGGGCCTCGTTAGATTTGTGTTGATTACAATACTCTCCCCACAAAGCAGTAAAGATGATTGCTCTTACAATATCAGTACGTTATGATACTTTTCCAAGGATGCAAGTAAAGCATTCTGAGAAAGGGATGTATTTTCTAATTTGCCCAGAGGTCATTATAGATGAATGGTTTACCCTTCTTTCCCCGCCTGCCCCAGTGGCCTTCCCCAGCTCAACCTCATGCTCCCCTTACAGTAGGATTATGGCATTTGTCCTCTGTTTCCTGCTCTGGCCTGGGGGGACCAGCCAGGACTTGCACTGTTGGCCTCATCTCGGGCTGGCTTCCTGACCGGCTGTTGTCTCCTTCCTTGGGACTCAGAGCCCAGATGGATTCCCATCAACATCCCCTCCTCCCCTCACTCTGTACACATAGCTCTCACCCTGCTTCTCCTGCTCTGACCTTAGCCTCCCTCCTGATCATCATCCAAACTCACCCTGTGTCTGTACTTGTGGTGGCTGATAACAGCCCTTAAAGATATCCTAGTGCTAATCCCTGGAACCTGTAAATGGTACCTTATATGGAAAAGGGGTCTTTGCAGATGTGATTAAGTTAAGTCTTCTGAGATGGGGAGTTTACCCTGGATTATCCAGGTGGGTCCAATGTAATCACAGCGTCTTTACAAGAGAGAGACAGAGGGATATTCGACACAGACAGGAGAAGGTGACATGAACACAGAGGCGGAGATTGGAGTGATGTACCTGCAAGCCAAGGAATGCTGGCCACCATCAGCATCCAGCCACCAGGATTCTCCCCTGGAGCTCCTGGAGGGAGCACAGCCTTGACGACACCTTGATTTCTGCCCGGGAATACAGACTTTGGATTTCTGCCTTCCAGACCTGTGCGAGAATAAATTTCTGTTGTTTTAAGCCACCAAATTGGTGGTCATTTGTGACAGCAGCCATGGGAAACTAGATCAGTGTTCATCCTCTCTGGGGAAATCCTTTGCCTGGTCCAGCTTAGCTCTTGGCCCTGACTCTGTTTTGGTCCCCATGGTCCTGGCCCTGAAGGGAGCTGCCTAGCTCTTTGGATGGGCCTGGACACTTGATGCTGCAGTGCCAGATCCCACTCCTGACAGGGGGTTTGGGGACCTTAGGATCAGCTGCATAGGTGTTATCTGCTGGTGATCAACCACAGGACCCACTGGGTGGTAGGCCCTCCAAGAGAACCTTAAGCTTATCCCTCCTCCCCTATAGAATAATCAAGGCTCATTATGGGTGGGGAACAGATCAGACAGTTCAGAAGAGCATTGGCTGAGGTCCTACCTTGTGCTAACTATATGATGGGTGCTTGATATACATTGTCTCTTCTATTACCTTTCTCCAGTCTGGGGATAAAAATGGTAATTCCTCTGGCTTATTTCCTTCCTGCTCTAATGGGACCTCTTTGCGTTTCAAAGTTTCCAGGAGCCCTAGGGGGGGTCTCACTAGTGCTCACTAACATTCTTCCATCACTTCTTATTGCCATTTTCCTCCTCCTTTGATGGACTTTCAAGCTGGGATGGCTGCTCTCAAGCTTTCTGCTGTCTCCTTCCCCCTTGCTGTGGCCCCGGCTCCTCGAAAGGCCGAGGAACTCTCTAGGATGAAGGTTGGTTCCGTCACAGCCCAGGCCTCTGAGCCTAAAAGGGAGTTTCCTCTCCCCACTTGTCCCTCCAGGCTTGCTCTGCATGGTCACACAGCTACAGAATGTGCCATGTCAGCTCTCAGTATTGTGCAGGTATCTTAGGGAAAGGGCTTGCCACAGATTGTATTCTCCCCAAAATGGAAGGAACGATGTCTCCCATCCCACATGGTCTTCCTACGATGTGACTCTGATGCTCCTTCTCCTCGGATACGGATGGATTTGTGACTGTGGCAGAAGTGACACAGTGGGTCGCAAAGAGTGTTGTAGCTTCCACTGGTTTGCTTGGGATGCTTGCTCAGGGGACCCAGCCACCATGCTATGACGAAGCCCAAACAGCGCATGGAGAGGCCCACTTGGGGAGGAACTGAGGTTCCCTGCCTATGGCTTGCGCCCACCTTCCAGCCATGTGAGTGCGCCGTCTTAAAAAGTGAACGGTCCAGCCTTAGGCAGCCACCCTAGCTAATGCCGACTGTAGCAGAGATGGGCTGTCCCCACTGAGCCTTGCCCAAACCATGGATTCGTGAGTGGAATAAATGTTTGTTGTTGTTTGAAGCCGCCAAGTGCGGCATGGTTTGTTTCACTGCAATGGACAATGCATACAGAATTCCTCCAGTTTTCTTTTGTATTCTCCTTCCCTGGGACTCTGACCTGGAGCCGTGGGACTGAGCCCAGGGCCAGCCTAAAAGACTGATCTGGCTCCATCCACTTGGGAATTATATTTCCTTTCCCTCAGGCTGAGCCTCTTCCTGGGAAGCTCTTGGGTACCTCTCACAAACTGACCCATGGGAGCAACTTCACTGGCCCTCCGGAATTGACTGGACATCCTTAAATCCTGGAGGACCAGAGTTTAGATTAAAGCCGGGACATCTCCTTCACTTCCTTCTTATCCTCCCCTAGTCACAATCTCAGTTATTTTATGAGGGGGAAACTGAGGCTCAGTGAGATTGAATCACTCTCCCAGGGAATACAGCTAGGAAGTGGAAGACTGAGATTTGGATCCACGTCTGTCTACCTTTCCACTAGCCTGAGGGCTGCTTCTCTGTGTTATGTGCAGAGGCTGATGCTCCAGAGGGGTCCCCTTGTGTCTCACTAAGGCCATAAGCCACTTCATCATCCTCTCACAGATTCCCCTCAAAAAAGATATACGTTTAAATGGCTAATAAGCATATGAAAAGGCACTCAACCTCATTAGCAGCCAGGAGATGCAAATTAAAACCCCAAGTGGGAATTCCCTGGCAGTCCAGTGGTTAGGACTCTGCCCTCTCACTGCCAAGGGCCTGGGTTCGACCCCTGGTCGGGGAACTAAGATCCCACAAGTCATGTGGCGTGGCCAAATGAACAAAACAAAACAAAAAACAGACAACCCCAAGCATACCCCTACTGTGATTGAATGCAGAAGTGCTTCCACAGATATGTGACCCCACCAGCCATTTTGGCCAACTCAGGCCATTCCCTCTTTAGTGCTCCATCTGGGGTCAGTGGAGGCTCACTTTCTCCCTCTTCTTGCACCTGCTTCCTTCCTGTCCACAGGTGTTGATCTCAAGAGCACTTCTTAATAAATGTCCTGCATGCTAAACTCTATCTTTGTGTCCAGGGGAACCTCACCAGTGACAACTACACATCCACTAGAATGGCTGAAATATTGTGAAAAAAATTTATCCTGTTTTTCACGTTTTGAGACATTATAAACTGGAAACAGACCCACACATATATGGCCAGTTGATTTTTGACAAAGGTGCAAAGGCAATTCAATGGAGAAAGGATAATCATTTCAACAAATGGTGCTGGAACAACTGGACACCCATATGGAAAAAAAAAAAGCAAGCAAGCAAAAAAAAAAAAAAAGAATCTTGATTACCTATCACAACTTGTACAAAAATTAACTCAAAATGGATCATAGACCTAAAAGTAAAACCTAAAATTAAAATACTCCCCAGGAGGAAACATAGGAGAAAATCTTTGTGACTTCAGGTTAGACAAAAGTTTCTTAGTTATAGCTTCTATATCCATGAGGTGTAAAAGAAAAATATGCTAAATTAGATTTCATCAAAATTAAAAACATCTGATTTTCAAAAGACATTCTTATGAAAATGAAAAGACAAGCTACAGACTGGGAGAAAATATTTACAAAACACATGTGATAAAGAACTTGTATCCAGAATATAAAGAATCCTGAAAACTCAATAAGAAAACAAATAACCCAATTAAAAATGGTCCAAAAAATTGAACAAACCCTGCAGACAAGAAGATATGTGGATGGCAGATGAACACATGAAAGGATATTGAGCATCTTGAGCTATTAGAGAAATGCAAATTAAAACCAAAATGAGTTACTAGTAGAGACCTCTTACAATGATTTAATAAACAAATAAAGAAACAAATGACAATACCAAGTGCTGGTGAAGATGCAGAGCAACTAGAACTCATACAAAATTGTACAGAAAACTTGGAAAATGGTTTGGCAGTTTCTTATAAAAGTAAATATACACTCACCATTGACCCAGCGATCCCACTCCTAGTTGTCTACCGAGCAGAAATAAAAACTTGTGTTCACACAAAAACCAGCCCACATATGTTTACAGCAGATTTATTCATAATTTTCCTTCCTGGAAACAACCCAAATGCACTGTAATTGGGGAATGGATGAATAAATTGATACATCCATACAATGGAATATGAATCAGCAATAAAAAACTGTTGATACACTCAATAACATGGATGAACCTCACACACGTTATGCTAAGTGGGTGAAACCAAACTCAAAAGGCTACATACTATATGATTACAAGGGTTGGGAGTAGGGTAAGGGATTTGGTGCCTACCAAGGGGCACCAAGGAATTTTGGGCGGTGATAGAACTGTTCTATATTTTGATTATGATAGTGACCACACACTTACCACAACTCACAGAACTGTACACTAAGAAGAGTAAAATTTACTGTATGCAAATAAACTGTACTAAAAGTATTGAACCAAAAAGCATTTTATATAAGTAGTATCATACTGCACGTATCCTTCCTCAGCTTGCTTTATTTTTTTTTGCTTACCATTAATGATTTATACAAGTTGACACTATGTATGTAATAATGATACATGTAGCTCTTGTTCATTCATTTTAACTGCTACATCACATTCTATTATACATTATACCTTAATTTGTCTATTCGTTCTTCTTCTGGTGGACATTTCTTTTTTTTTTTTAATAAATAAATTTATTTATTTATTTTTGTCTGCGTTAGGTCTTTGTTGCCGCGTGCGCTCTTTCTCTAGTTGCGACGAGTGGGGGCTACTCTTTGTTGCTGTGCGCGGGCTTCTCATCGCGGTGGCTTCTCTTGTTGTGGAGCACAGGCTCTAGGCTCGGGGGCTTCAGTAGTTCCAGCACACCGGCTCAGTAGTTGTGGCTTGCAGGCTCTAGAGTGCAGGCTCAGTAGTTGTGGCGCACGGGCTTAGTTGCTCCGCCGCACGTGGCATCTTCCCGATACAGGGATCGAACCCGTGTCCACTGCATTGGCAGGTGGATTCTAAACCACTGCGCCACCAGGGAAGTCCCTTTGTGTCTGTTTTTTTCCTTCTGTTTTAAGCAATGTTGCAATAAACATTCCTGTAAATGTATTCTGGAGTACAGGTGCTGAGATTTCTCTCTTGGATGTTTACTGAAAAGAGTAAATTGAATAGAGACAAAAACTGTGAGCATCTTCACTTTGCTCTCCAAGGGCTTATGCAACTGACTCTACCAGCAACGTATGAGAATTTCTTTCTTCTATATCTCCATCAAAAATTGTATTATCAGACTTTAACTTCTGCTTAGCTGATGAATGTAAAATGGTATCTCATTGTTGTTTTATTTTGCAATTTCCCTGATTACTAGTGAGGTTGATTTATATGTTTGTTGGTCATTTGGGTTTTTTCTTCTGTGAATTGCCTCTTCATATTCTTTGTCTCTTTTCTTTTTTCCCCTACTGTGTTGTACATCTTTTTCTTCTTGATTTGTACCCATTCCCCCCCACCCCCCCGCAACCTCTTCCTGATTGTAATCCCTGTTGGGTAGCAGATATCTTCTCAGTCAGCAGATTGTCTTTTAAAAATTTTAATAGTACCTTTTGTAGATAGAAATTTGTAAATTTATTAGTCTTTTTTTTTTTTGGTTCATGCTTTTTATGCCCTTTCTAAGAAATCCTTCTCTACCTCAAGGTCAAAAGATATTTTCCTGTAAACTTTAAAAAGTTTTGCTTTTCACATGTATGTCTTTAGTTCACTTGGAATTGATCTTTTTGTATGATGTAGAGAGCTAGTTTTATTTTTTATACATAACCCTACACCATTTATTGAAGAGTCCACCCTTTCCCCACTGATTTATATAGGCTTTTGGGCTCTCTATTCTATTTTATTGGTATAGTTGTCTATCCTTACAACACCATCTTAATTATGTAATAAATCTTTCTACCTAATAAATCTGTCTGGGGCTATTCTTGGCCCTTTGCTCTTCTCTATAAATTTTAGAAACATCTTGCCAAGTTCCCAAAGAGAGTTTTGGATGTTTTTGAAATTCTATAATATTTAATACATAAATTTAGGTAGAATTGGTACCTTTATGATATTGAATCTTTCTGTCCATGTCTGTGGTATATATTTCTTTACTTACCAGATACTCTTTTGAGTCTTTCAATAATGTTTTTTTTTTTTTTTAAGAAGTTAAACCCATATTTATTTACTAGCACTGTTAAACATTACACAAAACACATTCAAGTGGCAAGTAATTATAATGCAAGCCCTTGCATGGCAATCCAAATTTATTGAACTACTGATGCTAAGTTATACAAAATTGCACCACTTTAATTAAGGCTTTTAGTTTACATTTGGCCACCTCAAAAGTAGTTGTAACATTAGGTTGGTCAATTTAAATACTGTGGCTCCCTGTTGGATAGACACACAATCTTTACACCCAAACGTTAATGCATACAAAGCAACAAGGCATTGTTAAATAAAACAGCAATAGTTACTGCAACTTAGGCCTTGTGACCAATTACACATGATTAAAATTACTTCCCACATTCACATCCACAGTACTCGTCCACCATTTAACATCTCAACCAAAACGTTACACATGTGAAACAATCACTAACAGGCAAAAATACTAAACCTGTATATTTGGTATTGCAAATACACTTATGCATGAGCAAGCAGGGGATTCACAGTGAGAATCTACAGCTGCAGAAGCCTGAAAATGATTTACAAAAATTGTTAAATCATTAAAAAATTGTTTGAAAATATACACTTCTTGTTGTAGACCCCCACTGTACACACAACTATAAACATTGTTCCCTATGTAAACAAAAAAGGAAACATATAATAAAAGATTTGAAGTCTGGACATTTCCTTCCCAACAGATATTAAAGGCAACGTCTTTAATCTAAGACATTATACTGAAAGGACTATCATATTTTAAAGACAAGATCACTGTCTCCACAGGTTTTTAAAAATTAAAAAAACTATATAGCTGTGTTAATCAAAGCGCTTATTTGTACAATACAATGATAATGACCTTGAATTTCTTAAAAAAAATTACAATAAGCTACAAGTATCAAAGAAGCGAAGTTATCTGGAGTAGTCTATATAGGAGCTCTTTGGACTTTCTTTTATTATGCTAAAATAGTGGTGCTTTTAGGATTTACATTATTGTACTCTCCAATACAAAGTATGGGGTGTGTTAAAGTATACAGTACACCATTTTCATACATGTACAACATTGGTGGATGAAAAATGTCTCTTAGCAGTAATACTGGATTGTAGCCTCTGGTTTTACCAGCTGCATACTCTAGGACTATTATATAAGTAAAAATCTCTCTTGTGATACTGGAAAATGATTAGAATGTGCAAACTGATGTAGTAGCTTTCATCCGCCTCTTAAAGGGTACCACCACAGAAAGTCCGTTTAAGATGTTGGTAGGTTTAACAAAGTTGGAATGCTGGCACTGTTGAATTGGGCAACAGTTCTTCAGACCTGGCTCAGAGCTACAATGCATTTAGTATATTAAAGCAGCTGACATGACGACTTTTTGCGGGCCTTCCCAGGCACTGGAGTTTTTCTGTTAATTTGCCGCACTAGGTCATAAAAGATCTCATTAACATTTATTTTTGATTTTGCAGAGGATTCTAAGAATGCACAGTTGTTCCATTGTCTTGCTAAATTTTGACCTTGTTCCTTTCCTACAACTCTTTCATCTTCCAAGTCACACTTATTACCAACCAGAATCATTGGAACATCATCAGTGTCTTTAACTCGAAGAATCTGTTCTCTCAGATCTTGTAAATCATTAAATGTGGACTGTGCTGTGATGGAATAAACTAAGGCAAAGCCTTGTCCGTTTTTCATGTACAAATCCCTCATTGCTGTAAATTGTTCTGTTCCTGCAGTATCCAAGATTTCAAGCATACACTGTTGTGCATCTACTTCAACTTGCTTTCTATAAGAATCTTCTATCGTAGGATCATATTTTTCAACAAAAATTCCTTGAACAAATTGTACAGTCAGAGCAGATTTTCCAACTCCTCCGGAGCCAAGAACGACTAGCTTATACTCACGCATGGTGCAAACTTGTAAAATCTAGTACCTCTCGCGCTGTCACCGGGTCCCCGCAGCCAGCGTCGCCTCGCGCTCCCTCCGGGTCGCTGCTACCGGCGCCACGGCGGTCCTGCCGCTACCGCCGCCGCCGCCGCTCCGGCTCTCAATAATGTTTTATAATTTAGACCGTTAGGTTCTTGCACACCTTTCTGCTCCATTTATTTTAAGCACATCATAGTTTTAATTTTTTAATTTTTTTGATATGGTAAACAGAATTAAAAGTAATATATTCTACTTATTCGTGGTACATAGGAATGTTATTGATGTTTATATGGCAATCTCATGTATAGCAATCTTGCTGATTGCAAGTTTGTGAATAGATTCTTTTGGATTCACTGTGTAGACAATTATGCTTTCTCTAGATATACTTTTCCTTTTCACTTAATGCCTTTTTATTTCTTTTACTCGCCTTATTTCATTGGCTGGGTACTTTAGTGTAGTGCTAAAAGGAAGCAATGACAAAGGACATCCTTTATTGCTTTGAGTCTAATTGAATTGCCTCTGAAATTTTACCCTTAAATATAATATATGCAGTGAGTTTTGAACAATTTCTTTTTATCACATCTATGACATTATATTCTATTTCTAGATTGCGTTTTAAAAATCTTTTAAATAGTATGAATTAGTACAGAATTTTATCAAATGGTTTTCCTGCAGATATTGAGATGATCATATGCTCTTTTTTTCTTTTAATTCTATAGTGTGGCATATTACATTAATAGATTTACTTATTATTCATGAGAGAAATCCCACCTGGCCAGCAAATTTTTTTTTTTTTTTTTTTAAATATAAGCAACTTTTTTTTTTTTTTTTTTTTTTTAAGATTTCTTTATTGATTGATTGATTGATTGCTATGTTGGGTCTTCGTTTTTTTGTTTTTTTTTTTGTGCTAGGGCTTTCTCCAGTTGTGGCAAGCGGGGGCCACTCCTCATCGCGGTGTGCGGGCCTCTCACCACTGCGGCCTCTCTCGTTGCGGAGCACAGGCTCCAGATGCGCAGGCTCAGCAGTTGTGGCTCACGGGCCCAGTTGCTCCGCGGCATGTGGGATCCTCCCAGACCAGGGCTCGAACCCGTGTTTCCTGCATTAGCAAGCAGACTCTCAACCACTGCGCCACCAGGGAAGCCCCAGCAACTATTTTATATATATATTTCACTGAAATTAAATTAAATTAGCTGCTAAATTTAATTTGCTGATATTTTATTTAAGATTTTGAAATACATGTTCATAAGTGTATAATGGATCTGTAATTGCCTTTTAAAAAATTATCCTTGTCTGGTTTTGCCATCAAGGTTATACTGGCTTCATAAAATGAAATAGGTAACTTTCATTCTTTCTGTCCTTTGAAATGTTTTTATAAAAAGCATATATTTTCTGGTCCTCAGAATTTTCAACAAATTTGCCTCTAAACTTTTTCGAGCTTGGGATAGGTCAATTTCTGGATGGATTAGACATATTTACTAGTGTAGTTACTGTTCGAATGAGTATCTTTCTTTTCATTACTTGCTTTGCTTATTTATACCCTCTTCCTCCTCCTCCTCCTCCTGCCTCGTCCTCCTCCTCCTTCTTCTTGCATAGGCTAACTAGTAGTGTCTTTCTTTGATCATTTCCCCCCCCCCCCCAAAGAACCAGCTTTTGGTTTTGTATTTGGACAGGATATAAATTTGACTGCTACAACAGAAACCTGAAATGATTAATGACTTAAACAAGTCATGCATTATTACCTGTTATGTGCTGAATTGTGTACCCCACCCCCTTGCTCCCTGAAAATTCACATGTTGAAGCCCTTTGAATGTGACTGTATTTGGAGATAGCACCTTTAAAGAGGTAATTAAGTTAAAATGAGGCACCATTAGGATGGATGGGCCCTAATTCAATCTGACTGGTGTCCTTATAAGAAGAGGAAATTTGTACACCTAGAGAGACACCAGACATAAGTGTGCCCAGAGAAAAGACCACGTGAAGATAGAGAGGAAGTGGGCCATCTATAAGCCAAGGAGAGAGCCCTCAGAAAAAACCAACCCTGCCAACACCTTCGTCTTGGACTTTTAGCCTCCAGAACTGTGAGACAATAAATTTCTGTTGTTCAAGCCACCCAGACTGTGATATTTTAGTATGGCAGCCCAAGCAAACTAACACACTATCTCACATAAAGTCCCAGCTTTTATGGAGTTCATTGAGGGCCCAGGCTCTTTCTATCTTTTTGCTCTGCCCTCTTCATCATGACCTGCCTTCATGCCTGCATCCCAGACAGCTGG
The DNA here is from genome assembly GCF_949987535.1 of Balaenoptera acutorostrata. NCBI lineage: Eukaryota > Metazoa > Chordata > Mammalia > Artiodactyla > Balaenopteridae > Balaenoptera > Balaenoptera acutorostrata. Next base: position 10,680,858 of record NC_080078.1, read on the forward strand.
AAGAGAAAAAGGGGAAGGGAGAGCAAACTACTTCAGTTTACAGATATGACCCAGTACTTTTGCCCACTTCCATGTTTTGTATCGGGCTGCAAAGGTTACTGGGTTGCCACGTGCCTCCTAAAGAGTCTGTTACATCGTAGGAAAACAAGAATGGAAAGTGGGGAGCAAGGGCAATTTCTGCTGTAAGTTTTTTTAAAAATTCCTTTCTATTTCTTCTTTGTTTTCTAGCTCATTATGTCTGACCTATTTTTGTTATTTACATCTTTGTACTTTCTTTATGTTTGCTCTGGTGTCCTTTTCCTAGCTCCTTTATTTGATCACATAACTCATTCATTTTAATCTTTGTTGATTTTTAAATTCATGAATATAAGGATACACATTTATCTCTAAAAACTATATTAGTTGCATTATATAAGTGCTACTCTAATTGTCACTTAGTTACAAAACATTTGTAATTTTAAGTACCGTTTCCTCTTTTACCCAGGAGGTATTTAGGATGAAGTTTTAGATTTCCAAGGTTTTAAAAAAATCTCTTTATTCTTGAGTTCCATTTAAATTAAATTATGGTCAGAGAGTGTGGTCTGGATGATAAACATCTTTTTAAAAAATTTGTCAAATCTCTCTTTATGACTTAATAAATGATTACTTTTTATAAATTTTTCTGTGAAAATTATGAGTATTCTCAATTTATTGGGTTCTCAATTTGTTGGGTGGTACAGTATCTATCATCTTCTCTCATATGTAAACTTTTTTTTTAAATATATTTTTATATATATATATATATTTTTTTTAAAGTATTTGTTATTTATTTATTTATTTATGGCTGTGTTGGGTCTTCGTTTCTGTGCGAGGGCTTTCTCTAGTTGTGGCAAGCGGGGTCCACTCTTCATCGCGGTGCGCGGGCCTCTCACTATCGCGGCCTCTCTTGTTGCGGAGCACAGGCTCCAGACGCGCAGGCTCAGTAGCTGTGGCTCACGGGCTTAGTTGCTCCGCGGCATGTGGGATCTTCCCAGACCAGGGCTCGAACCCGTGTTCCCTGCATTAGCAGGCAGATTCTCAACCACTGCGCCACCAGGGAAGCCCATATGTAAACTTCTTATTTGTGTTGTCCAAATGACATGTAGTTTGATTAATAATATGTTTGGATTTATTATACCACCTCATTGTATGTATGTTTTTTACTTACTTTATCTTTCCCTTTTTGTCTTCTGTGGGCTCTATATGTATACATAACACGTATATACACACATATTTTTAGGTATAAAACTTTGCTGGTTTGGAAGGTTGAAATTATATTTCTTTCCTTTTTTCATGGTTATGCTTAATGTTCAATAATTTAAAAGATTTCCTTTTTATCCTTGATCTTATGTGGTTTATTTATGATAGAGCCATATATGGACTTAATTTATGCTATCTATTCTTGGGATTTTTTTTTAAAAATAAATTTATTTATTTATTTATTTATTTTTGGCTGTGTTGGGTCTTCGTTTCGGTGCAAGGGCTTTCTCTAGTTGTGGCGAGCGGGGGCCACTCTTCATCGTGGTGCGTAGGCCTCTCACTGTCGCGGCCTCTCTTGTTGCGGAGCACAAGCTCCAGACGCGCAGGCTCAGTAGTTGTGGCTCACGGGCCTAGTTGCTCCGCGGCATGTGGGATCTTCCCAGACCAGGGCTCGAAACTGTGTCCCCTGCATTGGCAGGCAGATTCTCAACCACTACTCCACCAGGGAAGCCCTGGGATATATTTTTATTTGAGGTTTCATGTTGTTCTTTAACTCTTGAAATCCTCATTGATTGTCCCATTACATACTGCTTCTCCATCGTTTCCTCTTTTCTCTTTTTTTTGGAACTTTTGTTAGACATATTTTGAAGTCCCTCCATCTCTCCTCTAGGTCTCTTAACTGCTCCTTTTGTATATTTTGTCCCTTTGACTCTTGGTGCTCTCACAGTGGTCAGGACACCTCCAGTAACAGAACGGTCATCTGGATGGGGTGCATAGAAGGTAGCGCTCAGAAAGTGGTGTTTGAGTTGAGATTTGAAGGGGATGGAAGAATGTCATGTAGGAACAGAGAAAAGTGAGGTAGGGGAGATTCCTCCAGGCAGAGGGAGCAGGATTTGTAAAGGTCCCAAGATGAGAAGGTGCTTTGGCACGAAGGGCAGGAGAGGGTTGGAAATTGGAAGGCACCAAAGCCTTTAAGCCAAGAAAAGACTTGATCCACTGGCAGACCTTTCTGGCTGTTTTGCAGAGCAGAGGACAGGTGAAGGGCAGGGCAGGAGCAGGGAGACCAGCCCGGAGGGTACTGCAGCCTGGGTTAGAGATGGGTGGTAACTGGGACCAGCAAATGGCAGTGGGGATGGAGAGAGAGGACGAATGATGTGATATTTAGGACACAAGCTGGCTGTGATGGACTGCATGGGAGTAGGCTGGTGGTGACGAGGGGAGTCCAGAGCCCAGCCGCCAAGAGGAGGGCACGGAGGTTTGGGTGGAAATCCTTGTCTGGCTTATCCTTGTCCAGGTGAGACCCTCCTGCACAGAATTCACCTGCTCTTTGCCTGAGCCATTGTAGACTGGCTCCTGGGGATGGGGTCTTGAGTGGGTCAGATGTCCTGTGGGTCCCAGGAATCCTGTCTCCACCCAGTACTAGCCTCTCCTCTGATCCACTGGGTGTGTTGAATGATCCTTCTGGGCTTCCGCCTCAGCTGGGATGGGCACTGTGGTTATACCTTGAGCCCTGGTCCAGCTCCTGGCCAGACCCCTTTCCCAGGGCTGGACCCTGATTATACGTCTTCAGGTCCTTCTCTAATCTAGACAGGCTACTCGGAATAGAGTCCTGATCCAGCATCAATTTGAACGTCTTTTCTCCCTGGAGATTCTGCTGCTGGGCCACACATCCCAGTGGCCAGCCTGGACGTCACGTCCAGCCTGGCTCCCCCCCTCTGGACCACCTCCACCCAGGCTTTACAATGAGGTGGCCGCAAGTGGCCCCACTGGTTCTCAGCTGTCTCCTCCATATCTGCTTAGTTTGAGTTCCCTCAGAAGCAGGCCCTGAGACAAGGATTCAAGGGCAAGTCGTCCCAGAAACCCAGGTAGGGTTGTGTCAAGATAGGGAAAGGAAGGCAGCCAACACAGGACGCTTTCAAGCAAGTCTCCACAGAGGCAGCTGAGCCGAATCCAGTGGGGACCTCCAGGTGACAGTGTAAATGCAGGGACTCGGAGCTGTCCCACCTGTGGGGTGAGGTCATCCAGGTGTATGTGAACCAACTCCCATTGGTCATTGGTGAAGGGCAGCTGTGGGGGCATTTCTTTCCCCATTTTTTGCGCCTGTCCTGCTTGGGCAGAGCAGACCCAGAAGCTGGAGAAAGCCTTAGCAAAGAGTTGCAGATGCTGGGTCCTGGCCCTGGAATGGGGGCCTGGGACACCCTCTTATCCTAACCCAGAAGCTGGAGTTCCTGTTCCATCACCTGCAAAGCAGGGACAATGCTACTCGCCTGTCGCCTTGCTGTGAGCACACTGTGACTTAACACACGGAAAGGGCCCAACATTGCTGGGTGTAGAGCGGCCTGATAAGGCTGAGGAGGGCGAGTAGCTCTGTGTGCTGTGCAAATGTGCCCTAGATACGTGGGCAGCAGACCCAAAGCTCTGAGACAGACGGTAATCTCTTTTGCTTTGTCCCCCCTCCATCTCTGGCCACTGGTTCCTGCTGATGTGACATTCTTGTTCTAAAAACAGACATGTAACACCTCAAGCAGATTTACAGTCCCTTGACAGCAGTCTTGTCTGGCACATAAAGGACCTCTGCCTTTCTGCCTGGCTTCCCAGAGTCCGGGGGGTAGAGGTGAGCAGTCCAAGGGGGCTGCTCAGAGAGCAGCGTGGTACCTGACCCCACCACTCGCCCCTCTGGAAAGGGGAGGTGCCAGGAGCCAGAGCTCCATCTGTCTTGGAGCCCATGCAGTGGATTGCTGATACTGCGGAAGGCTGATGATCTTGTTTCATTCTTTGCCCCTCCAGCCCCTTGGCTGCTTTGAGTGACAGTCCAGAGCATACCCTTGAGGTTAGGCACTTCCTGTCCAGAGCAGGGTGACTCCACCCTCAGATGGAGGCCCTCCGCTGCAGAGACATGGAATCCAGGCACGCTCCCTGCTCTGCTTCCAGGAGGCTGCCTGCCCCAGGCACTTTACAAACCAACTGTGAAGCATGGCAGCAGGCCAGGAATGGCCCGGGCATTGCTGCCCTGGGGTCTCAAGGGTGCCCTGTCACTCTGGCCATTCTGTTATCTTTATCCAGGGTCACCGAGGCCTCCCCACGGGGGCTGGGGGCGCTGGGCCCCGTCCTGGCCAGGGCAGAGCATGGATAGCAGCCTCAGCATCTCCAGCAGCTGGGGCTGGCACTGGTCTCATGGCCTCAGGCCTGGTACCCAGTGGGTGAGCCCTAGGCACTTGCGGGCCCCCTGTGTGAGGCCCCTCCTTCCCTTGTCAAGTCCCCCCAGTGACAGGTGCAGCTCCTGCCTTAGTTTCCCATCCCATGCTCTAGAACCCCCTCTCGGCCCGTTGTTTGTCCCTGAGGTCTACACCTTGGCTGGGCCCCTGATGCCCCTCTCCAGCTCCTGCCAACCCCTGAACCGGGGACTATCCCTTCTCTAAGGTCACTTACTGGGAGACTCAGTTTCCTTATCATTAATAGGGGTGACGTCACCTGCCCTGCAGTTTTGTCGGAAAGGACAGTGAAAATGTTTCTAGTGCATCTAGCAAAGTCTCTGGCATAGAGCAAGTGCTCCGTGAAAGGCGGCCATGATCGTTCCTGGTGTTAACAACCTTCTCCATCTCTCCGGCTTCCACCTGACTCTGGGAGGTGCTGCTGCGTGAGGCCCACATTTCGACCCCCGAGAGCAGTGCTCCCCAGTAGAACTTTCTGCAGTCGTGGAAATGTTCTGTGTCTAAGCTGCCCAATATGCTGGCAGGCCCTCTTGAAATGTGGCCAGTGAAAAAACATTTTTTAAAAATTAAATTTGAATTAATTTAAATGTAAATAGCTGCATGTGAACAGGGGCTACTGAATGGGACAGCACAGCCTTCAAAAGGAACACTGGCCTGGTTCATTCATCAGACAAATATTTATTGAGAGCCAACTCGCTGCCCGTTGAGGTGCTGGGATTTCAACAGTGGACAATACAGGCAAGGGCCTTGCTGTCATGGTGACAGGAAAAGTTAAATAAATAAATAAGGCAATTCAGACAGTGACAAGGGATGTAGACAACCCCAGAGCGCCCTCAAGCGCTAAAGCAAGAGTGTACTTGCTGTCTTTTTTCTTTTTTTAAAATCTTTATTTCCTTTATTGGACGAAATGATTCCCTTTCCTTTATTTTCAAAAATGTTCACTATTTCAAAAATTCCTGATCCATGAAGAGAAATTCCATTTAAGTAGGTTTTGTTATATTGTTTTGTCTCTTGATGGACTAGTCCTGTTTATTATTATTATTGTTTTTTGCTTCGTGAATAAGCTTTATTTAAGCTTTAAATAGCACATAATTTCAGTTACTTCAGTTATTCCAAGGCAAAGAAAATGATGAACAGCTCCCTGATTTATTATGTGAATTCATAGTGACTTAAATAACAAAACTTAATATTATCAGTAAAGAAAAATATATACCAATTGTATGTATACATAGAGATGCGAAATTTCTAAATAGTAACAAATAGAATTTAACGATACATCAAAAATAATTCACTGTTAGCAAGCAGGGTTTATTACAGGAATGCAAATGTGGTTCAAGAAGTTAATCAACGTAATTTAATCAACAGATTACTAGAGAAAATATTTTTGGACATGTAAAAACATTTGATATAATCCACGTTTATTGCATTTTATACATCAAAAGGCTTTGCCTTTGTGTTAGTCTGTTCGGGCAGCCGTAACAAAGCCACAGACTGGGGAACTTAACAACAAAAATATATTTCCTCATAGTTCTGGAGGCTGGAAGTCCAAGATCAAGGTGTAGGCAGGGTTGGTTTCTCCGGAGGCCTCTCTCTTTGGCTTGCAGATGGCTATCTTCTCCTTGTGTCCTCATGTGGTCTCTTTTCCACGTGTATCCGAGTCTTAATCTCTTCTTCTTATAAGGACACCAATCATATTGGGCTAGGGACCACACTAAGGGCTCATTTTAACCTAATCATCCTTTAAAGATCTTGTCTCCAGGGACTTCCCTGGTGGTCCAATGGGTAAGACTCTGCGCTCCCAATGCAGGGGGCCCGGGTTCGATCCCTGGTTGGGGAACTAGATCCTACATGCATGTCGTGACTAAGAAGTCTGCATGCCACAACTAAGAAGTCGGTATGCCGCAACTAAAGATCCCACATGCCACAACAAAGATCCCGCGTGCCGCAACTAAGACCCAGCGCAGGCTAAATAAATAGATATTTAAAAAAAAAGATCCTGTCTCCAAATACAATCACATTCTGAGGTACTGGGGGTTAGGACTTCAACATATGAATTTTGAGGAGATACAACTAAGCTCATAAGCACACCTTCAAAAACATTGTGGCGGGCTTCCCTGGTGGCACAGTGGTTGAGAATCTGCCTGCTAATGCAGGGGACACGGGTTCGAGCCCTGGTCTGGGAGGATCCCACATGCCGCGGAGCGGCTGGGCCTGTGAGCCACAATTACTGAGCCTGCGCGTCTGGAGCCTGTGCTCCGCAACAAGAGAGGCCGCGAAAGTGAGAGGCCCGAGCACCGCGATGAAGAGTGGCCCCCACTTGCCGCAACTAGAGAAAGCCCTCGCATAGAAACGAAGACCCAACACAGCCATAAATAAATAAATAAATAAATAATTTAAAAAAAAAAAAACAAAAAAACAACATTGTGGCATTGAACTTCAGCTAGTTAATTGTATAGCTTGCAAAGCTTATGCCCTTGGTAGCATCTCTTAAAATGTTTCATGTGCGCACAATGGCATTTAGCAGACCAAGCAGGGCCTTCACCTCAACCAGGTCACAGGAGTTAATTCTATTTGGCTTTGCTTTGCGCTTGACAACTGGCACCTAAGTAAAGGAAAATAAGTACTTTCTACCCAAATTCTTTCCACCAACACTGACTCCTTGCTCTTGAGAGCCTCTTTATCTCCTCGGACACAGTTTATAGGGGAAGACCTGCCAACAAACACCCCGATTATCCCTAGGCATTAGAGCACCTAAGATCCATCTAGTGGCTACAGATCTTAGCATCTCAGTGCATATAATTGCCCCTTCTGAAAAACAACCAATTTGAGATAAAAATTAAGTACAAAAATCAAGGACTAAATGTTGAGCAATGCGGTGTCCCCAGGGTTGTACTGATGACGTAATTGCTGGTGAATTGCACCCGCTGAGAGGTTGAATTAGATCAATCCTTATGGCCCTGCAATGTGCACAGTGCAAAATTGTGCTAGAATTTAGAGACACTACGTTTGACAATATATTTATTAAGTGACTCAAAAAGGGAAGGTCTGACGTATAATATGTTCTGAGAGAGAGACATGGAAATCGTTGTGTACACACCGGTTTTACTGTAACAAGGCGATGTGCACATTTTAACATTTAAAACAGAACATCTTTTTTTCCTTTCCAGTGAAACTAAAAGAAAAACAACAAACTTTTTTAAAAAAATAATTTTAAAAAATTTATTTATTTTTGGCTGCATTGGGTCTTCATTGCTGGGCTTTCTCTAGTTGTGGTGAGCGGGGGCTACTCTTGATTGCGGTGGCTTCTCTTATTGTGGAGCACGGGCTCTAGGCGTGCGGGCTTCAGTAGTTGCAGCACGTGGGCTCCGTAGACGTGGCTCGCGGTCTCTAGAGCTCAGGCTCAGTAGTTGTGGTGCACGGGCTTAGCTGTCCACAGCATGTGGGATCTTCACAGACCAGGGCTCGAACCCGTGTCCCCTGCATTGGCAGGTGGGTTCTTAACCACTGCGCCACCAGGGAAGCCCCCAAACTTTTTATAATGGAAAAATGTTAAGCATTTGCAAAAGTAGAGTAAGTAGTACAATGAACCCCCATAGACCCATTGCCCAGCTTAAGTAATGATCACCATATTGCCAACCTTGCTTCATCCCTTCTCCCCATCCCCTCTTTTTCTTGGTTGGAATATTTTAAAGCACATGTAGACGTGTCATAAAAAGAAAATTTAAAAATAAAATAGAACAAAAATTACAATACAGAATGTCATTTCCAAATAAGATCCTTTATGTTCTGCTGATTCTCCATCAAGTGGCAGGGCTCCAGTCATCATTAGGAGAGGATTTTATTTTTAAAGCGACAGTTTCAGTGGTGAGAACATCCGTTAAGCATCACCCAAGAAGAAGCTATATTGTCAACATGCCCGCTTAACCCTCCCAAATATCTCAAACCACCTTCCGATGATTTTCTTTAATCCTGCTTTTCTGGTTTTACACAGAAAGAGTAGAGATCTAAATGCTGGTATTTGCTTGATGTCCATATTCACATGGATACAGTTGCAGGGAAAGAAAGAAGAACACTGGGGCTCTGCCTGCCTCCCCACAGGTGCCTGGCAGCCTCCAGGGCCACAGGAGTGCACGTTGTCCTTTTTCTCATGGAGCACAGTGGTGTATGCATTCTGTAAGGGTTTTGTTGAGAAAGGAAGGGATAAAAAGGGAGTTGGAACAGAAAACAACTCCTCTCCTCCCTGCCCCAAATAAACTGTATATCAAGGTGTAAAGAGGTCAAGAGAGACTTCAGGAGCGCCAGGGGATGAAACATCAGAGAAAAGAGCAGACTATTCCCTTGCTGCCAGGGTCCTGAGAAAATTAGAAAGGCTAGTTGGAAAAGGAAGGTTGGACTCCATCAGTGTTTTACTTGTCTTTCTCTCTTCTCGCTCCCCATCATCTTCGTCTTCTTTCGCTTTCATCTTCACCTTCTCCTTCTTCAATGTCCTCCAAGCTGCCATGGGCAACACTCCCTCCCTTTCCATGCCTGCCTGTCCACTGTACCTTCCCCTTCTCTCCTTCTGGTTATTACTGCTGCATAACAAATTACCCCTACATGGAGCACCTTAAAATAACTATTTTATTTTGCTCTCTATTTGGTAGGTCAGGAATTGTGAAAGGGCTTGACTGGGCAGCTCTTGATTGGGGTTTCCCACTTGGTTAAGGTCACTGCTGGCTGGGAATGCAGTCATCTGAAGGCATGACTAGGCTGGCCATCCAAGATGGCGCACTCATGTGGCTGCCAGTTGATGGCTGTTGGCTGCTCCAAGTGGCCTCTCCAGTGTGGCAGCCTCTGGGGGGCTGATTTCTCACGTAAGAGCCAGCTTCCTCCAAGGTGAGCGTCCCAAGAAAGCCAGGTGGAGGCTGCATGGCTCCTTCTGACTAAACCTTGTGGGGGGGTCCACAGTCAGTTCTGCCATACTCTATTGGTAGAAGCAGTCACAAGCCCTCCGAGATTCAAAGGGAGGGGACCTGGACCCCACCTCTTGATGCGGGGAGTGGCAAGGCCACATTGAGGAAGAGCATGTGGTATGGGAGAGATTGCTGTGGCTGTCTTTGGATAATGCAGTCTTCCACATCTTCCATATCAGTTCTGAAGGGGGTTTGGCCAGATACCATCTTTTTTTTTTTTTAAATATTTATTTATTGATTTTTGGCTGTGTTGGGTCTTCGTTTCTGTGCGAGGGCTTTCTCTAGTTGCGGCAAGCAGGGACCACTCTTCATCGCGGTGTGCGGGCCTCTCACTGTCGCGGCCTCTCTTGTTGCGGGCACAGGCTCCAGATGCGCAGGCTCAGTAGTTGTGGCTCACGGGCCCAGTTGCTCCGCGGCATGTGGGATCCTCCCGGACCAGGGCTCGAACCCGTGTCCCCTGCATTGTCAGGCAGGTTCTCAACCACTGCGCCACCAGGGAAGCCCCAGATACCATCTTTGATGGCTTGTCCTAACTCACCTGAACCTGCTTCAGCAGGCAAAGAAAGACGCTCTGCTTGTGCTGTCTCTTCTGCCTGGCTTCTTCAGCCCCTGCATGGATGCTTGGCCAAGTTCCTCCTAGATTTCCACAGATTTCAGCTGACTTTGATGATAGCTCACCATTGTTAGATGAAACTCTGTGGAGAGCACTCGATTTCCAAGAGAATTCTCATCAAGATAAAACTTTATTGAGTAACCCAATTTAAAATTTGTCACTTCAACTCTGGTCAGAAAATACAGAGCTCTTCATCTTCCTCCCCAGGCAATGCAGACCTCACCAAGGGTTGACAAATGTTGTCTCCCAGAAATCTTGATAGAGATTGTACTGAATATGTAGATTACATTGGGTAGTCGTCCCTTTATTTTTTTTACTGGATTTTTTAAAAAATTAATTAATTAATTAATTTATGGCTGTGTTGGGTCTTCGTTTCTGTGCGAGGGCTTTCTCTAGTTGTGGCAAGCGGGGTCCACTCTTCATCGCGGTGCGCGGGCCTCTCACTATCGCGGCCTCTCTTGTTGCAGAGCACAGGCTCCAGACACGCAGGCTCAGTAATTGTGGCTCACGGGCCCAGCTGCTCCGCAGCATGTGGGATTTTCCCAGACCAGGGCACGAACCCGTGTTCCCTGCATTGGCAGGCAGATTCTCAACCACTGTGCCACCAGGGAAGCCCCAGTCTTCCCTTTATTTTTAATCTATCTGTGTCTTTAAAGTGGATTTTTTTTATAGACATATAGTTGGGTTCTTAAAAAAAATCCACTCAGTCTCTGTTTTCAGTTGGTGTATTAGACCATTGATGTTTAAAGTGATGTTTAAAATGATCTACCATATTTGTTATTGTTTTCTATGTGTTGCCCTTACTCTTTTTTTGTTTTGTTTTATTTTGTTTTCCACTCTTTTTCGGACTTCTCTGGTTTTAATTGAGCACTTTGTGAAATTTCATTTTGTCTCTTCTCTTTGTCTATTAAATATACTTTTTTATTTTATAAATTTATTTATTTATTTATATTTTAGTTTTGGCTGTGTTGGGTCCTCGCTGCAGCGAGCAGGGGCTACTCTTCATCGCGGTGCGCGGGCCTCTCACTGCTGCGGCCTCTCCCGTTGCGGAGCATGGGCTCCAGGTGTGTGGGCTTCAGCAGCTGTGGCCTGCGGGCTCTAGAGCTCAGGCTTAGCAGCTGTGGCGCACGGGCCTATTTGCTTCTCGGCATGTGGGATCCTCCCAGACTAGGGCCCAAACCCACATCCCCTGCACTGGCAGGCAGACTCCCAACCACTGCACCACCAGGGAAGTCCCTAAATATACTTCTTTATATGAGTGATTGTCCTTGAGTTTAAATCCCAACATTTCTGCCATATCTGAGTCAGGTTCTGATGCTTGCTCTGTTTATTCAAACCAAGTGTTTTGTTTTTTCGTATGCCTTATAATTTGGAGGTACTGGGTAAAGGGACTGGGGTAAATAGGCCGTTAGTGTGAGCTTTTATGCTCGTCTGGCTAGGAGGTAGGCCCTGTTTACTGCTTGCTGTTACTGTAGGTGTCAGAGGCTAAAATTTCCTCTGATGTCCTTATTCTTGTCTCCCCCACTGTCTCTGAGATTCCCTAGAGATAGATTCTTAAATAAGGTCTGAGATATGAGTTGTATTCCTCTGTTATTATACAGGAGTCTGATTGATGCGGTGGTGATATTTGGGGGTGAGGAGGCATTGAGTAGTCTATGGTGAGGTCTCAGTTTTAGTGAGTCTGTGACCCTGGGCTGTGACCGTCACATGTGCTTCTCAGTTCCACCCCTCCCCCACTTAGGTGGGACAAGAAGGCTAGCGGGGGGCTGGAGTAAGGTATTTCTTTTCCCCACGTGGAAGGCTAGAGAGGGCTGGGTTGGGTATTTCTTTCTCCCAGGCCATTTAAACTCTGGCAAAACCCTAGCTGATAAAATCGTTTCTCCTGATGGCCGTCCTTGTTAAGAAGAACACAGAGTGCTCTGGGTGTATCAGCAGGCCCACTTTCTCCCTCCAGCGCTGACAGCATGAAGCCGGTACTCTTCGCTGGAGAACCTGATCGGGCTCCTGGGGGTAATAACACTTGCAAAACTGGGGGTGCTGTCTTATGACTGGGCCCCCTGGGAGTTTTTAGCCCTCAGATTTGCCCATGCTGAGCCTCCAGCAATCCGTCAACTGCTGTTTAGGTTTTCCTGCCCCTGGTTCACATGAAGGTTTCTGCCCCTGGGCTTCTGTTCTGGTAAGTTGTGATTCTCTGCCTGCCTCTCCAGCTTTGGGGGCAGCGGTTTGCCCTGTGACCTCAGTACTCTGATGGATCATGAAGAGTCGTCAATTTTCAGTTTGTTCAGCATTTTTCTGGTAGGCAGGAGAAGCATCCTCTGCTTGAATGCTTCTGGGAACACTAAGCTTACTGCTTTACTGGGCAACTCATGTAACTTCTGGACAGGAATTTGGAAATGTTCATCACTGATCCCCTTTATGGAAGGGCTCCAGAACGTCTTAGTGTCTGCTTCTGTCATCCACATGCCTTTAACCGATGTTGGTGGAGCTCACTGTTTGGACATGAAATGGTTAATCAACAGCTAGCCACCAAAGGTCAGTTCAAGCCAAGTAGCAGGGTTTGCTTGATGCTGTTGAGGTGTTTCCAAGAGAGGGAGGAATAACCTTTTAGGCAATGGGAGAAGGTCTTTCAGGCCTTGAAGAGACTCCTTTATCGTGCCAAAAACCACAGGCAATGGAGCATCAAGCTAGCGTCAATCTATAAGAGATGCAGGGGGACGCTTCGGTGAAAAGGAGAACTTTGCCACTGTGGAAGCACCCGACTGCGAGGATCTAAGTTTCCTGTTGCTAAATGTTCAAGCACAGGCAGACAGATCACTTAGAGGAGTCGGATAGGAGGAATTCAAACACTGATTGATTTTGAAGGTGGCTGGAAATTCAATTCTATGGTGGCTCTTAACAAAGTCGACCGTAAAGTAAGTTTCTGGAAACTGAATCGTATCTTCCTATTACATTTTAGGATGTAATTGTAAAATAAGGTTTAGGTTACCGTAAAAGAAATCGTCCAGCAGACCAAGTGGAAATGCTTGTGAGCAGATCCAAGGCACCGGCCTGAATGTATATTTAGAGCACATTTAGTTGTTTGTAGTACTTTCCTGACTCCCTCTATCCCTTCTCCTCTTGTCTCTCTCTTTTTCCGTTGTTTCTCCATGTGTCTGGATTTTGGGAATCCTGTACTTGAGGATGATCTAATTCCTTGACTAGATTCCTAGATCAGGATTGGCAAACAGTGGCCCCTGGGCCAAGCCCAGCCCGCTGTCTGTTTTTGTAAATAAAATATTGCTGGGACATAGCCACGCTCATTTGCTTATGTGTTGCCTGTGGCTGCCTTTGCTCTTCAGTAGCAGAGGTGAGTAGTTGTGACAGAGACCATATGGCCATAAAGCCCGAAATATTTATTAATCTACGTTTGGCAGGAAAAGTTTGTCAACCCCCTTGTGTGTATTACAGCCCCCCTCACCACTGTCTTTGGCCTTGGCTCTGATGATGTCCGCATGGAGCTGTGCACAGAAATCCTACCTGGTTAATTACATGGGGCATCATCTTGAGGCTAGATCAGTCTTGTGGATTGTGGCCAGGGGGTGACTGTGGTGGGAGTGCTAATTGAGATGGGGTCAGGGAAGGCTTGCCTGATGGTGGAACACGAGGGCAGAGACCTGGACGATATGAAGGAGCCATGGAGAGGTTCTGTAAAGGCTTTGAGGCAGGAAAGAACTTGGTGATTTTCAGAGCCTCAAAAGGAGGCTGGTGAGGCTGGAACAAGGAGAGGTAGGAGGGAGGTGGTGAGGCAGGAAGGTGCCCCCACCCAGGCCACACGGGGCCTTGGGAACTGTGTCACCGCCCTGCCTGGGGGTCAACAGTTGCACAGAGGGGTGGATGCCGAGTGTATCCCTCGCATTCAGTGTTTCATTTAATCCTTGTGTACCTTGGGGGGAGGGCAAGCATCGTTGCCCCCTGTTTTAGAGGTGAGCAGACAGAGGTAAGAGAAGTAAAAGGACTTGCCCAAGACCACACAACTTTTTTGTGTCTAAATCAGACTAAACAGAAACCCCCAAATTCCCAACCTCTCTAACTTTTAATAAAGTCCAGTGAATTATCTATTGTTGACTTTTTTTATTTTTAGAGGCAAAATATCACACAGCCTGGATATAATGGTGTTTGCTGATTTTTCCTAGTGTCCTTGTGCTAGAATACAATCACCGTTGTCCCCAGGTTGGCTTGGGAGGTGAGGGGCGGACCACAGCAGATTTTGCCTGACTTCTCTGGCCTTTGGGCTTTGGTCTGATTGTATCTCAATATTTGACTCACAGGTTCTCTGGGGCTCCCTGGGGCTCAGGCAGCTCCTCAGAGGCCAGGTTCACACCCAGACTCTGACCAGATGGTTGAGAGTTTCCCCATCAACCACTCAGATGGGGAAAGAAAGGGTCTGTGGGAGACAGAGGCAGAGGAGGTGACTCTTTGGCTGATATGGCCAGCGGCCAGCACACAGGAGGGCAGTGGCCTTGGTGGGCAGCGCTCTGTGACCTCACATCACTGACCAGACCTCCCGAGTCTGCAGCCTCCACGGCAGGTGCCGGTGGATCATGGGGAGACTCCTTGGGATGGGCTGGGGACCAGGGAGGCAGCAGATGGTCCCCAGAACCCACCTTTGCGCTAGAACGAGGTAGAAGCAAGAGAGGCTTCCCCCCAGCTTGATTAAGGTAAAATTGACAAATAAAATTTTAAGATATACATCTTAAAAGTGTATATTGTGGTGATTTGATACACATATATATTGTGAAAGGATTCCCAACATCCAGTTAATTAACACACCTATCACCTCATATTTATCTTTTTTTTTTTTATGAGAACATTTAAGTTCTACTCTCTTAGCAAATTTTAATTATACAATACAGTGTTATCAGGTATAATCACCATGTCATACATTAGATCCTCAGACCTTATTCATCTTATAGGTGACGGTTTGTACCCTTTTACCAGTCTCTCCTTATTTGCCCTCCGCCCCCAGCCCCCAACCACTTTTCTACTCTGTCTCTATGAGTGTGACTTTTTTTTCAGTATTTTTTTTAAGGGAGTTCCCTGGTGGTCCAGTGGTCAGGACTCGGTACTTTCACTGCTGTGGGCCCAGGTTCAATCCCTGGTCAGGGAACTAGGATCCTGGAAGCCATGTGGTGTGGTCAAAAATTTTTTTTTTTTTTTAGCTATAAGTGATACCTTGCAGTATTTGTCTCTATCTGGCTTATTTCACTTAGCATAGTGCCCTCAAGGGCCATCCATGTTGTCACAAATGGCAGGATTTCCTTCTTTTTCATGAATGATGTTCCATTGTATATATACACCACTTCTTCTTTATTTATCTGTTGATGGATACTTAGGTTGTTTCCACATCTTGGCAACTGTAAATAATCCTGTAATGAACATGGGAGTGCAGATATTTCTTTGGTATCCTGTTTTCATTTCCTTTGGTTTTACACCCAGAAGTGGAATTACTGGATCATATGGTAGCTTTAATTTTTTGAGGAACCTCCGTACTGTTTTCCATAGTGGCTGCACAGAGAGGCTTCCTTTGTCTTCTTCTAGCAAGTATTATGTGAACTCCCCTCTCCCCACTGCCATTTTTCACTGAATCTCTAAGCAGTCCTCTAAAATGTACATTACAGGTTTAAAATCACTTTTCAATTCTGAAATCCATAAAGCTCTTTAAATACAATGTTTTCTCCTTACTCATTTGGCTGAAAAATCCAAGTGGGGCCAATGTGAGGCCATTTGTAGTACTTATGCATCCTACATCATGCGGCTATTCATCCACTTTGCTGCAGGGCTATCAGTGTTAGATAATGGGATGCAATCCTAGACCCTGCCGGGAGCACTGTGCAACAGATGGTATGTGTACTGTATCATCTTTCTAAAATAAAAAATATTTTGACTTCTGAAACACATTTGACCCTGAGGTTTTGGATAAGGCATAGTGGGCCTGCACTGGCCCATTTTCATGTTTGGAAACTGAGGCTCAGAGCTGGCTCCAAGGCTCATCCTGCTCAAAGAGGAACCCAGGCCCCTGCATTGGTGTCCAGTAACAGAGGAAATGGCAAAACCAAAGGCAATGGCCTCCTGCTGTCGACTGCCACATCCTAACACGCTGACAACACGTCTGCAAATTCTCACCATGGTCCCCCCACCCTGGCCCCACCCATGGGCAGACCTCTTTGTTTGTGGTCTCTCGATTCCAGACCATATCCCAAACTTGAACAAGCATCTGGTTCTAATCTAGCTTCAGAGCCACACACCAGACTCAGTTACACCAGATATGGGCCCCTCCTAGGGCCGCCCTTTGCTTTGATTCTCAGAGGGGAGGGAAGGGGAAGGAGTGAAGCCCAATTAAAAGGAGCTGCAGAAATAACAAGGATGTGGGAAGAAGGGACTGGTGGGGCAGCCTCAGATTGACCTGTGTGTAGTCACAACATCAAGCCCATTGTAAGCATCTGTTACGGTCCTCCCCAAATTCATACGTTGAAGTCCTAACCCCCAATACCTTAGTATGTGATTGAATTTGGAGATAGGGCATTTAAAGAGGTAAATAAGTTAAAATGAAGTTGTTAGGGTGAACCCTAATGCAATTTGACTGGTGTTCCTATAAGAAGAGCAGATTAGGACACAGACGTGTGCACACAGATGGAAGACCACGTGAGCACACAGCAAGAAGGCGGCTATCTATAAGCCAAGAAGAGAGACCTCAAGAGAAACCAACCCTGCCCACACCTTGATCTTGGACTTCCAGCCTCCAGAACCGTGAGACAATGAATTTTGGTTGTTTAAGCCACCTGGTCCATGGTCCTTTGTTATGGCAGCCCGAGCAAACTAATATAGCATCTCAAAGATGCCCCTAATTCAACTTCATTCCCACCCTCAGAAAGGAGCTATAGAGAGCCCACAGGTTCAGAGGAGTAGTTTTGGGGTCTAAATAATAATCAGCACAGTAAGTCTGCCCTTTTAAATAGGCCAGACCCACGATGTAAATGCTCATCAGCCCCCTTGGATAAGACACTCCCCGGGCATGGCTTGCTCTGTTCTCTGAAGCTGTCTGGCTTTGTGTCCAAACACCCATCACTCACTTGGGGTCCGTGGCTTTGACGACACATTTCAGTTGTGTCTCTGCAGCTGGACCTTGGCCAGCATTGGGGTCCCTGTGGGCAGAGGTGGCCGGCAGCCACTCCGACAGCTCATGATGATACTTGTCTCGTCCCAAAGCCACCTGCAGTCACGTTGCACTAGTAGCATGACATTGGCCACGGTGGGGGTATTTACACCTTGGCACACAGTACAGATCAGAGCTTTTCCCCCTGAAAGTTGGTTTATCACCACACTCCTGCCAGCAGCTGGCACCCACTGCCAGCCTTCAACGCCCCCAGCCCAGGGTCTGAGGTCTCTGTGCTGGTCACTGGGCTAAACCCCAGGAGGGGAGACCAAGCAGTTGCTACCTAGCCCTTGAGGCCTCTCCTTAGTGTCTTGGGAGGAGGGTCCAGGGTGCTGCCTGGGACGAAGCTGGCACAGGCTGTTGCCCAAAGACCGGCAGGATCCCTGCCCCTGGGGAATCTAAGAGGCAAGGAAACAAGACTCTGATACCATGGTCGGAAGAATAATGGCCCCCTAAAGATGATTGCTTCCTAATCCCTGGGGTTTGTGAATGTCACCTTACATGGCAGAAGAGGTTTGCATGTGTGATTTAGTTAAGGATCTAGGGATGGAGCGATTACCCGGGATTATCCAAGTGGGTCTGATATAATCACGAGGGTCCTAAGAAGAGGCAGGTAAGAGGGTCAAAGTTAAGAGAAGGTGATGAGAAGTGGAGAGAGAGGGAGATTGCCAGATTGCAGGACGTGAAGATGGAGGAGGGGCCGCCAGCAAAGGAATGCAGGTGGCATCTAGAAGCTGAAAGAGACAAAGAAATGGATCCCCCCACCCCCTCCACCCAGAGCCTCCGGAAGGAACCAGCCCTGCCAACACCTTGACTTCGGCCCAATGAGACTGATTTTGGACTTCTGGCTTCCAGAACTCTAAGATTAAAAAAATAATGTTTACTTATTTATATATTTATTTTTATTGAGGCAAAGTTCATGGAACATAAATTTAGCCATGCTAAAGTGAACAATTCAGGGACATTTAGTACATTCATGATGTTGTGCAAACACCAGCTCTATCTAGTTCCAAAATATTTTCATCATCTCCAAACTAAACCCTCACTCCCCTCTCCCCCTAGCCCCTGGCAACCAGTATTCTGCTTTGTGTCTCTATGGATTTACCTATTCAGGACACTTCATATAAAAGGAATCATACAACCTGTGACCTTTTACGTCTGGCTTCTTTCACTTAGCATAATGCTTTGAGGTTCATCCATGTTGTAGCATGTATCATAACTTCATTCCTTTTTAGGGCTGAATAATATTTCATCGTATGGGTAGACCGCATTTCGTCAGTCCATTCATCGGTTGATACCCATCTGGGTGGTCTCTACCTTTTGGCTATTGTGAATAGTGCGGCTGTGACATTTGGGTATAAGCATTTGCTTATCTGTTTTCAATTCTAATGTGTGTTATATTAAGTCATGAAGTTTGTGGTAATTTGTTACAGCAGCAACAGGAAACTGATACAGACACTAAACCAACCAGAAAGAGACCCCCTCCCACCCCATACCGAGTCCAAGGCTTGAGTGTGGCCGAATTCCACGGCCACTCGCTCGGTCAGAGCTGACAAAGCCTGCTCGGGCTTGCAGGCAACATTATTCCAGCTGGCCGGCCCCCGGACCCTACCAGAAAGGCTGAGTCTGAGACTCAAAGAAAAAAGGAGAAGGCTGAGGCCAGGGGTGAGTTGAGGGGCGGCTTCAGTGCTCTGAGGGCCCCCTGGCCTCCTTCCTCCCTCCTTTGCCCTCCATGGGGCTGGCTTCATGGGGAGCTCAGGAACTCCTCCGCCCTCAGCAGGTTTTGACCCCATGGGACTCCCCTTTGTCGTCGGAGAGTGATCAATGTGCCTTCTGTCATGGCACAGCCTGCGAGCCTGGCCGTGTCCCCCTTCTCCCAATTAGGCCTGCCACCCACCTCCCATTGACCTGGCAGCATGCGGCGCCTTCCCAGCAGAAGGCACGGATTATTAACACACGGGTCAAAGACCTTGACCCTGCCATGGTTTCCTCCAAAGACGACGGCAGCGTGGGGCCTGACAATGGGGTTTCTGCCCGCCTCTTTCCTCATTAAAGCAGCCATCCTTCATGGGGTAATGCATTCGGACTCACCTCGCATTTACCAGCTTTATTAACCTACTTTTTATTCCAAAGCCACATGGCCCTTCCCAGCATTTCATCCCGAGTAACCTGTCCCCCCACAGTGCACTGCACATCCTGTGTCCACCCTCCTTTGTCTTCCCACTGACTTTTTTTTTTCCTCCTCTCTTTCCCTAACAGGGCTTTTTTTTTCCTCTCTGAGGCACATGACCCCGCGATTCGTGATGATTTAAAAATTCTTTCTGACATTTCAAAGAGAGATTTCTCCTCTGCCGCTTGTGAATCTGAGAGGCACTGTTGGGGTCAGGTTCAAATCTCAGCTTGGCCACTGTGTGACCTTGAGGAGTGTTCCGTTATCTATTGCTGCTTGAACAAACCACCCCAAAATGGACTGGAATAAAACCGATCACCCTAAACCTCATGCCTGTCATGACTAGTATGGGTCAGGAATTCTGGAAGTGCCTGGCTGGGCTGTGCTGGGCAGGAAGAGTCTCTCATGCTGTTTTAGGCAGGTGGGGGGCAGGAGGGGTTGAGGGGTGGGAGGGGCAGGAAGGAGGGAGGATGGGGTAGCTGGGGGCCGCCTGGGGATGCCGCTTCATGTAGGCACGTCACAGGGTTAGTCTGAGCTTCTTTACAGCCTGGTGGCCTCAGGGCACTCAGACTGTTTACATGGCAGCTCAGGGCTGCAGCTTGAATGTTCATCAATTCTGCCCTGCTCAATTGACCATCCTATTACTAAGGTTACCCCAGAATCAAGGGAGCACAGTGTGCTCAGAAAACTTGGGAGCCCCCTCTGGGCCCAAGCGATGATTTCTAATTGATCTGAATCAGCCATGGCAATCTCATTTCTCTTTGCTAGTGATTGGTCTAAAGTTGGATTTTAATACAGTGCTGGCCAATGTCAGAGAAAGTTGTCTGGGGCGTCTAGAAAAGGATTTTCTTTCCTAATAAAAGGAGAAAGTCATGTAAGGAGATCTCTCTTAGGCTCTGGCTGCCTCCTGCTTCGTATTTCTAACACAGTTGTGTGAGGACATGATGTTTGGAGCTGTGGCAGCCGTCTCGGAACTGTGAGGTCAAGAGTTGAAAGACAAAAGGTCCCAAGCTGAGAGGGCAGAGAGAAAGATCCTAGGGCATTGATGACATCACCCATTGGCTCCTCTTAGTCTGAAATCACTTACCTCTAGACTTAAATTATGTCCCTGCTGCTTAAGCTTAAGGGATTCCTGCATCTCACAGCCAACTCTTTCTCATGGATTCCACATCTCTGAACCTTTGCATATGGGATTCACTCGGCTTTGAATGTTTTCTCTCCTGTCTGATCAGAAAATGCTGACTAATCCTTCAAGACCCAGCTAAAATGTCACCAACTCCCTTCCTCAAAGCCTTTAAAGTGGGTGGTTTCTGAGATGCTCCCATGCTTGGTGAATTTATGAGTTGTGTCGGTCCAGGGGATCACTGGAAGAGAGGTGTTGTCCTTCTGTGTGTGAGGTGTGGGACCAGCTCAGGGACCTCTCATCTTGACTGGTGCTTGGTGACAGGTGGAATGATGAAGGGGTTAGCAGTGTAGTCTGAAGTCAGGTTACCTGGGTGAGACCCTGCACCTCTATCTGCTAGCTGTGTGACTTTGGGCAAAGCATTGAACTTCTCTATGCCTCAGCATCCTCTCTGTGAAATGGGGATAATAATGGTGATCCTCTCGTAGGGTTATTATGAGGATTAAATGAAGTGAAACACGTAAATGCTCAGCAAGGTCTCTGCCTCAGTAATAATGGTTCACTTTTACTGAGCTCTTGCTGCTATGTAACTGGCACTGTTATTAAAATATATATCAGTTAATTAAATTAACTTAATCTCACTTAATTGAAGTAAAATATAGATATGTGTCATTTGATCACTGAGGCAAGTTTGGGAGGTAAGTTCTATTATTATCCCCTTTAATAGATAAGAAAACTAAGGCACATAGAGGTTAAGTAGCTTCACTAAGTACTAGGTAAGGGACTCTGGGTTTGAACCCAGGCTGCAGGTCCCGGAGGACCCCTGCTGCACTTGACCACATCTCCAAGCTATTGGGAAGGTTGGTCAAATCTGCTGCTACCTCCCTGGTTGACATGTGCTTCCCAAATCATTTCATTATTCAAGAGGCAAGGGATTAGCTCTGCCTGAAAGGAGCTTTTTCTGGGCCCACCTCAGAGCTGCGTGAAGGTGGGCTTCTGTTACCCGCCTTTGCCTTTCTCTGTCTCTCTCTTCCAGGTAGGTCCAGGGGCACAGGGCAGGCAGCTCTGGACCTGCTGGCACTGGCCAGGGACCGTGTCCACTTGGGGTGCTGACAGGCTGAGGTAGAGCTGGTCCTCTTGAGGTAGCACAGGTCAGCAAGGACCCCAGTGAGAACAAAACCAGAGGGGAGAGAGGGGGAGTCCTGGGGGTGGGTGGGAGCCTGCAGAGGTCAAGTCCAAAGGGTCCGAGACAGGGGCACGTTGGGGTTGTGGATGAAGCGTCAAAGCTGGGAGGACATGGGCTGAGCTGGAGCAGGAAAAGGGTGATCGGGGAGGGCCTTGACTGAACTGTCTTACGTATCTGAGGCTCAGCTGTGCTTGATTGTGTGTGTGTGATATGAGGGGTGGGTTGTGCTGGTTTAAGAATCCTGTGACATAGGCACCCCCATCCCCATCCTCCAAATTCTAAACCCCTTTCCAGAACCTTTCAACCCTGGGGCTTCACCCTCAGTGCTTGTGAAAAACTACTAAGGTATTTTTAGATTTCTCTTGGAGATAGACAAGCATCTAGCTGCAGAGTGGTTAAGAGCCAACGGATAAAATACATGTTGTCGAGATATGGAGAAACCGGAACTGCAGGTGGGAATGTGAATTGGTATAACTATTCTGGCAATCAGGTTAGCAGTGTCCTAAAACATAAACACATTCCTACCATTGAAGCCAGCCATCTCACTCCTAGGCATTTACCCAAGAGAAAGAGAAATATGTGTCCATACGAAGACCTGTATGCAGATGTTTACAGCAGCTTTATTTGTTATAGCCCACAACTAGAAACAAGTCAAACGTTCAGGAGCTGGTGAATTGATAAACACATTGTAGTATAATCGTACAGAGGAATACTACGGAGGAGTAAAAAGAAATGAACTGGTGATACAGGCAGCAACGTGGATGAATCCTAAAATGATGCTGCTGAGTGAAAGAAGCCACATGAAGGAGAGTAATACAGTGAATGTCCTTTAATGTAAAACTCTAGAAATTACAAACTCATCCAGCATCAGAAAACAGGCGTGGTTGTCAGGGGACAGGGATGGAGGGCAGGGAGGGACAGGAAGGAAGGATTGCAAAGGACTTGAGGAAGCCTTTGGGGCTGGTGGCTAAATGCATGATCTTGATTGTGATGATGGTTTCACGGGTGCCTGCATGTGTCAAAACCAGCCAAATGATATACCTTAAATACGTGCAGTTTATGGTATGTTAATTATACCCCAATGAAGCTGTTTAAACATAACGATAAAAAAAGAGCTGAGAGTGGGGCTCCAGGTGCCCCGAGAGTTTTCTGGCTAGAGGAGAGAGGAAAGCGGCTCCTGCAGTCTCTAACATCGCATTCCTAGCGGCCGTTTGCTCAGCCTCCTGATAGAACATGCCCTCTGTGCTGATACCATCTGAGTCCTCGTACATTCGTCTAGCATCTTGGAACGGCTTGCTCTGTGAGAAGCCAGAAAGCCCTTACAAGGCACACAAACAATATTTCTTGGCCCCCAGGAACTGCTCTATGCCTAGGCAAAGGCAGCATTTATGAAAAGTAAATAATACTCTTTTTCTGATAAATAATCAAGTGGATTCCTGAATATTTCAAGGTTTTCTTGGAGTGGGTTTTAGATGTATACGTGGTTTCCCGCCTGTTTTGTCAACTTCTCCTACTCTACTCACCCTTCCTCTCATCATTTAAACAGTCTCAAATGCTTCCTGTATTAAAAAATAAAATTACTCCCCTTTCTCCCAGGTCTCCCTCGAGAGAGGAGAGACTCCCTTACTGCCTCTTTTTCTTTCTTCCCTAACCATGGACTTGGGAGAGGTGTCTCTGTGCAGGGCCCCCGCCGCGGCGTGCTAACCAGCCACTCCTCAGCCCATCGAGGTCTGGCATTTGCTCCCTCTCTGCCCTGAGAGCATCCCCATGGGTGTCATGAAAGGCCTCCTTTTTGCTGAACCTCCTGAGCCTTTCCAGTCCAAGACCTCTCAGCAGCATTTCATCCTGAGGGCCATTCTATCCTTCTAGAAATTCCCCTCTCTCAGCCTATGCTCACCACTCATTAATAACTTCCTCATACTTTTCTGATGGTCCTTTTCATCTCTGGTGAAATTCCTTTTCTGTTGATTCTCACACATTTGTTGTTAAGTCTTAGTCCTCAGCTCTCTCCTCTTCCTGCTGTGTACTCTCTCCCTTGGTGACCTCCTCCTTCCCCTGGCTACAAGTGGCACCAAACACTAGTGACTCCTGATGGCAGATGCTGTTGGTTGCTTACCAACATCCATCACCTTCCCTCTGCTTTCCTCCTTGCCTCTATTCTATAATAAAAGATAAAAATTGCAGACATTTGCTGCTCCAGCCTCCCATGCAGCTCAGGGTGCCACGTGATCCAGTTCAGTGTAGTGTTAAGTAAGAGGAGATCTACTGGGGCTTCGAGGAGAGATTTTCCTCCCTGGTAAAAGAGAGATGTTTGTGAGACCTTTTTTTCCTGCCCCACCCATCTGATCTGGTTGTGTAAGGATGTGATATCATCTGCAGTAGCAGCCATCTTGTGACCATGAGGTAACTAGCCTGGGATTAAAAGCCCATGTAATGAGGATAGTGGATATGCAAGTCTGGCCAGCTGTAAAGTTAGAGGGAAGAGTTCACACATGAGTGCCCTCACTTTTGACACTAATTGCACATTTGAGGGGGTCCGCAAAATCACCCTCAGCTTTGATAATTCAGCAGAACTCACTGAAAGCTGTTGTACTCACAGTTATGGTTTATTACAGTGAAATGATGCAGATTAAAATAACAATGCAGGGACTTCCCTGGAGGTCCAGTGGTTAAGATTTTGCCTTCCAATGCAGGGGGTGCGGGTTTAATCCCTGGTTGGGGACCTGAGATCCCACATGCCTCATGGCCAAAAAAACCAAAACCTAAACCAGAAGCAATATTGTAACAAATTCAGTAACTTTAAAAATGGTCCACATTAAAAAAAAAAAGAATAGATACAGATTAACATCAGCCAATGAAAGAGATGAATGGGGCAGAGTGCAAAAGTGTTTCACATGTGGAGCATCCAGTGGTCCTCTCCTTGTGGAGTCAGGACAGCATTATTCTCCCAGAATTGATGTGTGACAGTACACATGGAGTATTGCCAACCTGGGAAGCTCACCCAAGTCTTGGTGTCCAAGAGTTTTTGTCAAGGCTCCATCACGTAGGCATAATTGATTGCTTTTAATCACAGTCTCCAGTCTACAGTCCCTCTGGAGGTCAACTGATACTCTGTGACCCAAACTCCCCACCCTAAATCCTACTGTAACTGTCTGGATGGCCTGAGGCTCCCAGATAAATGAATACTCTCTTATTAGGCAAGACATTCTAAGAGTTTAGAGACTACCTTCCAGAAACTGAGGACAGTGTCAAGACCTCTTTTTTGACAAGGTTAGATTCTTTACTATGCAGTGGAGTTAAAAGAGAGAAAGAGCCTGAATCCTTGGTGATATTGCCCAGCTGCTGCACTAGCCCTGGGATTACCTACCTCCAGACATCTGGAGGTGAAGTCACTCTAAATGTCTTTATTGTTAAAACCATGCTTTGCTGTTTTTATTTATTTTTATATTTGTAGCACAAGCATTGTAAATGATGCATCCCCAGATTGATGACCCCAGCTTTGTCTCTGGAGCTACATAGCATCTACTTACTAGGCGTCTCAATGTGATAATTTATTGGTTTTTCAAACTTGACATATCCTGTATTGATCTCCTTCCCTCCCCAATAAACCTGCATTTTTACCTGTGTTTCATCTCTCAGAGGATGGTACCACTTTTCACTGAGTTCCTTAAACCAGACACCTGGGAGTCAGCCTTGACCCTTGCGTCTTTCTCATGGGTCACTGATCTCCAAGTTTAATTGAGTTGTTCTTCCTTCTAAGCCAGTGGTTCTCAAACTTTAGCATGCACTAGCATCCTTTGGAGGGCTTATTAAAACCCTGATGGCAGCACTCCACTCCAGTAGGTCTGGGGTGGGGCCTGAGAATGTGCATTTCCAGCAAGTTCCTAAGTGCTGCTGCTGCTCTGGGGAGCGCACTTTGAGAACCAGTGGATCAAATGATCTCTCGTCAAACTTCTAATGTTACTGCTTCAGTTCAGGCCCTCATTTCCCACCTGGACTCCTTGACTTTGCCATGACGACTCCCTCCCTGAGTCTTTCCCTAGCCTCTAGAGTGATCCGTCTAAACCACGAGGCTGACCATGTCACTTCTTAAAACCTTCCATGGCTCCCCATTGTCCTCAGGATGCAGTACAAACTCTGTCTCATGCTGTGAACGTCTATCATGACTGGACTTTGGATCCCTTCTCCTAACTTGGCTCCATCTTTCTCCAGTTCCTCCCCAAGCCATAGTCTCACTGAGTACTCGCTGGCTTTGTGGGGTGTCAGCCTCTTAAAGCCCCTCTTTCTCGCCACATGTCTCTTCCCCCTGCTGCTCTTCTCTCCTCTTATGGGGCTGCAGAGTTCTCCTTAGTTCTGTAGCATTTACTCTTGGTGCTGCATCCTCAGGTGGGATGCCCTCCAGACCCCCCTGGGGTAGACGCTCTTGTTCTAGGACCCTGTGGTTTTCTGTATCAAGTATATCCTTGCCTGAGGACCCCCATGAGGTTGCTGATTCATCTATCTCTATGTGCCCAGTACATTCTGGGTGCATTCTCTTTGAAGGGTTTTAATGAGTGGACATTTGATCCTTTCCTGGGGCCACCAAAAGTGCTCCACATTTGCTCTAGCCCTGCTCTGCTGGTGGCCACTCCAGGACTCCAGGCCATCCAAGGCCAATGATGGGGTTAGGGAGAAAGGCTCCCTTCACTTGGATTCCTCTTTTTGAGAGGGTCCCACTGCAGTATGACCTGGGCCCTTATGTGATGCTGAATTCTTTGAAAGAACTAGTTTACTTTTAACCTGCAGCCTTTCCTCTCTCTTGGACACTGGTATGAGTCTGGGGGCTGGTGAGGGACAGATTTAACCAGCAGATACTGCCGTGTCCTTGGGATCCACACACTCTCTGTCATTTAAAGCGTTGCTGCTGGGACAAACAAGCACCCAGGTTTCTTTCCTCTTAGGACGAGTTGTCCCCTGGGAGGGCTCTTTTGGCCCATCCTTTCAGTCTACCCATGTGAGTTTGTAGAGCACTGTGGCTTCAGACGGGGCTCATTAGGTTTTTTCCCCAAAGTAGACCTTAGGGCAGAGAATTTGTGTCCTGAGAGGACTGGGGGTGATGGTGGTGGTATAATCTGAAATGGGCTATCACAGTGATATTTACTGGGTGTTTGGTGTTTTATACTGTTCAAAACAAGACAACAGGCCCAAAATGGAATCACTTATGCTGACCCCCATGTCACCAAGCCAAGATTTAACTTAATTACAGTTTCAGCTCTCCTGGAAATGGAATCTTAAACTAGCCAACCAGGAATCTCCTGATCAGCATTGGTTAGGTAATCTGCCCGATCGATCCCTCCATCCCCTGTAAGGAAAGTAAACCTTGCAATAACCAACCTGCTTTTTTTTTTTTTTTTTTTTTTTGCCTAGCACAATTTCCTTGTTCCTACGCCCTTCTGCCTACAAAGTCTCTTTTCTGGTGCAGCTCTTTGGAGCTCTTTTCTATCTGCTAGATTGCATGCTGACTGATTCATGAAGTTGAATAAAGCCATTAATATCTTTAAAATGTACTCAGTTGAATTTAGTTTTAGAACAATGCTAAAAATCCACAAACATGTTGTATTTCATTTTATAATATATTTACACTTGCTTTATAAGAAAATACTATTTGAACTGTACTATTGAAAGTATAGCCTATGGACCAGGAACTTGGTCATACTTGGGAGCTTGTTAGAAATGCAGAACTTTGGGCCCTACACCCAACCTACTGAATCGGAAATGTAGCAGGCTTAGTTCCTGGGTCACACTGGTTCCTTTCCCCTTGGGAGGAGTTGTCTCCTACATGGGCTCTTGTGGCCCATCCTTTTGGTTTACCAAATGTCCCTGTGCATTAAAGTTTGAGAATCACTTTGAAATGGCTTATCACTGAGTATGATCCTGGAAGAGGTACTCTCTTTACCCTGTTGGTACCAGGCCCTTGGGGTTCACATACCCCAGTTTGAGACTCATGTGAAGCTCTCTACTCCATAACATGCAGGGAATGTGGGGACACTCTCTTTTGGTTGGCCTCCCAGGTGGGTGGATTAGTGTTTAGGCACCCGAAACTCTAATAATTGCTAACACTTACTAAGGCGTAGCATGTACCAGGCACTAAGTGCTTTCCATGTGTAGCTCCTTTAATCTTCACGTGAGACCCATATTGCAGAAGAGGAAACTGGCATTTGCAGAGAAGGACTTGGCCACATCACAGAGCTAGGAAATGGCAGAGCCACACACAGTCAGGCAGAGAGCACCAGGGAGGGCTGTCAATGGGTAGTCATCTTAGTTTCCAAGCTCTAGCCTACCCACCCTCATCACGACCAATCCCTCATGTTTGGAAAGAAGAGGGTGGTAGTCCCATATGGAGGAGGAGCCCACATGAAAGGGCACTTAGGGACGGTCCAGGACAGTGGTTCTCAAAGCCTGTACCAGGACCAGTGACAGCAGCGCCACCTGGGAACTCATCAGGAATGTCCTGTCATCCCTTCCCCTGAAGCCCAGCTCTCTGGGGGTAGATCTGTGTTTTCACAAGTTCTCCAGGGGATTCTGATGCCTGCTAGAGTTTGAGAACCATTGACCTAGCGCAGCACCTTCATTTTATTCCTGGGAAAACTGAAACCAGGAGCGGGGAGGGGGCTTGCTCACAGATGATTGATGGAGGAATCCAGATCATCAGTGCTCTTGTCCCACCCTGTACTGCTTCTCCAAAAACCTCTGATAGCTGAGATCACCATGCATATATTTGAGTCTGAATGGGTCAGAGACCATGAGAACTTCACACCCCAAATGAAGCCACACTGTGAGGCCCGACTCGGGAGGGGTGAGCAAATGGCCCTTTCCCAGTTGCTCCTCATGACCAGATTCTCCTCTACTTTTGAGAGGAAAAGTAGAGAGGAAAAATCTCTGTGGGTGGATTGTCCACCCTGCAGCTCACCTAAGCAAATTTTGTTCTGTGGGGTGGAAAAATCACATACCCAGGCACACAGATTTGGGTTCTCAGCTTGCCTTCATTTTGGGACCTAGGTAAGTTACCTTAACCTCTGTGGGCCACAACTTCCTTTGTTAGATAGAGATATTCTCTACCTACATCATAGCGTTACTCTGAGAATTGAATGAGCTAACTCTGACCATGGTAGAGGAGCCCATCAGCAAATGTCCTTCCCTCCTGGGACAGGGGTGGTGAGGGCAGGGAGAGAAGTGAAGGGTTTGAAAGCAAAGTAAATCAAGGCAGTGCCAAATGTCAGCACAACAGGTAATTAAGCAGAATGACTGCAAACTGTTAATAAAAGAGAATGTAAGGTTTGCTTAGGATGAGCTGCAGGAGAGACAATCCACCCACAGCTGACATAACATTAATCCCGCACTCTGGCCATGTTCTCCAAGGATAGTTCCATGTTTTTTTTTTCCCAAGTGTGGATTTGGATGCAAACCTGGGACAAAGGCTTTCACTGCTCTGGCCATTTCAGCAGCTGTATTTTCAGAGCACCCAAGGAGCTCCAAGGACTTTGGAAATACATCACTCTCTTGCTGCAGATCTCCGTCTCGGGGGTGGGTTGACCATTGCCACCATTTTGCCGATGGAGAAAATGAATGATCATCAATGTCAGCTGTTTGCTTCCCGGCACACAGTTAAAAGAGGATCCTGTCTTGCTGGAATTTAGTTTTTCAAACTAGAGATGGTGGTCCAGTTGCCCACCCTACCTCAAAGCAGAGCCCAGGGACAGGGGTCTCCGGCTTGAGTCCCAGCATTCCTTCCAAGGTGCTCCTTGGTCTGACCTGGGAAGAGCCTGTAGGGTCTTTATCCTGAACCTTCCTGCTTCCCTGCATCTTCATTGTCCACCCACGTGACTTCCTTGGCACCGGCCTCTGCTCAGTCCTGCCACCCTGACCCCTGATTTGTTCCTCCCTGGAGGGAGCATGACTTAGTGGAAGGAGCACCTGCAGAGTGAGGTGGACTAGGTTGGAATCCTGACTCCCCCACTTACTAGCTGTGTGACTCCTGGAAAGTCACTTAACCTCTCTGAGCTTTCAGTCCTCATCTGTAAAATCGGGGACAAGAGTACATAGGAATTGTGTGGATTAAAAGGACAATGTATGCAAACCACCAGGCACATAGTAGGAGCTCGTCATGGTGATGCGGGTGGTGGAGTAACAGTGGTGGTGGCTCTGGGCCCTTGGTCTCAGCCTACCTGTCTGGTGGGGGCTGATGGGGGTGGGCAGGCATCCAGGAAAGTGCCATCACTTGACAGACCTCAGGACCTCCTTCCTCATGTCCAGCTCCTGCGAGCATCCTGCCTCCATGCCCTACCCTTCTACTCTCTCCCCCTGGCATGCTCCTGCCCTGCAGGTTTTCCTGGCCCTCCGGCCACATCCTCAAACCAAATGGCTTTACCTGGTTTCCCTGAGGAGGCAGAGCCTGTCTGGGGCCCTCCTTAGAGAGGACACTTTGACGGAGAGGAAGCCTGAAGGAGGGACGAGGGAACAGATTTAGGAGCCCAGCAAAGCAGAAGCACACAGTCACACACACACATACACATACACACACACGTATACATTCACTCACACTCACACCCAGACGCACACACATCCACTCATAAAAGCACACACATGAAGAGGCAGAGAAGACTTCACTTTTGACAAGCTTATCCAGAATTTTGCAATCAGAAAATCAAGCAAAAACCTATTTTAATTCTAGTAGTAATGTAAGTTCGTGTCATTCCTAAAAGTACCATATTGTCGTGAATTGTGGAGTGGATAGGGCATTACCATCTTCAGTGTTTAGAGCCTCTAAAGATCTGATCTGGTCCTGGGGACTCAAGGGGCCAGAGAGAGCCTGAGCTGGATCTCCCGTCCTCTTCTGCATGTTTCTGCCCAGCAAGGGGACTGAGAACAGACTGGTCAGGACCCAACTCAGCTGGTGGACAGATGGGGACCAATCAGAGACTGTTGCTAGGGAAACACTGCTCTATGCACATTCCTCTGGACTGGGGAGGGGACATCAGCCAGCCTGCCCTCTTCTTACCCCTCTTCTTGGCCTCTCAGTGGCCCAAGTCCTGTTTCTCTCTCTTTCTCTCTACCATTCTTTAATAGATGTTACCCCACAGATGTCTGCTGTGACATTGCATCAGTAGTCATAGGAAGTG
Source organism: Balaenoptera acutorostrata (assembly GCF_949987535.1). NCBI lineage: Eukaryota > Metazoa > Chordata > Mammalia > Artiodactyla > Balaenopteridae > Balaenoptera > Balaenoptera acutorostrata. The sequence goes on from NC_080078.1 coordinate 10,711,682, forward strand.
AGTCTGTAGTAGGCACAGGAATAGGCCAGCAAGACTGACATACCAGATTTTTATGACCCACGCAGCCCTCTGTGGTGTATTCAACATCACCCCATACTCTGTGGGGAGCTGGTTCGTTCCAGCATTTTCCAGGAGCTTTGCTGGGAGCATGAAGCCTCAGGCTCAGTGCCAGCCGACTGTGGGCAAGATCAGGAGCTGCCCATTAGCCACGAGCAGCCCCTCTGATCTCTGCACCTGCTCTGATGATGGACCCCTCTGGGCTTTGGCAGCCGTGTTTCCTGAACTGACGCACGGCTCCACTTTCATGGCCCAAGCTTGTAACATCTTTCCACAGTAAAACCATGATGGAAGTTAATTGCTTGCATCACTCTGCAATTGAACAGGTCCATAAAATGTTTATTAGGTGCAATCGCTGGGACTGAATGGGCGGCCAGTCTCTTGGTTTTGGGCTGTGGTTCACATATGTGTGGGGCGGTGGGTCCTAGGCAGGGAGTTGTCTTAAACATTGCTGATATTGAGCATTCTGATGGCCTTTTTTTGGGGAACTGTTCCAAAGCTTTTAGGAGATAGACTTGGTTATTTACTAGGGAATTCTTTTTGGTGGTTATTGAGGCTGCTAAAAGTCCTCAGTTTCTTCTGCTAACATTCAGAGCATTTCAGTTTCTTTCTTTCTTTTTTTTTTTGGCTGTATTTTAAAAATGGAAGTGTAGTTGATTTACAATATGATATTAATTTCAGGTGTACAACATAGTGATTCAATATTTTTATAGATTATACTCCATTTAAAGTTATTATAAAATATTGGCTATATTCCTTGTGCTGTATAATATATCCTTGTAGCTTATTTATTTTATACATAGTAGTTTGTATCGCTTAGTCCCCTACCCCTATCTTGCCCCTCCCCTCTTCCCTCTCCCCATTGGTAACCACTAGTTTGTTCTCTATATCTGTGAGTCTGTTTCTATTTTGTTATATACAGTAGTTTGTTTTGTTTTTAGATTCCACATATAAGTGATAATATACACTCTTTGTCTTTCTCTGTCTGACTTATTTCACTAAGCATAATACCCTCTAGGTCCATCCACGTTGTTGCAAGTGGCAGAATTTTATTCTTTTTTATGGCTGAGTAGTATTCCATTGTATATATGTACCACATCTTTACCCATTCATTTGTTGGTGGACACTTAGGTTGCTCCGTATCTTGGCTACTGTAAGTAATGCTGCTATGAATGTTAGGGTGCATGTATCTTTTTGAATTGGTGTTTTCATTTTCTTTGGATAAATACCCAGGAGTGGAATTGCTGGATCGTATGGTAGTTCTATTTTTAGCTTTTTTGAGGCAGAGCATTTCAGTTTCTGAGAGATATTTGGAAATACAGTCTTCCCCTCCTTGTCCGTGGTTTTGTTGTCCATGATTTCGCTGTCTGCGGCTTCAGTTACTGACAGTCAACTGCAGCATGAAAGTATTAAATGGAAAATTCCAGAAATAAACAATTCATAAGTTTTTAATTGCATGCGATTCTGAGTAGCGTGATGAAATCTTATGCCATCTGCTCTGCCCCGCCTGGGACGTGAATCATCCCTTTGTCCAGCGTATCCTGCCCATTAGTCATTTAGTAGCCATCTGAGTTATCAGATCGACTGTTGCAGTATCACAGTGCTTGTGTTCAAGTGACCCTTACTGTACTTAATGGTGGTCCCAAAGAGCAAGAATAGTGATGCTGGCAATTTGGATGTTCTCTCACTGTGCCTGATTCATAAATTGAACTTTATCATAGGTATGTGCGTGTAGGAAAAACATATTATACATAGGGTTTGGTATTATCTGCAGTTTCAGGGTCCACTGGGGGTCTTGGAACATTTCCCCATGGATAACGGGGGGGCTTGCCACTTGACATGTAGTTGCATTGGTCAGGATAATTATTGCTAACTGCTGCCACAAAAGAAACTTGAATCTCAGTGGCTTGGACCACAAAGGTTCATTCCTGACTCCTGTTACATCTCTAGTGAGAGCCAACAGGAGCCTGCACTCCATACAGGCAGTCAGGGACCCAGGTTGAAAAGAGACGTCTTTGAGGTCCTGTCATCCCTGAGGTTTCTATGGAAGGAGAAGGGAGAGGTGGATGAGGCACGCTGGCTTTAGCTGCCTTGACTTGGAAGTGATACGTGTCATTTTTACCCACAGGCCATTGGTCAAAGCCGTTTACACGCTCCCAAACTATTTGGAAGTGAGGCTGGGAAACACGGGGGCACACGTGGCATATTTGGTGAGCACTTATGTCTCTGTCACAGCAGTTGTCGTTGGCAATGGTGGGACCCTCTCCAATGACACCTCACCGTGGGGTGGTAGCCACCATCTGGCCTCTAGGAGTCAGCCCGCCTGTGGAAGGTCATGAGATGCCCTAATCCATGTGCAGACCGAGGGGCTTCTGTCTCCTACTGACTACATAAAATCCATCCTCCCCAAAGGAGCAGTGGCTCCACGGTACTGTCCCAAGATGGGTCACGAGAATCACTTGAGAAACTGGAAAACACTTGGCTGTGGAGCCCTGGCCTGGAGATTCTAGTGGGCGGGTCTGCAGCGGGGCCGGGTTTGGGAAACACTCTCGGGCTGACAGTGCAGACAAGGGAAGGTCTGTGGGTGAATCATTCTGCGGGCCCACCTTGCAGGATTCCTGAGAAGTGACAGTGCCACCCATCCGGGTCCCTGCAGACCATGGGCAGATGCTTCAACAAGCACTTTACAGTTTACAACGCACTTCTGATTACATTCATTTCACTTTTACCAGGTACCTATGGTTTTCCAGAGTCTCATCTGCTCTCTGTGGCAATAGCCAAGCACCAGTTATTATTATTCTGACAAGTGTGTTCTCCACATTTTATGAGTGAGGTGAGGTTAAGTGATTAGCCTAAAATTGTGAAGCCAAGTGATCAAGCTGGGTCTGAAACTTGTTTTTCCCAGCTTCATATCGGCTAATCTCTCCACCATGCCAAGCCATCTCTGTTCAGATTCTCTGCTTCCAGAAAGATACTGCACCCCACCCTTCCTGCAGAAGAGCTTTCTCCTCACCCTTCCCTGTCACATCCTATTCCAATTTCTCTTGAACAGGCTGATGCAGAAGGAGCTGACATCTGGTCTCTTCTTACAAACCATGGTTGGAATAAATGATGAGTCCCCCTTGTATTCAATCAAAGTAAATTTAAGGGCAGGCATCATCTAAGACTTGAGATTGTTCAGCAGAGCACTTTGCCTGAGAGCTGAGGTCAGAGCAAACCCTGTAGGCAGGATAGATCTGTTCATTTACCGTGACAAGCCTTAGCCAGATAGTGATAAATTGCTTCATGCTAAAAACTCAGAATAGAAGTCTTGTCCTAAAAAAGTCAGTATAATACAACATGAGTAAATCTGAAAAACAGTTGTTGTTTGAAAGAAGACTTACACCAAAGAGTATACAATGTATAATTTCATTTATATGAAGTTCTAGAACAGGTTAAACAGATAGTGATAGGAATCAGATGAATGGTTGCTTCTGGGGTAAGCAATACAGACAACTTTCTAGGGTGATGGAATGTTCTGGGTCTTGATAGAGGTGCAGGTTACCTGGGAATGTGCATTTGTCGAAGATGATTGGGTTGTAAATTTAAGATCTGTGTATTTAGCTGTAAGTAAATAACTTCTAAAGAGAAATGTCAGTATACTAAGATGCTTTTCTGGAAGATGGAAGGAAGTGAAGGAACTTGAATGTTAGCCACTATTTCTAATTTGTGCAAAGGCATGATACAGGCTAGAGGCTTTTAAAAAAGCGATCAGGGTGGATGGAGGCTCCAGGAACACCAGTATTTCAAGACTGGGAAGAAGAAGAGACAGGCAAAGGAGACTGGGAAAGTAGTGAGATAGGTAGAAATAAAGGCAAGGTTACAGAGCCTGAGTGTAACCCTAAGAGTAAGCCTATACATAACCCTAAACCTAGCACTAGTCCTACCCTAACCCTAACCCGAACCCTAAGACTAACCCTAATCGTAACCCTAAACCTAGCCTGAGTCCTGGCCTTAGCTCTAACCTAATTCTAGCCTACCCCTAGCCTAGGCCTATCCTTAACCCTAAACTTAACCCTAACCTCAATCCTAAAAGTAACCTTAACCCTAACCCTGGCCCTAACCCTAAGGCTAACTCTAAGTGGGGATTGAAAAATGAGCCTGGGGAGGCTGATATTAAACGTCCCTATTCCATTCTGTTGGTCCCAGGCCAAATGAGCCCAGAGGAGTTGGAAAAAACGGGGCAGAGAGGAAGCCTCAGCATCCTGCTGCAGAGGCGACTTTCAGCACAAATTGTCCACAAGAAGGCCAACAGGTTTTCTAACAAGGAATTTAAATGGAATCTTTCCTGAGATAAGGGTGCACGGTGTTTTTACCAGGACACACTCTCAAAACAGGCACCAGGATCATGAGTGTCAGGGCTGGAAGGGCCATCCCTTGCAGCTCCTCTTTTGACAGATGGAGACTGAGTCCTAGAGAGGGGATCTCAGTGATGCCCGAGGTCACTGGGGGGACTGGAGACCCAGTCTCTGTTTCCCTGACAATGCCGGCTTCCACTCTTTGTCAAGAGGGATGATCAGGCCAAATGTTAGGTCCAACCATCTCTAGGGATGCTCTTATGCACATCTCCATTGCACAACTCCAGGGGCGCTATTCATTTTGCATTACATATGAACAGCATTTGCATTGAAACACTATGTGAGTGGTCTCCCCTGGAGCTGGGCAATGCATAGCCCTCTTACACTGGAAAACTGGAATTTGTTCTAAAATTATGGAAGTATCTCCCAGAACCCAAGAAGGCCAGAAAAGTGACTAACTGGGCATCAGGAAGAGACTGGAACCAGGATCTGGGCAGTACTGGTCTTAGTCCTTTCTCTACACCGAATGAAGCAGAGATGAGGTACCCTGGCCAAGCCCTGCCCAAACTGCAGGTTCATTAGGAAAAAGAAATTGTTTTAAGCCACTAAGTTTGGGGGTGGTTTGTTATGCAGCAGTAGCCAGCTGAAACAAGCCCTGAGGAGCCAGCTTCTCTCTGATCCCCTCTCCTGGGTCTCTCTCTGACCCCCAGCTTTGTTCTTATGGGGAAAAGACCTTCCACCCTGTGGAATCATTTTAAACCCCAGGAGAGAGCAAAGAAGGGTCCAGTTCTATGGAATCTTATTTTACTCTTCCAACCAATGCCTCTCCCTTAATGTAGAAATGGGTGGATGGACTTCAGTTCCAGGTACCATTTTGTCCCCAGGTGTCCCTCGTGCCCCAGATGAGAGTAAGGACACTGTGTTTACAAATCCCTATACACCGAGTCTTCTGAACAGTCTTCCTGATTTCACATGTTCTCTCTCGGCTTTGCAACACCATCAACATGCCCCAGAAGTTCTAAGGCTTTGGAGAATGCATACCTCAATGAATAAAGCATTATAAGTAAAATATAGACTCACATATCAATGACTCCCAGAGGCCCACCCCTGGATGTGAGCGCACAGGGTGCATTTTTGAGGAGGAAAGTCAGGAACTCGGCTCTGGTGTTAAAAGCACTGACAATTGAGGAATAGGGCTTGTGGCCACCAAGTTTGAGAGGGACCCCGATGGTCCATCTTCCCAGTGGGTTGTTCCCTGACTTTGCCTGGTGATATGACATGGCTTGAAGTGTGTTTGAAATTGCTATAAAATTTTATTTCAGCATAAAAATGAATAACAAGGTCAGGGAGAAGAAACCTATTGCCGGTCTAGCTGTGTAAGAGGAATTTTGTTTTTTAAAGAAAAGTGACCACCCCCAGGCAAACGTTTCCATAGAGTGTGATAGTGGGATAGCGCTGCTCCCCAGAGCAGGCTGGAAAATGTCCACTGATTGGCCAAATGAATTGTTAGGTGGCTTCTCAAGAGGTACTACTTGAAAACATTAAGAGGAATAAGCGATTATTGATCACAATGGGCCCTTCACACAAACAGGTGGGGGATGATGCATCTTCAGCTTCTGCAGAGGACAGATGACAAAGGAGACCAGGTAGACACAATTGCTGTTTATTCCCTGGAATTTTAGAGTCATCCCTACATGTGTAGTTTTGTTCTCTACATGTGTAGTTTTGCTGTTTTTTCCCTGGAATTTTAGAGTCATCTCTACATGTGTAGTTTTGTTCTACATGTGTAGTAAAGTGGTTCATTAAATCTAAACCCAAATGTGATCATTTCTCATTTCTCTGCAGGAATTCTTTTCCCCCTTTTGTTCAACAAATGACTGCAAATCAGTGAGTGTTCTTTGTCAGTATTCCTCAGGTCTAGAATTTTCATCTATTGAATATCAAAGACCTGGAGGACTTTAGGGGACCGGTAGGGCCTTTTTCTAGCACACTTTCCAGGAGCAATGAACTGGGACCAGAGGCCTAGTCTGGGCTGAGGTTGTGGTGAAGGGGGCTACTGGGAGAAAGGTGAAGGGCTCTCCAGGAGGACTGTGACTTATCCTTGACCTTGGGCTGGAATAGGAGAGGGTGGAGATGGGAATGAGGCCCCCCCGTTCCATACAGTTCAGTTCAAGTGAACAAATATTTATTGAGTGCCCACCCACGCTGGGCTCTGACACCCATGGCAAAGTGTTCACCCACATGACCTCACACTGGCCATTTGCTTGCCTTCTGTGAAGGCTCCAGCTCCCCTCTTTACCCTATGGACCCTTCTCTGCTCCTGGGGGGCCTAGATTTGACCCCCACCAATGTACATGCCCCGTTAGCCTCTTTCGTAGCTTCAGAACTTGGTATAAAGTAGTTGCTCAGGAAAAGTTTTCTGATTTGGTGAAATGGAATATGCTATGATCTAGCAGATGTTCACCCAGGGGACCAAGGTTGGGATAATGGGAGGAAAGCTATTCCCACAATCCATCACATCCACGGGAAAGGTAATAAAGCACAGGGTTGTCTCTGAAGAAGGGAGGAGCCATGTGATATAATTCAGCGGCAATTCTCCCCATGCCCGGCTTGTATTCATTGCACAAACAAATCATAGTGATAATAAGAGAACTAAAAAAAAGAATGCCTGTAATCTACCACCCTAATTCGGAAGCCGTCCTCACCACCCCTCTCTGCCCCCACCCATCTTTCTTCCCTGTTCTCGTTCATGTGCACAAGTTTTACATCATTGTAACGTTATTTTGTTTTCTGCGTGAAAAAAATCAGGAGTGTTTTTTCAGTTTGCTCCATTATCTTAATAATTACAGTCCCTAATGCTGCACCATTCTCCATGGTCTGGAGGTATCCTAATTTACTTAGCATTTTCCCTATCGTTGTCAGTGTAGGCTGTTTCCAAGTCTTCATTTTGATGATTAGAAATAATAAAACTGTCTTTTAAAAAAAAGATTGGCCATTGGCATATTACAATTTTTAAAAAAAGATTTATTTATTTATTTTTATTTATTTTTTGGCTGCGTCGGGTCTTAGTTGCGGCACATGGGATCTTCGTTGAGGCATGTGGGATCTTTCGTTGTGGCGCGCGGGCTTCTCTCTAGTTGTGGGGTGCAGACTCCAGGGCGTGTGAGCTCTGTAGTTGTGGTGTGAGGGTTCCAGAGCGCGTGGGCTCTGTAGTTTGCGGCCGACAGGCTCCAGTTGAGGCACGCAAGCTCAGCAGTTGTGGCACGTGGGCTTAGCTGCCCCGTGGCATGTGGTAGGTATCCTAGTTCCCCTGGTCTATCGAACTCGTGTCCCCTGCATTTTAAGGCAGATTCTTTACCACTGGACCACCAGGGAAGTCCCTGAAACTGTCTTTTATATTCAGTTACAAAACAGGCACATACATCTCATTCAATCCTTCCAACAGCTTATGAGACCGTAGGTGACAAAGGAAGGAAGGAGGCCAAACAGAATTTGAGTCCATTTTTTTGGAAACCAAACCCTTTACTCTGTCCACAGTACTATATTGCTTTTTCAGATTTTACAAATAAAACTGCAGTGAATATTTTAAAATAGCCTTTTCTCTTCTTTCGAATAATTTCCTGAGGTCAAGTTCCTAGAAGTGGGATTGCTGGGTCAAAGGGTATGAACGTTTTTTGAGGTTCTCCCTGTGCATTGTCAAAATGTTTTGCAAAGGGGTTTCAAGCAGTTCTCCTGTACATTGTTCCAGGAACCTATGTGAGATTCTTTTTTTTTTTTACTGCCTCCTCACTGACATTGGATATTACAATGAAAAGGAGTATACGTGATTTTTTGTGGTAGTTTAATTTGCATTTCTTTGATTGCCATGAGGTTGAACCATTTAAAAATAGGCATTCCCTTTTCTGCGAATTGAGTTTCCTCTTTTGAGGAACATTCCTTTCCCCAGTGCACTGCCCACCGACAAACATACACCCAAGACTTGGAAATGAACACTTTGTTGGTTGTATTTCAAGCAATTATGTACTCCAGTACTTCCCTTTTAATTTTAATTGTACTACTTTCAGGCCTTTTATGTGTTTTACACCGATGTTCTCTTCATCTGTGATTTCTTCTATTGCTTCAAAGCTTGGAAAGTAATAATGCCATCAAAGAAGTGATAATTAGCCAGTTTTATATTTTTTAAGTTCTATTATATGATATTTTAATATTTAGCTCTTTAATCTACATGGGAAAAATGACAGTATTTCTGGTAGTCTCTCTCTCTCACACACACACACACAAACACACACACACAGAATGAGAGGCAGAATATTTATGAAAAGACCACAGATCTTGAATGAATGGGGGAAATGCCATGTTTCTGGTTGGGAGATTAAAGACTGTAAGAAGTATATTATTTCCAAGTTAGTGTAAATACTTAATGTCATGTGAATTAAAAAAAATCTAAATGCAATTTTTAAATGGAGATATAATTGACATACATTATATTAGTTTCAGGTATAAACATAATGGTTTGATATTTGCATATATTGCAAAATAATCACCACAATGAGTCTAGTTAACATCCATCAAAACACATACATTTTTTTCTTGTGATGAGAACTTTTGAGATCTACTCACTCAGCAACTTTCAAGTATACAATACAGCATTATTATCTAGAGTCACCAAGCTGTCCATTTCATCCCCAATATCAGGTAAATTTTAAAAGTCCCAAAGGCATTTTTAGTGGATTTTTGTCAAAAGGATGTTACAATTCACCTGGAGGAATGTGGTAGATTATAATTTTGTTCCCAGCAAAGCATTCCCTCTTTCTGTGAGAGAACCATACATCCTGTCCATTGCCATGGGGCTTGCCTGCCTTCCTGTGGGAGGAATATACATCCCATATCCATTAGCATTGGGCCTGGTCATGTGACTTGCTTTGGCCAATGGCATGTGAGCAGAAGCTTTACAAGGAGTTGTGAGTCCCTAATATCCTCTTGCTCCTTTCTCTCTGCTGCGAGCCGAGCATGATGGGGGCTGCTTCTTCAGTCTGGATCCTGGACCGAGAAGACTCATGGAGCAATGCCACAAGAACCATCACAGCTGACCTTTGCAATTGTAAGCCACTGAGATGTGGGGCCTGTTTGTTATTGTAGTGCCGTCTAGCAAAAGCTGACTAATACAATGAACAAAAAGGCTAGAATATAAAATAATATTTTAAGTGTCGAGCAATAAGCAATCTTGAGTCTGCAAAGAGCAAAGAGCTTTATATGGGGTCTTAAGAATTGCAGTTCAGGAGATCCAGATTTGGGTAAAACAGAGTGTTCCAGAGAAGAGAAAGAGTCCGGGGCTTATAAAGACATAAAACCACCAAGCTGTTAAAGTTGCCCAGTTAGAATTGTGATCGACTTTCACATAAGTCAGGAAATATTTATCCTTAAGGAATCAAGGCTTATTTTAGGGCAGGGGTCTGATAAGAAGATAGACTATCATGAGTAATTTTAGGATAAGGGTCTGATAAGTATCTTGAGTTTCTGGAAGATCTTCTGGATGCTTTCTTAGGACAATAATTGGTCAGAAGGTCAGAATCCATCCAGGCTGAGACATGCATATGTCACACTTCCTCAGTGGCCTCCTGGCTTCATTTTGGAGAGCTCTCTTTTATCAATACTGACTTCATTTTAATTTTCCTCCCACATAAGAAAAGAAGAGCATTGGAAGCTGTTGAACATATTAGACCCAATAGTTAAACTCAGATTAGAGCCAATTAGTAGAATATACTCTATGTGAAAGCAGACATCACAAATAATGAGAAAAGGACTACGTAATTTATAGTATTGAAGAGCTGATTACCATTTTGGAAAAATATTAGGTACATATTTATGCCCTATAACAAAAAATACCTGAAGGAAAAACTCTAAAATGAGTATTAGGGTTCTTTTATCACTAATATATTTTTTGTAATTTTCCTAGTACAACATTTAGCACATAGTAGATACTTAATAAATATTTATGGCGTGACCAGTAAGCACTCAATAAATGTGTTTTGGACAAGCATTAGAGTTTTTTCTCCTTTCCTCTTTAGGAAAAGGTTTAACCTTTTGAAGCCTTTTATGTCCCTTCAGAAAAGACAATTAAAAATTATTTTCTGTGCACCTTTTTTCCTCCCCTGGTATTTTCCAAGGAGCTCTGGAGGAGTCTATTTGTTCAGAAAAATGGCATCAAATCCAAAGTCACGTTTATTTCTGGTCTGAACATTATCCCAAGTATTTCATTCAGGCTGAGGGTCCTCACAGCCATTTTTCTCACTATGGTTGACTGGTATCTCCACACTCTTGGTATTACAAGCAGAAGGGCATTTAATACAGTTATTAAGTGCTTACAAAATTGTTGGAAGGGCTGGAGGAATGAGACTGAGGGGCTGCCACTGCAGCTGTGATCTCTCAGAGGTCAGGCAGCTGCTGTCTTCAGGGTCAGGAAGCTGGGGGAGACAGGGATGCTCGGGGTCCAGACATGGCACAAACCCCTATCTGTTGGAGCTGGTGTGTCAGGTTGTTGACACTTCCTCTTGCCTCTCTTGCAAATCTCATGCATTTGTGTCTCATTAACTGAACCTCAATTGCATGCAGAACCTTTGCAGCAGGGGGGTCTTGGAAATGTAAATTTTAGCTTTCTCTCCCTTTGCGTTGGGGGATGTAGAAATATAAAAGGTATTGCAAGTGGACGCTGAGTGCAAATTAAACTATATCAAGCACCCCTCCCGCCCCCAAATACCAGTTTTCTCCTTGTTTCTCCATCTTGGCCCCCGTGACGGTCCTGACATGAGGGAGGCATATTTGTTTAGGGACATGGTAATTCCAGACAAGGCTCTTAAAATATGTGCCTTGTTCCTCAGGCTACACCAGCCTACGGGTCTCTCTGTGGATGTGGGCAGCAAAATCAGTGGTCATTGACCCTAAGCTATCCCCATTGCATTAGTCTACTGGGGCTGCCTTTACAAATACCATAGTCTGGGGGACTTAAACCACAGGATTTTATTTTCTCACGGTTCCGGAGGCTAGAAATCTGAGATCAAGGTGTGGGCAGGGTTGGTTTCTTTTGAAGCCTCTCTCTTTGGCTTGCAGATGGCCACCTTCTCCCTGTGGCTTCACATGTTCATCCCCCTGTGTGTATCTATGTCCAAATTTCCTTTTCTTATAAGGGTACCCGTCATATTGGATTAGGCCCACATTGACAAGCTCGTTTTATTTCTTTCAGGAACTTATCTCCAAATACAGTCACATTCTGAGGTACTGGAGGTTAGGACTTCAACATGAGTTTTTTGTGGGGACAGAGTTCAGCCCATAACACTCACCCTGTGATGCTGCCTGGCCTCCAGCCTGTGTGTCCTCCAGCCCAGGGGATCTGCAGCTTTTCTCTCCGCAGCGTTTCTGTCCCACCACCTGGGCTTCAGGCAACAGTCCTGCTGCTTCCATTGCTTCTGTCAGTGCAGGAAGCAGCACCGTCCCTCTGTGTAGTTCCCCAGTCCCTGCCATTGGGGGGACCTGTTGAAGGGGTCATTCCTTCAGGGGTCAGGGGGACCCCTGAAGGAATGGGGACCTGTTTTCTTAGGCCACGGAAAGTCCCAGTGGACTCTGGACTCAAGCCCTTCTCTGTAAACTGGGGCAAGTGGCTTTATCTTTCTTCATTTATAAAATGCATATAAGAATGCCTATCCCTTAGCGGTCCTGTATATAAAATGAGAGAACGTGGGTAAAGAACCCAGCACAGTGCCTGGCATATAATCGGCACCTACCATATATGATTTATCTTTCTATTCTTTCCCTGCTGGGGATTTCTAAAGTGGGGATTCAGGAAGTTGCAGGAATTGTCCTTTCCCCTACTTAGGACGAATCTTGTTCTGGCATTTTTGTGACCATAGCTTTCAAGGAAGTCTGAGCAAGTCCCCAGGACACTCGAAGGATAAATCTCAGGGTGTGGGTGTATCTGTAACGTTTCTAGCCTCCGCCTCTATCACCTGTCTCTAGCATCCCCACTGCATCATCTCTGTCTCCGTCATCTCTACCATATTAGCTCTCAATTGATGCTACCATAGATCACCCCAAATTCAGTGGCTTAAACAACACAAAGTTATTATCTCACAGTTATTTGGGTCGGGAGTTTTGAATGGGTCTCATCAGACTAAAATCAAGGTATTCTACCTCAGAGGGACCTGGCTCTTCCTGAGTGAGTCCTCTTTACATAGGTCAGTACCTGCCTCTCTGCGCCTTCCCCAGAGCATCTCCCACCTTACAGCAAGAGAAAACCCCCCTTTTCCAGCACCCAGTCTGGGCTCAAGTCTGACCTTCCACAGTCAACATGGCCTTGGGTAGTTCTGTGTTCAAATTGTGACTTCACCTCTTCCTGGAGCCTTTATCCTCTCTGAGCCTTGATTTTGCTCAACTGTAAACTCATGCTAATAATACTTCTCTATGCATCAGAGAGAACACCTAATTTTGGATTAGAGATAAATTTGGTAGATTCCTTGGTATACAGTAGTCCTAGCTGACCAGGCCTCTGTATCATATAGCCCCATTCACACTGGGGTTGTGTGGCTGCAGCCCTCCCGGCCACTGGACTTTCCCACAGTCCACCACCGGAGTGGTCAGCTCCTGGCCCACAAGAGCCCTTCGGGGGACCCTGTCCCAGCACAGGTTTGTCTCGCATGGTCGGTGGCTGGGCAACACTGGTGGTTAAATACCTTGAATTGCTCCCTTGGATGGAGACACTATTTATTCCCACCTTACAGAGGATGAGGGCACAGAGAGTTTGGGACACTGGTCCAAGGTCACGCAGGTAGACGCAGAAGGTCCAGGATTCACATTCAGGTAATCTGGCTCCAGAGGCAGTTCTGTTAACCTTCCACTCCCCAGACTCAGGAGGAGGAACTCAACAGCATGGTCACTGGTGGTGTTTCTTGAATCCACTTGGCTGGGCTTTCAGCCACCTCGGGTTGTTCTGGAATTGGGGTCTCATAGCATTAGTTAGAGCAGGGATGAGCGAAGTATCTTGAAGCAGGATCTTGCTATGTTTCTGAGTTGCTGGACCGCCACCCCGCTGGCTGTTCCCCACCCAGAGAAGCCGCTGGACACTCAGTCCTTACTCAGAAAACCTTGATGTCCAGAGTCTAAGATTTGGTCTTCTTGGATGTCTCTGACATTCTTAGCTCCTTCTTGGGAACCCTCACAGATTTGGGGAGGAAGCGGGGGCACCCTCTCTGCTTTGATGGGAATGTGGTGCCCATGTGGCACAGCCTGCTGGGGGCCGTGGCGGAAGCCTGGAGGGAGCTTTGCTCAGCTGGCTCTCCCTCCAGGGCCCAGGCCTCCTGCTTGTCTCCTGAGGAAGTTCCCTGTGCTGTGTCGGCCAGGCTGGCTGGGCGGAGGGGAGCTGCGTTCTGCTGGGGTATTTTGTTAGGTTGTCCGGGTGGGAGCCTCTGGTCTGGGCTACACAGCGAGGGACCTTGGTGAGGATTTGAGCTGCTTGGGGTCCTGGGAGGAGGTGGTGGGCCCAGGCTGGGGTGAATGTGCTGTCTGCTGGGCAGTGGCTAGGATCAAGCGCTGAGCTCCGGTTTTACGGCTGGCTGGCCTGGTCGTGGGCTCTGACTCTTGGCTGAACCCTTCTTTGGGCTGTGCTAAGCATAGGGCTGGGCTATGGAACGCTCCATACCAAACTCCTTTAGCTGTTGGGATGGGCTGGTTGACAGGCCAGGCTGAGCTCTGGGCTTTGTGTGGGCTCCCCTGGATGGCTCTGGCCTGGCAGGGCTGGGCGGAATGGTCCTGCACGTCTGTGGATGAGCTGGCCTCCTGATCTGGTCTTGGGCTGGGTTGGGCAGGGAGTGGGGCTTGGCTAGTGCTGGCTGCACTGTTGTGATCTCTTTCCTGAGCAGAGATGACTTCTGGGCTCAGATTGATTTCCGGGCTGGACCGGGAGATATTTTCCACTGAGCTCCAGAAATCAAGGGCTTAGGTTCAGGTGTAAACGCTGTGCCCCAAGGAAGGTGGAGCAGTCTCATCTGGCCATCAAATACCTTATGAGAGCTTTGGGGACCATCCCATGCTGTTGCCTCCCCTCAGGAAGAATAGGGCTGCCCAGATCCTTGACCAAGTGAGGAAGGAGGTGGGAGGGGTCAATGGCCTCCTGCCTGCCGAGGGAGGGCGGGGATCAGTTGGGAGCTGATAAGCAGGCTTGTTGAGCTGGACCTTCTACTTCTACCTGTGTGAACTCGGACCAGTTATTCAACCCCTCTGTGCCCCCACTTGCCTCATCTGTAAGATGGGAATAAATAGAACCTCCCTCCGAGGATGGACGTTGGCTGGGTAGGAGTCATGTGTGCATGCATATATCTGTCTGCCCATCTGCCTCTGAGTCTCTGAGTGCTGGGATACAGGTCTGTGGGGGCAAAGGGACCCATCTTACTCAAACAGTTCTTCCGAGGTTGGCCACAGAGCTGATGTGATGAGAGAAGGCAGGGCCTTGTCCTTTCTGTCCTGAGAGACCTGCCCATAGTCACTGGTGTCACACCTCCCTGCCCAAGTCCCAACGCCTGCACAGAGCTCTAACCATCAGAGACTGCACAGACCCAGGGTGTAGTGGCCACGAACAGTATATGCTGCAGAAAAAAATGGACACCGGCTTTTATGCTGCTCCAGGCCTCTGGCCTTCATCTGGGCAGCACCCCTACCTGTTAGAACAGGGCATGGAAGCCCCCAGGCTGGAGTTCTGAACTAAGGAAGCCCAGGTGGGGGTGGACAAGAGCCAGACATGAGAACCCTCCTGGAATGGCCCCCAGGCCCCAGCTTATTCTGTTCCCCTCAAGGCAGCACCACCAGGGGTGGCCCTGTGCTGGGTTTTTCCATCAGGCTATATTTGTGTGTTGTCTCTGGGAAGGAAAAATGAATAAATCATTTAAAATTAAATTATAAAATTATCTTTTTTTTTTTGGTTTGTTCCACATGGCCCATGAACTAAGGTACAAAATGGAAGCCAAGCTGAAATGATGTGCACAGCTCATTTGCATGCAAATGTCAGTGTGTGTAAACAGACATCGGTGACGTAATAAACTACTTTCCACGGCGGATTGAAACCACTTTAAAAAGTACCCCCAATGCAGTCAGAACTGTGCCTACCCAGAGCCCTCTCAGCTGTGGATTTTTTTTGCTTTTTTTTTTTTTTTACTATATATATCTTTTATTGAAGTACAGTTGATTTACAATGTTGTGTCAATCTCTGCTGTACAGCAAAGTGACTCAGTTATACACATACAGACATTTAAAAAAATATTCTTGGTTTTAATTTCTGATGTTTTGGGGGGATGGATGGAGCTAAGGGGTCCATAGGACTTGTGCTTGTTTAAAGGCTGAAGATGGTGGGTAGACCTAGGATTTTCTAGAAAGGCCAAAATTTAGATGACTTTATTCTTTCAACAAAGAATAATAGATGATAATACACAGCTCCATGGACTTTATTATTATTACTTTTCCTCATAGAAATAAATACAAGCATTTGAAAATAAAACTGTCTTGATTTTAGAAATAGTTGCTGCCATATGGAAGATGAGGTGACATGGGTGAAGGGTCTGGTCACATATTTTTGCTGTCACGCTGGGAGGTGAGTCAGGGCAGGTCAGGAGGGATGAGGCCGATCAGCCATCCAGGGAGAGTTAGCATTTGAGAGCTGGTAATGGACACAGCACCTCCGAACCAATCTCCTCTCGTGTCAATGGGAAAAGGGAGGCCCAGGGTCACACAGAAAATTGGTGGCTATGTTGGGACTCAAACCCAGCTTTCCTGATTTCCAGCTCCATTTTTTCTCCTTCCTCTTCCCTGTGGCCCCGGGGAGCAGTGCTAATGGGCTGGGAGCAGTGGCTGGCCGTGGGTGCACCTAGGTGATGTGGATTTTAGCCACAGTGAGGTCAGAGGCCTGAGTTACGCCCTGTCCTTGGTGGAGGCAGGCTGGTGACATGAGAGCCCCTCCTCTAGACTGGGGTGCCCCCTTCACAATGGGCATTATCTGAATCCGTTAAGCATTCAGGTTGTTCCTGAATCAGCCGCTGATATTGGAGTCAGACAGTCCTGAGTTTGACATCTGGCTCCATCACTGGATGACTTTGGGCAAAGCAGCATCTTGGTGTTTCTATCTCTAAGGAGAGAATGATTACGCTTCCTGGTGCTCGGTCGGGATTTGCAGGAGGCAGACACTGAGATGGAGTTAGACGTGCAAGAGGTTCACAGGGGGAGGATGGCTGAGAAAGACAGAGGGGTAGGGAAAGCAGCATTGGGTAAGGAACGCCTTCTGGCCAAATGAGGGTCTGACACGTGTAAAAGGAAAGATGGAAGAAAGCAGAAGGGGGCAGGGAGTGCCTCTGACGAGACACAGGTACAGTCTTGGCCACCCCAATGGGATGCTCTGGGGTAAACATTCCCCATAGAGGAGCCCCATGTGGGCAGAAATGGCTGGGCACATGATGGGTGCTGCCCGGGAAGAGAGTGGCCTTGACTTGAATGCCATACATAGCAGATCCCAAGGGGGCTGCAACTGGAGGCTGTCAGCTGCCTGCTCTCCTTGGGTATCTGGCAAGTCCTTCTGCACAGGAAGGTCTGAGCAGCACACCTCCACGCTGCCCCAGTCCCTCACCTAGCGCTTGGCCTGGCCTGGAGAGACTGCTCAGGCATGATCCTTGTTTCCCTCACGGTCTCCAGGGGCAGCGGCCAGCTGCAGGGCTGCCTCGGGAGGCTCCCTGTGGCAAGAAAGGAAAAGTTCCTTGAGGGTGAAGCCAGCCCTCCTCCCCAAAGTTCACCATCACGCTAGACACACCCACCTTCTCTCTTTGGAGACATTCCAGAGGGTCCTTAAGGGACATCATAGTTCATGGGAAAAGCGGGGATCACCCGTCAGGAGATAAGGGTTCTCGTCCTGGCTCTATTGCCAATGTGGGTGTGACCTTGGACAATATCTTACACTCTTAGTATTTTTTTTTTTTTAGGGATTCACCAATAAGTGAGATCGTACAGTATTAGTATTTCTCTGTTTGACTAATTTCACTTAGCATAATGCCTTCAAGGTCCATCCATATTATTGCAAATAGCAAGATTTCCTCCTTTTCTTACGGCTGAAAAATATTCCCTTGTGTATTTATGCCACAGTTTCTTTATCTTTTCATCCATTGTGGAAACATCCATTAGATTGTTTCCATATCTTGGCTATTGTAAATAATGCTGCAATGAATATGGGGATGCAGATATCTTTTCAATTTAGTGTTTTTGTTTCCTTTGGTTAAATACTTAGAAGTGGGACTCCTGGGTCATATGATATTTCAGTTTTTAGTTTTTGAGGAACCTCCATACTGTTCTCCACAGTGGCTGCACCATTTACATTCCCACCAACAGTGCACGAGGGTTCCCTTTTCTCCACACCCTCCCCAATGCTTGTTATCTCATTTATTTATTTATTTTTTGATAATAGCCATTCTAAAAGGTGTGAGGTGATATCTCATTGTGGTTTTAATTTGCATTTCCCTGATGATTAGTGATGTTGAGCACCTTTCTATGTGCCTGTTGGCCATCTGTATGTCTTCTTTGGAAAGATGTCTATTCAGATCCTCTGCCTGTTTTTCAATCAAATTGTTTGTTTTTTTTTTGCTACTGAGTCGTATGGGTTCTTTATATATTTTTTGATATGAACCGCTTACCAGATGTATGATTTGTAAATATTTTCTCCCATTCTGTAGGTTGCCTTTTCATTTTGTTGATGGTTTCCTTTGCTTTTTAGTTTGGTGTAGTCCCACTTGTTTATTTTTGTTGTTATTCTTGTTGTTGCTGTTGCCTTTGCTTTTGGCATCAAATCCAAAAAATCGTCACCAAGACCGATGTCAAGGGGCTTACCATCTGTTTTCTTCTACTCTTAGCTTCTTCCTCTGGAGAATGGAGACAATAACTCCTGAGTGGTCTAGCTGTAGGACTGTGAGATAAGATAATGAGTGTGAGGATGCTTTACCAATGGGTGGAGGTGCTACAACTCTGTGAGCTGCTGAGATGCTAAATTTTGCAGAATCAGCAAAATTTCAGGCAGAATCAGCAAAATTTCAGGCAGAATCAGCACTATTTGGGAAAGAGGGAGCATCTAGAGTGAGGAGGGGGCGGGGTAGAGAAATGAGGCAAAAGCGCTGAAGAGTGGGCTTGGGTCTGGCAGGGGGCGCCCTTCCTGCTGGCTGAGGACCCTCGCCTTCATCCCGTGGCTGTGATCAATTGATTTTTCTGATGGTGCATCCAGATGGGTAAAAAACTTTGAGCAGGCTCCCCCAAAGTTTGTATATTGGTGATTTATAAGTGATACACGTATCCCTCAAGATAAAATACCCCCAAAAGCAATTAATAAGGAGTGAGACATAAACCAAACATAGATGGAATTGGTAGTCTTTTCTCTCCTCCTATGACGAGATCATCTGGAACACTCCGGGTGGTGTGGGGGAGGCCAGTGCTGGGAGCAATGTTGAACGTATCTAAGGAAAAGAATGACAGGGTCAGACACGTGCTTTTAAATGGATCGTGATGCATTGTGGAAGGCAGCCGGGGGCAGGGGGCCAGTGAGCAGACGGGTGATGCTGAAATGGCTGTGAAAGGTTTGCACGAGGACAGTGCAGCGGGGATGCAGGAGAGAGCGGGACTGGAGAGGAGTTGGAGAGACCGATGGGGTGTGGGGCGGCACGAGGGAGAGGTTCTTGGGCTGACCTGGTTTCTAGCTCGGGGCACTAAAAACTGAAGTGCAAGGACTTAAAGCCAGGACTCCCAACTCCAGTGGCCTCAGCACCAGCAGGAAGTGTGAACAAGTGGCTGGTACAGGATGTGAGGGAGGGGCGGGCCCATGAGGAACTGGTCACGTTCAGATGCTTTTGAAGCTCAGTGCAGCCAAAGAAAACTCATGGAGTTGAGCCTGCAGATTTTTGTGTCTTGGAAGCAGAGGAGATTTGGGGTGACTACAGCATGGCAGATAGTGAGGAGATGGCCTGGGGAGGGAGTAAGGTGGGTGCTTAATCAACATTATCTTCTGAGCCAGCACACCCTGCCCAGGTGACCAAGGTGCCCCTCTCCAGTTACCCCCACTCTCCATGTTGGCTCCTGGGCCACTGGCTCCTCCAAGGTTCTGCCTGCCCCAGCCTGGTCCCCTGCCCATCCCTGGACAGCATCTTGTCATAGCTGCTGCATCTTATCACTAAGCAAACCGGAGCTCAGGGAGGCTGAGCCCCTTACCCAAGGTCACCCGGGGACTCGGAGGCACTGCTGGGGCTCGGATGCAACCAGAACCACACCTGATCGTGGTCTGGGACTGTCCCTGACCCCGCTCTTGGCCGCCACACAGGACATGCCAGTGAGTTGGGGAACGACAGGAGGAGGCCACCCTCCCCATGAGAGAGGGGAAGGGACAGCAATGAGCAGAGAGGAGGGTGAGCTGAGCTGGGGGCCGGGGCTTTCCCAGCACCCCGGCTTTGCCAGCCGGCCCCTTCCACACCGGTCAGACCTGCCAGCCCCTGGGAGGCGCCCAACTCTGAGGGTGGAAACTGGTGGTCCTAGGCTAGATCTTGCTGTCTTTTAAAAAAATTGAGATAATTTCAAACTTGTTGCAACGGTAGTATAAACAATAGTATAACAACAGTAGTCCAAAGTATACAATTGTACAAAGACCAAGAGTTGCAACAATCATATAAAGGCCAGCTATTAACATTTTGCCGCATTTTACTTTCAAAATGTATGTATTTTTTTCCTTAACCAATTGAGAGTTAGTTGTAGACATCATACTCTTCACCCCTAAATATTTCAGACATCCCCTACCAAAGCACCCTTATCCAATTCAACTCTGATACAATCCTATTATCTAATATACAGACATATTTAAATTTTGCCGAGTATTTAATCCAAGACCATGTGCTGCATTGAGTTGTCCTGTCTCTTTACTTTTCTTTCATCTGGAACACAGTCTTTGTCTTTCTTCATCTTGATATTTTTGAGAAGCACAAGCCAGTTGTTTTGTAGAATATCCCTTAATTTGGGGTCGTCTGGTGTTTTCCAGATAGGTTATTGTGTTTCTGGCAGGAGTGATTCATAACTGATACTTTGTCTTCTGCTCCTAGTGTTTGAAAAAAATGGAACCCGTTGCAAATAAAAACCTGAGAGATTTTAGATATATTGTCTCCATTTCTGGATCCTCTCATGGACAAATAGCTATATTCTGGGCCCCTGGGCCTGGGATCCTACTGGAGCTGGTTTGGTGGGTGCCCTAGATGGGGCAGGAGCACTAGGGTGTCAGCCCCTCACCTGGCTTGTCCCCCTCATCTGGGTGAGCCCACCTGGCCAGGTAGGCCCTGTGTGTGACTCCTGATGGGACACTGTAGAGGCCTGTAGAGGGCCAGTGACTGACCTATGGTCTCACAGCTGGTCCAGGGGCCCTCTGGGCCTTCAGCGGCCCCCATTTTGTTAGTGTAATGACAAGTGGGTGGGTTCGGATTTTACTTATCAAGTTTTACTAACACAGGAATGGGGCATTGGCTCTTTTTGAACAACTGCAACCTGCTGGTGTGTAATTCTGGGAGGGGGGAAGGTGAGAATGTCCCTGGGTAGGATGGGGTGTCTCAGTCCCTTTCCAGCCCACCTCTCTCCCTATGCGGCTTCTCCCGCCCCCCCCCCCCCCCGGCCTTCTCGTTTTCTTGCTGTTTATCCCACTAGGTGAACGCTAGGTGGCAGTTGTCCCCCGTTAATAACCCAGAGAATCCCAGCGCTCAGGACGCTGACCACCTGCCCCCCCCCAGCACAGGCTGCCCAGGCGGCAAAGACCTGGATATCAGCCAGCCCAGTGGTTGTATGCTCTTTTCAGCCTTGGAATCCTTTCTTGTGATGCGATCTCCCCTCCACGCCCCACACACACTTAAAAAAAATTGGGATAGAATTCACATACCATAAAATTCCCCTCTTTTAAGTGTATAACTCAGTGGTTTTTAGTATATTCATAAGGTTGTGAAACCATCACCATTATTGAATTCCAGACATTTTCATTCTGATGAGATGGTATATGGAAGGCTTTGACTGGGGCAAAAAGCTATTGTACAGCCCACCTGGCACAGAGAGCTGTGAATTCTGGGGCCAGTCTGCCCCTTGGAGCCAAACGGTATTTGCTCTCCACCCCTCCCCAGGTTTCTGGCATCTGATGATGGAGGGGAAGGAGGGGAACTTGAGGTAAAGGGCTTTTTCCAGCATCTCCCTGTGGCATTTCCTCTCTCTGCGCCCAGAGCGAGTGAGAGAGCGAGAAAGAATCTCTGGAGGAGGTTGGGAGGGTTTTCTGGTTTACTCCCTGCTCCCACCCTTGCTAGGCCATTAAGTCAGCACTTGCGCTCTGGCCTTGCCATCGGGTCGGGGTGCAATGGGCCGGTGGGCTTGTTGGGAGAGCCTGGCATGACTGTTGTCTGTTTGTGGTCTGGAGAATTCCGCAGGTGTCAGCCTGGCTGGAGACACCCCCTCTCCTCTCCACTCTGCCCCCCTTCCCCTCAGTTCTCTGCAGCTCTGGGAGGAGACCTCAGGGTTTCTGTAGCTCCATGAGGGAGAAATGCTGGGTGCAGAGGAGAAGTTGGACCCAGAGCAAGCAGGCCAAAGGCCATCATGGTCAGAAAGGGGCTGGCAGCATAGCCCATTGGCTGACCCTCTCTAAGAGTAGTCTCCAAGGATGGAGGAGACTGGGTGAAGGTTTATACCACCCCAAGCAAACCATGCACACTGGACAAATGCAGTTAGCGTTCACTCAACAGTTCATGAGCTGGTTCCAACGTTCCCTCCAAGTTTAGTTGGGGCATTGACTAGTTCTGGCCAAGCGATGGCCACTTCTGGGCCAAAGCAGTGAAGACGGAGGTGCCTGCTCTCTCCCTCTCTCTTCTGCTTGAGCAACATCCAGACTGGGCAGCTCCCCATCGGAGGAGGATGGTCCCAGCCCTTCGGCCTGTGATGTGAGGGGAAGCGCTCCTTGCTGGGTGCCGTCTCCGGTGGTGGGGCTGGCCTCCTGCGGCTGCGGTCACTCCTTATCCTGACCGGTATCCCCAGCATCTATGCAGGGACCCCCACAGTGGACCCAAGCCCAGGTCAGAGCAGGATCCACCACCTGGGGTAGCCCATTTCCAAGACAACACCCCCCTTCTTCCTCTCACTGTCTCTCCTCCCCACCCCCAGCACAGCAGAGGGGCAGAGCCCCAGGGCCTAGAAGACCACCTTCTCTCCCCACTTCAAGACCCTTGGGAGGAAGCCTGTTCTCACCCGGGGAAGCAGAAAAGACATATTAACTGTGATCTGTGATTGAACTTTGGACTGAACTGGGTTTCTAGTAACCGGAAGTGCCTGGAACACTCTGGGATCCTCCGGGAAGTCCTTGAAGGGCAGGAAAGGGAGATTATTCCATGGAGCATGACGAGGGTGGCAACTGGAGACAAATGAGGCTGTTCCACGTTTGTTGCCCCTCCTCGATGGGACACTCCTTGTATTTCTTAGACGGGCTCCCAGGACACACGAAGATGATCTGGAGGGAGCAAGGCCGGCGTGGCGTGGAGGCGTGGAGCCCCCTGTCTGTGGCCCTCTCCTTGCCTCGCGTGCTGTGGCCTGAGGCTCCTTAGCGGGTGCTCTCGGGCTGTGTGGAGCATGGTTTGAAAACCGCTGAAGAAGCCCACCTCCCTCACTGTCCAGGAAGCTCACACCAAGGCAGCATCACGGCTTCTGCGTCAGATGGTGCCCAACGGCCTCAGGGATCCAAGCGCCGAGGACGGATGAAGCCAAGCCTCTCTCTCCACCCACCAGCTGTGCCGTGTCCTCCAAAGCCACAGAGGAAGGTGTCAGGATGGCTGTGACCGAGGTCAATGCCCCCCTCCATCCCTAGAGCTGATGCTGGAATCCCACCATTAGTGAATCAGTGACATCCAAGTCACATAGGTCGAGTCGCCTGCACTTAACATCTGGATGACTAACATCTGCTTTCTGTCTGTTTCTTGGATCTTCTGCTAAGATTCAGTCCCTGCCCCAGAGGAATTTAGAGCTTGGGACGGGGAAGGTAGAGAAACTTGCACACACACAGACGCACACAAAGGGACACACACAGAGTGGTGAGTGAAGTGCTAGGCTGGGGTCTAGGTCCTGCTCCTGGGCTAGAGAGGGCCTGGGGAGACATCACCCACCCCGTATGAGGCCTGCACCCAGTCCCCGTGAGGTGGGGTGGTGGGGGTCCCTGCAGGCCGGGTAGAGGGAGAATCCTGACTGTGGTCAAGCACAGAAACACAGTCGACTCTGAAGGAGCCCAGCTGAGCTCCAGAAGCCTGGAGCGCTTAAGCAGGCTGGAGACCCTGGCCACCGTTGGAGGTGGGGAACTGGAAAGTGTGCGAGTTCGTCACGAGCATGCCTTCTGAGTGCTGGCGGGTCAGACTGCAGTCCGGGATGGAGACCCTTGTTTGCACTAACCAGAGAGCCTTGTCTGACTTTGGCAGAATTAAACAGTGACTTACTAATGATAGAACTGGTACAAGGAGCATCAACTACAAAGTGAAACTCACTTTAGTCTACCTGTATTTCACTGTACATAACTGTCTCTAGGTTGAATGGTGGAGGTTACAAAGTATATTTGCGCACTATAAATCATTCTGTTTTAGTTTTAGTGAGAAGAGGGCCCGACGAGGAAGCAGCCTAACATTTGAGCCACGTCAGAATCACCCGGAGAGCTTGTTAAAACTAGGAATGCTGGTCCCACCCCAGAGTTTCTGATTCAGTGGGTCTTGGGTGGGGTGCCAGGAATTGATTACATTTTCAGTATGTTTCCAGCTGGGGCTGGTGCTGCTGGACCGAGGAGCACATTTGAGGGCCCCTGGATTAGACGATCTGGAGGCTGGAGGCTCAGAAGTGGGCTGGGCTGGGGTTGGGGAGAAAGGAAGGGTGAGCGGTCGGGGCAGGGATGGTGGGCAACATGGTCATATCCCATTGCTGTCTGTGGGGGCCAGTGTATGGAAGGGGCGGGGCACCTACAACAGGTGGCCAGCATCGCCGTGACCACTGCCATCTGCTGAGGTCTTGCCATTGGCCAGGCACGGTGCTAAGTGCACCCTTGATGTGACCTGTGGGGCTCCTGTGCACCCATTTGAAAACTGGGGGTGGTGGTCATTGCACTGCTTACCTCCCAGGGTCCCCAGGAGGATTAAGTGTGACTCTGCAGCTAGGCTTATATACTTAACAAATGGCAGAATGAACAACAAACAGGAAGCGTGGCATCATGGGGGCAGAGGCCATTCCTAAGAGTTTCCTTCCCCCGAGAAAGGTGTCTAACTCTGCGCCGTTACCTTCTGTAGAAGGCAGGATGATGGCCTCCAGAGACGTCCTTGTCCTAATCCCCAGAACCTGTGGATATGGTAGCTTGTGTGGCAGAAGGGACTTTGCAGATGTGAGACTGAGATGGAGAGATTGTCTTGAATTATTCATGTGGGCTCAATGTACTCATACATTTCTTATAACGGAAAGAAGGAGGCAGAGGAATTGGAGACAGAGAAAGAGGTGTGATGACAGAAGCAGATTCAGAGCCAGAGAGAGGGATGGGGGGCGGGGCGGGATTTGAAGATGCTACGCTGTTGGCTTTGAAGATGGAGGAGGGGGCCATGAGCCCAGGAATGCAGGTGGCTTCTAGAAGTTGTAAAACCAAGGAGACAAGTTCTCTTCTAGAGCCTCCAGAAGGAACCAGCCCTGCTGATGTCTTGGTGTCTGGCCTCCAGAACTGTCAGAGAACAGCTTTGTATTGGTTTACACTCCCTCGGTAGTTATTTGTTACAGCAACAGCAGGAAGGGAAACCTCTCATTCCCTCTGTTCTCCCACCTTCATCCAATGTTCATTCTCTTTCTGGAAGTCTCTGTTGAAATGTCACTTCCTCAGGGAAGCCTCTCTGATCTCCCCCACCAGATAGCCCTCGTAGCTCCGTGGATGATTTCAAAGAACAATGTCACAATTGTAAAATTACGTAAACCTTTGCGTCAAGACTGGTTAATGTTTTCTCGCTGGTTCCAGTCTCAGCTCCAAGGGGTCGTGACCGTCTTCTTCACAGATGCGTCTCAGCACTGAACACATCAGCTGGACTCCACAGAGGCTCAGAGAATGTTTGTGAAATGGGGAAATAAACTAACTTCCACTGTATCTACTCTTACCGTGGGCCAGGCCTTGCTGGCTGAAAATGAAGTGTATCTGTGTGAGGGGATCACCCAGACACGCCCCCCTCCCACTCGTAGTGGAAGGGGGAGAATAACATAAAATACAGAAAACTGTTAATTCACAGTTTCGATAGTCAAATCCAGAGAGACAGAAAGTGGAGTGGTGGGTGCCAGGGGCTGGGGGAGGGGGATGGGGAGTTTGTGTTTAATGGGGACAGAGTCTCAGTTTGGGAAGATGAAAAAGCTCTGGAGACGGATGGTGGAGATGGTCACACAGCAACGTGACTGTACTTATGCCACTGAACTGTGCAATTAAAAATGGTTAAGATGGTAGGGGCTTCCCTGGTGGCAGAATGGTTGGGAGTCCGCCTGCCAATGCAGGGGATACGGGTTTGAGCCCTGGTCCGGGAAGATCCCACATGCCGCGGAGCAACGAAGCCCGTGCGCCACAGCTACTGAGCCTGCATTCTGGAGCCCATGAGCCAGAACTACTGAGCCCACGTGCCACAACTACTGAAGCCCACATGCCTAGAGCCCGTGCTCCGCAACAAGAGAAGCCACCGCAATGAGAAGCCCGCGCACCACAACGAAGAGTAGCCCCTGCTCGCCACAACTAGAGAAAACCCAGTCAGCAATGAAGACCCCATGCAGGCAAAAATAAATAAATTAATTTAAAAAATGGTTAAGATGGTAAATTTTATGTTATGTGTATTTTGCCGCAATTAAAAAAAATCCCCTGTATCTAAATAAAACTGCCTCCACAGAACCCACCATTCACATCGATGTGTTCAAAATCATTCACTGAAAAAAAATTTACAGTTTCGGATGATGCTGGGAGAAAATTAAGAAAGTTCCAGTCTAGTTAAAGATGAAGAACCAAGTGCCTTATGGGACCTGGAGTCCCGAGATTCAGTTGGAGGGTGTGATCCCTGCAGGCAGATGCATTTCTGGGACGTGGGGGACCTTAGAGGGCTTCAGGGGAGGTGACCCTGTAGCTGCACCTTGAAGAGGGGGTGGTTGAAAGCTGGACAGAGGGGTGTGCAGGGCCTCCTGCGCTGCGAGCAGGGATTCTGAGGGGTCCCTGCCAGGGGAAATTCTGCTCACAAGAGGTTTATTTATCTCATTTGATTAGAAGGAGTTCCCCTCGGGGGCAGTGCCACTATTTCAGCTGGAGGACTCCAGGGCTCCACAAGAGCGGGGATCCAGGGCTGAGATCCCCCTGCATGGTAGGACGCCTGAAATCCTCTGGGAGGACCGCTGGCCTCGGGGGGGGGGCGCGCTGGCTGGGGTGGCTGAGCCGGGCGGCAGACCTGGGGGTCCAGGCTGGACAGGCACCGGTGGCCTGAGTGGGAGCGCTCATGACGGCCACCAGGTGTCTCTCTTGATTCGTGGAAGACGTTTGCAGGCTCCTGTGCTCAGCCTGTCTGCAGCTGGGGGAGGCCTCAGAATGCGTGGTCTTTGGCGCCTTGGTGGTGGGGTGGGAATGAGAGCTCGGCTCTCTGTTTAGCTGGGCACCCACACCTGACGGTGCTCCTCCCCACCCCCCAACCCCGTCACTCGGGACCCTGAGCAGGGCGGCCCCCATCAGCGTCATCGTTTCCCGCCTGGCCCGGTTTTGGCTGGTAGTCTGGGCGGCTGGCACTGCATCCCTTGCTTTGGTGGGGAGGATTAAAGGGGGTTGCATGTGCAGGCTGCGGCGCCCGGGGCTGGCACAGGTCAAGGCTCAGGTCGTGGTCATCAGGGGAACAGTGGGCATCAGGGGATCCTGAAGTAGAGAGGGCCAGAGTGACACATCTGGCCTCAGCTGGGAACATGAGCTTTGGAAGGTGCGGATCTTTCTGGTACGTCCACGGTTGAAAGAATAAGTGACCAACTCTGCAGGAGCGTTGCGGTGCAGCCGGGCAGAGGGTGGGTCAGCGGTTTTTCGGTCTATATCCTCCTGGAAGGGGCTGGGATGGCCCCTCCAGAGCCCTTCTCCCCCTGCCTGCCCTCATCAGGAAGGCTCAGCTCCTAGGTCCAGATTCCAGGCCTCAAGGAACCAGTGGGGAGAATGTCGGAGACCCAGGCCCTTCCGTTTCCCCTCGTGTCTCCTCCCCCTACCCCAGCAGATCCGCTTCGGAGGGCAGACAGGGAGGCAGTGTCTGTTCCTTTCTGTTCTAGAAAGACTCACTATTAGTCTGCCCCACTATGCAAGACAGAATAGTCCAGCAGCACTTTGTCTGTGTATTCAGCCCACATTCACTGAGGGCCTACTGTGTGCCAGGCACCCTTCTAAGTGTTGGGAACCCAGCAGTAAACCAGACAGACACAGGATCAGCTCACAAGGAGTTTGTAGCCGAGATTAAACCAGTAGACCAATAAATGGACCAGTGTTTTTCAGATGGTGACAGCATGTTCCTTCTAAACTGTTGATGATAATAAGGGTCTCACGGTCATAGGCCTCACACTCTGTGTGAATAGATGTTCCTGGCGGGACCCTGCAGGGCCACCATTCCAGCCTGAGGACACCAGGGCTCCCCGCGGGTAGCCTTCCAGGACGGAGATCCCCACCTGCAGAGAAGCGGGTTGGCTCACGCCTGTAGGACTTCTGAGCATCGTTCTGGGGAGACCGCTGGCCTCTTGAAATCCTTTGCCTCCCACAGGGAGGCCTCAATGCCCCTGGATGGTCTCTTTTCTTTCTAGAAAGCAGCTCTGTGGGCGAGACCCGTCCCTTCTGAGCTGCAATGTGGAGATGCCGGGAGAACAGGGCTTGGGCTCTGATCTGTGTCATTTCCTCTGAGACAAGGGCCCTGGTGGCCAGCTTAGCTCTGGGTGACCTGCTCGTCCTCAGTGGGGGATCCGCCCCCTCAGCTGGTTTTGAGGCGGGATGTCTGCACAGGCAGGTTTGCTCAGGCCAGTCCCTGTGTACAGCTGCTGTCCCTGTGGAGTTACTTATTCACAGTGTCCCCTTCCCTTTCAGCTGTGTCCCCGTTTGGTTGAGAACTTCAGTCGCCACCCTCTTCTATGCAATGTTTGACTCGGATGACTCTTTCTTTCTGAGGTCAGAACCTTCCGTTTATCCCTGGGGGATGGTTGGCAAATGCCTTCCCTTAGCCTCGAGACAGACAGGAGAAAAATGAGCAAAACACGTTCTGTCGGAGGAAGTGCTGAGTTCTTCCCCTTTTCTCGAGATGAAACAATAATGATCCTAATCAAAATAGAGGACATGGTCTATTGGCAACATTTGGTCAGGCTCTGTGCTGGGCACTGGGGAGACGTCCCTGTCCTCGGGGTCTCAGGGTGGAGCGGAGGACACTGAGAAGTAAATCGATGAGGACAGGGCTGGTATGGAGGGCGTCCCAGGCTGCTGTGGGGACCGAGGCAGGGGTCTCACTTAGCCCAGCAGGGGATCTCATGGTCCTGCAGGGACCCAGAGAAGCGGGGGGTTACCAAACAACCCTCTGAGACAGCACATGCCAAGTGCTATGGGGGCTGAGGGGGGAGAGCAACCAACTCATACTGCGGGTGAGGGAGGATTTCTAGAAGCAGGGTGAGGGCATTCCTGGCAGAGGGCACCGCCTGTGCAAAGGCCTGGTGGTGGGAGCTGTGACTCAGGACAGTGGGGCGTCGATCGCCAGTGGGGACACGGGGAGACGCTCTGAAGGGGTGACCCGGGCCCCAGTAGTGAGGGGCTCTGTGTGCCCGATTGGTGATTCTGCCCTTTCCCTGGAAAGCTGTGGGCAAGGGGGGCACTCACTACCCCTCCTCCCAGGGGACACACGCGTGGGCCTGGAGCGGGTCTGGTTCTCAAGAATCTTATGCCACATAGCAAGAGGGCAGCCCCGGTGAGGAGGTGAGAGGAGTGTGGTACCCATGAGCTGAGACACAGTGGATGGGGCCCCTTGAAGGTGGTCTCAGTCCCCGTGTGAGGGTCACTGCTGGGGCAGGAGTGGCACCGAGGGTTGGCCGAGGCTTAGCAAAGATTCTGCACACAATGGGTGTCTCCCACACAAGGCAACTTATCTTCACTTAGTGAACATTCAGGACTGTGTGTGTGTACCAGAGACCCGGTCCCAGGATGCTGAGACGTGGGCAGGACAAGCTGAGTGTGGGGTCATCCCAGCCCTGAGAGATGCACCCCAGAGGCAGCCAAGGTGACCCAGGAGGGCGCCGAGCTGGGGGTCAGATGACCAAGTTTTAGGCTTGGGCTCAGCTTTCCTGCCACTCTGTTGGGTTCAGCACTGCCCTCTTCAGAATCTGTTTTTTTTTATCCTTCATTGTAAATTATTCTTCCTAATGATATTTTCTCCATGACCCAAGAAACTGGGATACTAAGAGAACTTTGGGCTTTTCTGTGGGGGCAGGAGCAAAAGAGGGAAGGATGTCCTGGAAAGGGGGTACTTAATGGCAAGCAGAAGGCAAAGTTCACGAGCATCCCAGTTTTGCTGGCTCCCTGGAATGGTATCGGGTCAGGGAGCAGCAGAGCTGGAAGGGAGCTTATCCAATCCTCCCATTTTACAGATGAGAAACCGAGGACCAGAGATGGGTGCAAATTGCTTAGGTCAGGACTCTTCTCCCTTGAGTTGTGCCTCTTCCCTGCTCCTATGGGGCTATCAGGCTCTGTGCTTGGATATACTGAGAAGCAGGGTAAGGAGGGAACCTAGGATCCCTCAGACTGAAAGAAGCTTCTGGAAACCCTCCGAGTATGGCATTCTGGGTGTGGGGAAGGCTCCAGGCTGGCTGGACTGCAGGGAGACAGCAGCCTGCCAAGCTGGCAGGCAGCAGATGACAGGCCTCCGAGCCTCAGTTTCCTTGTCTGTAAAAGAAGCCAGTTGGTCTGGAAAATAGTGGAGGCCCTCCTCCCTCTGGTTCACTCCCTGTGCTTCTTTGATCCAGAATCACCATCCACTCTGGAGTAAAGGAACCCCACTTTTCTGTTGGCTTGTCTACTGCTCACGTCTGCATACCAGCCGGAAGAAATTTGAGCCTATCTGGAACTCTCTCCCACCAGCACTGTTTATTTTCTGATCTATTTCCAGCTAAGGATTCCATGTGCCAGTGAGAGTGGTTTCCGGTACTGTGTAGACAGGACCTATGTGTATTTTCCGCGCACGTCTTCCAAGGCTGACGTACGTCTTCCACACATCTGACTTCCATGTGGCCTGAGCTCTTCATGCGAATTTGGGCAGATCAGTTAGTATCTTGCATTTTCCAGGGTCTTCGTGGACTGATGCTTCCAGCTCCTGGGAGGGAGTCAAAGGGGAATATGTGTGTGAATGGTGTGTGCAGGCATGTGTGCGTGTGGGGCATGGTGTGTGCAGGCATGTGTGTGTGTGTGTGTGCTCTGTGCGTGTGTGTACACGTGCACGGGCGTACGTGCATGTGAGATGGAGGTGGGGTGGGCCTCCTGGGAGGGCAGGGGGAGGGCACCTGCAAACTCAGTATGTCTCCCTTGACTGTCTCTAGGCAGATTCTATTGATGTTAGTACTTGCAACCAGCCCCTAGGGGGCTTCATGTTTGGATGGAAGGGAAGCTGGCACTGTGGGAAACATAGAGCTTGGCCCTTGAAATCAGACACTTGGGAGGCACTTGACATTTTCTTAGGGATTCAGGAGGTTTTGTGTGTCTGGGATGAGTGGAACACGATCTCCAGGCTCCCAGTTAGGAAGTGCAGCAGGCCTGGGTTCCGGCTTTTTCTCAGTAGCCCCCATCCCTGTTCAGAGCCTGCTCTGCAGGCTTTGAGGCCCTGGCTGGCACGGTATGTGGAGGGCAGGGGCCCGTAAGTGCAGAGGTTGCTGCCAAAGGGGCTTCTGGAGGCAGCTAGAGGCATTTCACATCAGCAAGACTAGGAGAGCTTGGCCTTGCCAGAGGCAAGGCCGTAGCGTGCAGCTGGGGTGATGCAAACATGATGGTGTGGAAAACAAGGTACAGCTAAATGCAAGATGCTTGTGATAGTCAATGTTAATACGCTCACTCAGGGTGATTAATTTTGCAACGGCTGAATCTCACCAATGTACTTCCATCTATGGCTAATGGGACATTTGCGAGCTGCATACTTTCATTAGTGACCACTTCTCCCAACTATCTGCTCTGAGAACTTGCAAAATGGTTTCTCGGAAGTCGTCTCAATAAACAGTGGAGTCAAGAGGCAGGAATTCAGGGGCTGCTGGTGTTTCCACGTGTCTGCGGGAGGGTGGAGTTGGCAGTTTCTCCTGGTGGCACAGAGCCCGACTTGGAGCTGCTTGCCCGGGGGTAAGCCCAGGGCCTGTCATGCACTGTCTGATCTTGGTTAAATTCTGTAGTCTCACTGTTGTACGTTTTTTTGATCTATAAAATGGATCTAACCACAAGTCTTCTGTTATTTTTGTTGAACGGGCCTTGTGAAGAGTAAATGAGTTAGTGCATGAGAAGAGAAGGGTTTAGTTTAGTGTCATCCCATGGTGAAGGCTCTGTGAATGCTGGCTATTATTATTAGCTCTTACTTTTTTACTGATTTATTCATTTCCCATCTCGTTCCAAAAATACCTGAGGCAGCTTAGCGAACAAAAACAACACGTTAAAGTAGAAAGTAAAGAGAAGAATGCATCAGGATAAAGGGAGAATAAAAGTAGAAGAGAAAGAGAGGCCAGAATGAAAATTATAATATGTAGGGATACAAGCTATAAGGTCCGATAGTTTTACTAAGGTGGGAGCCAAGGGGAGGGCACTGCTAATTGGCCCTAAGTATCCTCGCGGTCAAAGCAAGAAAGAAGAGTCACCAGGTGTGTGTGCCTGGCGGTTGAGAGGACTTCAGTGCCTGTGTAAGGACACTTAGCAGAAGTAGGGTGAAAGTTTGGCCCCTGGGCCAGAAGTGGTGGCTGGTGGAGGCCCAGACCCAGGGGAGAAAGGAAGCTGGCAGGGGTGTCCCCACACGGTTCCAGTTTGATGATTTGTCACCCTGAGATTTAGCCAAACCCAGTGTGTATTCTCTGCTGGTTCCACCTCTAAGGATTCAGTTTGTTCCCGAATGTTGCTCTTAAGTCCTGAACCCGGACACCTTTGAAATGATTCCTTTGAGCCTTAGTTGGGCTAGTTTAAGGAGCGGGATTTAAAGATCTCCTCCTTACCACCTGCAGGAAAGGCACCATCATTTGGGGATGCCCCAGATCATTTAGTTTTCATTGAATTTTGATCATCATCACCATCACCACCACCATCATCATCATCACCATCATCATCATCACCATCATCATCATCATCATCATCATTATCATCATCGTCTCTAACTTTACTAAGCACCTTTTATGGTCAGTTTGCAGATATGATTCAACCATTCTACAGATATTTGTTGGCCCTAATATGAGCCCAGCACTGTCTGAAGTGCTAGGAATATAGCGATGGACCAGACGGTCCAAGTACCTGCATTATGGAGATTACTGTCTAGTAGGGAAACAGACAACAGAAGGCTGAACAAGAAATGTATAATATATTATCAGGTGAGGATTAGTACTGGATTAGGGGCCACCCTAAGAGCCTAATTTTAACTTAATTACTCTTTAAAACCCTGTCTCCAAATACAATCACATTCTGAGTTACTGGAGGGTTAGAACTTCAGCATATGAATTTGGTGGGGGACACAATTCAGCCCATAACAGTAGGGCTCAATAAATAGTGAATGAATGAATGAGGTGAGTCATAGGCAGATTTAGATGTTCATTTTTGTGTGCCGAGGGACCAAGTGAAGGGGGTCTGGGCATCTCCGTTGTAAACAGGAGGGAGAGGCCAGGGGGACGGCTTGGGATAATTCTCCATGTGACACTCATTCCTTATTGGGGCTCTTCCCTGCTGTCTCCTTCTGTTATATGTGACATCCCGACTGGGAACACGTGAAACAACAGCTGATGCTGTCAGTGGGACAGCCGCCTCTCTGCCATGCTCACGGTGGTACCTGCCAACACTGATGACATGCCAGCCTTGGCGGTGACATTGATCCTATTCCTGCAAGAGCAGAGAAAGGAGCACGGGAACAGGGAGATGGCTTCCCTTTCATATGGCTTCATTGTCATAAGCAATGACAGGGCTACAGCATTTCATACCAGACTAATTTTAGTTTAATCTTTAAGAGCGAGAGAGGAAAAGCAAAATTCTGTAAGAAGCTTTTATGGGGAGCCATGAAGTCATTAACAGGTTGGATGTCAGCAGTTATTTACTTTCTTTCTCTATTCCCTTTCTTAAAAGAAATGGGAAAGTGTTTATTTTGCTCCATGAAAATGATGTTTCCACTGAGATAAGAAATGGATAGAGGAGACTGACCCTGGTGGGGTCAGCCAGAATAGACACTTCATAGCAGTTCAATAACTTCGGCTAAAATGACTCTCTATTTTGGGCTGGGAAATGGGTCTCAGTTTTTGTTGCTCTAAACACTTTATACAACATAAGAAGTAATATACAAAGCCTAGGGAATGAGGCATTTTCCAATAAACCTGGCTGATGATGTGGATGGAGGGCCACCTGGAAAGAGGGAAATCACTTCACCCCTTGCTAGGTGTTCCACAAGGAAGAAAAGCTCTAAAGACAAAGAAGGCCTGGATCTGAAAGGAAATGTACTTGAACTTCTGTACATTAGGCTTGGCTGTAAACACATTGGTTGATTCTTTCATGCACTATAAGCTGGGGAAGAATTTTGGATGGTGATGATGGTAGTGGTGGGATGATGGTAGTGGTGGGGTTAGTGGTGGGAATTTTGGATGGTGATGATGGTAGTGGTGGCTCCTCCTAGAGGGTCCCGGCAATTTGAGCCAATGGATTTAGCAGGAGGAAATGCCAGAAACAGAGTAAGGCCCAGCTGAGACCCAAGAAAGGCCAAATAGGAAATTACTTGTTGGGAAATCAGATTTTGGAGGTGCTGGTTGGAGGAAGGCATGGGCAGGCCTGCCAAATATGGTTATGAGGTTTGTGCATTGAACAAAGGCAGCAGGCAGAGGGGTGGATGAATTCCAGTGTGCATTTTGCTGGCCAAGTCATGCACCCTGACACAGGCCTCCTTCTACCCAGAGGAAGGGTAGCTTTTTCTGTGCATGATGGTTCCTTCTACAAGCAGGCTATGTGTAGAGAGTGCTTGTTCTAACAAGAAGGAGTGTGCTTATCTAATTTGCACAAGGATGTTGTATAGGTTGGTAGGGTTCTGGCATGTGGGCCAAAGTACTTGAACACTGGGAGACAAGGGTGAGACGGTCCACACCCCAGGACCCAGAAGATGCACTGCTCCCCTGAGACAGCAATGATGCTCCTTTTCCAAGGCAGCATCATGACTGTCTTGAATGACCACCAAACTCGTTTTGGGGTCTCTGGCTTTCTGGTGTGTCATGCTGTTCTTTGGGGATGAAATACTGGTAATTAAAAAATTTTTTAAATTTAATGGAGCTAAAAACATAAAATTTACTGTCTTAATACCATTACCTTGTGATTGAGCTTTGGCAAAACTTTGACAGCAAGAATAGGTCTTTCTCTATGAAAGACTTTTGAAATAAGTGGCCTAGTGGCTCATCCATGGGTTGGAGGGAGCTGTTAGGGGTTCTCCGAGGAGTCATAAAAGGGGGGAACGAAACCCAGACGGCAGGAAGTGTAAAAAATTAATTAACAGAAACCTTAATTAGATAGAGTTAGGAGACCAGAAGGGGGAGCTCTCACACCGTGACAATAGCAGAGCCCAACAGGAAGGGGAAATACTCCCTTTTCTTGCCTGGCAAGAGCGCAGCCAATGAGAGACAGTCACGACACAGCCAAGGAAATGCCATGGACTCTTTGCTAACTGTAGCCCTCCCAACTTCCCTTCCCCTTTATAAAAGAGTTCTCCTCTCCATTTTTGCTGGGAACTTGAATGTGACTCACTAGGGTTGCAGACCCTGAATTACAACTCTTTGTTGATCCCAAATAAAGTTTTTTTTTTTTCTTTTTCTGGAGAAATAACTGGCAGTCAATTTGTTTAAACTCAACATTTTGGTGACCCATACAGGGATCCAGATAAGACCCCCCAGGATTCTGAGGCCAGCGAGCAAACAGGTGCAGTACCGACACTTATCCCGTTGTTGCTCACTGCTTTTCTCGCTGACCCTGGAGTTTGAGGGTAAGTTTTTCTTTTGGATCCGAGCTTCTGCCCTCCTTGCATTTTGAAGCTCTCCACGTTTTATTTGGGATCTATTTTAAGGTTTCATCCCTTCTGGTTAAGGGCTTGTTCTGAATGTAAGTTTTGGCCTGATTTTGAAATCAGGCTGTCCCAACTGGATCTGGCCAGCCTTTGGCCCATTCCTTTGGGAACAGGGGCTGTTTTGTTGGAACTGTGCCGGTTCAGCCTTGGCCCAATTTGTTCGGAATAGGGGCTGTTCTATTGGAACCGTGTTGAGCAGTTTTCCGCCTGACTCTTCTGGGGCCAGACTGTTCCCTTAGAACTGGCTGGTGTTAGGCCTTCAGGCTATTTGAGCTATTTGAGCTGCAGGTTATTTGAGCTATTTGAGCTGTTTGAGCTGTTTAGGCTGTTTGAAAATTGTTCTTTTACTCTAGAGAAAAACCTCTGAGAAATGGGATCCCAGTTATCTAAATATTTTGAGGGTGCCCCCCGCCATAGGAACCCTGGCTGGTCTTATGTTTGAAAACCACAGTCCTTCCTCACGTGCATTTCTAACTAAGTGGACTGAGCTGACCAAAAGCAATTTAGAACATCAATGGCCATTATGGGGAACTTTTGAAATCCCCAAACTTACTTTTCTTAAAGCCGAATTGGACAACCACAGCTCTAAAATTTCCCAAATTGAATGGAATGCCTATTTTGATTGGTGTTTTGAAACTTCCAAATGTTATCAGGGGCCTGAAATTGCCTCTCTGCAAAATAAGATTTTAAGATTAACTCAGGCAAACAAATGGTTAAAGAAAGAAAAAATGGCATCCGAAGCCTCAGGCTCTTCTTCCTTGGCTTCTTTGTCTCAGGCTCTGCCTCTAGCACCATCTTGTCTCTCTCCCTTGGCTCCGCATGGTCAGGCCCCACCTCCAGCACCATCTTCCTCCTTCCCTTCTATGCCTTCTACACCTCTGCTACACCCTCAGTTCCCCCTTACTAATTCTCTCTCCAAACTTCCCCTTTCCTCTGAACTTATCAGAGCTGTCCCTTTAAAATTAAGCCTTTTGAGGATCCACAAGCTAAACCCTTTATTTCCTGTACTCTCTGGACTAAAGCTAACCTGTGAGCCATGGTCAGAGATTTTCCCAGAGTAACCGAAGATCCTCACAGATTTGCTGAGGAATTTAATATAGTCATTCAGACTTATCAACCTGGTTTCTCCCACTTACGTCAGCTAGTTTATATGCTTGTCAGTGAAGACCCAGCATTGGATGAAAACCACTAATTGGGAAAATTCTGAAAGGGCTCTAGAATTGCAACCAGGAGACCAGCCTGTAATAATTGATTTACACTGTGCATTCTTTAGTATTCCGGTTGTTGAAGCTAAGAAATGCCTTTTTTCCTTCACTTGGGAAGACAAACAATTCACCTGGACAGTAAAGCCTCAGGGTTTTACTCAGAGTCCTTCTTACTTCTCACAAATCCTGAAGGCTGATCTGGATGATATAAAGTTCCCTAGAGGTCCTACTCTGTTGCAATATGTGGATGATTTGCTTCTTTGCTCTCCTTCTCAAACCTCCTCACAGGAGGATAGCATCCACCTGCTAAAGATTTTAGCCTTAAGGTCACCAAGAAAAAAACTGCAGCTTGCCCAAACCCAGGTTTGATATTTAAGGCATCTGATATCAGAATAAGTGCTACATCTCAACTCAAACAGGCTTCATGGTGTCCTAAATTTCCTGAAACCCAAAACTAAGCACCAACTGTGAGGTTTTCTTGGGCTAGTTTGTTATTGCTAAAATTGGATTGCAAATTTCTCTCTTATGGCCAAACCTCTGTATGTTTTACTGGAGAATAACAACCTTGACCCAATTTTATGAGAAGAACCAGACAACATAGCCTTTAAGACCTTAAAGGAGAGTTTGATGAACACACCTGTCCTTGAGCATCTCAATGATCAGATTCCCTTTTTCCATTTTGTATATGAAAATGAAGGGAATACCCTTGGGGTACTCACCCAAAAAACACAGGGACCACCATTGAGCCATATAGCTGGAACTGGACCCTGTGGCATGGGGACATCCCCTTGCCTTAGAGCCATTATTGCCACTGCTCTTTTGGTTAAGACCACCAAGAAAATCTCTGTGGGATTCTCTTGAATCAGTTTTGTACCTCATGCAGTAGAAGACCCCCTGAATTCTCACCACGCTCAACATTTCTGACAGCTGCTTCCTCTCTGACGAAGTTCTTTTGTTGGTTCCTCCTCACATAATTCTTTCTGCACTGCAGTAACCTTAACCCTGCTACTACTCTTCCCTCTGTCTCTGATGAAGTCCCTCGCGACTGCTTAACACTCTTGACTCCTGGTGAAAATCTGTAGGAAACTCCTTTAGCAGACAGACTTCTGCCTCTTCTGTGGCTAAAGTCCTTTTGGAAAAAGATTATCCCTACCTGGGGAACTCCTCTCGAACTTCACAGTGATCAAGGAACTCATTTTCCTGGTCAGATACTTTGACACATCTGTGCTGTTTGGCTGGTTTTACAACACTTCCATTGGGCTGACCACCTTCAATCCTCTGGGTTAGTCGAATGCACCAACAGCATTATTAAGACTCATTTGGAAAAATTTGTAGAGGTCCTCAAAATACCTTGGCCAAAAGCATTGTCATTGGTCCTTCTAAATCTCAGATCCACCCCTTTTGGAACTCATAAACTCTTACTCTCTAAGATAGTCACAGGATGCTCAATGCACTTGGCTGCTGCCTCTTTTGATCCACAACTGATAGAAGGAGAGGTACTCCAGTGTTGCTAAGGTCTAAATGGGTCTAATAAAAATAACCACTTTTTGGTAGAGCAATTTTTTCACAGTGTGCTCTTGGGAGACGAAGACCTTGAGCATCACACCTTTTGATGTGTGATGTGAGATTTTTGTCTATTGGAAAAGACACCTCCAGAAGGATGCTCTTTCAACCTTTTTGGAAGTGGCCCTATCAGGTAATGCTAGCCAACCTTTGTGCCATCAAACTCTAGGGAATAGACTGAGGGATTCATGTGACACACCTAAAGAGAGTGCCAAACCCTGACCAGAATTTCACATCATCTTGTGACCTGGAAGTAAAGATTTCCCAGAATTGAAGCAGACGACATCTGATGAGACAGCTTTCTCAAGATATCTGGACCAGTCCTTTTGGAATTTTGTCCGCAAACCTTTGATGATGACATAATGCTTCAGATGATCTCCATGTATATCTATGGTCTTGATAAAATGGCCTTTAGATAAAAAGTGCCTGAGAACTCTCCCTCCTACCCCTCCTTGTTACGTGAATGTGAGCTAATTAGGTTTCTGATCTGTGCGTTTTCCCTCCATTGTAAGACACAACACCCAGGAGGGTCCTTCCTGACACTGAGAGACAAAAAGCCACTGAAACCAGAGAACCTGACTCTTGCTCAAAGATGGTTTCAGAGAAAGATCTTGAACAAAAGGGGAAAAGGTAAAAAATTAATAAACAGAAACTTCAATTAAATAGTCAGGAGACCAGAAGGTGGAGCTCTCACACCCTGTGATGATATCAGAGCCCAACAGGAAGAAGAAAGACTCCCTATTCTTGCCCAACAAGAGCTCAGCCAATGAAAAGCCATGGACTCTGCTTACTATAAGCCTCCCAACTTCCTATTCTCCTCTATAAAAGAGTTCTCCTCTATAAAAGAGTTCTCTTCTCTGCTTTTGCTGGGGACTTGCACGTGGCTCACCACGGTTGCAGAACCCAAACTGAAATTCTCT
Source organism: Balaenoptera acutorostrata (assembly GCF_949987535.1). Taxonomy (NCBI): domain Eukaryota; kingdom Metazoa; phylum Chordata; class Mammalia; order Artiodactyla; family Balaenopteridae; genus Balaenoptera; species Balaenoptera acutorostrata. Next base: position 10,751,152 of record NC_080078.1, read on the forward strand.
ACTGATCCCAAATTAACCCTTTTTTTTTTTTTTTTTCTGAAGAAATAACTGGCAGTCTGTTTTAGGTCAACAGAAGTGAAGCAGAGAGCATGGGTCACCAGGTAGCAGGATGGAGGGCTGGAGAGTGGCTGGAGAAGGCTGTTGGGAAGCTGAAGTCTGGCCTGAGAGCTCCTCCTAACATGGGGCTCCTCTGTCATCTTAAGCACATGTGGGGCACTGGACTGGGGGCATGTCCTGAGCACGGCCATCCCTTTCAGGTGAGCAGGATCTGCTGTAGCCTGTGTTTCCTGGATGCTTGTTAGCAAAGAACCTTCTCTGAGTCCCTCCACTGGCAGGGCATATTTGGTTCCACAACAGGCCTCCTTTAGGGAAAGAGCACAGACTCAAAAGCTCAAGTCCATCCTGACAATGTTGAATTTTATCTGATGGTTAGGAAATCCCCCCTTGGGGCTTCCCTGGTGGAGCAGTGGTTGAGAATCTGCCTGCCAATGCAGGGGACACGGGTTCGAGCCCTGGTCTGGGAAGATCCCACATGCCGTGGAGCAACTAAGCCCGTGAGCCACAACTACTGAACCTGCGCGTCTGGAGCCTGTGCTCCGCAACAAGAGAGGCCGCAATAGTGAGAGGCCCGCTCACCGCAATGAAGAGTGGCCCCCGCTCGCTGCAACTAGAGAAAGCCCTCACACAGAAAGGAAGACCCAACACAGCCAAAAAAAAAGAAATCCCCCCTTGTGTTCTGGAAAGATAGCTTACTGCAAAGAACAACTCTTCTTTGTATGCGTTAGATAAGACTTAGAGATGCCCCCATTGTTAACCAGTGATAAGCACACACAGACTCTCCAAACTCCCATTTTTTTCTTAGTAGATGATTAGCTGAAATGCTGTCCCCACTGATCATTTGGAACAAACTGTTTGTTAACCAAACTTTGGTCAAGCTTCTTTTCTTCTCTAAGGCTCCTGAACTTTGGCAGCAGACAGCTCCTACTGAGAGTACAGTGGCTTCAGGGTCAAACATTCTCTGATCTACTCTCCGATCGCTCCACCCTTTCATCCTATTTCCCCACATATAGTTCTTTCTAGCCTTGCTAAGCCCTCATTATAAGAGGAAAACTTTTTTTGCCTAACTCTTGAGAAGCTTGCAGACCTTATGGTCAGAGATTCTCCCTTTTGTAACAGATCTCTCTCCTCCTAATGCAATACTTCCCCCCACCATGCCCCATAATCCTTTTGAATAAATCTTTCCTTACTAGGTCTGGATTTGTTTTTTTGTTTTTTTGTTTTTTTTAAAATTTATTTATTTTTATTTATTTATTTTTGGCTGTGTTGGGTCTTCATTTCTGTGCGAGGGCTTTCTCCAGTTGCGGAGAGCGGGGGCCACTCTTCATCGCAGTGCGCGGGCCTCTCACTGTCGCGGCCTCTCCCGTTGCAGAGCACAAGCTCCAGACGCGCAGGCTCAGTAGTTGTAGCTCACAGGCCTAGCCGCTCCGCGGCATGTGGGATCTTCCCAGACCAGGGCTCGAACCTATGTCCCCTGCATTGGCAGGCGGATTCTTAACCACTGCACCACCAGGGAAGCCCCTGGATTTGTTTTTATTTGACAATCCTAAGGTGTCTGTAGGCTGCCGTCAAGGAGAGGTGGACGGAGTGGGCTGTTTTGTCCTTCTGGTGCTTCCTATGCTGTGTGTAGATGTGTACAAGTTGTCAGGGAGGTCTTGAGCCCTGCCCTTGAACTCAGTCATGGGCACACACCATCCTGACCTGGCTGCCCTCAGGGACGAAGCAGATGCAACTTGGTTTACAATTGGGCGGGAACTCACTGTCTAGTGTGAGAATCAGTGACACTGATACCATCTAACGGAAGTGAAAGCAGGGGTTCATGTGACTCAGACTTTCTGTAGAATCCAGCCCCTTACATGGCAATGAAACGAAATTCCCACTTAAGCGTCTTGAAGAACACCAGCGAGGTGCCAATTTATATAATCTTTAGTCATACTTTCCGAATTGCCGTTCCTGCCCCAGTTTTCATTTTCCACGGCAGTTCCAGAACCATCTCCTGCCAGATCCAAGCTCTGTCCTTCTTAGCCCTGGTGTATGTGTCCCCACCCCCACCCCAAGCCCCTTTTCCTTCTCACAGCTTTTCACTTTGTGTATCAGTGTAGCTCCTTTTCGTTTGGCATCACCGACTGTCCTGGAACCAGTTGGCAAGAGTTTTTTTTTTTCCCAGCAGGATGAGGGAGAGAGGCATTGAAATGGGGAGGTGGAGGAAATCTCACCTGCTAACAAATCTTGCTGCTGTCACACTGTAATCTGTGGCAACGCGTGAAAAGGGTCGTACATACGAGAAGTCCAAACACAGTGCTTCGGTGGTCTCGGGGAGAGCGGGGTCATCAGGCTTTCTCACGGGGGCTCCCTCTCTGCTAATCCATCTGCCAGGACGCAGGCTGAGTGCAGAGACTCAGAAGCACGCATGCTGTGCTCGGGGTCAGCCTCCAGATGCTCTGCCAGATGACTTTGATCCGTGAACAAATCTGTTACAAGCTGGTTCAACCTCTAGCGATTGGTGGGTGAATTAGAGCTTGGTGAGTCGTGAACCTAACGGAGAAGTGAAGGGACGCGGAAGCTTCTTGCTGCCACCCCAGCCAAGTGCACCTCTGGGGCCTGTTAGCTGCCTGGGTGTGTGAGGTTAATGAGGGTTCACCGGCTGCAGCAGGCAGGCTGGGATGGGATGAGCTTATTAAAACCCCCTTATGTTTGTATTTTATATCAAGTATACCTCAAAAAAAAAAAAAAGAAGTCAAACAGGAAAGATTAAAAAAAACCAAACTCTTCATGTTGGCTTACTGGTTGCATGGACAGCCTGTGGCCCTTTCCTGGGATGTGGGTCATGGTGGCAGCTGGCAGTCATCTTGCTTGATTATCAGAAGGCTGGGGATGTAGACACACACACACACACACACACACACACACACACACACAAAGGTTGATTCAAAAAACCATTTATTTTGTGGGCACCTATTCTGTACAGGGTGCTGGGATATAGGGAGGAATAGTGCCTGGACCCTGGACTTGAAAGCTTCATATGCTTCAGGGGTCTCAACATATGTGTAATGAACTATCTGTGCTCTTCACCCACGTTGCCATGGGTGGCGGTATTCTGGTGTATAGTTATACCACACTTTATGTACCTGTTCTCTTGTGGATGGACAGTGGCTGTTGCCCATTTTTGGTTATGGTGAATACAGTTGGTGCATAACTTTTTTGGGGGATGTGTGCAGTCATTTTTGTGGGTCCTACACCTAGGAGTGGTAGTGCTGGGTCATAGGGTAGGAGTATTTTTAGCTGAGGTTGATAATGTCCAATAGTTTTGAAAAGGGGTTGAACCAGTTTTCACTCCCACCAGCAGTGTGTGAGATGGAACGCACATTTATTGATGCTGAGCATGTGCCGGGGACTGGGCTGGGGGCTCTGTGATCATTGCAGGTTTCATTCTTCTCACTTTACACATCAGAGGACAGAGGCTGAGTTGGGTGAAGAGATCTGACCTGTCTGATGTCCCACAGCAAGCAAATGGCAAGGAGGAAATCTGAGCTCAGGCTGCCTTAACCTTAGGGTCTGTGCTCTGTGGACCCTCCTGTACCATTAGATCATTAGTATTAAGTGACCTGTCCCTTCACTAGCTGATAAGCCTGTGCAGTGCAGGGGGCCAGTGGGGCCTGGGATCCACCACTTGCCGTCCTGGAAGCCCAAGGAGTCGGAGAGATGCTGATGACCCCGAGAGCACACAGCAGCGCCCTAGCCGTGCAGCCCTCCAGCACCATCTCATCCTCCACAGGTCTTATCATAACTGAAGTGAATCCCAGCCTGCCCTCTGGATTGTGGCTTGTGTCATGTTCTGTTATAGCTGCTTACTTTCTTCCCTTTTTAAATTTTTTATTTAAAAAAATTTTAAATTTTGTATTGGAGTATAGTTGACTTACAATGTTGTATTAGTTTCAGGCATACAGCGAAGTGATTCAGTTATACATATACATATATCTATTCTTTTTCAGATTCTTTTCCCATATAGGTTATTACGGAGTATTGAGTAGAGTTCCTTGGGCTATACAGAGGGTCCTTGTTGATTATCTACTTTATATATAGTTGTGTGTATATCCCAAACCTCCTAATTTATCCCTCCCCCATACCTTTCTGCTTTGGTAACCGTAAGTTTGTTTTCTAAGTCTGTGAGTCTGTTTCTATTTAGTAAATAAGTTCATTTGTATCACTTTTTAAGATTCCACATATAAGTGATATCATATGATTTTGTCTTTCTCTGTATTACTCAGCCATAAAAAAGAATGAAATAATGCCATTTGCAGCAACATGGATGGATTATCTTACTAAGCGAAGTAAGTCAGCTGCTCACTTTCAAATCTGATGCTCACTCTTTCTTATTTTTTATTTAAAAATTTTAAAAATTTAGATAAAACTGGCATATAACATTGTATAGTTTTAGGTATACCACATAATGAATATATATATGTATTCACCCTTGTTATCGAGTCCAAGCTTGTACTGCTCGCTGCACGACAGGCCAGTAAATCGGGAGACAAGCTGCTGGGGCAAGGAATAGCGACTTTATTCCGAAAGCCAGCAGATGGAGAAGGTGGTGGACTCATGTCCCAAAGAACCATTTCCCTGAGTTAGAATTCAGGCTTCTTTTTTACTAAAAGGGGAGAGAGTGTTGTTGGTTGTTGCAAACTTCCTGGTCAAATCTTTTGTTCTTGCAGCTGCCTGTGTAGCTCATGGCTAACCTGCTTGATAGCTCACCCTTTATCATCTGCCTTCCCACCTCCTACCAGAGTTTCCTAGGACCATGTCCCAAATAAGCTATTTGCTTTCCAAACCTCGTCTCAGGCTCTGCTTCTGGAGGACCCACACGAAGACAACTGTGGTTCATTGTTTCCTTCTGATTCCAAGCGCCCAAGATTGACGCACTTTCCAGCTGGGCTCCGTTCCTGGGGTCTTCTCCCTCTGCGTGACCCCTGAGCCAGCACTCCCACCAGCTCTTGGCAGCCCGTGCCATGGATTCTGTCCAGACATTCTGGACCCCACCCAAGAGGCTTGTATCCAAATCCTTCTTGACTAAGCATATGTCTTCTCATACAAGACAGACTGGGGGGATTCCCTGGTGCTCCCATAGTTAGGACTCCACGCTTTCACTGCCGAGATTGTGGGTTCAATCCCTTGTCAGGAAACTAAGATCCTGCAAGCTGCGTGGCACGGCCAAGTTAAAAAAAAAAAAAAAGACAGAAGGGGTTGAAACTTATTACATGATACTGGTTTGCACTGAAGGAAATTGTTAACCTACTCAGGGAAACACATCCTTTTGGTAAATCCCTGAACTGGACCCAACACCACATAATAATCCTTCCCTAAGATGCTGACCCACTTCCTGTGGGTCTTTTCTTGCACTATCTTTTCTTTCTTTTAGCTTCTTTTCATTCTTTCTCTGTGCTTCACATGTAGTCTCTCTTGTTTACTTTCCTGCTGGGCCACCTCTTATTTTCACACACAGCGGGGTTCAAGAGAGCATGGGGACATTTTCCTCTGAATCACAACCGTAGCTGGGAGGCAGGTGGTGGCTTTCTTCCAAGGATTTTTATCCTAGTCTCATAAACTTCTTTACCACGGTGAAGGAGAGGCTATCAAAAGTCTGTTTATCTGCAGAGCTGAGAGCCTAGGAGCTATTCTTATTTATAGGATCCTGAGAGTGTCCATGATATTGAGTAAGAAATAAAATTGCAGCAAACCTGCAAACGCCTGAGCATCAGAGAAATTAGTCTCTCGTAGGTTGGCCCGAGGGCAGCGGAAAGCTAGGGAGATGGTTCAGATTCCAGCGCTGACGCTCCCAGCTTGTGTGATCTGGGATAAGTGACATTTCTGGGCCTCAGTTTCTCCGTGTCTAAAATGAGAAGGACAAGACCCCATCGAAGAGCTGCTGGGAGGCTTACAGCTGATAATGTGTTTGGGGCCCAGTGAAGGTGCTGGAGATCCTCCAGCTCACAGGCCTCCCTCCCGTCCCTGCTGCCTGCATCCACCCCCCGCAGGCTCCTCTCCCTGCTCTGTGCGCTGCCCAGTTCTCGCTCCGCTATTGGAGTTCAGTCTGCGGGACTGTGCTCTTCTTTTCCCGAGACCTTGACTTTGAACATATGAAGCCTTCGCTGGCACTTTGCCTGCCTCTTTGGAAGTAGGTGGGAGATGATCCCAGGTCAGAGAAGGTCGGGGGTTGAGAATGAGTTCGGCCGGGCTTAGGTGGCCCAGCTTGAACAAGAACACTGCCGCAGGGCCTGGCTCACCGAGAGACAGGGCAAGGCTGTCAGAGCAGTCCCTGTGAATCATCAGTCGTCGTGCCTTCCGTCTGAAAGTGGACAAGGTCACTGACAATGTTTTTTTTTTTTTTGTTTTTTTTTTTTTTTAAATTTTATTTATTTATTTATTTATTTATTTATTTTTGGCTGTGTTGGGTCTTCGGTTCGTGCGAGGGCTTTCTCCAGTTGCGGCAAGTGGGGGCCACTCTTCATCGCGGTGCGGGGACCGCTCTTCATCGCGGTGCGCGGGCCTTTCACTATCGCGGCCCCTCCCGTTGCGGGGCACAGGCTCCAGACGCGCAGGCTCAGCAGCTGTGGCTCACGGGCCCAGCCGCTCCGCGGCATGCGGGATCCTCCCAGACCAGGGCTCGAACCCGTGTCTCCTGCATTAGCAGGCAGACTCTCAACCACTGCGCCACCAGGGAAGCCCGACAATGTTTTTTATTTCCAGACTTCAGTGCTAGCCTGAGACCTTCCCCAAAAAGGGGAGGGGCCCTGGCTGCAGAGAGAGACCTGGTTCATCACCCCCCTCCCGAACCCCCGCCATGTTCCTTTTTATATGAAGCTCTATGCACAAGTTTTATGAAAATATGACTGTAGTGTGAGTCAGGACATCCCATGTGCAAGCCTCTGCTGACTCCAGCGATAAAGAATTTGGGCCTTATTTATAGGGCAGCCTTGAGGATCTGACAGGAGGAATTGAGATTGCTACCAGGGTGAGAAATGAGATTTCCCAGAAAGACGTTCAGTGGGCTGAAGGGGCCTCTGGGGACCGAGGAGGAGACAGGCAAGGTGACTCAGATGGAATGATCTGGGCGGCAGCCTGTGGTGGCCAGGCATCCCTCCTCTAGGAGTGGGAGAAGCAGCAGAGCCTTCTTGGGTCCCTGGGCCTCTTACCACAGAGCCAGAACAAAGGTCAAAATGCTCCGATTCCCTACAGATCCATGTAACCAAGCAAGTTCTCAATTATTCAGGAATTTTTTCAGGAGACATCTTAGCCTCGGTCAACTGGACATCCCTTTCCTCTCCCCTCCGGTTCCTTTCCACCCCCCCCTTTCTCCCCCCTCCCCTCATCTCCCTCTACCTTTTCTTCCCGTCTCTTTCTGATGCTCCCCACTCCCCACCCCTCTCATGGTAGTTATCCGGGCTGTTCATGAACGTTCTGACTCTCTCCTCTGGGAGCCTGACAAGGCTGCATTTCCCCTCTCATTCGAAGTGAGGTTTGGCTACGTGACTTGCTCTGGCCAGTGAAGTGTGAGTGAACATGTGTGCATTGCTTTAGGGCAGAAGCTTTAAGAGCCAGTGCCTTGCTGCCTGTTTCTCTTTCCCTATTGCGGTGACTAGTGTCGTTTGAGATGCTGACTGCCCCATCAGCTGGGCCCTGGAATGAGCATGACACAGAGCAAAGCCTCCAGCCAACCCATGCTGGACATGCAGTGAGAAAGATAATAAACATTTGCTGTTCCATGCCACGGAGACTTCGAGGTTGTTTGTTACTGCAGCATCACCTAACCTCCCCTGACTAATACACTCTCCACACCAGAACCTTGGGAATGACTCTGCAAAAGAGATTTACATGTCCACACTCCCCTTTCAATTTGGTGCCCCCTCAGCTCCTTTCAGTAATCACAAAGTGTGAGTCTGGGGGTGCCAGAGGGAATGGGCCAATAAGACATTGCCCTGGGAGAGAGGGAGATGGAGGAGGGTTCTTTGAGCTGCCAACCTATGAGAAAGCAGCTAGGTGAGCCTGGCTGGGCACCCAGTCGCCCGGAGTTCCCATCATCAAGATGTTCCAGGGAGAAGTTGATTTCCCAAAGTGAAAGAGTTTTTCTTATTCTCTGGCAATAAATGCGTCTTACCCTTCATGCCAGCCAGCTCCTATCTGGGATTTATGCAGTGTTCCCTGCAGCTGTGGGCTGGCTCTCTTTTGCTCCATTTCCTTGCCAACTGGGGCTTCGGAGAAGCAGTTCTTTTTCTGGTGCCGATGAATATTTTTCTAGCCCGAAGTTTAATTTTTTCCTTCCTAGTTTTTCTGCCTTGACTGGCTAGCACTTCAGGATTTTAAGCTTGATTAACCTCTTCCCCCAAATCTTACCTTTCCTTCCTGGAGATGGTGTTTTGGGGTGTCTGAATGGAACCTCTAAAGGACGGGGTGTGGGAAGAGGGGCTGATGAAGCCCTTTGAGCCCAGGTGCTGCTGTCATCCCTCATTCCCCGGTGCGGGTGCCCAGGGTGGGGAGTGGGAGCTGTGGTCCTATCCTTGTCACTGTCATGCTTGATGCTGCCCTTTGAGCCCATCTGGAATTGTCTGGTCAGGCCTCGGGGCTGAGTGGGGCTGTGCATCCTTACAGCAAGCAGGCGATTGGTGAGTTGACTGCAGGCCAAGAGCAAGGCTGAGGAAACGTGCAGCAAATGTGGCCCGTGTGTGTGTATATGTGTGTGTACTTTATGCATGTGTGTGTACTTTATGCGTGTGTGTGTGTGTGTGTTTTAATGGGTCAGAGCACTCCCCCTCCCGCAACGGGAGGAAGGAGTGGATGATAAAGGGTGCAGAGCTGGGAGATGGGCCCGACATTTGCTGGTGTGACTCATATTTCATGTCTGCTGCTAACAGCTGGTGTTAAGGGGTCCGTCTCTCTGATCCCTGTACGAGGGAGGGGACAAGCCCCACCAAGCTTCACCGTGGCAGGGCTGTGGGTGTCTGTGGAGTTGAAGGTGGCAATCTGCCCCACCATCCCTACCGTCCCTCCCACCCCTCCTGCCCAGTGGCAGGAGCCAGGTGGCAAGTGTGTGCATCCTGTGTGAGGTCCTGTCCTGGCAGCGCCCTGATGTTCCCCGTGTGGCCTGTGGACCCACAGCAGCGCATCACCCAGGGGCTTGTTAGAAATGCAGATCCTCAGGCTCCCCTGTGCCCCACCTACGTACTCAGAATCTGCATTTTGACAAGAGCCCCCGGTGATGTGTATGTGCTGAGTGTGAGAGGCACTGCCATGTGGGGGACAGAAACAACCCCAGCCTACAGGTGACCGGGGGCTCTGTGGCAGGGAGGTCGGGCTGGCCTTTGGCTTTGTCCTGGCTTCAGAGTCCCTAGAGTTTGAAAGTGATGCGTGCCAGTAGAACCTGTTTTCCCAGCCTCCGCTCCCCCCTCGCCCCACTCTCCCATGGGAAGGCAGGGGGTGGGATGGGGGAACCTGGGAGCAGCGATCAGGAAGGAAAGTCATAATGGTGGTCTACTCCTTTCCACCCCGTGCAGAGAAGCCGGGTGGGCAGGAGCCGCCCAAGAGAATCTTCTTTCATCTCTGGGAGGCTCCGATCACAGGGGCTTGGGGTGCACATCAAATATGGAACGTGCCACGTGATTGAACCGAGAGCTACATCCAGCACTGTTGGTCACGGAGACACTCAGGATGGTGAAGCCAAAAAGCACAGTCAAGCAGGAGGGGCCAAAGAACGGGAGGCAGCATCCCCTGGGCAGGGAGTGAAGCAAGGGGATGGCTAGGAGCACGACCTGGCTTGCCAGCCCTCTAAGAAGTTACCCAGAGGGGCAAGAGGACCTCACCCGTGGGGTTATGGGGTGGAAGACACTTGCTGGTGCTGAGAGGACAGGAGGATATAGCTTTTACCATGCTCTACTGGTCACCCACGTGGTGGCAGTGAGTGTGGCCCAGTGGGGATCCATTGCCCACTGACTCTGCTACTTCACAGAGTGGACTCTGGACCCTCCTTCACCAGGAGAATGATTCATGAAGATACTGGGCACTGACCGAAGCTGGACAGCACCTGCCTCAGCCCGAGAAGTAGACCAGCCCAGAAAGCCCAATGACTTCTGCTTCCACCTCAGCGCAGAACCCCCTCCCTCCCTGCACTGCTGGGTGATACGCACGCAGGAAGCTGTGGGAAATCAGAAGCAGGACCAACAGGACAGGTAGGGGAAGGTCCATGAGAAAGGAGGAAACTCAGAGGGGTAGGGAATGGTGTCAAAGGTGATGATCTTTGTCTTTGATGCGAGAGTTATGCCCCAAAGACTTGGCTTAAATCAGAAATAACCAGGATATCTAGAAGCAACAAGATTAAGTTTTCAGCTGCTAAATAGAAATGACTCAAAAAGGCAACAGTTTGATTGGAAAATGGACACATCTGAGTTACCTGAGACCCCGGGGCCTGGGCTTAACCTGCAGTGTCACCAGGACTGATTCACGGAGGAGGGATATGATAAAGATGCGTTTCTGGAAAGGAAACCAAGAGAGGGGAAGGGATACAGAGCAGTGAGGTCATTGCAGGACAACCGGAAAGAATGTGGAAAGCCTTGTAGTATAGCGGAATGCTTAGAATCCCAGCTTCAGGCAGATGAGTTCAAATCCAAGTCCCACCGCTTACTGCTGTGTGACCTCGGGCAAGGGTCTTAATGCCTCTGAGCTTCAATTTCCTCAAGCTGTGAAAAGGGAGATGATAGCAACGACTGAGCAAGGTTATCTTGGGGACAAAATGGAGCACAAGAATGAGGCATCTGGCACCTCATGCCCTTCCATACTACGAAAAGTGATCTTGCCTTCTGAGATGTCGGGCTTCCTCTGTGGACCGCAGGTAGGGGTGGTGTTTGTAAGACAGGCACTCTGGAGCAGTCCCTTTACACTGCCATTGCTCGGGACATCTGTCTCTGTTTCTCAGGATCAAATCATTGGCCCACAAACCGCTGAAGTGTATTTGATAGATTGCCAGCCCCAAAGGTTTCTGTTGATATGATGAGTAACAGTTCTGTTCCTGGAGAATGATTTTAAAAGGAAGCCCCCATGTCTGCTGCTGCATGTTAAAAAGCAAGACTTCTCCCATCATAAAAATAGTTACGACTTGTTTGGAACCTACCAAGTGACAGGCACTGTGTCAAGTGCTTTCCTCGTATCCTCTCGAATCCTTACAACAATTTGCAAGGCAGGCATTTGTGGCTTTATTTTATAGATGAAGAATGAGGCCTGGTGATATAAGGTCCAAGGACACGGAGCAGCGAGTGGCTGGCATCACTGAATATCCTGTTCTCTCCTGTGTTTTCCATCCTCACCTCTTTTTTTTTGGCGTTAAAAACCCATTGTTTAATATGGTTCAACTTCTTGTTCTTTAAACAATAGCCATTGGTTAGCATTTTTGTTTGGAAGGAAGGAAACATTTTCTGCAAGATTGTCTTTATAGGAAAAACAATTCCTAGGATTTTTTTAAAAAATTAATTAATTAATTATTGGCTACGTTGGGTTTTCTTTAGTTGCGGCGAGCGGAGGCTACTCTTCGTTGTGGTGCACGGGCTTCTCACTGCGGTGGCTTCTTTTGTTGCGGAGCATGGGCTCTAGGTGCACGGGCTCAGTAGTTGTGGGTCGTGGGCTCTAGAGCGCAGGCTCAGTAGTTGTGGCGCATGGGCTTAGTTGCTCCACGGCATGTGGGATCTTCCCGGACCAGGGCTCGAACCCATGTCCCCTGCATTGGCAGGCAGGTTCTTAACCACTGTGCCACCAGGGAAGTCCCAATTCCTAGGATTTTAAATTACCACCATATAAGGCTGATTCTCGACTTTATTTTCCAGGTCTCCCATGAAGGGCCAGGGTAGCTCACAAAAAAGAAGAGAGACCAATCCATGCTTCCTGTTGAGTGTGTGATAGGTTAGAGATAAGGGGCTTTGCAAGAATTTTCTTGGAACTCTTGGATTCCCATTCATGTCTTGATTTGGGAAAAGTTGAATCCACTTAAGGATGAGAATTTGATCCCCTAATTCTTGAAACTCCATTTTGAAATAAATTGGTCTGTATTTCTTAGCTCATCTTTGTTACTCTCAAGAGCTAGGTTGTAGCAGCTGAACAATGTGGAGGTTAGGGGCGCCAACTCTCCGTGCAGTGGAAAATCCACATATAACTTCACAGCCCTCCATATCCGCAATTCTGCATCCCCAGATTCAACCTACCATGGGTGGTGTAGTACCGTGGTATATATTTAGTGGAAAAAAAATCCACATATAGGTGGACCCATGCAGTTCAAACCTGTCTTGTTCAAGGGTCCACTGTAAGTAATTACAGCTTAGAGTTTTGATGGATTCACAATTTTAAAAGATGCTATGGTATTTATTGTTTTTCTTACCTCCCAGCATCCCCACATAAGGTCTCAAAGCTCCTTTGGCCTATGTTTGTTTCATTGTATCATGCCGTGTGTTATCAATTATTTTTTCCCAAATTTTAAAATTGTGATACACATATACAAACATAAAATCTATCATCACAACCATTTTAGAATGTAAAGTTCAGAGATATTCAATACATTCACAATGTGCTACAATCACTACCTTCCATCTCCAGAACTCCCCGGGTCATCTCTTAATCACACCTTCTCCATTAGGATTTAAATATGACCTCATCCTACTTGTTCCTCCAGGCTCAGCTCAAGACCCCTCTCTTTGTGGGAACTCTTGGATGACCACGTCCACCTATAAGGATTCTTTCTTCTCTAGATTCCCACAGCCTCATGCTTGGGACCAATTTATCCTTATTCTTGGTGGCCGTCCCGGGGCCTCCCCTTCTTTCACATTGCACACTCCCTGGGCAGGCTCCTATGTTCAGATGCTCCCAGCTGAATCATCAAAATGCTGATACCGCTCAGATCTATACTTCCTGGGCAGGTTGCTGCTCAGAGCTCCAGGCCCCTTTATCCTCCACCTCCTAGACTTTCCCTCCTCCCCGACCCCTCCGCTCCAGATCCCACCGGAATCAATCTCATCGGAACTGAATTCACTTCCTTCCTCTCCCAGCCAGCTCCTCTTCTTGCAGTTCCAATGTGTCGTTCCTCCTTCTCTCTCCCAATGTGGGATGGGAGATGGCCAACAGGACCTGGGCTGCAGACTTCCTTTCTCTCCTCTGGTGTTGCCTATACGTCTCATGCATTTCTCAGTGTCATGAGAGTTTAGGCAAGATGGTATCGCCTCCAGGGTAGGTCAGGCTCACCATCCCTGCACGCTCCCCTGTACCCAGGCCTCTGCTGGGCTGGGCCAGCTGTGGCCCCAGCTCCCTTTTGGTATCGCCAATCTGTCTTATGCTGCAGAAGCAGACGCTGAGATGGAGTTTGGGGTTCAAGGTGTTTATTAGGGCTCATATCAATGGAAGGAAGGGGGGAAGAAGCAGCTCTGGGCAGAGGCAGAAGTTGAATGGCGATGGAGGCCTGACAAAGCTCCAGACACCCTGGTGGGGGGCTCTGGAGAAAGCATCATCACCCTTCAGAGGTGTCCCATGTTGGACCCAAATGGCCGGATCTTTATATCTCCGCCTCACTTGGTCACTGGGCACGGGCTACCTGGGAAGGACGTGACCTTGGTTCTTGGCAGATCTTGAAGAACTGAATAGCTGAAGGCTGCCCACTGCCCACGCTCCCCTCAGCTGGGCATCAGGGGCTCCCTGGAAGTAGGCCCTGGACGGTGCTACCTTATTCCACAATCCTCTCTACCCCACTGCTGCAAAGCAGCCGCTCTCTCCAGCCACCTCTCTTAATGGGAGGCGAGTTTGTTTAAATATCAGCATGTTAATGGCTGTGAAGTGGTTTGCTCCTTCGGATATGAAAGCACCTTACTTAATTTGTATTAACGCTCTTAACCTCTGCTGAAGATTTCCTCTTGGACTGCAGCTCACGAGAGCGGAGTTTCATTGCCCTGGCACAGGGGAAATGATTTCTCTCTATTTAACGGCGGCGATGATGCTTTACGAGGGTGCCCTTCACTTGCTAAGATATTAAAGTGATGATAAATCAAAATTCAGCACTGTGGATGAGCTGCAGCTTCACCAACGTTTAGAGAACCCTTTGTAGATTTCCTGCTGAATTGCCTTGATCCTTCCTCTGTTTCTACTCAGGAGCCCTGAGAGAATTTGAAATGCGACAGAGAGAGGCTGGGAGATGCAGGCGGGACGAAGGAAGGCTTGTGATTTTAGGTTCTCTGGTCCAGGTGGAGCCCACAGCAGGTGGAGCGGACAGGAGAGGCCGGCTGGCTGGATGCATGACTCTCAGGGGTAGGGTGGGATGGGACCTGCAGTTTCACATCCCCAGTCTTACCATTGCTTTTCTCAGCCCAGGTATTCAGGGAGGCTGAGAATGTTGTATACCTTCAACAGTAAAGATCCCAACTGGGAAATCAATGCTCCTGTTCTGGGACCGAGAGCAAGAAAGGGGATAGAGGCATTTTGTGAACAGCTGTTTTCATTTATGACCTGGAATGGGAATGCCACTCAAAGGCAACACAACCGACATATCAGTCAGCTCAGCCACCATAATCAAACGCTACAGCCCGGGCTGCTTAAACAACTGACATTTCTGTTCCCCCAGTTCTGGAGGCTGGAAGTCTGAGATCAAGGTGTTGGCGGGGTTGGTTTCTTCTGAGGCTGATCTCCTCGGTTTGCAGGTGGCCACCTTCTTGCTGTGTCCCCACATGGTCTTCCTTCTGTATGTGCCTGTGTTCACATTTTCTCTTCTTATAGGGACACCAGTCATAGTGGGTTAGGGCCCACCCTAATGACCTCATTTTAACTTAATTACCTCTTTAAAGACCCTATCTCCAAATATAGTCATATCCTGGGCTACTGGGGGTTAGCACTCTAACATATGCATTTTGGGGGCAGACTCTTCAGCCTATAACAGCCAGGTTGGGAAAGAAAACACAAGAGGAAGTGACACAGACCCTGACCATTTCATGGAAGCTCTACTTCTTGTCCTGGCAGGGTGTGGACCAGGATCTGACATCACAACACCTGGTGGCTATGGGACCCCTAGTCTTCTTGGTGCCACCTGAGGAGGGTAGAAGGCCTCCATGGGGACTCACAACTTCTTCCTCACGGACCCTGTTTTGACTGGGCCCCTTTGCTTGGCCCAGTGGAGCAGGTGGTATATGGTCAGAGCTGGATCCTTGCAGGCTCATGAGGGGTCCTTGATGCCAGGCCCTGTGCCAGGCGCAGAGGGGGGTGTGCCAGCCTTCCTGAGGCCTGTCAGCTGGCAGGGGAGAGGGCACGCCATCAAAGCAAGAGACCACGTGAGGGCTCCCCTGTGTGGTACTCAGAGAAAGGAGAGGGCAGTGGGGCAAGTTCCTGGGAGGGGGCCTGACTTGCCCTTGTAATTTTAGAAATGAGAAATGGTGATGATGGAGTGGGTATCTAAAGCCAGTTTTGCTGGATTCCATGACCCACGTTCTTCCTGATACATCCATCCAGCCTCTTGGGGACCGTGTGTTCAACAATGGTACCACATGGTGGTTGCTAAAACTACAGCAACCCTCCCATTGCATGGCAGCTATTTGATTATATATCTCCATCCCCCACTACCGTGTGAGCCTCTCTAGAATGGGACCTGGATTCCCAGTGGTACGTGTAGCCTGACACAGTGCCTGGATGGGGGAGGTGCTGGGTAAATGTTTGTGGAAGAACAGGAGGGAAAAAGGAATGGCTAAAAGAAGCTGTGACAGCTAGAAACTGGAGATATTTGGCAGTGGTCAGAGGAGGGAGCGCAATATTGCTTCCTGGGGCGTTCCCACTTCATGTCATTTTTTCCTGCACTTTCCACAGCGTCCTTTGAAGCCCAGCCAACGCTCTCCTACTGCATGCAGCCATCCCATCTGGAAGGTTTATTGCTTGCAGAGCTGTGTGCAGATCTGAGTGGGAGCTGATTCAGTGCAAACATCTCTGCCACTGGATACCCACAGCCAGCTGCCCACAGACACTGGCAGATGCTTCTGTTTTCTATGCCAGTGGGAGATTTGGTGTGCTTTTCCTCCCTGCACGTCTGCGGCGATGAGCAATATAATGAATGCCAGGGAGAAATGGCCAGGAGGAAGTTGTGTGATCAAAATCCACGGCTTTAGTCAGAGCTCTCAGGAGTAAGAGGGAGCAGATCATTGGGGATTTAGTCCAAGAAAGCCAGCTTGAGTGCTTTTAAAAGCTGCCTATGGCCAAGAGGGCTTAGAAAGGCCCCTTCGTGAGCCCACTGAGTGATTCATTGTCAGGTCAGAGAATTTCATAGCTGTAAGGGGCCTAGGGGTCATCTCCATAGAACACTGTCACTTTGTATGTGGGAAACAGATCTAAGAAGGAGGAGAAACTGATTTAAGTAGAATTGATTCAATCATCTGTGAGAGTTAGAAAAATGTACCCCCTCCAGGCAGACAGACACAGCCCCAAGCTAGGGGACAGCGGTTGGTGAGCAGAATGCAAGCTGATTCTCAGGCCCTACTTGCCCACTGGGATAGCTGACTTTGTGCAGTAAACAACCTGCACAACTGCACATGGTGACATTGACCTCAGGGTCACACAGTCACTTAATGATGAAGGTAAGATCAGAGGCTACTGCTTTGCTGCCTACTGCCTTGCAGATAGTTGAGATGGAAAAGCAACCTCTACACTGTTTATGTGTGTCTTTGGGTCTGCGTTCAGCGAAGCAAGGAGCAGCCTTGAGTCTGTGGCTTTAAAAACTCAACTGGTTTTTGGAGCCAGACTAACTGGGTTCCAGTCCTGGTCTTGCCCTTCTCACCTGTGTGAACTTGGCGAGGTGTCTCTACCTTCTCATCTGTAAAATGGAATTAAGAATAGTCTCTACCTTGTGGTTTGCTTCTGAAAATTCAGTGAGTTACTATGTGTAGAATGTATAGAAAAGTACATAGTGAGTCCTGCCTGAATTTTGTAATCAATATTATCCTGCTCCTGGGGGTAATAACGACAGATTTGGACAGCCCTCTTGACACCCTCATCTCTGAACTCCCTGAATCTTCGTAACAACTTCGTGGGAGAGATATTGACCTCCATCTTTCATTTGGTGGAACTGAAGCCTACAGAGGCTCATGGATCCGCCCTAGACCCCACCCTTGCAGGGGAGCTGAGCTGGAATCCTATGCTCCAGACCTTGCCCTACAATTTCCTTATCAATTCAAGTATTTATAAGGACACTTGTGCCTCTCAACAGACTGGAAGCATCTTTTGTAGGTGCTGAAGTTTTTACATGTTGCAGGTCCTTCCAAGTGAACAAATGTCAAAGTTTTCAACACCTATGGAAGAGAGGGCAAGGCGGGCAGAGGCCACTTTCTCAACCGTAAACCCTGTTAGGGGCACAGGACTCACATCTGGCAAAGCTGCAGTAGTGGGGGTTTGTCTTTAGGGTTCTCTTGTTTCGTCCTGGGTGCCTCTTCCTACCACTCAGGTCCTGGTCCTGCCCCTGCCCTCTGACCCACCAAGTCCTCCCCACTCTCCATAGGGCCCCATTTGTAACTTGTGTTTTCATCTTCTTGACAGGGTCTTTCACAGAGCAAGTGTTTTTAATTTTGATGAGGTCTAATTTATCAGTTTTTTTTTTCTTTTATGGATTGTGCTTTTATGTCATGTCCAAAAACTTTTCACCAAGCCCTAGGTCCTGAAGATTTTCTATGTTTTCTTCTAAAAGTTGGAGAACTTGATGTTTTACATTCAAGTCTATGATCTATTTTGAGTTATCTTTTTGTATCAGATATGAGTCTTAGGTTGAGTTTTATTTTTTTGCCTACAGATATCCGGTTGCTCTAGCACCATTGGTTGAAAAGATTATCTTTCTTCCATTGAATTACTTTTACACCTTGGTAAAAAATCAAGTAGTAGTAGTTGTAGTTCTGTGGGTCTATTTCTGGATTCTCTATTCTGTTCCATCGATTTATACGTCTGTACCTCTGCCAATGTCACACAGTCTTGAACGCTGTAGCTATAGAGAAAGAAAGTGTGCATAGACTGATTCCTTCCACTTTCTTTTTCTTTTTCAGAATGACTTTATTCTAATTCCTTTGCCTTTCCATATACTTTAGAATAAGTTTTTCTATGTCTACAAAAAGTCTTGCTGGGTTTTGATAGGCATTGCATTAAACCACTAGATCAATTTGGGAAGAACTGACATCTTTACTAGGTTGAGTCTTCAGCCCATGAACACAAGTCTTTCTGTTTATTTATATCTTCTTTGATTTCTTCTATTAACATTTTGTAGTTTTCAGCATACAAGTCCTATATATCTTTTGTTAGATATACAGGTACGTATACCACTTTGGGGGAGCAATTGTAAATGGTATTGTGTGTTTAATTTTGGTTTTCATGTGTTGTTAGTATATAGAAAAACAATTGATTTTTGTGCACTGATCTTGTATCCTGTGTCCTTGCTGAGGTCACTTACTAGTTCTAGGAGGGATTTTTTGGGTAGATTCCCTGGGATTTTCTTCATAGAGAACCTTGTCATCTCCAGATAGGGACAGTTGCATTTCTTCCTTCTTGATCAGTATGTTGTTTATTTTCTTCTCTTGCCTTGTTGTACTGGCTAGCTCTTCTAGCCCTTTGTTGAATAAGAGTGGTGAGAGTAACTGTCCTCTCTTTGTTCTCGGTTTTAGAAGGGAACATTCAGTCTTTTACCATTAAGTGAGATGCTAGCTGTAGGTTTTTCGTAGATGTTCTTTGTCAAGTTGAGGAAGTTCCCCTGCATTCCTAGTTTGCTGAGGGTCTTTATCACAAATGGGTGTTGGATTTTGTCAAATGACTTTCTGTACTTATTTATATCATCATATGATTTTTCTTCTTTAGCCTATTAATACAGTGAATTACATTGATTTTTAAATATTGAACCAGCCTCTTATCCCTGGAAAAACCTGACTTGGTCACAATATATAACTCTTTTTATATATTGCTGAATTCTATTTGCTAATATTTTGTTAAGAATTTTTGCGTCTATATTGCTGAGGAATATTGGCCTGTAGTTTTCTCTTTTTGTACTACGTAGCTGTACTTAATGGGAGGGACAGGCAGAAGTGTGTCTACTCCATATTATCAGGAATGAGAAGCACTTAGGGAGCTTTTAAAAATCCTAATATCCAGGCTGTACTCCAGACCAACTAAATCAGAATCTCTAAGGGTGGGACCCAGACATTAGTTTTGTTTTTAAAACTCTCAGGTGTTTCTACGGTGCAGCTAAGTTTGAGAATCAGGGAACAAATTCATAGGGAGATGTGAATGATTGACTGGTAATTCATTTGTACCCATTAGGTCTCAGCAAATGGTTCACAATAAGGAACTTCAACAAAAGGGCCACTTCCAGAACAGTGGGCAGAGTCAAGGGAACCCACAAAGGGTGGGGAAGCATCAGAGACGGGTGATATTTTAAAGCTCTTACCACCCCTAGGACTGCAGGGGCAGGGGTGGGATTGGGGTTCCTGGGTTATGATGAGACAGTGGTTGTGATGCCAGAGACATGGCCGTGAAGCAGGGCGGGAGCAGGAGACCTACACCCCAGCCTCCCTCTGCTCTAGTTACTGGGTTTACCATCTGTGCCTCCTGTTCACCCAAAGCTGGCTGATACAGGAGTCTAAGAGAGGCTGTCTATGGTGGCAGCACCCCCAGAAGAAGAGCCAGTCAGAAAAGAGCAGAGGATGGATTGGGGGTACGACACCCTTTTCAAATATTTGGATTTCAACCCAAACAGATTTTGAATGGGAGAAAGAGGGGCCTTTGGGGTGGTTGCACGGGAAGGATATTCTGGGGGAATGGCTTTCTGAGCAGGGCTCAGCTCAAAGCAGGATGCTGTTCCTCTGCGGAAGTGGAGCAGTGCCATCTCTGGACCAGCAGAACCAGCACCACCCGGGAACCTGTCAGAAATGCCAGTCCTGCCGCATCAGACACTCTGGCGGGGAGGCCCTGCAATCTGTGTTTTAACAAGCCTCCCCTCCCCCTTCCCAGGTGATGCTGATGTGTGCTTGAGTTTGGGAACCAGCCTAGGACTTTGCATAAGTGAGCGAATACAGCAGAAAGCATTTTGAGGATGGAGACAGATACACTAGCCAGCTTGGCTAAGGCAGGTGTGAAAGGAAGATGTGATTATTCTAGAAAACCAAAAGATAAATAACAATATGAAGAGACCTCCCTTCCTGCCCCCGCCGCCATACCTCCAGCTAACCATTTCTGGTCATCTTTCAGCAGCGTCCTTTTGATGTGGACCAACTCATCAGCTGGCTCAGGGCTTTCCCTGCAGAGCCCTTTAGAAATACAGATACTTGGGCCCCATCTCAGAATCTGCGATCCTGGGGCCCAGGCATCTGCATTTTCAGAGTGTTTCCTGATGTTCCTGATGTGGGGGGTGGTTGGGACAGCACCGAGCTGGATGCTGTATGGGGTCAACACACGTGACTGAACATCTCCTCTGGGCCAGGAATCTTACTATGCATCGTTTCATTTTATCTCCAACAGGTGACCAAGGCAGAGGGAAGGGTTGACTTGCTTAAGATCACATCACTGGTAAAGGACAGATTGGTGTTTTACACCCAGGTCTCCCAGACTCACTTTTCACTGCACCGTTTTGGCCACTGGCTCCCCCCCACTCCCCCGCCCCTTTTCCCTGTTGCCTGCCTGGCTGAAAGATGTTTGTCCTGTTCTGTCAAACTCGGGCCTTCCGCTCTCTGGAAAAAAGCAACTGATGGGAAGACAACCTTCCTTGGAGGGTCGTTACTACACAGCAGGAAGCAAAGTGGCCCCTCAGGAATATGTTCTGTTCACAGGAAACTTTTTTCTTATGGATTCTGCTGTTAACACTTAAAGCGAGATTTACTCTGTGGGGGAATTTGTCATGGAACAGATCTTCCTTGGAATAGATCTTCCTTCCGAGCTCTGTCACGTCCTGGGAGGATGCCTGCCATTCCTCGGGCATCTGTCTTCCCTGGCCTGGCTCTCCTCATCTGTCTGGGGCCCCACGCCCTCTTTCCATGGAGTCACGAGTCTGCAGATTGAACAAAGGACCACTGTGAATGGTGCAGAAAAATGAGGCAGGGGACTTGTCTTCAGCTTGGGATGGGCAAACGGGGCCTGATGTTCTTCCTCTCACATCAGCCCTGGCTTTGGCTGCATCTTCTTTTCACATCCATCTTTCTGTCTCCTGGGACTTAGGGAAGGTGGGGCAAGGGGAGGCTGGAGGAGAGAAGCAGGGGGAAGAGGAAGGGGGAGGAGGCTTTGAACACCTTGAACTACGAGCTCTCCTCTCCTTGTTCCTCCTCTGGACCTGTCCCCCATCCCCCAAGCTCCTTGTCTGCTCCCAATTCATGTCACTCTGCTCTGACACCAGCTTTCTGAAACTAACTGGGTGTCCTGCAAGTTAGTTCAATTCTGACCCTGACTACCTGGAATTAGCACACACCCCTCAGGGTAAGGGCTCAGCCTGAAAGACTGCCCCCTACTTCAGACACCACCTGCAAGTCTTCAGGTATCCCCAAGCCACTCATCCTTCTGCCTGGCTGGCTACAGTTCTTGGGTTCCCATGCCCCTCTCAGGTTTGAGAATTTGCTGGAACAACTCTCAGAACTCAGGAAAGCCCTATACTTATGACGATAGTTTTATTAGAAAGAATACAGCTCAGGAACAGCCACGTGGAAGAGATGCATAGGGCCGGGGGTGGGAGGGGCCCAGAGCCTTGGTGCCCTCTCCCACGGTGCCACCTCCCCAGCATGGGGATCTACTCACCATTCTGAAAGCTCGCTCAGTTTCATTGTTTCAGAGTTTTTGTCAGAGTTTCCATCCTCTAGGCACGATTGATTAAATCACTGACCACAGGACTGAACTTAATCTTCAGCCCCTCTTGCCTCCCCAAAGGTCAGGGAGTGGGGCTGAAAGTTCCAACCCTCTAATCAAATCGGTTTTTCTAGAGCTCAACCCCCAATCCTGAAGCTGTCTAAGGGACTCAGCCATGGGTCAAAGGGGACTTGTTATAAATAATAAAAGACACTCTTAATCATGCAAGAAATTCCAAGAGTTTTTGAAGGTTTGTGCGAGGAGCCGCGAACAAAGATCAAAGATATTTTTTATTAGGCCACGGTTACAGATCACATTCTTCCTTTCATTCTGGTGGTTTGGGTTCAGGCTTGTTGTCCCTGCCAGAAACCACACTGTCATCATCGCCACCACCATGGTCACCGCGGCCACCGCTGGAGACTGGCTACATGCAGGTGCTTCCATGTGGGGCTTTCCAGACCCTATGCCGTTTAATTCCCAAAATGGCCTCGTGAGATGAGAATTACAGTCATGTTGTAGTTGGGGAAACTGATTTATAGTTTAGTGAGTTTTCCAAAGTCATACAGCCAGTGAGTGGTGGAGCTGGGCCAAACCATTCTGAGTCCAGAGCCTCCATTCTTCATCTCTGTATATTCCTGCTTCTTATCTTTTCCTTTCAAGGGTGATTGGAGTCCTTTAAAAGGACACTTTACATGAGTTTTCCTGGATTCACATCCTTAATCCCACAGAGCTGGCTGAGCCGTGGATACGACAGGACTGGAGATGCCCTAGACTGTCTCTTCAAGTGGTGGGACAGAGTGTTCCTGGCTCTTCAAGTTGTTTTGGTGGATGAGGAAGCCCTTCTCTGGGGCCTGCCTAGGGTTCTGAGTGAGTCATGGCTTTGAGGCCCCCGTTTCTGGGGACTCGGGCCTTTTTCTCTAAGGATCTGGGGGATAGCCACGAGGTCTCTGGTTAACAATCTGAGTTAACAGCTGGGCAGGGTCAGACCCAGGTCTTTTACCATCTTCTGGGGCAGCGTGGGTCTCACGATGTGGTTTGCGTCCCCCCTCTCCAAGCCCCAGTGTCTTACTCACCAGTCCCTTGAAGCCTCAAACACCTTTTATCTGGGGATGAGATGTTTAATTCCCTAGGAGTTTAGGTGGAAAGAGGGCAGGAAACCCAATCATGCTCAAGGACACTTGCCTGGAAGCAGATGTTTCATCCATTCCCTCATTTATTTGCTCACTCACTCACAAACTCATCCATCCATCCATCCACCCATCCATCCTCTATCTATCCACCCAGCCAGTCATCCCACTAGGATTTACTGGGCTTCTTGTGCACAGCAGGCCCCGTGTCTGTGGTGACATGGAGGAGCAGAAGGGCACCTGCTTTCTCAGAGATCAAAGCTCAGGAGGGGAGGTAAGACCTTATCAGTTCACTGCAGATCCCTGCTGCACAGTTTCACACTTGGGACCTCTGGGTCCTGCAGTGAAGGGCCACTGCTGCATGTGTCCCTGAGTCTCCATTCCTGTGCATCACACCCGGGGTCACAGGAGGCAACTGTGGAAGAGGTTTGCTCTGGCCTCCAATGATTCCAGGCTCCAGGGGAGCCAGGCAAGGAGCAGTGGTGGCTGGGGCTCCCCGAGGTCAGTTCTGAGAGCTGCGGCCTCAGCTGGTATGTGAAACCTCAGCAAAGGGACGCTGCTGCACACCAGGGAGGGTTCTGTTGGCTTTCTGGACCTGGAAGCTGACTCCAAGATGACATCTTGAACGATGGAGGGAATAGGGCCCAACAGATGAGGACAGCAGCTGGGGCCAAGGAGGGTGGGGAGGAAGAGGAGGCACAGGCCTCTTGTCTTCCTGGCAGCTGAGTCCAGAGTGGACTTTGATGAGTCTGTGGACCTCAGCTAACCCCATGTCCATCACCGTTAGAATGTGGCCGGGCATTAGAGAGATGAGGATGTGCACAGAACCCCAGGATTTAGGGCCGGAGGAGGCCTGTAGGAATCTGTTGACTCTGGGAAAAAAATTCTTTTTAAGTTAAATTTAATTTTTTTTTATACAGCAAGTTCTTATTAGTTATCTATTTTATACACATCAGTGTATACATGTCAATCCCAATCTCCCAATTCATCCCACCACTACCCCACCCCCCACTTTCCCCCCTTGGTGTCCATACGTTTGTTCTCTACATCTGTGTCTCTATTTCTGCCTTGCAAACCGGTTCATCTGTACCATTTTTCTAGATTCCACATATATACATTATTACACAATATTTGTTTTTCTCCTTCTGACTTACTTCTCTCTGTATGACAGTCTCTAGGTCCATCCACGTCTCTACAAATGACCCAATTTCGTTCCTTTTTATGGCTGAGTAATAGTCCATTGTATGTATGTACCACATCTTCTTTATCCATTCGTCTGTCGATGGGCATTTAGGTTGCTTCCATGACCTGGCTTTTGTAAATAGTGCTGCAATGAACATTGGGGTGAATGTGTCTTTTTGAATTATGGTTTTCTCTGGGTATATGCCCAGTAATGGGATTGCTGGGTTGTATGGTAATTCTATTTTTAGTTTTTTAAGACTTTGAGAAAATTGAGAACCTATGTAGGAGTGGAGAAGGAAGAGGTCATTGGTCATTGGTCACCAAATTCTCACTACAGCCCTATGAGGTAGACACTCTTGTTATTCCTATTTTACAGAAGGGGAAACCGAGGCTCAGAGAGTTTATTAATTTGCCCAAGGTTCTATGACTAATATGCAGCTGGGATTTGAGCTCAAATGGTGTGGCTTTAGTATCTGGGGTTGTAACCACTTCCTTGTACAGTTTCAACGCTACATACTCAAGGTCATGAATAATTTCCTCAGTTTTTACACCTTCAAATGGAATTACCAGTGTCTACCTTACAGGGTGGTCATGAGGATTAAGGATCAAAAGAGCAGCCAGATGGAGTAGTGAGGCTTTGAGGCAGTGCTGGGCTGCACCCTGGGCCTCTGATCATCATGATTCAGATCAGGAGGCCAGGAAGTTTTCAGCTTTCCTTGTGTTATTGATCCTTGGGACTACTGCTGAGTATCATTCACTAAACCCTCGTGGCATCCCAGTGGATACTGTTCCTTCACCCATTTTACAGATGAGGAGGCAGAATCTCCAAAGTGACACAGTTAGTAAGGGGCAGAGCCAGGACTCAAACCCAGATATGTTCAAAGCCAGTCTCTGTGGGTTTCTTCCACTGCCGGGCACCGCGGATGCACGAGGGTGTAAGACACAGCTCTTCCCCTGTGGGGTTTACAGTCTGCTAGTAGTCATGGCAAAGCACAAACCTGGATAACTATGGAACAAGGCGAGAGAACACGTGCTCTCCAGACAGATGCACTGGGGCCTGGTGGAGGGAAGGCAGGGTCACAGCCCAGAGATCCAGAGATGGAGAGCTGGCAGTAGGGATGCTGGATTAGTTTCCTGTGGCTGCTGTAACAAAGTGCCACAAACTTAGTGGCTTAAAATAACACAGATTTGTTCTCTTGCCATTCTGGAGGTCAGAAGTCTAAAGTCAAGCTGTGGGCAGGGCTGCATTCCTTTTGGAGGCTTCCCTGAAATTTTCTTGCCTTTTCTAGCGTCTAGAGGCCACCTCCATTCCTTGGCTTGTGGCTGCTTCTTCCATCTTCACAGCCATGAAACATTCTCTCTCCTTTCTGATCTTTGTTCTGTCCTTACATCTTCTCTCTCTCTGACTCTGTTCTTCTTGCCTCCCTCTTATAACGACACTGTGATTACACTGGACCCACTGGATTATCCAGGTTAATCCCCCATTGCAAGATCCTTAACTTAATCACACCTGCAAAGTCCCGTTTGCCATGTAAGGTGACATTTTCATAGGCTCTGGGGATTAGGATGGGGCATCTTTGTAGGACCATTATTCGGCCTCCCACACATGGAATGGCTAGAACTGAGAGTTTAGAGAGGCTGGAGAAAGTTTCAAAGGGCTGCTGCAGGACAAACGATTAGGGTATTAATAGCACAGGGATGGCAAATAAATTTTCTCCTGTGGACCTACTCCAGCTGTTTGGAGTGGTTTCCTGGAGCTCTGGGTTAGTGGCTCTGAACTCAGTAGGAAAGAGTCTCAAGACTGATTAGCAATGTCTGCCATGGACTTGGAAATAGGAGGGGGCAGCATGTTATCCTGACTGTAGTTCAAACCTTTCAATTTCCCCATGAAGATAAACAGGCTTGGAAAGGGACAGTGCTCATCTGAGGTCCCCTGGCTACAGGCAAAGCTGGGCCTAGAAGTCAGGCCTCCTGATCCGTGGTTCAAACGCAGCCAGTCTGAAGCCCCGGCTTATAACATAATCTTCAAGGCAGTGCATTGAGTCGAGTGGTACCCAGGCTGTTAGGAAGATGGTGGAGGGGCTCTGGATAAAGGGTGAGAAGCTGGCACTGAGCTTGGCCAGGATTACAAGAAGCAGACTGTCACCAGGGCAGGTGAACATGGGCTAAGACTGGGAAACAAGTGATTGAAGTGAACTGAAGGTTTGAAATCCAGTGGGCTGTCTGCAGATGTAGGGTAAATCATGTGGGAGGTCAGAGCAGATGGAGACTGAGCTGAGGACTGAAGTTCAAGTACCAGGTGCCAGGAGTCAAGGTCAGGTGTGGAATCTGGGAAGAACCTTAAGGTATAGAGAGGGATAAGACTATTTCTTTCACCCAGGGCTGGCAAAAGTATTTAGTCTTGCTTGCTTTCTGTAATCGATTGGTAGTGGCTACCTGGAGCACTGTGAGGAATGTGATTCTGAGGCCATATCTTAGTTCAGAGAGAAAATTTTCATGATTGATTAGTGATGCCTGTCATGGGTACAGAAATGGGTAAGGTGACACATATGCCAGATATTTTCCATTCCTACATAACACTTTATTTTTCCAGATGAAGACAGGTCACAAAGAGCCTTGAAGGCAGATTAGAAAAGAAATAGGGTCATAAAGAGCCAAATACTACCCTAACAGCTGAAAGAAGGTGGAACGTCCGATTCTACAGCAGCCCAGAGTGGTGGATGCTCAGCCTTTTGTAACAACTCAGGGCCAACATTCACTCTCTGATGGGGAGGCATCCTCTTTCCCACAAAGTGATTGGCTCAGAGACATCAACTCTCACATAATACATGTTTGTTGAATGAATGCATGAATGAATTTATTCCCTACAAACTCAGGCCTGTATTTCATGGGTACAAATATATAATTTTGAACCTGCACTTCTGGGGAGGATGGAATAGTAAGGGCAGGTCAACAGTCTTGCTAAGAACAATGACAAAAGTTAGAAAAAATACAGAAGCTTCTGTTTAAAGGCAAGAAAACCGTGGAAGCAACAGGGACCAGAGGGGCTAAGACTTTGGAGTGGGGAGACGGCAGGGAGGTGAGCTAATGATCTCTAGCTGCTATTTCCTTGAGGATATTTGCCAGTTCTGGGCTCATGCAAGAAGCTGATAATCCAGGCTTTGCTGCTGGGGGCAGAGAAACCAAGAGGCTGACCACCTCTGTTTACAAAGTCCATTTCCTTTCAAGTCAGAGGGGAAAAGAGTAGGCCTGGGATTTTGCCCAGTGATCAGCACATAGTGGGCCTTCAGCCAGCACTGAAACAGGGAACACTGGAGTTTGACCCATCATCCTGTGCCTGTTTTGCAAGAACCTCCCATTTCTTTTAGGTTTCACTTGGCTCCAAACTTTGGAGATTTTTCTGGAAAAAGTATTGCATGATTTGCTTTTCTTTCCTTTTCACTTTTTTTTTTAATAGTTAAAGTGAATTAAAGATTCATATTGTTTAGAAGAGTATTTTGAGAATCTCACAACATCCCCAGGAGATAATTGGTGTCTCCCCAGGGAATCACCAGGCGCAGGCTGGGAATGATGGTGTAAATCACTTGAGTGCCAACAGCAGTTTTAATTAAGTTTTTCCAGAATCAGATGCTTCTTTCACTGAGAAGTGCTGGGACTTGTTGACAAGTGACATGTAACATTTCATTCTCCAGGGATCTTTTACCATCAGAAAATGTCCTCGTAGAGACCTGGTCTCCACATTAATTAACCAACCAGTCAGTCAGGGCCTGGTTCTCGGCCCGTGGGGGATACAGAGAAGATAAGAGTTGGCCTGAGCCTCCAGGAGGGCAGGAAGCAAGAGGCTTCCCATGTGCTCAGGGCCTAGATCCTTGTACAAGTCTCCTTATGCCTCACCTCTGCCCTGGGAGGGGGGTACCAGTATCCCCATTTTGCAGAGGGGAAGACTGAGGCTCCAGAATTCTCAGTGATTAGAATGCTCACACACAGCCTGTAAACAGCAAAGCAGGCACCAACCCTGCTTCTTCTTGCTTCCCAGGGGGGCACATTTCCCTGTAATACCCACAATATCACCATCACCCTGGGTTCCTCAAAGGGTTTCTGATCCAGCTGGGGATGTAAGACCCCAATGCAGCAGAAACATGTAGTTATGGCCCCAGATTTTATTGGCTCTGATTCCCTGATTCAGGGACCCCTTCCCCCAGGTTCCTCAGGCCCCACAGGGAAGGGGCAGGGAAACTACAGGTTAAATCAGGAAGGAAATGAGGGCAGGGCAGAGGGTCAGATGTTACTTTGCTTCCACTCTTTTTGTAGATGAGTGTCTGGAAAGGCACAGGGGAGGGAGGCTAGAGATGTGGGTTCTATTCCCATAACCTTGGTATGACCTTGACTGGACCCCCCCCCCCCCCCTCCTCATCTCAGAGCCTCTGAAACAGGATTCACCACCAAGCGTCCTCTTCCTGGGAGAGGCTGGGAATCTGCTATTCTAGGGATTCATTTTAACCCATTAGTAATACTGACCCCATTGGAAATGACACTGCACAATCCCAGTCTCTAGACATGTTTGTGTCCCGTGCTTGTGTGTTGTGGTTTTGACATCCCACTCTGTTCCTTCACCCTGTTTGCAACTTGAATGGGGCCATTCAGGAGACCCCAGTGCCTTAGCCCAGAGCCTTTGATGCTGGCTGGGCATCCAGAGTGCTTGGGGCATGGTTTAAAATCATAGATGCCCAGGTCTGCCTGAGTCCGGGACTGTATTTCGTGGCCCACTGTGCTCCATTTTCTCTCTCCTGCAGAGTAGTACGTGGACTGTGGTGTCTAAATAGTCAAGAGGTGGAGCATCCTGGGGCTTCCTCTTCCTTAGATCAGCCCCAAACCAGGGTCCCTCACTGGGCATACTGCCAGGGAGAAAATGCTCAGGACCACAGGGAGAGGATGGAGGGCCAGGTTCTGGCTCCATCACTGATTTCTTTAGGCCCTTTGAAAGAGCCACTTTCTAGAGGGCCCAGCACCCCTGTTTCCTCTGGGAGAACTGCTCCTCACCCTTTCCCTGTGGTTTTTGGTAGGATCACAGATGCGTCATTGCCACCTCCACCAAGGCCCACCCAAACGGCACTGGCGAACCTGTGACCCAAGCCTAGCCAATCATAATATTCCATCCATTCTTCATAGTGATTGGCCCAGGGGCTGGGCATTTCCCCAAGAAGAGCCAGTCAGAGTCTCGCCCTCAGGCAGAGAGGGGACCACAGCTCTGCTTGTGCGTTTGTTTTGGTTTTCTTTTTGTTTGGCAATCATCTTGCTTGGCTGAATGGGAAAAGTCAGACTATATAACAGGAGAGAAAGAAGGCAACACGCAGAGGCGTACACACCTGAAAGAGAAAAGGTAATAGATGATAGATGATAGAATTCTGGCCCCATTATTTGAGCTCCTGGGTCTTCTGTCCCTGAAGCCAGAGGCTGCCTTTCATGCTCTGGCCATCTGCCCTGTGGAGTGAGCTTGGCTCTGGCTCTGTCACCTGTCACAGGAAAAGCCCTCCATTCTTCCCACTGTACCCCATCCACTCACCCTCCCTGTCCTGGACCTTGGCCTCCTGACAATAAGGGGTTTCTAGGTGTTTTCTGCTGGTCCTTCCAGCAAAGACGGTCCATGCTTCTAAATTGCTTTGTCTCTCCTGCCACAAAGCTGAGGAATTGCAGCTCAAGCCACCAAATGTTCTTAACCAAAGTGTTGATAACATAACAGCTTTCCAAGTAAATCCAGAGCCTTCTGTTTCCAAGGCATAATTGGGGAGGGCCACATGTGCTGTTGGGGGAGAGAGAGCAAATTACTTTTGTTCACTGCAGAGCCTCTTCCAGGTTTGCCCACCTCCCCGGTGCTCTGCTGACTGGAGAATCTTCCAGCAGGGCCGGCTTCCAGTCGGGTAACCATCAGATTCAAATCACTTCTGCTCCCCAGCTCAGCACTGAGGCCCAGGTGCTGGATTCAGAACACAGCCGCTCTTTCCTTCAAGAAATCTCTACTTAGCACAGCCAGGGCCCGTGCTGTTGTCATTAAGAGGTATAAAATCCTAATTTATATTGCTGGGGAGGATAATTTATACACTAATGTAAATTTCTTTTTCTGCTGATTTTTGAGCAACTGATGTGCAATTATTTCCAGCTCCCCTTCCAATGCAATTCTAAAATGACGGCTGCTAATACCTTAATATTCTTTATGATTGCCAGAGATGATATTTTTCCCGGATCAAATGTATCCAGTGGGGTTTGACATAATTGGGTTAAAGATTTCTTTTTCTGAAGCTATAAGACTTGTTAGGCTTATCTGAGCTGGGAGAGATGATAGCAAAGGCCTTTTGTTTGTGTTCTGCTATTCTCGCAGCCCGGTCCTTTTTCCTTTACAAAACCACAGGTCTCTCCTGTGTGCCTACTGTGTGCTCAGCTCAGAAGGGGGTGCATTATACAGAAAGTGGTGTGAGAAGAAAAGAAGTTATGCCTTAACAGCCCACTACAGGATAAACTCTCTGGGAGAGAAGGTTTTTGCTTTAGGAACACACAAGGGCATGCATGGCTGGCCTCAGTGTAATGTGTCACCATGCATGAAACTTGAATCGTGGTGTTTCAGGCATTGCTGTCAGCTGGTGGACAAGACAGTATGTCTGGAGGGGTCTGGCTGTGCCCAGAGGCTGGTCCCACCTCTAGAGCAAGAGACGACAGTGTTTTCGCAACGTGTCTCTCTCCCCCGGCCCTGCTGTGAGCAACTGAGCATTGGCCAGATGGGGACCAGAGACCACAGGCCTTTTGATGTCTGTCTCCAAGCCGTGCTCTGGCCTCTGCACCATGCTGTCTCCTTCTGAATAATTAACACCCATCCTAAGACCATAATTAGCACCAATCTTAACTACCACCAAGCAGAAGCTTTTGATTTTTATCCACCATTTTCCTTACATGTCTAGCTGGGATCTGCTAGAAAATCCTCTTGGCCTTTTAAAAACTGAGACCATTTTGAGAATGTACTTAACCCTATTGAATTGTACACTTAGAAATAGTTAAGATGGTAAATTTTACTTTATGTGTATTTTACCACAATTAAAAATTAAAAAAAACCCCAAACCAAATGTAGTCTTGGGAGGTTGAGCTGGCTGGGAGTTCTCTGCCAGGCTCTTGATGAATAACCCCTGGCAAGTCCCATCCCTACTCTGGCCCCCTTCGATCTCTTTGGGGACACCTCCTGATTCCCTGGAGATGGCTCTTCTAATCCCCTCATTGCCTGGGGAGTAGAAGCACTAGCTCCAGGCAGGAACAATCCATGCCAGGATGTGGCCCACTCCGCAGCCATTCCTACCCTCTCCTTTTGTGCTAACAGGTCCCAGTTTTATTCCACATTCAGGCAGGCAGCAATGAGCCGAGGGAAGGTAAACCTGCCCCCAACCCAGAGAATGGACCTCAACTTCCCTAGATCAGTCATAGTATTGGTCTAGGAGTGGACATGAGACTAATTCTGGCCAATAAGACATGAAGCAAGTTGCTGGGGCTTCTGGGAAAGATGTCTTCCTCTAGTAAAAGAGGATCCTATAGGGGCCAGGCTCCTTTCCTGCCCTTTCTCATCTCTCTGCCTTAAATGCGGTTGTGTGGTGCATCAGCAGCTCTTTTGTGACTGTGAGGTGACAAGCTCAAGGACACAAAGCCAACAGCATCCTGGGGATGGCAGGGCAGGGAGACAGAAGGAGCCTGTGTCTTTGATGATATGGTTGAGCCACTGCACCAAATCTAGCACTGCTAACTCCCAGGCGTCTTTTATTTGTGAGAACTGATGTCTTTATTGCTGTTGATCAAGTTTGCTGCTACATTCTGAGCCCAGCGGGACAGAGTAGGACCCACTGGATGTTCCCTTTGCCCTCACCCCACCTCAGCTTGGAGGAAAGTTCCTTGGCTTCTTCCAATGCTGCTTAAAAGAAAACATCTCCAGTTCTGCGGCTCCTGTATCTCCCTTCTTTCTTTCCAGTCCCAGTTTCCCTTTCACCAATATTCCTACCCATCCATTTTCTTGAAAAGCTCCCATTGTTTCTCCTTTATTGCTTGGGGACCTCATCTCAGGCCCATCCCCACTTGTCACTTCCGCCATGGCTCTCTGCTCCAGCTCTTTGGAAACACCTGCTTCCCCCCAAGTGCACAGTCACTCTGAGTCCGCCTGGGGTGCTCTCTCCTGGCATCCTTCTGTCTGCTTGGTTCCCTCTCCTCGTCAGGGGCATGGCCCTGGGGAATGTTCTCTGACCTCTTTCCGTGGCCCCAACCCCTTGGGGTATCTGAACTATGACCTCCTGAGGGCAGGGACTCTGGGCACATAGCACTTACTGAATGACACACTTGCTATCCTGAATCTTGTACTTGACTGTTGAGCCCTCTTCCAAGCATTTTACCTGGACCACTCATCCCTACAACCACATTTGGGGGGTGGGTTTGGGACATTCTGGCCAAAGGTTATGGGAAGCCCCACCACTTTGTCAGGCCCTAACTAGTGTCTTGATTTTTTTTAAATAACACACTGAGTGAAAGATTCTGAACTAAGACATAGCTATGAGACCAAAGGGATTTATAAGAGTCTATTTTATTTTTTAATTCAAGATAATATTATGAACAGAGGTAATACTCTGTCTGGTTTATCAGCCCTTTACTGGGAAAAAATTTACCCCCAAAAGTCTGAATAGTAGAGGGAGATGAAGACAAAGAGAGTTTTGTCAGTGGGCTCTGTGGGCGTGACTTGGCCTTCCTGGAGGAGGGCCTTTTGATCTGAGATGACTGGCAGTGGTGACACCCAGTCACAGCTTTTCCTTGCTCATTTGGAACCCTAGGAGGAAGACTTCATCTATTCTCTACTAAGAATATAACAAAGTAGCAAGCGTGTGTGATTTTTCAAGCTGAAGAGCAAGATGAAAGAATTATGCAAAGCATTTTATACTTTCGTTTCCTTTCCTCAGTGTAACAAGGATAAATGATGTTCTGGAGCAAAATGTCCAAGGATTTGGGGACCATGGTTGGGGACACTGGGCATGTCCTTAAGTTTGTGCCTTCCCAGGAAGAAAATAGAAGTATCACATGCCAAAGAGCCTCTAAGCGTGAGATGCAGGATTTTCCAAGTGTCTCCTGGCACTTGTAGGGACTACTATCCGCATTTTACCGATGAGGAAACTAAGGCACAGTGAGGTTAATTGGTTTTCCTAAGGTCTCACATCTGGGAAGTTGTGCAGCTGAGTTTTGAACTCAGTCTGTCTCCAGAGTCTGTGCTATTCTACCTCCTAACAAAATGACCGAATAAATGATCCCATTTCATGCTTTCTCATCCCGGGCTTCAGAGAGGACCATTTAGGTGATGCCAAAATAAGGCACACACCTCTCAAAATCAGGGAGATGTTCCATTCATACAGCCAAAAATTCAGCATGCTCTTCTTGGAATGTTCCATGGTAGCCCCAGGGCCCGGCAAGAGAGGTTGGGGTGTGTCTGCATGTGTGTAGACTGGGGAAGACAAGGAAGGGATTGTTTTGGGCACCTGTGGGTGAGACTAGTCTCACCATCTCCATCCCCATAATCCTGCTGTTGTAAACACACCTCGCCTCTGTCCCCTTCCCTTCCAGGCCTTTGTGATGACAAGCCCAGGTTCATAGTCTTCTGAGGGGTTCTGGAATGTTCCCTGCAGGCAGTGACCCATAAAGCCCAGGACCCCTTCCTGGATCACTTTCCTGCCTTCATATGGAGAACAAATATCTTTCAAAGGAGTACTTTTATGTTATCAGCATTGGTCCCAGTCCCCATCAGACAGTGTGTGAGTCAATGTGGAGGGTCAAAGCAGCCCCTTCTGTGGTGCCAGAAAAAGGTGCTTGGCGTAGGAAGAACCCGGAGACATCCTGGTGTGGAAGACATTGCAAGGGCTGTATCACAGCCCTGCTTAGCTGTGTGACTTTGGACAAATTTCTCAAGCTCTCTGAGCCTCATTTACAAAGTGGAAACTATTATTCTTACTGTACAGAATTAACGAAGCTAATGTCTACAAATGACCTAACCCAGCTACTGACTCATGGCATGTGCACCCCAAGCATTGGTTCTTTTTCTTTTGCATAGGGGACATTTGAGTGACAGAGGCAGAGGGAGTGGCAGGGTACAGAAACAGGGAACACTACCTTGCAGGTAGGTGGGGCCATGTGACAGAGCTCCCACCAATGGAATGGGGCAGAATTAATGCAGGTCATTTCTATACATGGTCCTTAAGGTCCTCTTTCTGAATCCTCCCTTCTGCTTACATTCTATCAGAGATTTTTTTTTTTTGGTCACATGGCCATAACCAACCGAAGAAGGGACCACAGATTTTCTTGAATAGTTAGCAGTCTTTATCATATAATCTTAAAAAAATATGCATGAACTTGCCTTGCTCCTTCTCCCACCCTACTGGCTAAGAGGCAGATGTAATGGCAGGAGCTGAAGCAGCCACTTTGGACCCAGATTGGGAAGGTATGTTGGGGATGGCAGAGCTGCCCTCCTAGCCCTGGGATGACTTCTCTGGATTGTTAAGTGAGAAATAAATATGATTCCAAGTTGGTGAGGCCATTGTGTCTTTGGGTCTCTTTGTTACAGCAGCTCAGACTGTCCCTTAGCAGATATATTCCTGCCACCAATGAACTAGTTAGCTGGCAGAAGATCCAGTCTTTAACTCTCTTACACATTAATTTGGTCTCCTTACTCAGGACACTCTTCAGAAATAGGATTCTCTGGATCATCAACATTAAGGTAGTTACCCTCATGCATGGACCTCTTCATGATTCTCCTGGATAGCCCAGCAGTCCGTTATACAATAGCATTCCTGGTTGCCTACCCTGGTACCATGCAGATAAAGCATCAAACTTGATACCTAGTAAAGCCAACTCTGATCATGAGAATAAGAACACTTGAAGTAACAGAGCAATAAGCTGAAGGAAACTACAGAACAAGTCCTACATGCTTTAAATTGCTCAAGGAATAAAAAGAAGGCATAGAAACCATAAGGAAAGAATAGCGCACCAGATTTTTTTTCCAAAAAAATTTTTTTTCATTACACCACCCGCACCTGGTATTGATCCAATACAATTCAAACTCCAAACAACTCATGCAAAGGCCTCATCATGAGCTTCAGAAAACGCCAGACATATGTACGTAGTTAGACTTTGTGATTCTCTGAAGAAGGAAAACGAGCTTAAATATTTTAATTGGACTCACATGCCTCTTGTGGCCCTGAACATATGCTTTCAGGATGCTGCTTGATTTAATGCCCACATCAGGGATGTAGTTCATTTTCCAGAATAAATAGTTCTTTTTAGCCAAGAAATATATCCATTGGTTCTTGCAGGGTTTTTTTTCTCCCCCTGTGACTCCACTTAAGTGAAAGTCCTTAAGAATCAGAGATGGGTGCAGAGCCGTGGACTCATGGTGGTGGGTGGAACTTAAAATCATGTGCTCTGGCACTTTACAGATGAGTGATTGGCCCAGGGAGGCAGAGGGACCCACACGCGGAAGCAGCTTGTAAGGGCAAGCAGTGGGATTAGCACATGTGCTTTGGTTTCCTCAGCCTGTTGGAAAAGAATCTGCCTTTTACGTTTATGAGCTTGTGTTTATTTTTCACTCTGCTTTTGCCATAAAGAGCTCTGAGCACAAAGGTGGACCGTTACTAAATGGTTGAGAGGCGCATATTACTTCCATCTGGTGAGGTCAGTCTTTGGAGTTTACTCTTTGTTATTATTTTGATTGTGATGAAAGTCTGCCCCACTTTCAGCCCCGTTGATCTCTACCCTGCCCCTGGTCCACCTGAGCCTGTGTGGTGGGGAGGTGAAGGCCATGACAGGACCCAGGGGCTGGGTTTACTGCATGTTGGCTGGATGGGGCGTAGCAGCCAATTGAGTTAGAATTTTGGTTCTCATGCCCCATACCTGGGGGGATTTGCGTTGAGGCTGGGTTTCCCCTGCTGGGGTAAGGGGTTCAGTTCTTGGTGGCAGGTTTTGGGGATCACAAAGCCAATGGTGGCAGGGCGTCTGGGAGCTCTCCAGGGCTCCCCTGATCTTCTTATGTCAATGTTCCCTATGTCAGTCTATGAAAAAGGCCGAGGGAATATCTTTCTCGAATGACCCTGGGAAGATCAGGGTAGAGGGTGGCAGACAAACCAAGGGTCATGAGCCTCACTGAGCTGTCAATCCATCTGCTTTTCTGCATTTTGAATTTTGGGGTAGAGCAGTCCAGACCCCCAGCCCAGCCCAGTCCCACTGGCCTCCTTGCAAATCTGTGTCTCTGGTTGGAGATGGAAGCTGGAGTGAAGGGGTGCTGGTGGTTCGGGACGGCCCACCCACCCATTAGAAAAGCTGCTTGTCATGTGACCATAGCAGGTAGCAAGCTGCTGCATCCATTTTTGCCTTGGGATACACTGTCCAAAGAGGATGCAGCTTTTCTGCCAGTCTTTGTGGGACAAAATCTGACTGAGGGCTCTCTTTCTTAGCTAACATTGTATGTCCTCAACACGTCTGGTTGAAAGAGAAATTCTTTGAAATGGTTACTGGTTTTCACCTAGACAAGACAGTCTTGATGTTGGGTTAAACGGGACCTCCTTCCCCTCAGTGCATCCTATCAAACTTGTTGGGTTGGTCGAGCCAGCCTGAGGGGACCTCACCCACAGCTCTGTCCCTGCTCAGTTGATCCGGTATTTCCAGAGGGCAAATAGAGGGGGCCCCTGGCTGTAGGCTGCTCCCCTGAGAGCATTTCTGGAGACTCTGGAGAGGGTCTGAGGCACCTTGAGACTCAGCCGGTATGAACCAACTGCAGTGTTCTCAGCTTCATTTTTTCTTAATTAGCTCTAATTACTCTGTCATCATAAATGTACTGACATCGAAAGCCTTCAAGTTCCTTTAAGCAGCTGGCAGTAATCGGCCTCATTAATCTTGCTGATTCCCATCTTTTGAAGACTGCTGGTTTGCTTTAGAAACGATGCTCTGTTCAGCGCCATTTCCCACCTCTCCATCACCTGTCCCAGTTCTGCAGTGAAAATGTGGCCAAGCGCCTGGGAGCTCGTCAACACCTCCCCACCCCTCCTGGTGCCTGTCACCTGATCCGAGGTCTGGGGTGGGGGCAGGTGCCCCTCCCTGGGAGTGGCTGGGAGGCCTCGCTCTGAGGTCACAGAACATGAAGACGGGGCATAGGGTGTCACCCAGGTCTGCCTGGAGCATCTTGTCTACCCCCGGCCTTGGGAGAGAGTCAAGGCCCCTGCAGGTACAATCAATGAAATCTTTAATGTTGGGTGTTCTCTCCACTCTGCTCTCCCACCACTGGGGGATTTTGCAACTGGGATTCCAAGCTGTCCAGTATCTCCTTCCCACTTGGGCTCCAAGGATTTGACCTCCTCTCTATAGGGTCTGTGGTAATGGGGCCAGCGGGGACATCCATGTGGTTCAGGTGCTAAGATAACAAGTCCTGGAACCAGGATGACTTGGGTAGTGTTTACTGAGGGTAGACTAAGGCAATGTAGAGGAGAGGGTGAGAATCAGGATACAAATGACGGAGGCTCCGGCATGGATGGAGACTCGGTGCTGAGTGTCCACCGTGGGATAAGTTGAGGCTGGAAAGATGGTGTGAGCAAGGACACTGGGAGCAGCAGGAAGTGTGTGTGAGCATGTGTGTATGCGTCTATATATGCATACATGTGTATGTATATGTGTGCATGCTTATGTACGTATGTATGTGTGTATATGCAGAGGCATGTGTGTGTATGTGAGTGTGTGTCTGTGTGTGTACGTGGTTGCATGTGTATATGTATGTGTATGTATATTCATATGAATATGTGTGTGCATGTATACATGTGCATATGTGCGTGCATGTTTGTGTATGTATGTGTGTGTATGCATATGCATGTGTGTGTGTATGTGAATGGGTAAGTGGTTGCATGTGTATGTGTTTGAGTCTGTATATATATATATATATATATATATATATATATATATATATATGAATTCCCATTTGCATATATTTGTACAGAGCTGAGTGCAGAACCAGGGCTGGGAAGAATGAAGGAACATTGGAGTTTCTTTCCTGTGGAGACTGGTAGATGCACAGAGACAGTTAAAAATCCAAGGCTGTCATGAGAATATGTTCCCCGGGGGCTGGGCTGACATTTGACATTGGTCATCATCATGCTCAGCCCTTCCTTCTGGACCTCAAACCATTGTCCCAGGCAGAGCTCCTTGCTGCTCCTGGCAGAGGTTGGGCCTCCCCTTCATTCCCCCTTTTCCATTTGACGTTATAAACTCCTGGTCTCAGATCTCTTTTACGATCCATCTCAAGAGGTTGAGAGCCCTTCATGCAAAGTGAGTTCTTGATGTTCTGTCTTGACATCTCCTTGTGGGCTCCAGATCGAGTCCCCTCTAAGGGCTGCATGAGAAGCTTCTTTCAGTGTTCCCTTCCCCTGTACAGGTGAATCACCACGTGGTACTACCAATGGCTGCCATTTACTGAGTATCCACCATGTTCTGGGCATCTTACTTTATAGATATTTTCTCCTTGAATCCTCCAAATCAATGGGGTAAGCAGTACTAGTTCCATTTTACAGATGAGTAAATAAAGTCTCAAAGAGGTTAAACATTTTATCTAAGGGCCAACATGATTAAGCGACAGAGGCAAGAATTTTAAAAAATTTATTTATTTATTTATTTTTTGGCTGCTTCAGGTCTTAGTTGTGGCACGCAGGATCTTTTGTTGCGGTACGCAGGCTTCTCTCTAGTTGTGGCGTGTGGGCTCCAGAGTGTGTGGGCTCATTAGTTGTGGTGGGCATGTGGGCTCCAGAGTGAGCAGGCTCAGTAGTTGTGGCATGTGGACTCTCTAGTTGTGGTGTGGGTTCAGTTGCCCGGAGACATGTGGGATAGAACCCGTGTCCCCTGCACTGCAAGGTGGATTCTTAACCACTGGACCACCAAGGAAGTCCCGACAGAGCCAAGAATTGAATCCAAGTTTGTGTGACTAAAGCTTTACCTTTCCATTATGTCATACCATCTACCAAGTAAATGGCTGGCTTGGCACCGATATATACCAGGAGGTAAACCACAAATAAGCAAACCTGCCTGTCTTTGTATCAGGAGCTGGAGGGTTTATAGGAAGAAGGCATGGTCCCTGCCTTCGCAGACGGCTAATCATATCACCTATTACCACGTGAAGTTTCTGTTTCCATTAGAAAAAAACAGTTCCCAATCCAGACAGTGTCCATTCTCAACTCCTAGCCCGTGCCCTTTCGGTCATGGGATACCCCTTACCTGGCATGCTTTCCTCATTTAATTTCTAAAAAAGTAGTCATTTTATTTAGAGATAATTGTAGATTCACATGCAAGTGGAAGAAATAATATGGACATCTGGTATACCCTTTTCCACATTTCCCCCAAAGGTGACATCTTGCCAAACTGTTGTGCAGTCTCCCAACCAGGAAATCAACATTGACCTTATTTAACTCTTCCCAGTTTTACATGTACTCATGTGTGTGCAGATGTGTGTGTGTTTACTTCTATGCAATGTTATCATGGATAAGTTCGAGTATCCATCACCTTAGTCAAGATATAGAACAGTTCCATCACCACAAGGATCCCTCGTATGGCCCTTTTACAACCACACCCAGCTCCCACCCACCCCCATTTCATTTTAGTCTTGATCTCTTGCCTAGCCCAGCCCTGGCTGG
This sequence comes from Balaenoptera acutorostrata, assembly GCF_949987535.1. Lineage (NCBI taxonomy): Eukaryota > Metazoa > Chordata > Mammalia > Artiodactyla > Balaenopteridae > Balaenoptera > Balaenoptera acutorostrata. The sequence continues at coordinate 10,791,080 of NC_080078.1, forward strand.
GATGCCTCTTTGAAGTTTGCCGCCTCCATCTCAGACATCAGCTCTCTGTCTGGGCCCCTGTGTGGCCTTTAGCATTTGCTGTCTTGGAGGCAACATGGAATACTGGAAGAGAGAGGCCTTCAAAGTCAGAGGGACCTGTTTAGATTCCAGGTGCTGCAACTCTTTTACCGGTGTGGCCTTAGGAATGTGACTATTACATCACTGTGCCTCAGTTTCCTTATCAATAAAATGGGGATAATTATGCCAACCTCCTAAAGCTGTTGAGATAATTAAATGAGGAAATGCACATAAAGTACCCAGCCCCTGCATTTATTGTTTGTAGATTTTTTGATGATGGCCGTTCTGACCAGTGTGAGGTGATACCTCATTTGTAGTTTTGATTTGTATTTCTCTAATAATTAGTGATGTTTACCATCTTTTCATGTGCCTCTTGGCCATCTGTATGTCTTCTTTGGAGAAATGTCTATTTAGGTCTTCCACACATTTGTTTTTGGTTGGGTTGTTTGTTTTTTTGATATTAAGCTGCATGAGCTGTTTTTATATTTTGTATCTAATCCTTTGTCCGTTGCTTTGTTTGCATGTATTTTCTCTCATTCTGAGGGTTGTCTTTTCGTCTTGTTTATGGTTTCCTTTGCTGTGCAAAAACTTCTAAGTTTAAGTAGGTCCCATTTGTTCAAAGAAGATGTGATACATATATACAATGGAATATTACTCAGCCATAAAAAGGAATGAAATTGGGTCATTTGTAGAGATGTGGATGGACCTAGAGTCTGTCATACAGAATGAAGTAAGCCAGAAAGAGAAAAACAAATATCATATATTAATGCATGTATGTGGAATCTAGAAAAACGGTACAGATGAACCTAGTTTCAAGGCAGGAATAGAGATGTAGATGTAGAGAACAGACATGTGGACACGGGGCTGGAAGGGGGGAAGGGGAGAGTGAGATGAATTGGGAGATTAGGTTTGACATAAATACACTACCATGTGTAAAATAGCTAGTGGGAACCTGCTATATAGCACAGGGAGCTCAGCTCGGTGATCTGTGATGACCTAGATGGGTGGCCAGACAGGGTCTTTCTAGGTGAACAGATGCCACTCTGCTCCTATCCAATCTCCCAGCTTTGTAACAAGATGCTCATCAGTCAGCAGATCCAGGTTCTATCTGCTCTGAGAAGAAAAACTCTGGACTGGGAATGGGATGAGGGCGGTGGGGTGTCGCTTCCAGGGCCCACCCCTGGGAACTGCCTCTCTCCAATGTCTCCTGCCGCCCTCCTGCCTTCAGCAGCTCAGCCCTGCAGCTGACAGAACTGATTACTACCGGTGAGTGATAATATAATTCAGTTTCCCTCAAGGGGAGATGCTATCAGAGAGGCTTTTTTAAGAGGAAAAAATATATAATATACTGGTTGAAAAGGGCTCTCTTTCTTCCTGGAAGAACAGTTATTAATCTCTTCCTAGTACATTTTCATATCATTTTGGACATTTATTTCCAGGCAGTGATATTATAAAACCAGGTGTTTGTGTCAGTTCTGATGCGGTGGAACACGCTGGAACATGAAAGGGCATAATTACCGCGGTGGCCATTGGAATTGCTAACGAGATCCTGACATTTTCAAATCGGACCCATTTCTCAGTGATCCAGAAGTGAGCCCTGCAGTTGTGTGGGCTGCATGTCAATGAGGCAGCTCCCAGCTCAGGGGAAAGGCAGGCGGAAGGGATGGGGTGGGGATGTATATTCTTTGAGCTGAACACCAGGGACGGGAGCTGAGCAGTACAAATGCAGGGAGGAACTGGCTGTCTGTCTCAGAGCTGCCTTTTCCACCCAAAAAGAGAGGAGGTTGGTCTTGGGCCTTGGGGCCATTATTTTCTGATTTAGGGTTGTCAGCTCAACAGATCTTCATTGAAGATTTACTCTGCGTCTGACACTGGGGAGAGAGCAGTGAACAAGATGGGATTCATTCTCCCTGAAATTGGAGAGGGACTCCCTGCCCAGGGCAACCATCCTTTCTCTCCCTCTTTCTTTAAGTGCCGGGAGCAGTGCAGCAGCTGGCATTTGTTACAAATGCAAATTCTCAGGCTCCACCCACAGACCTATTGAGTCAGGAGCTCTGGGGGTACGGCGGGGGGGGGGGGGTGGCGATCTGTGCTAAACGGCCCTCCTGGTGATGCTGGTGCACCTTTATAGTTTGAGAACCAGTGTCTTACATCTTCCTGTCCTGTCCTCTCCCGGAGCTTCCAGGTTAAAATGCAGACCCCGAAGCCGGCCTCTTGTGTGGAGGGAACGTGGCGGCGGCTGCAGCTGAGCTACCTGGATCACATGCCTCTGCTCCATGAGGCTTGTCCCCTTCCCATTCTTCCAGCTGTCCCCAACCCTGAAAATTGGGGTGCTTGAATCCTCATTGGCCTCTGTGAAGCCAGGTAGAGCAGCTGCATGTGAAGCCCTGAGAAAGCGTTGGTTGTCAGCTAGGCACCCCTAGAATGAGTGGCTGGGGGTGGAGTGGGGGGACCAGGAGCAGACCTGAAGGAGGGGTCCGAGGAGAGGCAGATGCCTTGCGGCAAGGTCAAATGCATGTTCCTCCTGCATCCCCAGAGCCTGATCATTTTCCTGGATACTCTTGAAAAATGGCACTAATCCTTGGAGGCACAAACTTGGCAGTCATGCTGGGTTCCTCTCTCTCTCTCCTGTGCCCCATCCCTATCAGTAATCAGTGGCTTCTGATAGAACTTCTCTCCTCCACCCTTCTCTGTCCCCACATGCCCGCCTTTGTCCCCTGGACCATTGCAGCATCATTTTAATGCCCACCCCCATCACAACGCCCAGCTCCCAGCACGCTGTCCTACCTACACCACGAGGCCAGACTGAGTAAGCAGTGAAGATGTAAAAGCTGTGATGTGCATTACGAGGTGCCTGGTGATGTCAGTGAGAAGAGAGGAGGGGCCCCAGCTGGATGGCGTGAGGGGTCAGGGGACAGAACGTTAGAAAGCTGGGGAGAGGCAGGAGCCAGTGGAAAATGAGAGGCTGCAGCCGCAAGGGCCGCTATAGTTGGCGATGGAATGGGGCCTGTGGGGAACGCACAGGAGAGAGTCCAGCTGGTGACGCTGCATAACGAATCACCCCAAATGCCAGCATCGTTTTGCTGTTCCCTCTTGTAGTCCTGGGGGCTGGATGGGCTTTAGCTCAGTGGTCCTCACTCAGCATTTCTCATTCAGCAGCAGCAGTAGCTGAGCTGAGGCCATCCCGAAGGCTTTCTCTATCCTGTATCTAACCCCTGGGCTGGGCACGCTTCTTGGGCATCTCTCTCTCTGTCTCCACGTGGTCCCTTCAGCCTGGAGGCTTCAGGGTAGCTGGATTAGCACGGGCTCCAAAGTGCATGCTCTCGGGGAGCTGGGCAAGAGCTGCCTCGCCTCAGAAGTCACTGAGGGACATTCCTATGTATTCTCTCATGCAGTGAGAGAGTCATGCAGGCCTGCTCGAGTTCGAGGTGGGGCTATGTAGAGCCCCCTCCTGGTGGGGGGGTTGGCAAAGGTCTGGAAGAGTGTGGCAGAGCAGAAACATCATTGTGGCCACTTTTGGGAAATGTGATCTGCCAGTGCGGGTTCCTGGTCAGGTGAGAGAGTCTCTGTCCCATAGAAGGAGGGTTGCTTGCCCAAGGGGGGCAGAGGAGGTGATAGCAGATGAGGAAATAGATGTGTCTGGAGTTGAATGGGAGGGATGGGGAGGGACGGCCACCAGAGCCAGGCCCTTCCATGAGGGCGAGGGCTGGGACGGGGCTGGGATTTAGAAGAGAAATGAAATTTTAGATGTGGTATTAGGGATGGAGCCAAGGGAATTCATGAAGGTGCACAAAGCCCGTGGAACCGTAACCGAACCCAGGTTCGGCTGCTAGCCACTCATAAGCCAATAATTTGAGAGGCAAGTTTCAGTAGATAGGAAAGATTCTTTAATCAGAAAAGCCAGCAATCTGGGGAGATGGTGGACTCGTGTCCAGAGACCAACTCCAAAGATTCTGCTCAGCCATGACATTTTCAAAGGGAATAATGGAGTGGGGAAGAATCTCAGTGAATCATCGAGGCAGGAGGTTGGGTTCTGTATCCTTCTCCTTGCGCACAGACTGGCTGGCTCTCTCTTCAGATGTTACCTTGCCGGAGCGATCTGCCTGCAGGATTGCTTAGGGGCACTAATGGGGGTAGAGAGCTAGTCTTACTCCTTTTTATCTAGGAAAAGAATCAACAGGTTAGACAAGACATGGTGTGCATTAAAGAGAGCGTGAGTCAGGAGTTAGTTTCAATTGCTTAGTGATCTCATTCCTGTAATTAGGTTCTTTTAAGGTTAGAGGGGAACAGAAATGGGCAAACAGGAAAGAGGGCAAAAGAGCTGCTTTCAGAATGGTGGGGCTGACATTCCAGATACAGCTGGACATCCGAGTGTCTGAAGGAGCCAGTCGGCCTACTTTTGGCATTTCTCCTCGGCCAGGGACTGCAGCCCTGGAGCGCACAGAGAATGGACGATACTGGGTTTGATTCTGCGTTAGGGGCGACTAGGGAGGAGCAGGAGGCCAGGGATGGGGAGACTAGGGGGGTCGGTTCAAGAAGAGCTGAAGTGAATGATGTGGGGAGGCCCAGCCTGGAGAATCCCCAGGAGCTGGGAGGGGCGGTCAGACTGGGCGAGGAGGGAGGTGTTAGGGACACTGGGTTACAGGAGGGGATTCAGCCAGAGGTGGAGGGACAGAAGACAGACTGAAGGCAGTTTCAGAGCTCAGGATTTCAGAGGTGGCCAATGATAGGCTTGGAAAGTGCCCTTGGCTGTGGGTGGTGGGAGCAGAGAGAAAAGGCAGTGACTGACCTGAAGAAGGCTTGGTAGACCTCGTGCAGGAGGAGAGCAGGACCAGGGTGGACGCAGAGTCTGTGGCTGTAGAGAGGTGTGGGTGTCGCCGGCTGGTACGAGTGGTTGAGTGGGAACCGTGGCCCTGATGCAGAAGTGGTGAGTTGGTGATGGGCTGATGGCCCCAAAATACATGGAGCCGGAGGGCAGAAGGTTGGGCCGCCTCCACTTGGAAGACTCTTGAGGCAAGTGGGATCTGGGGTTTTGGTGAAGTTGAGGAGAGGGGGAAGAATTCCAGGAAGTGTTTATGGAAATAAAGAAGTTTTATTTATTTATTTGTCTTTTTGGCGGCGCGGCATGCGGGATCTTTAGTTCCCCAGCCAAGGATCAAACCCATGCCCACTGCAGTGGAAGCATGGAGTCTTAACCACTGGACCTCTAGGGAAGTCCCAAGAAGTTTCTTAATTAAGGGCAGTGGCTGCTGAAGGGACTTGCTGGGGGAGAGGGTCAGGGAGGGGGCGGAGCTTGGGTGGACAGGTTGAAGTGGGGGAAGGGGTCCTGGCTGGAGGGTGGTGGTTGTAGATGGAAGGAGCGGGGCTGGGGGTCGGGCAAGGATTATCCAACCTTCTTCTAAACTATCCTTTGGGAGAGGCCTAGCAGAGCCTCTGCAGCTTATTTTCCAGTTTGGTGGACAACGGCCACTAGGCAGCATTGCAGAGTGTGGATGGAGTCTCGGTGTTCAAATGCTTTGAGACAAAGTCAGCTGCCCCACAGCTGCTGGGTTTTTTTGGGGGAGGAAACACGACTCAGTGCTGACCCTGAGGACGTGGCCCTGGCCATCGGTCATCGTCCTCTCTCGGCCAATAGTGGGTAGGATTTGGGAAGACCCTGGAACAGGTCGTAGGTGTCTGACAGTCAGGTCATAGACCTCTCTTGTTGGTGACAGAGATGACCAGAGTAAGTGGCAGGTAGGCAGGAAAGCAGGGAGAGGTGGGGTGGGAGAACCACCCAACAGCCTTGTTGCTGGCAGCGGCTGTGCTTCTGGGATGCTGAGCGCTATGGGACCGTCTGGGAGGGCAGCTGGCTAGAAGTGCCCAGAATCCATAGAAAGAGATCTTTGGGAGACTCTGGTGGTGTGGAGGTCGAGCCTCTCTGTGGTCAGACCTGCGCTCAGGGAGGGCACAGGGCTTGTTCAAGGCCACAGAGCCCTGCTGGAGCCCACACCTACCCACCTACCAGCTGCTGGTCCACACCCTCTCTGGAACCACATGGACCAACACGTGTTGGTGTTGGTCAGGATTCCTCTCTAGCAAAATCCAGGTGTGGCTCTTCAGGGTCAGCAGCTGCTCTTTCCTACTTCTGTTCCTTATCGTCCTGACTTTGCAGGATCCAGCTGGACAGGTAGGACTTATTAAACTCCCTAGAACATATTTAGAAAAGAATTCTGGTGAAGTCAGTGATGGCAGAACCACAGGACACGTTGTTATACAGACATCGGGAACGATGTTCATTAAGAGTTTTTGAACAGTTTTCAATGTCCTGGGCGCATCCTTTGATATAATGGTGGCAGAAAATAATCAGAATGTGCAATTATATTCATAGAATGAACTCAATTATGTTAAAAAGCATAGAAGAAAGACAGGATGTATTCTAAAGCAGCGGTTCTCAAACTCGAGTGTGAATTACCTGAAAGACTGAGCGTCACCCCAGAGTTACTAGGGGGGAGGGGGGCCCCGAGAATTTGCATTTCTGATAAGCTATGCTGATGCTGCCAGTTGGAGGGCCACACTCAGGACCACTGTGCTAAAGGTTAGAGGCTTCTTGTGGGATTAGACTTGTGCCTAATTGCTATCTTCTTTGTTACACGCTCTGACTTTTTCATCTTCTACAATGCATGCATATTAGATGTGAAATCAGAAACAAGAACATCTAATAAGGCAAAATAAGATAGGAATTCTTCTGAGGATGGGAATGGAGAATGTTCCTCCAGAATGAGATGCGTTAATTACCTTGGCCAGGTTGAGGATGCGGGTGTTTGGGTAAGGCCTCTGTGCACTGATCCCCTTCCCTCTTGCCAAGGATATGACAAAGGATCTACTACCAGAGCCTGTGACAAGAATGCCCAGGGCCCTGGCAGGCTGGTTTATTTTTGTTTGGGGCCAGTGCTAAGCGTCATCTAGCCCCTGGGAGGGGACATTACAGGGGTCAGCACTCCCATCTGGCCTGGCTGGCCCCTTGGTGGCTGAGCAGATCTATAGCCGTGGGACTGACTTGTGAACGATTAGGGCCACAAGAAGCCATGCAGGTTGTCCCACTCCAGGGACCACGCCGATTGCAAGGCATCCGTCTCAAGAGCCTGAAGCAACCCCAAAGTGCAGACACTGGCAACACAATTCCAGTCCCTCTGAGCCCCTCATCCTCCCACTGAAGCCTTTTCTCCACTTTTCCCTGTTTTACTCTTCTCTAGCTACAGTTCTCTGGCCTTGTTTCTGTTTCTGCTACACTTTAACTGGATCTCTCCTCCCTGAACCCCCTCAACCCCAGGGCCTTTGCACATGCTGTTCCCACCCCCAGGAAATCTCTGCCCTCAAATCTTTGCCCAGTTGCCTCCTTCTCACCACCTAGGCTTTGGCTTATGTCACATTGTCTTTGTAGCACATCTCCCTGGCCCCCATCACTTTCCAGTCTGCTATCCTGTTTCTTCTTCATAAACCTTGCTGTGATCTGAAATTATAATTGTATTTATTTATATTTGTTTCCCTCTACTTAAATAAAAGATTTCCCATGGCAGAGAGTCCATCTGTCCTGATTACCAGGAATCCCCAGAGTCTGGTCTGGTCCCCTGGTATAGACAAAGTGTGTAATAAATGGCTATTGAATAAGTTAATCTGCTGCCTCCTTCCACTCCTCATGGGTACCACCCCCACCCTTGTGCCCCTTGCCTCCCTGACCTGCCTGAAACTGACCAGTCATAGCTCTAGACAGGTAGGTAGTAAGCCGGGTATGGGTTTGGTGACCATCTGGGATGTTTGTGTCTAAGTTCCTATCCTCAGTGGCGTGTCAGAATTCAGCACTTCTTGAAGGAGAAGTAGAAAGGCAGAGAGAGAATCTTCACATGACTGGGGCAACAGAGGGACTGGAAGAGAGGGTTTCTGCATGAAGTGAACAAGGAAAGGCTATAGGGATACCATTTCTTGAGGGCCAACCTGCTGAAGACCTCAGAGCTGGGGGACTCAGAGTGATGAGTCAGCCAGGGTGAGCCCAGGACTGACCATGGACCAACACGGCCCCAGTAGGGATTGGCTGGTGTAACTGGAGGGGGTCTACAGGCAGGTGCCATCAGGGAGGTCACTCTTGAGGTCTGCGTGATGTCTTTTTGAAATTTACCCTTTAAGGCAGGTGACCAAGGGAAAAGAGTAGCTTTGAGAAGTGGAATCTAAAGGATCCCAGGAAAACGGAGCTCAGGACAGATAACAGGGGGTCCCAAAGCCAAGGGCAATAGTAGAAAAGGAGAGCAGGACTTCCTGATGAGGGATAACCCCCCACTCAGCAGCCTGAAGCAGAGCACAGATGTGAAAATGCAGAGGTGGATGTAGACGTGTCCATGACGGGCAGCTTCAGCAGGTCACACAGAAACCCTTACACCTTAGGCAGTGAGCCCAAGGGAATGTGGGGATCTGGGGGGTCCCGCCTCCAGAGACATGATTGCCTTAAGAAGGTGCTGGTCCTGGTCGTCCAGGGGCCCCGAGGAAAAGATGCTACAAAGAGGATGTGGGGACCAGAATCTGGACAGAGACTTTAGCTGGAAGACTTGGCTGCTCCTTATGGAAAAGTACTTGGTGCTCATCCATCCTTTCTGTCCACGCATCCCTGGCCCTAGCAGAAAGTATTCAGTGTTGACACAAACCTCACTGGTGTTTGAGTTTTGCCAAGGTTGGCTTTGGTGAAGGTCATTGTCAAAGCCTCAGAGCCGACTTCCTGAGTCAGGGTCTTAGTCTCCTCATCTGTAAGACGCCCCCCAATGGTCCCTGCAAGCTTAAGTGTCCTATGAGTCTTTGACTTGGAGCCAGGAAACCTCCTGGATTACAGCCCCCCTGAGGAGATTCTAGGGTTCCTTTCCAGCTTTCCAACTTGTTTGGCAGCCACAGATGGGCCTCGGGGGCAGAAGGGAAGGCAGGAGCCAAGAGGCTGCCTTGTGTGAGTGAGCGATTTGACTGAGGATGATTTCTGAGGGCAGAGCTGAGGGCAGCTGGGCTTGGGTTTCCCGGGGCTGCTGGCTAACTCTGACGTCTGCTATTTTTCACTCCAGTGAGACTGATTTGCTCCAGATAGGCCCCTGCAGACTGTTTTCAGCTGTGCTGGGAAGTGTGGCAGCTGTCTGTGTTTCATCTCAGAGCCCTCTAAGAGACAGCAGAGCACATGTTAACTGCTTGAGCTAAGAGGCCAGCGGATTCTACAGGAGGGCCCCAAGTTCCAAATGATTGCTTCTGAGCAGACAGACTTTTATTTCCTGAGGTGTTACCCTCATTTCAAAGAGATGTCTGCCCTAGATCTGAAGGAGGGCTGCCTGGCTTGGCCCTCCCCTCGGGGAACAAACTGCATTACTTCTGAGTCTTTATTTCACAGAGAAGCTTGGCACAGGAGAAAGATCGCTGGCCGGGAGTTGGGACACTTGAATTGGAAACATGAAATCTATTGCTTCCTGGCTGAGTGGTCTTGGACAAGTTCTTTGATTCTCCAGACCTCAATTTCCTCATTTGTAACTTTTTTAAAAAAATTAATTTTTATTGGAGTATAGTTGCCTTACAATGTTGTGTTAGTTTCTTGCTGTACAGCAAAGTCAATCAGTCCTATGTATACATATATCCACTCTTTTTTAGATTTCCTTCCCATTTAGGTCACCACAGAGCACTGAGTAGAGTTCCCTGTGCTATACAGTAAGTTCTCATTAGTTATCTATTGTGTACATAGTAGTGTATATACGTCCATCCCAATCTCCCAATTCATGCCACCCCCACTTCCCCCCTTGGTAACCAGAAGTTTGCTCTCTACATCTGTGACTCTATGTCTGCTTTGCAAATAAGTTCATTTCTACCATTTTTCTAGATTCCACATATAAGCGATATTATACAATATATTTTTTTCTCTTTCTGACTTACTTCACTCTGTATGGAATTCTCTAGGTCCATGCACATCTCTGCAAATGGCACTATTTTGTTCCTTTTTATGGCTGAGTAATATTCCATTGTATATATGTACCACATCTTCTTTATCCATTCCTCTATCGATGGACATTTAGGTTTCCTCCTTTGTAACCTTTGAGGATCGTATCTTTTCAAGGTCTGCTGCTCATTGCGTATATAATTTACAGTTTTCTCAGTGATTGAGAGCAGTGGGCACCAGCCTGAACTTCTTTAGCGAAAGGTATAAGCATAGAGAAATACAGTGGCAAATATCTTCAGGCCCCAGGCCAGGGACAATGTCGCAGTTTTGCAAAACCCAAGGGACTGCATGGGCCTAGATATAATAAGTGGAAGTGAGGGGCTCTGGCCCTGGCCCTGACCCTGGGGGGTTCCAGGGAGGCAACAAACAGGGGTAGATCAGTGTGGGTCCCTGTAACACCTCTGGCCTGGGTGAGAAGGTGAAGATAGTTTCCCCTACTACCTTTGCCAGATAGCCACCGCCCATAGTATTAGCATAAAGTTGAACCCTATAGGTTCTTATTAAATATTTAGGTTCACATAGGAGTGAATTCTCATGACTGAAAGTGCCTTTGGATACATGCAGGGAAAAAAGACAAGTGAGCAAAGGAGAGAATGAGAAAGAGAAAGAAAGAGGGGAAGTATGGTGGGTTTGTGCCACATCAACTTATCTGAGCCAGAACTACATTTCCCACAATCCCCTTCCTTGCTTAGTTCTGGGTTAGCCAGGGCACAAGGGACATGGTGCATGATATTTGGAAGGTGGGCGTGGAACAGCAGCCACATTCTTTATTCGCTTGGGAGGTGGGAGCAGGCCCTGGGCCCTGTTGCAGCTCCCATGTGCTGGTCTCTGGCTCACCTAATTGGCTTCGGTGTCTCTGATTCCTGGGCCAGGTGTGTGTTTGGCTCTGTAAGGAAGGCCACCAGCTTTTCCTGCAGATCAGCCCCATCATTGAAGGTGGAGGCTCAGAGGTGGTGAGAGACCAGTGCAAGTTCCAGCCCATCCTTATGGCTTGCAGGTTGTCTTTGTTTTTCCTTGCTTCATGTCCATCTTTCCTTCCTCACCACTCACCCTGTGGACTTCAGGCTCCTTCACAAGATACGGAAACAACAGCCGTACACAGCCCGTGAAACCAGGTGCCACAGGTGCCCGAGGTCAAATCCCTGTAATACAGTCCATATTATACACATCTCCTGGTAGTTCTTTTTTTTTTAAATTAATTAATTAATTAATTTATGGCTGTGTTGGGTCTTCGTTTCCGTGCGAGGGCTTTCCCTAGTTGTGGCAAGCGGGGGCCACTCTTCATCGCGGTGCACGGGCCTCTCACTATCACGGCCTCTCTTGTTGCGGAGCACAGGCTCCAGACGCGCAGGCTCAGTAATTGTGGCTCACAGGCCCAGCTGCTCCACGGCATGTGGGATCTTCCCAGACCAGGGCTCGAACCCGTGTCCCCTGCATTAGCAGGCAGATTCTCAACCACTGTGCCAGCAGGGAAGCCCCTCCTGGTAATTCTGATTCTATGAGCAAACCCTGACTGATAAAGGAGGTGAAAGGGAAAGAAAGTAAGAAAATGCCAGGAGTGAGAATAATTGTAGAAGAAAAGAGTATGAAGCCAGGGTGGTGTGTAACTACTGAGAGGTGTGGGCAGGGGCAAAAGGACTGGGAGGGGCAAAGGTGAGGAGCTGGACCGCAGTCAACTCTTTCAGCAAAGGCGGAGACTGTGTGTGCAGAATCAGCTGGGGGTGGCTAGTTTTACTGGGGATGAAAAATAGATTGCTTTTGACCTGTGAAGGTCATGGCTGGGACTCCTAGATTAGGCTGAGACTGCTTTCTTCTGGGAACTCCATTTCCTCTCTCACATCCAGGCCAGTGCATCCCTGGCTGCACACTAGAATCATCTGGAGACCTTAAAAACGCTGATGCCCAGGCCCATTTCAGGACAATTAAAGCAGGATCTCTGGAGCATGGCCCAAGTACTGGTTATTGGAAAATGCTTCCCAGGTAGATTCTAATGTGCGGTCAGGTGGAGAACTGCTGACCTAGTGTGGTAGACACACCCTGAGGTGACCTGCTTGAGTCATGCCCTGTATCATCCCCTCCCCTGAGAGCAGGTGAAACCTGTGACTAGCTTCTAACCAGTAGCATGTGGCAAAGATAATGGGATGTCCTTCTCTTGATTAGGTGATGGAATATGGCCAGTGGGGTAGGGCCTTGTGGATAAACGCTCCAGCCTCCTGTCCTGAACGGTAATTCTGAGGACATTCTGAATATCTGTCAGAGGTTGAGTGGAACAGAGTCTGTCTATATGTGGCAGACTGTCTTCAGCTGTGCTGGAGTGGTACCAGCTGTGTTTTATCGCTGAGTTCCCCTAGGGACAGCAGAACACGTGTTAACTGCTGTACTATATATAGTGGTGACCTCTGTAGCTTATCCTTTATCATTTTTTCCTCCCTTCTGCTCTCACTCTCCCCCCTGCCTTTTTCTTCTTTTCCCGGGATCACCTTCCAAACACACTCCCTGCACCCAACTCCTTGTCTCAGACTCTGCTTTTGCGGGGATCCAGGCTAAGACGGTGTCTTCTAGCTCCCTCATGTAAAATGCAAACACGAGAAGGAGGGCCTTGGAGCTGTTTTCAGGCAGCAGGGCCTCAACATGAATCATTCCATCCAGGTGAGATGCCAGGATGGGGAGGAATGTCTGGAAGGGTGGGCAGGCAGTGCCTCACGGAAGCAATAAAGTCACTGAACTGTCACTGCCGTGATATCTGCACTTGGAAGCCAGTAACAACAAGTTGGGGCCTCAGGTCTTGGGGACAGCCCAGGGCTCGGTCCCTGCTACCTGCAAAGGGAGAGTATGGTGTGGGAGAGAAACACTGAGTTTTGAATCAGAAAACTTAGCTCTTGATGTCAACTTTACCACGTGCTGGCTCTGTGCCTTTGGGAAATACTCTTCACCTCTGTGGGTTTCAGTTTCCTCATCCAAACACTGGAGACGATACTCACCTCACAGGGTGATTATTTTGAAGGTTTAGTGACCAAATGGATGTCAAAGTGTTTCAAAAACTTGTTTGGAGACCAGAGGGCATGGTATTATATACCAAATTCTCTGCACCTCATTTCCCAGGTTGTTTTTATAGACTCTCCAAGGGGAGCAAGGTCAGGTGAGAAGTTAGTTTGAAAGATAAAGCCAAATGGAAGATAAGGGAGATTACCAACTGTTACCTCCCAGCTGAGGCTTGGTCTGAGGCAGCCCGCAGAGAGAGTCCGTGGGCAAAGCCTGGTACCTTGGACACCTGAGCGCCCAGGATGCTGAGTTGGGAGGATCTGATGGGAAGTCCCACTGTACATTCAGAAACAAGGCTGCTGGCTGTGATGTGGGATCACTGTACAGTAGGAGTGGAGTCCGAAGGGAGAGTCGGAGAGAAGGTCAGCCGGGGGATCTGCCTGGAGTGCTCGGGGGAAAGGTCAGCAGAGACCTCTGCACAAGGAAGGCTCGGGGGTGGGGCAGAGCTGGTCGTGCCCAAGCAGGGGGTTTCCATGCTCTGTAAGGACAAGGTGCCTGGGTGGGATCAACTCTCTGCCTGTCCCCATGTCCCACAAGAGCAGAGACATCACTTGAGCCAAGGGCTCTGGGAGCGCAGCCCATGTGTTGTAGATGTTGGATGAGAAACAAGAAGAAAGGGCAGTAGTTGGAGGTGGTGGCTGGGATTTTTGGGAGTCAGCAGGGTGAAGTGTGAGGGTCAAGGAGAGGCATTCAGGATTGAGTCCGGGGGTGGAGAATCTGCCTGGATCCACTCCCTTTTGGAGGGCCTGGGGAACATGGGTCACGGAGCATGCATCCCCACTACTGCGAAAGGGGAAAGAGGTGACCTCTGATACCCGCACATGGTGCAGGGGAATCGTGCCATGAGACTTCCTCTTGGGCTGTTTTGGACCTTGACATATTACCCCGTCATGCTTTTCTCCATGGCGTGGCTGGGAAAAACTGAGCTGACTCTGTCAGGATTTTTTAGGCTTTCTAGCAGTAAAACGGTGTTGTTGTGGGATGTTAGGAAGAAGAACCTGTTCACCGTTTGCCAGTGTGTACAGCATCCGGAGGTCAAAGCTGAATACCTAGCTCAGCCGGGTGCAGGATTACGTACCTCCAACCTCTGCCAGAAAAGAGCTGCTCTTGGGGGCCCAGGTTGTCCCTGGCTTTTCCTATTCCATAGGGAAGTCGTACATATAGAAAGCAGGGCTTTTGGGTCAGACTTGAGGAAGCCGAGCAAGGCTTCCTGGAGCTTTGGGGAAAAAAACTCCCCAGGCTGGACATTCCTACGAAAAAGGAGAGCTCCAACCCATTCTCAGAGCGGGAGGATGAGTTTGACACCATTCGACCCCCACAGCATCAATGTGCTGATAGCACAGACTGGGGCCCAGGAACCCACAGTGAGAAAGGATGGACAAACACTAGTTTGCTGGCTTTCTTCCTCAGAAAACTCTGTGGATCCATTTTATATCCATTTTGTAGACAAGGAAACTGGGGCACAGAGTAGTTAAGGAGCTCACTCAAGGTTATACAGCTGGTGGCATGGTTGGGGTCTAAGCCAAGTCATTGGCTTCAAGGTCCACGCTTGCTGGCTCTATCCTCTTCTCCTGCCCACCCTCCCTCCCTCCCTCCCTCCCTCTCTCCTTCGCTCCTTCTCTCTTTCTCTATTGCTTTCTTCCTCTCTCTCTCTTTCTTTTTCTTCCTTCTTTCCTTTCTTTCTTTCTTCCTTCCTTCCTTCCTTCCTTCCTTTCTCTCTCTTTCTTTCTTTCTTCCTTCCTTCCTTCCTTCCTCTCTTCCTTCCTTCCTTCCTCTTTCTTTCTTTCTTTCTTTCTTCCTTCTTTCCTTCCTTCCTCTCTCTCTCTCTCTCTCTTTCTCTCTCTCTCTCTCTTTCTTTCTTTCTTTCTTTCTTTTCTCCTTCTTCTCTCTCTCTTTCACTGCATATGCTTTAACATTATAAAAGTAGCATAAACCCACTATGGAAAATTAGGGAAATAAAAAGAAAAAAAGTCCACATTCACAATCCCTCACCCTAATACACTTTAAAAATTTTTGTCTTTTTCTCCCTCGTGTACATGTTTTAATGATTGCAGTTCTAACTTAGATGCTATATTTATGTATCTTGATTTTTTCACTTCACATTGTGTTGTAATAATCTTCCATGATTTCTCACACTCTACTTAAGGTCTGCCCTGCAATGTACTAGGCACCGGGAATCCCAAAGAGAACAGGAGAGTGAGGCCCCAGTCCTCATGGAGCTTTCTGGCTAGTGGAGAATTGCACACATTTATAGTTTAGAGTCCTCATGAGAATTTGCATTTCCTAGGTTTTTCCATTACCCTTGATACAGTCACAAAACTGCATTCTACACCATGTAATATTTTGGACCATGTTCTATTGTTACTTGTTTTCCATTATATTTGCCAGTTCTTGAGTCATCTTTGTTGCCTTTCTTGAACTCTCCAGTCTCAACACATCTCTCAAGCTAGGGCATGAAGTAACCATTTTCTACTGGCCTGTTTTTTTCCTTATATCATCATAGGACTTTGAAAAAAATGTAGTCTGTGTTACTTTGACACCTGTGTCTTTTGGCTTCTTTTGTTCGCTGTTAATCTGTGTCTATTAACTCTGCTACGTAATAATAATTGTTTTATGATTGTTATACAATGCTAGGAAGAAAAGTACAGGATAGATGTACCATGATATACATAATCCCCTATTGTTGGGCACATAGCTTGTGCCCCCTTTTCTCCATGATATATAATATGGCGACGAACATCTCCCATGCACGCTCTTGTTCTTTCCATTTACTGAAACCTCACCTTCACCACTGAAAACGTCCTGCCCAGTGAGCTCTTTGTGGCCAAATCCAATGGACCCTCATCCCTCTTTGGCTTACTTGACCCGTCAGCTGCACTGGGCAACTTCTTCTCAACACGCTTTTTCCTACTTGGCTCTTGTGACACATTCTCTCCTGGTTCAACTGGAGCCGCTCTTTCTCACTCTTCTTTTTCCACAAATACCTCCCAAGCAGCTCCTTAGCATTGGTGCCCCCAACATTTGTGTCTGTTCCTCTGTTTCCTTCCTGTGTATGTTTGCCTTGGGTAGTCTGTCCATTCCTGTGGCTTCACCTGCCATCTACATGTTGATTCCTGACTCTGTATGTTTGGCCTTGACCTGCAGACTTATAAAACAATGATCTTGTTACAAGTCATACCTATTTTAGGACCTAATCTTTTTTTTTAAATTGAAGTATAGTTGATTTACAATATTGTGTTAGTTTTAGGTGTACAGCAAAGGGATTCTCTTATACATATATATGTGTATATCTATATTCTTTTTTTGATTCTTTTCCATTATAGTTTATTACAAGGTATTGAGTACAGTTCCCTGTGCTATACAGTAAATCATTGTTGTTTATCTATTTTATATGTAGTAGTATGCATCCGTTAATCCCATACTCCCAATTTATCCCTCCCCACTGTTTCCTTTTGTAACCATAAGTTTGTTTTCTATGTCTGTGAGTCTGTTTCTGTTTTGTAAATAAGTTCATTTGCACTATTTTTTTTTAGATTCCGCATGCAAGTGATATCATATAGTATTTGCCTTTCTCTGTCTGATTTACTTCGCTTAGTATGATTATCTCTAGGTCCATCCATGTTGCTGCAAATTGCATTATTTCATTCTTTTTTATGGCTGAGTAGTATTCCATTATATACATGTACCACATCTTCTTTATCCATTCCTCTGTGGATGGGCACTTAGGTTGCTTCCATCTCTTAGCTACTGTGAATAGTGATTTAGGACCTAATCTTTAACGCATTAGACTAAGCCAGACACTTTTCTAAGCACTTTGCACATGGCATTTAGCTTGATCCACAAAGTCCCTTTGCAACAGGTCCTGTGATTGTCACTGACAGTTGAGAAAATTGGAGTCTATTAGCTGTCCCACCGGAATGTCCCATAGTATTCAAGTTCTGTAAGTTTTGCCCCCTTGATATCTCCTGGTTCTTCTTCCTTCCACCTCCTCGCCCATCTCTCGTTTGGCCTTCAGCATCTCTCTCCTTGACAAATTGCAGCATCTTCCTGACATCCTACAGCCTCAAGGTTTTGCCTTCTGCAAGTCTTCTCAGTGCACAGAGTGATCTTCCTAAAAACAAATACTATTATGTCTGTCTGGCTTGGACTGAAGTTTGAGATGAAGGTATTTTCCCTTGTCTTTGTCCTTTTATCCTGAACACAGCCATGCGGCCTGCCACTAATGCACTGCCTGCTTCCACTTTGTTGTGCCATTTTCTACCAGCCACCCCTTCTGGGGTTTCCTCTGAAAAGTGGTGGGTGTTCCTGTCCCGAGAATGTGTGGCCCCTCCCCATGCCAGCACCTTCCCCTGCTGGCTGAGCCGTGGTGCAGAGCCTGAGCATGCCTGGAGTGGAGCCCTTCTCTCCAGGTCTGGACTAGACTCTTCGGCTGCGATTTGTACTCACTTGGGATTGAAATCGTCCTACGTCTTCCCTCCTGGGCCCCCACTAAGCAGTGAGTCTGATTTCGAGGAGGACATTCCATACATCGTGTAGAAAGAACTAGAAAGGGCTGGTTTGCACACAGCCAGCTGAAACTCATCCAGCCCTTGGACAGGGAGTCCACAGTCTGGGCCAAGGCACACTCTTCATGCTCCTTGGATGCCAGTTGGTTAGCATGCCCTATGGTCCTTGCACAGGGCTTGGGGGCCTTGCAGGGGAGGTGGCCAGGGACTTGGCTGGCCGCTCATTACATTTCAGGAAAGACAGGCCCAGACCGTAAACTGGATGGGCCCCGGGCCTGATGGGAAAGTTCTGGGGAGCAGGACTTCACAAAAGCATTCTCGGGCATTATTAAAACACTGTGTTCCTTTGGAAGCAGAAGAGACCAGCCACTGTTCCCTGGTGTTTGCTCAGGGGTCCAGTGACCCTGGAGGTTTTGTTCCATTTGGTTGACAGCGTGTGATGACAGTGTTTATGGCAGCTGAGCCAGTCAGGCCGGTTGTAAATCACAGGGTAGGGGGAGGAAAGAGTTTCAAACTTCCACCAAGAAAGAGTCAGTAAATGTCTTCCACAAACTTTAGCCTCCAAAAAGTGTGGCCATGTATATTCCTCCACATTTGGCAAGAGGACCTGACAAAACCATCCTTTTCTCTCTTGAGAGGAACTTTGTCATAAGCACCAAAAACCTTGGACATGTTCAAATCTTTTAATCCTTGGACCATTCCAGTAATTTGTCTTAAAGAAATAATTATAAAAGAATACCCAAGATTTATACACAAACATGCTTGACATAAAGTTTTTATAATAGCAGAAACACAACCAAATAGAAAACAAAGCACACACATGCATGAAAACAGCTTAAATATCTAATGATAGGGATTAGATTAATTAATTTAGGTATACCCATGTTGGGCTCTCTTCAGCCATTTAAAAAAGCATATTTTCCAGGAAATATGAGAGACCTAGACAAATGCTTAGGCTACAAATTAATCAGATAAAACAAATATGTATAAACAGAAGAAACAGTGAACAGGAATATCCCCAAATCTTAATAATCTCTCTGAGAAATGGGATTATGGGTGATTTCTATATTATTCTTCATACTTTTATATGTACATGATATGCTGATGTTGTAATCCTTAAAAAAGACATTTAAAAAATAGAAGAAACCTTAACAGGGTCCATCTTTTCTTGGCGTGGGGTCTAGGAGAACAGATTCTCCCCATTGGTCAGATGTACGTTCTGATCCTATCGGAAATGAGGAAACCAGAGGATTATGGGAATGAAGAGGCTCAAGCAAATACCCACGCAAGAAGCTTGAGATGTTATGACTGTCTTCAAGCATTTGAAATGGAATCAGGCCTTGGGATGTCCCAAGGGCCAGGCGAGAGCTGCCTAAAAAGAACCAAAGGGAACTTTTGTCTGCCCCTCCATCATGGCTGTTCTTGCTGCCATTGGCAGTTGGTTGAGTGTCACCTCCCCAGCCAGAAAGCTGGAATCATCCTTGCCAGATTTCTCTGCCCCACCCAATTGATCTCCAACTGGGTTTTGTAAACTTTCTGAAGAAATGCCTTCCACATCTCCACTGCCCTATTTCAGGATCCCCTCACCTCCCGACCAGGCTACTGGAAAGATCCCCAGCTTGCCCTCTTTCAATTGCCTCTTATCACCACATCCAGACTGTTCTTTCGGAAATGCAAATCTGGGTCTGCTGTGCCCTTGCTTAAACTCCCTCCACAGCTCTCTGTTGTGTTCAAGGTAAAACCCAAACTCTTCGTTTACAAAGTCCTTCTTGATCTGACCCCAGCCTAGTTTCACAGCCTCATCTTTCTATTTTTTGCTTCACGCCCTTTGCTGCCCCCAACACTTCAGCCTCCTAACTGACCCTGAAAGTGCCAGGTCCTTTCATGGACCCTCATTCCTTCTACCCCTTTCTTCTCTTCTCCATCTGGGAAATCCTTTTCATCCCTCTGGAGTCAGTTCACTGTCATCCGCCACCAGGCAGAACACATTTCTCCCTTCTCTGAGTTTCCTTAGAACTGTGTGATACTTCTCAATTGACACATTGCCTCATTTGGGAGGGTTCAGATCTCCTCCTCCACTAGAGCATAAAGTCCTTAAGACAATGGCTGGTCCATCTTTCTCTTCCATAGTCTTGAGCATAGTGACTGGTGGGTGGTGGGTATTTATAAGTGTTTTTTGAATGGATGAATGAAGTTAAGGAGAGCAAGGTTGTGCCTCATCATAAAGAAGTCTTTTTTTTTTTAACATCTTTATTGGAGTATAGTTGCTTTACAATGGTGTGTTAGTTTCTGCTTTATAACAAAGTGAATCAGCTATACATATACATATATCCCCATATTTCCTCCCTCTTGTATCTTCCTCCCACCCTCCTATCCCACCCCTCTAGGTGGTCACAAAGCACTGAGCTGATCTCCCTGTGCTATGCGGCTGCTTCCCACTAGCTATCTATTTTACATTTGGTAGTGTATATATGTCAGTGCTACTCCCAACACTAGGATTATAGTATTTAATTCCCAGCGCCGACTCAGATCAGCTGGAAGTGGCTCCCTTACTTGTTCTGAAGGAGTTTAAGGGTGATTCTCAGATAAGGGATACGATGTTTCAGTTCTTTCAGGACGTTTCAGTTACTTATTGCAGTTTAACAGATCACCTCCAGATTTAGAAGCTTAAAACAATGATGATTATTCATTAGGCTCATTGACTTGAAATCTGAGCAGGACTTGGTGGAGACGGCTACACCTGCTTCGAGTGGCATCGGCTGGGCGGATGGACTGTGTAGGCCAGCTGAGGGATTCACTTCCGAGATGGCGCACGCACATGGCTGGCAAGCTGGCGCTGGCTGCCAGCTAGAGTTCAGCTGGTGCTGTTGGTCAGGGGCCTCAGTTCCTTTCCACGTGGGCATCTCCACGTGGCCTCTTGGGCTTTCTCACAAGGTGATGGCTGGGTTCCTGGAGGGTTTCAAGAAACCTGGGTGAAAGCCACTTCTGTTATATTTTACTGATCAAGCAAGTTATTAAGGCCAGCCCAGATCCAAAGGTGGGGGTGGAATTAGACTCCACCTCTCATTGGGGAGAGTACCAAACATTTTGCCCTGGGTATAAAAAAGGATGGAAAAAAGAGGGGATATATGTATACGTATAGCTGATTCACTTTGCTGTACAGCAGAAACTAACACAACATTGTAAAGCAACTGTACTCCAATAAAAATTAAAAAAAATCAAGGATGGAGGTGGCACAAATAATGGCCTATTTTCTAGTTTTATTCTACCAACGGAAGTAATTCCACAGTGGTATAGCATGGATGTTCTTGGAATTACAGAACTATTAAAGCCCTAGAGTCAAGTTGCTGGATCTGGCAGTTGGATGAGCTTCCTGGGAAGGTAGTCAGCTCTCCACTAGGGGAGGAATTCAAACACAGATCAACAACTGCTTTGGAGAGATGTTGTAGAGAGCAGTCAAGCTGCCAATGAGGAATGGGATTGGATTGAGGTGAAGGAAATATATTTAGTTATATTTATCAGTTTGGTGTGATCAGCTATTGTCATACTATTAGCCTGGTGTTCCCTGCCCCATCGTCAGGCTCTGGGATTGAGCAGACTTGATGATGATGATAGTAGTGCTGATGATGCTGGTGATGATGATGGTGATGATGGTGGTAATGGTGATGGTGATGATGATGGTGGTGGTGGTGACGATTATGATGATGAAGATGATGGTCATGATGATGGTGGTGGTGGTGATGATGACAATAGCTAACACATGTATAACGTTTACTATTTGCGGTACTATCCTATGTACTTTATATATATTAAACCATTTAATCCTCCTAATGACCCTGTAGAGATTGTTATTATGCCCATTTTACAGATGAAGAAACTGAGGCAGAGAGAGGTTACATAATGGATTCAAAGCTGATCAGCCAGTAGATGGTGGAGCTGGATGGCCATCTAGTGGGTGTGCAAGGAAGACTTCCTGACCAGTACAGCATGTTGACCCTATGGTCTTTGGTTTTCATTCTTTCCCTTGTGATAGTACTTTTGTCTCCTGTGAGGGGTCCTGCTCAGCATGCATCTGGCCTTCTGAATTCAGAAGTGCTGGGGGTTAGCCTGAAGGTGGCATATAACTAACAGGAATATTATAAAAACAAATGCAGGCATCTGATGAGGAGGCGACTTTTTAAAATCCTGCCTGGGCAGAAAGTAGGGTTATAGCTGGTCTGAGTACTGGTTCTGGGACATGATTCTGACCCCCCTGACATACCTCTTCCACATAAAATGGCACTCTTTGCTGGGCCTAGAGCATGATTTTAAAGCAACCAAACCTACCACATACTTTTCAGTGCTCCCGTAGGCCCTGGAGGTCCTTTTTTCACGTCTCAGTTTTCCTTGCGTAACAGGTAATTCTCACTTCTTCCTTGACAACTCCCCCTGCTCTTTCAAGGCTGAGTTCAAGGGTTCCCTTCCCTGTGCATATGTCTTGTATTGCCCCAGCCAGAGCTAGGCCTCCTGCTGTGCTGGCCCCATGGTTTAGCCCACATCTCTTGAGTTAACACTTAACAACATCTAACTCTCCTTAGGATGCTCTTGTTCTCCCACGAAACTGGACACCCTTGTAGGTGGGGACCACTGCTCATTCTGGCCCAAATCCCCACTTCCTGGCACACTGTGGGACCGTCATCCATGTTTTTAGATGAATGACCCTCCCCAGAGCGCAATATGGTTAGGATTTTCCTGCTATCACATACCCCTGCTTGGGGACATCGCCTCTCTTCAGAGACTGTGACTATACACTTTTAAAATCTCAACTCGTTATGCTTTCCTCAAGTAATAATTTATTGCCACTCTTTAAAGAGTCCCAATCTCTGGAACTCTTTGGTTCTCCAACTTGAGCGTTCATCAGAATGGAGGGCTAGTGAAACCACAGATCCCGGTGTTTCTGAGTCAGGAGGCGTGGAGAGGGTTTGAGAATGTTCATTTCCCACAAGTTTCCAGGTGATGTAGCTGTGGCTGGTCTGGGACCTCCCTGAGAACCTTTGCCTGAGACTTCATGTACCAGGAACCTGGGCAACACTCAGGCTTTGAGAGTATTCATTTTTTCTTTTGTTTTTAGAATCCACAAAATGTATGTGTTGCAGTTTGATTCCATCAATGCATGGCTCAATTTCTGTTTTTAATAACCCTAGGAAAGAGAAATGTCTTGTTGTGAAAAATGGTACCTCGATCAAACAAATGCCTAATACCAGGCATTCGAATTGTGCTCTGATCTATTTATTAACAACAGCATTAAATTATTTGATGTGTTAGTGGCAGCCCAGAGAGGAGGAGGACACTCTGATATTCAGAAAACCAGCAAGCATGCAAATAATGGGCTTTCCAATGTGCTTAGAATACATGGAGGGATTTCTTTGGGGGGATGTATTTCATCCAAAATGCAGAAGGTACGTAAAATGTGAATAAATGTAAGATTGCTGTTAAAATATTCCTTTTTATGAGCTGCAACATAGACAAATTGGAGATTTAAATGTGGGGGACCTCAGGCTCTATGCAGCTGGAGAGGGAAGAAGATGGGAAAAAGGAAATGATTTTTCAGCATCCTTGACCAGCGGTCTCTCTCTGTGTAGGTGCTAATTGTAGATTACTGCCTGGCGATAGCTTTTCTTCTGTATCACACTGCTCCTCTCCCAGGCAAAGATGGCAGGGACCAGAGAAAAGATGGTGAGATGTATACAGATGAATCTGCTTAAAAGTGATGGGCAGTTCATGCAGGATTTAGATAATCTGAGGTATGGAACCCCTCAGCCACTCAGCACTGAATCAAAATCCCTGGTGTGGGAGAACTCAGCTCCCCCACCAAACCAGTTTCCTAGTTGTCTAGTGAGAGCCTTAGGGCACTGTCTTTCATGGTCTTATCCTTAGAAGTCTATAATGCCAAAACACTGCAAACATATAGAAGAGACAGACCATGATCATAAATTCCACTAAAGAAGAGGATGACCAGTTCCCCCAACAGCAGCACATAATGTGCATTTGGTTTTCAGGTCCTCAAACAGTTAGGTCCAGCATCTCGGAATGAATGATGCTCCTTGGAGACGTGCAACACAGAGATACTGATGGGCTTGGAGTGAGTCAGTGAGTCAAGGGAGTGAGGGGTCAACATAATGGTCTTTGCCTCCTGAGCCTGTTTTTTGTCAAACTCTTTTGCTGGAAAGAAACAGAAACTCACTGTGCTAGCTCAAGGGAAAGGATTATGATGAAGATATTACTACAATGGATGTCTTGTTACAGGCGTAAAATATAGCTGGGGACAGGACTGCCATGTTGCGTTGCACAGGCTGTGCACTGCACAACTCCAGAGGCACCATTTGCATGGACTGTGTTGTACGTGGTAATCTTTGGAGCTATATGACATGGTGGCCTTGCATTGGAGCAGATCTGAAGAGTCAGGGAGCGGGGCCTTTTTCTCCATCTATCAGGTTTAAGGTGAGCCCTTTCAATTCTGCTCACCTTTGTGTGTCTGCCCCATTCTTCTCTTTCATCTATCTTTTGTTTACTCCTCTTGCCTGTGGCCCAACGTGACTGCCCATCACACTCTCTCCCTGCTTGACCAATCTTTCCATTCCAGCAGCTGCCACTGATAGTCAAAAGTTTCTATCTCTTATTTCAGATTCTTGGGAGGAAGAATTTGATTGGTACCTGGCTCAAGCCTTGTCACTGCTCAGTCTAAAAATCTTGGAGTCCTCCTATTTACTCTTTCTCTTTTCATATGATATCTAATCTCTCAGCAGTATCAATACTTGGCTCGGCCATCCCTCTGTATCTTGAATCTGGCCACTTCTCATGCCCCTTACTGCTACCACCTTGCTCCAATTCATGTTCTTCTTTTGCTCAGATCATTGCAATAGCCTCCCAACTACTCCACCTCTTTCTACTATTGTCCCCCTTCTTTCCAACCTCAATAAGCAGCCAGAATGTGCTCGGAGGTTCACATTAGTCAGATCACATCCTCAAGCCCTACAAGGACCTCTCCTTTCATCAGAGTGAAAGCTAAGGGCTACACGATGGCCTTTAAGTTGCTATAGAATTTGGGCCCCGTTGACCCCCTCTTCTTCTCTTTCTTCGCTTCTCCTCACTTGCTTTCTTCCCACCATATTGCCTCCTCAATGTCCTTAAACATGGGAGGCATACTCTTATCTCCAGGCTTTAGCGTTTGCTGTTCCCTCTGCCTCGAAGTCCCTTCCTCCAGAAGCCAGTGGTTTATTTTCTCTCCATCATTAGGTCTTTCCTTATGTATCACCTTCAGGCCTTGCCTGAACCCCTTTTTGCAATGACATCGCCCCCACCACTCCTTATCACCTTTCATGGCTGTCATCATCTTCCTCAGCATCTTCTAATACACTATGCATTTTACTTACATATTTTATTTGTCTGTCTCTTCGTGCTAGAAAGCAAACCCCACGAAGGCAGGAATTTTTGTGGATTTTATATTTGTAGCACCTAGATCAGTGCCCAGCACTCTAAAAGATGCATTGAATGAACAGATGAATGAATCTAGAGAAATGAATAAATGAATCGAGAAACTCATCACCCTCATATTCTAACACAATAATAACATTCACTTGTTGACAAAATACCAGACACAAACATATGTGACGTATATAGGTAAACAGCTGTTGATATCTTAATTTTTTCCCCAGCAGGAAGCCTGAGGGCAGACTATTGGCTTCCAATCTGGACCCCTGGCTACACTACCTTTTGCCCTTCCAAGTATTGCTCCCCTGCCAGTGAACCCATGTCTCAGGAGAGAAGTTCCAGCCCATGTCACTTTCACTCTGCAAGGAAGTTTCCTGCCAAGCAAAAGTGTGGCCGCAGAGTTTTATTCCCTTGCCCAAGAATTCTTTTTTTCTCTTTTTGCTTTGAGTCACCCCAACTTTCCTGGTGACTTGTTCTCCATTTCCAGAATTCTCCTTGTGGAACTCCTGCTACAGGAGGGTAGGGATGTCCCCCAGGGAGCAGGGGTGTTCTTCAGATGGAGCCCCAGGAGTGATTTGAAAGCCATCCTCCACTTACATAAGGAAGCCCGCTGCAAGCAGAATCCAGACTTTGGCCAGAGGATGGCACTGTGGTTGTTTCCAAGAGGGAGCCGAACAATTTGAAAAAGCAATTTCCAAATGGCAATAACAGCTGTGCTTTCAAACCCTGCAGGGAACATCAGAAAAAGTTAACCCCCAAATGGTGGGAAACCTGGGCTGGAGGTAGACGTGGGGACCTTGACAGTGGAGGCCAGGCCTGGAAGAAGGCAGGGGCCGGGAGAGGGGCCAGAATGGAGTGAGGAAAGGGAGCTGCAAGAACGCCAAGCTGCTGGGGACTGGCGTCCTCCTGGCTGGCGGCTGAGGGCTCTGCTGACCCAGGGCTTTTCGGGGCTTTCGACAGGGATCGGGCAGCCCCAGTCGGTGGGATCTGGTCTTCCAGAGTCGGATTCAACAGCAGAAAAATGGCAGGGGACAGCGGGGGAGTGGTGGTGGGGCCTTTCCTGCTTTCCTCCTTCCGTGCCCATTTTGTGTCCGTTATTCAAAGTGTGAGTTTCAGTCCCCCTGGCGGGCCCAGACCAAGACTCCTTCATCTTTGGGTTTTCCATGATACCTGGCATGTAACAGACACTCCATAAATGATTGTTAGAAATAAATGATTGACTGATTGAATGCATGAATCTTAGACTTGGGGGAAGAATAGAGTAAGGCTCTTCGAGAGAAACAAGCAAAAAAAAAAAAAAAAGAGTGATTTCAAGTATCTTCCAGTCTTTCTAGGATTTCTGTCATCATTACTGCTGCCACCAAAATATCAGCCCTTTGTGGTTTTGCAAAGGGGTTTCACTCATGTTATCCGTATCTGTCCACCTGCCTGCCCATCTGTTCATCCCTTGCTCCGTCCTGCTTCCCCTAGCTCCTTATTTCTGTCTCCTCTCTAACACTCTGTCATTCCCCCTTGAATTAGAACCATTGAGGTACATGCTCTACCTCCCAACTGGACGGGGGTATTTGAGGGCATCCTGTGGTGGCTAGGACAGGGCAGGTGCTTGGTCAATGTTTGTGGGATGCATGAGCCCATGTGAAGCACTTTTTCCAGGCGATCTTGATCATCATGGCATTTAATCCTCTCATCCCCTCTTCAAGGAAGATATTATTGGGGCAGATTGTATTTTTAAAGATGGCCACACCAATTAAAAGGGGTTCTGCCCACAGTTCCAATGTGTGGAGGAGGAGGGTTCCCACCACACCACCAATCAAGACGTGTCTTGGGAACCCTGAACTGACGTGGAAGAAATCCAGTTACCCTGGAACCTCCACGCAGAACAGATCAGAAGGAGAGAACACAAAGAGACAGAGCAGCTGGAGGAACCTCAGCTGTTGCAGCTCCAGCTGTTTGAATCTTCCAGCTGAGGCCGCAGACACCACGGGGCAGAGATGAGGCATCCTATGATGCTCTGTCCTAATTCCTGACCCACTGAATCCATGAATGTAACAAATGGCTGTTTCATGCCGCAATGTTTTGGACTGATTCATAATACAACCATAGCAATAGAACAGTCTCCTACCCTCCTCCCCTTTTCAGGCGAGATAACTTTAGTCTAACAAGCAGGTGAGCTGGCACTTGGACCCTGCTCTCTTGGCCCCCAGAGCATCTTTCCTGATGTCAGCTTTCATGGCCAGGGTGGGGCTGGAGAAGAGTCATGTACTCAGCTCAAGGTCACCTGAGGCTGGGGGAAGCCTTTGGTTTTGTTCCTAGGTCAGCAAAGTGGGAATGCAGGGTTTGAGATCTGTCTGGGGTCTAGTGAATGAAAGTGCAGCTTGCAGTTTGGGGTTTCTGGTCCAGGGCAACTTACAGTTACAGGTCTGAGACTAGTGGCCTCAGGAACATCGGCCGGTGTTGGGACCCTTTAAAAGCTGCTGCCCACATAGCCCTGCAAACCTACCAGCAGTTGGCTCGTGAAGGGTCACAACTCCAATGTAGGGGTTAGTTGATGTTATTGTCACAATGGGCCGTATTTGAGGGCGCACCCAAGTGGCCACGGGAGCAGGGAAAATCCAGCAAACCACAACATCGCTATGAAGACATAATTGCTATCCGTTTGTCTTGGCCATTAACACCCCTTTCAGGAATCTCCCTTAGATCAATTAATAATCTTGTGGTGAAGCAACCTTGAGGTGGTCTTGTCAGTGATGTTCTCATCAGAGCCAGATTTGGGGATGACCAGCTCTTCCTGGTGGGAGGGCCACAGTCTATCAATGAGTCTGGATAACAAGCTGGTGGGCTCCTTTCTCTGAGATGAGCAGCGAAGCCTCAGTCTGGGCTTGGGGGTTGTTGATAAGGAGCCTTTCCATGGCAACACAGGAAGCCTGATGCTGAATGTGAGTTTCAGCATCGGCGGGGATCAGACACCACAGGCAGACTTGGCAAACCCCACAGCCATTGAGAGCTTTGTGGCAATAAGTCCTGAAGGGTCTCTGCCTCTCATAGGTTTCTGGAGAAGCCCTCTTTCCCAGGTCCAATTTGGAACCCCCACTGGGGGGTAGCTGACAATTGGATACCATGATATAGAGGGCAATAATGTAGCTTCTGGCAACTGTGATGGGGTATTGTATGCAGCCATGACCTTGTTTGTATAGTAACAGCAGCGTGGTTGTCATTTATGGAGGCCACGATGCCTGTGACTCATGTCAGTCACAAAGTAGAGCTGTTTGGAAGCCACTGTGTTGTTGGGCTGGGCAGTCATGGCCGTGCTGGTTCATGGAGGCTGCGATGTCGCCGTGTCCTAATGCTGGTGGGTTCTGTGCTGTTCTACTTGGCGGTGTATGGCAGCCACCCAGTTCTTCTGTTCTGGATGGTTCAACCCAGTGCTCCTCAGACTTTAAGGTGCTTTCCAATTACCCAGGGAACTTGTGAAGATGCAGGTTCTGATCCAGCAGATCTGGGGCAGGGCTAGAGAGTCTGCATCTAACAAGCTCCCAGCAAAAGGCAGTGATGCTGGTCTACGGACCACACTCGGAGAAGCACTTTCCAACAGAATTCTCTGCAATGATGGAGATATTCTATTTCTGCACTGTCCAGTATGGTATCCACTAGCCATGTGGCTCTTGAGCTCTTGATATGTGGCTAGTGTGATTGAGGAATTGACTTTCAAATAAAATTTAATTTCCACCAGTTTAAATTTAAATAGGCGCACATAGTTAGCGGCTATCATATTGGACAACACAGCTCTAGAATGTACTGTAGTGTGTATCAGAATTCCCTAGAAGCCTTGTTAGAGCACAGATTGCTGTCCCCCGCCCCCGCTGCTGTTGCTGTGGATTGGGGGCCTCAGGATTTGCATCTCTCACAGGTTCCCAGATGATGCTGATGCTGTGGGTCTGGGGACAGCACTCTGAGAATGACGCCACCCGCTAATCTCCATCCCTGAGCACCTCTGGATGCCGCCTGCAGTAGGACAAACGGCTATATGCCGCACCAATGTTATGATTTGATTTGAACTTACCCCTGAAGGCATGCAAGCTGCACTCCATGGAGGGAGATCTTGTGGGAAGTTTAGGCGGGAGTGTTATTTCAAAACTCCTAGAGGGGATCCCTAGTGAAGGCTGGCCTCTACAAATTCAAAGGTTCCTATCTGAGAGGGACTTCAGAGATCATCTGATTTGCACTCCCAGTTTACAGATGGGGAAACTGAGGCCTAGCCAAGCACAGTTGGCTGTGAAAGGTGCCACATGACACCAAGCATAGAACCCAGGTTTCCAGATTCCTAGTTCAGAGTGGGTGCCTCTGCTCCATGCGCCCCTGCGCCCGAGCTGGAGGAGGAAAGTGGCCGGGACACAGACTGCAGGTGACGCGGGGCCCCGCATGCTCCATTCTGTAGCCGAAAAGAGGAGGCAGCTCGGGATGTCACCCCTGGGTCCAGTTGTCACCACCCGGAGGCTACAGCACTGTGATTTTTCTCCTTCTTTCATATCCCTCTGGGCAATTTGGTTGGTATTCAGCAGCTCTGGTTAAAAAAGAGAGAAAAAAAAAGACATGGGAGAAGATTGAAATCATTGGCAGCAATGCTATTTTGAGGACCTTATTTATAAATTTCAATAATCTATGCCGTTCTTGTTCCCAGTGCTGAACATGCTAGGACAAACCCACCACGGTGACATAAAATTGCTGCCATTTATCAAACTCCCGCTGTGAGCCAGACGCGGGATCAAGTCCTTTATATTCCCAATCTCATTAAAACTTCACAAAAAGCCTACGAGGGAAATGTTATTGTTACCATTTTTTAGTTGGGAAAATGAAGGCCTAGAGTGATTAAATAACCAACCTGGGTCACACAGCTTGTAAATGGAAGGCTAGAGATTTGAATACAGTTGGCCTGATGCCAAATTCTGGGTCCTTTTCATTGTGCGAAGGTGGGTAACCTAAGAGGTGCCGTGAGCTCCCCAGTCCCGCTTTTGCCTGCCTCAATCTTGCTTAGCATCCAGGAGTGAAGACAAGACACCTGAAGAATGAATCAGCCTGGCCCTGAGCCAATGAGCCAGGTGTATAAGTCAGAATGATTTTAGTTACAAGTAACAGAAACCTGACTTAAAAGAAAAAAGAGCGTTACTGGCTTGTGTCCCAGGGAAGATGTGTTCAAGGTACAGTTGGATCCAGGGTTTTAAACCATTAATCATTGGGAGTCTCTCTCTTTTTCATTTCCTGCTTCTCTTTCTCTGGACGAGTTTCATTCTCAGGCAGGCTCTCCCCATGTGCTGGCAAGGATGGCCTTCAACAGCTGTAGATCCACATTGTCCTTAAAGCTGGGGAATCCCAGTGAAAAGAAAGCACGGCCCGCCAACCACAACTCCAGCCAAAGTTCCAGGGATGACTCCCATTGGTTCAGCTCTGGTCACGTGACCTTCACCAACCAATCACTGCAGTGAGGGGGATCCAGGAGTCTAATTATACAGACCTGAGACTTATAACTACTTCTGAAGATGGGATCTGTCTTGTCTGTGTGTGTCTTTGAAAGTAGGATATATTCTGTTACCAGAGAAAGCATTAAAAAAACCCCTACCACTACTGCCATCTGCTAGCTTGGTCTACACAGTAAATTGAAGGCACCTTCTCTGCTAACTGAGTGGCCTGGAATTAGGCTGCTGTATGTGTTATTCCAATTCTGCATGGTTTTTTGAATATCAGCTCCCTGTTTAACCTCCTAACTACATTATATATCCTCTGGATGCCAACACCTGCCTCACCTGTGGAATCTGAGCTCACTGTACCCCTTAGAGCTGCTTATATGGACTGCTGGCTTCTGGTGGGGCAGGGGCATGTGTCTTAACCTTCTGGCTTCCTGGCTTCTCCTCAAGGTGCCCTTAGTGGCTCTTCCTTCCACCCTGTAGCCCTCCCAAGACCCCACTATCCACTGTGAGACCACCTCCAGCCATACATTCTTAGGGAGAAGGTCGTTGAAGGAACTTTGCTTCACATTTTCAGGTACCTGAGTAATATCTGGTTGGTTGGACATATCTCCGTGTTGCTTAGAAGTAGAAAGTGGCTACTCTGATCTGGAAGATCCAGACTTTGGCAGTCCATTTCTTTCTCATTCATTTATTTATTTTCCCAGGTGGGGATTATCCATGGGCCCTACCAGCCTGCCAGATGACATGTCCCCACTGGGGACATGCTAGACTTCATCGTGATCTTTTGGATCCTAGCTCCTGGGCTGCTCCACCCCTGGGACCAGCCTTTGTGATGAGGTTCCTGAATCTGGGGGCCACCCTAATGCCCCCTCCTCACACCCTAACATTCCTCTTTCTCTCCTTGATCAGTGTGGCCTCAGTCCTGTGTGCTCTGATGCCGAACTGCCCTGATGTAGGGCAGGGATTATTAGCACAAAGCAAAGGAGTGAAGACTTACCTAGGGAAGGACTGGTTAGCAAGCATAACCAACCCCCAAGTTGGTAGTCTCATTAGGAAGAAAGGAAAGGGGTGTAGACAAATGTCAGGTGAGTTAGGACAGGCTGCTTGGAGGAAAGCGTTGCTTGTGAATCTTAAAATTACATACATTATATGCATTGAAGCATCTTTACTATAAAGAAGAGCCAACAAATGCCATACAACACTTCCATGCCTTTCTCCACGTGGATGGATGGAATTGTTTGGGCGTCTTCACCCAGATGTGGTAAAATGCCTCTTCTGTGCCAGGCATGAAGGTATACCTGTATCATCCAACTGGTTTTAACTCTCATAATCTTGTCCAGAAGGTATGACCTGTCTTTAAGTGGCAGAGGATTTGAACTCAGGTTTGCCTGACTCCCAGGCCAAAGGCATCATTTGGATAAACACAGTGGTGGAGGAAACCCTTGAAGGCCCAGAGACAAGGTGGGCTGGGGCTTCAGTAACAGAGCAGATAACAGATGGCAGAGACTGCTTAGGCAAAGGGGCAGAGGCTGGGTGAGAAGGGACCCTTGCAGAGCTGACACTGTGGGTGACACGTAGCAGGATGCTCGGGCCTGGGGTCAGAGAGTTTTGTGTTGACACAATGGGCCGTAGAGAGCCTCAGAAGTTTCCTGAAAAGGGAGTGCGGGGTCAGAAATGGTATTTGAAAAAGATTGTTGGTGTAATTGGGTGCAAGGCAGTATTTCAAGGAAAGGAGGAATTAGGCAGACATGTTAAGAGGAATTCTGTGCATTGCCTTGATTCTCAGATGAATCTAGACTTTATTGCCTCCTGGAAAGTGGCTTCATCCTCAGCCCCTTTCTTGTCTCCAAGAGAGGCCTGGAGGCTCCAGTAGACAGCAAGCGTTTCCTTCTCCCTGTGACAAAGAGGCCGTGGTAGCTGGGTCACATGGAGAGGGGATTTTATTTCTCCTGGAGAACAGGAAATAGGCCTTACGGGCCTGGCTACCGCTTCTGCACAAGTCTTTATGAGCTGTGAGAGTTAAGATCGTAAGGCTCCCATATTTTGCATTTTTAAAAAAACCAAGAAAGAAAATGTTTTCTCCATAAGAGAAACTTCAAAGATTCGAGAGAATAGCACACTAAAAATTATTGAAATGCGGCCATCGCACACATCTTGAATATCGCCGCAAAAGAATGTGCCGAAGCCAGGCAGGCCTTGCCACGGTTTAAGACCTCCTTTGTTTTTCTTCATCGCTTGCAATCAGATGCAGGACCCAAGCTGTTAGGCATTTAGCTGCGGCCATCTGTAGGGCAGGCTCGCCAACCGGATTCTTTTTCATCCAGAGGAGAAGGCTTACCGAGGCAGGAACTATTGAAAACATCTCTGCGCTTTCAAAAAATACAAATTTAAAACCTCCTTGCTGCCGTTGAGGGGAAAGGTGGCCTCCCGATCCTCCCTGTGGAGCATATGGGAGTTATTTAGGGCAATTACGCAGAGAGGCAGAGAGTGGTCAGCCCCAGAGCCCGGGCCTGTGTTTATTGGTGGGATTGGGTTTGGCTAAGTTGTTTAAACTTGCTGAGTCTCAATTTGATCACCTATTAATTGAGATAATAATATTTGCCCAGACTGTTTCACAGGCCTGTTGAGAAGATCAAATGAGGTCGTGCTTAAATGTGTGTGTATGTGTGTGTGAGCACACACCCCCATCCCTGCTTGAGAGAGAGGATTTCTGCTTTTCCTGTGTTTTTACTCCTTTTCCACGGGAGGGGAGAGGCTTGTCTCATGGGTCAGAACTTGGAATCCATTGGCTGAGGTTTATTGAGTCCCCAGGTTCTCGGCAAGCCCTCTCTGCTCCAGCCCTGACTGCCTGATGGAGCCAGCTGGCCTCAGTGGACCTCATCACTCAGCTGGTTGTGGGTAACATTGGATGCGGGGTCTGCAGGTCACAGCACATCCCTGGACAAGCCTTACTGTGATGGTCCTGAGGTGGGAGGTGGGAGTTCCACTGTGCCCTATGTTTTGGCGGTGACTGGGCACTTTCCCGGCATGAGTCCAGCGGCTATTTTGGCTCCCAATGGCTAGGGATCTCTGGAAGGAGAGGAAGGGGTGAGTTTAAGGCCTGGAAAACCCTACAGGGACAGAACACGTTACTCGGGGATTGTTATTGGACCAACAGGGAAGAGTGACTTCTGGCAAAACTGTGAACGTTGCAAAGTACATCACTGGGCAATGACCTCCTCTTTCTGCACTTTAGTTTTCTCACTTCCTCCACTGATTTCTGCAAAGACCTCAATGCATTGAAACCCTGCTTTCCAGAAAGACCCCAATGCCAGTCATCCATACTTTAAAGAGAATTGAGGTTCATGTGTCCTCTGTCCGCAGTGGATTTGCATTTGAGAATCAGTGCTCATTATGGAAGGAAAGCTTCCATCATCTGTTAGAAAGATTTCATACAGAGGGGTCAGGGGAGGGGTTCTTTGATATTCTGCCCCCTAGATTTCCCTCTCTGCTTCCTAATTGGAAAACTGGCCCAGCCCACTGTCCCTAAGAACACAGGGGCTTGATCCTGACACTCCTCTTGGGACACACTCAAAGCCCTTCTAAAGACCTGTCTCTACTCTTCATGTTAGGGAAGGGGCAACAGTCGACAACTCCAGTGTCTCTCTGAGTGAGTCTTTAGAGACTCATTTATGTGACCCACTGGCCTCTGAACATGAATATCATGGCAGCATAAATGCCCCTAAGTGGCTGAAAAGTAAAAGAAAGAAAAAAAGGTATAATTAGCTTATTCATAATTGTTCCTTCAAGGAAAATGGAGCATTGACCTTGTGGAAAGAACCAGTTTAACCAAAATAACCCGCATTTGCTGAGGACTCACTCTGTGCCAGGCCCTGGGCTAAGTGCTTTGCATTGAAGTTTGCATTTAAGTCACTCTTTGAAGTGGATACTATTATCATATTCATTCTTCAGATGAAGAAACTAAGGGTTGGAGAGATTAAGTAACTTGCCCAAGTCCACCTAGCTTATAAGAAGTCAGAGATGGGACACTGATTCAGGTCTGTCGGATCTGACACTAAAGTAAGTGCTCTTGGTCAGCCATCAATGGGTATCTCCTCTAGCTTTGCTGATGTGCCGGTTGTTTTACCCACAGTTTGCCTGTGCGTAGGGGAAAATCAACTATAGTGCCTTAACCAAGCAACAGTTTATTTTCTCCACATAATCAGAAGCTCACAGGAGAGCAATTCAGGGCTGATTCAGGCCCTTCTATCTTTCTGTCCCATCATCCTTAGCATGTCTCTTCCACCCTCATGGTCACAGTGTGGCTGCTGCGCTTCGCTGCTTTGCACCTGCATTCCAGGCAGAAGGAAGTAGGAAGAGACAAAGGGATTTTTCCTTGTTGGGCTTCATCTTTTTAACTTGGGGGAGCTGGTTTCCTTAGAAAATTTCTTTCTATATCTCCTTGTCCGAAACTATGTCAGTGTCATCGCTAGCTGAAAAGGAGACTAAAGATGGAATATTTCAGCTTTCTCACCTCTAAAATAAAGGAAGGCAAGAAACACAGGCCTGGGAGTAGTTAGAAGGAGCCAATCTATAGTTTCTGCTCAGCTTACACCTTGAATGCTTTGCTCCAAAGGTTACTGGTGGGCATGGCTGGGGCAGAGCCAATGTTTTCCTTAGCGTGAGAATTTCTTTACATTAACATGCTGTGCCAAGTCAGCCCTTGCTTTCCTTTGTCCTTCCTGGGTAGCAGTGTGCGTGCCTCTACTTGCAGGCTCAGCCCTGCAGTTGCCCGAGTCAGCACCAGAGGGTGGGGTGTGGCATTGGTCTTGTGGGAGCCCAGGGTTTCTCAAGTTTAGTCTTTCCTCACCTCTGCTCCATGTCAGCCCAATTAGAACCACTGACTTGAATTCCAGTTTCCCTGCTCCAAGCCCCAAGCCCCAGCTTGTTTGACTGTTGGGGGTTGGAAATCCTCCCTGAGGCTTGCTGGCTGTTATGGTTACCCCACCAAGTTGGGATCAACCCCTCCTCCTAAAAAATGTGGCTCAGATATCGAGGCTGATGATGCCACAGATGCACTAAGAGAATAGGAAAGGATTTATTACTCACATAATGAGGCTTTCTGGGGAGAGGAGGGTAGGCCCCCAGGCTGCTCTGACAATGGCATGAGAACACAGGGAAAGGAGATTGGCTTGGGGTTTTATGGTGGTGTCTTAGTGAGCTTGGGCAGCCATAACAGAATACCGTAGACTGGGTGGCTTCAACAACAGAAATTTGTTCTCAAGGTTTTGGAGGCTGGGAAGTCCAAGATCAAGGTGCCAACAGATTCAGTGTCTGGAGAGAACCTGCTTCCTGGTTCGTAGATGGTGATCTTTTCACTGTGTCCTCACATGGCAGAAGGGGCAAGGGAGCTCTCTGGGGTCCCTTTTATAAGGGCACTAATCTAATTCCTGAGGGCTCCACCTTCATGACCTAATCACCTCCCTAAGGCCCCATCTCCCAATACCATCACATTGGGGGTTGGGGCTTTAGCATGTGAATTTTGGGGGGACACAACAATTCAGTCCATAGTAGGTGGCCAGGGGGTGGGGCCAAAGTGAGTGTTCCCGTGCACATGTGGTTTGATCTTCCTACCTATGCCTTGGCTTTCCTATCATCTTGCCCAGCTGTGGGGCAGGTGGGGAAGGAGAGTGGTGGGATTTGGAAGCTGGCAGCAGTCGAACATCCAAAATGGAGTCAGATTCTTTATTACATTGACTCCCTTGGGCTTCCCTCATGTACATGGTCCTTGGGCTGTGACCTGATGCCTGGGACAGGGAAGATGCTTCCTCCTGACTTTGGGTATCACTTGCTGCCTGACCTTCCTCAGCAGCACCCTGCCCCCTGAATGCATTCCCTTGAATCTCCATGTGCTCCTGAGCAACATTCTATTTACTTATTTATTAAAAAAATTTTTTTGGCCGCACTGCACAGCTTGTGGCATCTTAGTTCCCTGACCAGGGATTGAACCCAGGCCCCAGCAGTGAAAGCACCGAGTCCTAATCAGTGGACTGCCAGGGAATTCCCATGAGCCACATTTTAGTTTACCACAGTCCGGACTTCGTCTACTAGACCCTGGTTAACCCTCCCAGGGCCAATTGGTCTGCAGCTGGTTGGTTTGGTTCTTCTCTTTTTCTGCCAGCTGAGTTGCTAAGACCCAGGTATCATGCAGAACCATGTGGTCACAGGTTTTGGGGTGAGTACCTATGTGGCGTACTAAAATCATGCCATGAAGTCTGCCAAATTTGTGGCTTTTAGCTCTGGCCTCTCCACTAGACCTACAACTATTTGCATCCAGTGAGGAATGAAAATTCTTCATCCTCCTCCTCTTCATCAAAGATTTCTTGAGCATCTCCTGGTGGCCCTAATCCATAGCATAGCACTTGGACACTCAAGGATAGAGGTGTGGCCTCCTTCCTGTAGGGACTTGCAGTCAGATTGGGAGGCAAGATTTACACACTGAAAGAAAGAAAAAAGAAGAAATAGGTGCAAATAATGGGATAGACGAGGCAATGATTTCAAGAGCTCGTTGAGGGTTGGTGCAATCAGGGAGACTTCCTGGGGGAGACGGGCACTTGAGCCAAGCCATGGGAGGGTGCCTGTGATAAGCATAGGTATGGGAGCAGCCATCCGCTGCCCCTCTTCCAACCTATGTTCTCCTGTCAGTGATCATTGAGGGGAATTTGACAGTGTGAGCCTATGATATTCAGAATTCTCTAGGATGATGATTCTTATGTGGGAGCTTATTAGAACCACTAAGAAGGGTGAGGTTTGGGGTACCCAGAGGTCTCTAAAGTAAGAGTGAGTCCAGTGGAGAAAAGGACCAAGGTCCCTAATCCTCAGTCTGTGAGCTCTTCCCTGATGCTCTCCAAATGTCTTCCTTACAAGAAGGAGGAGAATGATCCTCCCTATTAGATCCTTATTCCAAAATCCACAATGAACAAGCAAGTGTTTTATAATCTAACATAAATCTTGGTGATTACTCTTCTTTTAAAAAAAATATTTATTTATTTATTTAGGTTGTGCCAGGTCTTAGTTGTGGCTCACAGCATCCTTAGTTGTGGCTCGCCTGCTTCTTTGTTGTGGCAGTGTGCTCCTTAGTTGTGGCCAGCGGGCTCCTTAGTTGCAGCTCGCTGCCTCCTTAGTTGTGGCATGTGAACTCTTAGTTGCGGCATGCATGTGGGATCTAGTTCCCTGACCAGGGATCAAATCCAGGTGCCCTGCACTGGGAGCTTGGAGTCTTAACCGCTGCACCACCAGGGAAGTCCCAGTGATTACTCTTATTTTCACATGAACAAGTTTTAAGCAAGTCATTCTACGTCTTTGGGGCTCAGTTTGCCCAGTGGCCTAATGTGTAAACGGCTACACCAATATTATAATCCATCATTATGTATCATTGTAAATTTACATGGCATTTCTCCATATACAAACTTATTTACTTCATTCATCACAACTCTATGTGTGCTACTTTCTATATTTTATGGATAATGTAGAAAAGTGGGATTCGGAGAAATTCAGCATTTTTTCTAATACTCTCTATGTGAGTGTATGTAAGTGAAAGAGTCAGGACTTGAACACAGATCTTTTGGATAACTTTTATGGCCTTGCTGCTTCTCAAAATACAAAACAATCCAACCATGCAAGCCAAGCCCATCGAAAATCAAAAGCAAACCAAAACTCTTTGTGCTGTCGGTTGGGACAACATACCTGAAGATTCCTCGAGGATGTCCAGGTGCTCTGTGAAGGGGGGACCATGGCTATTACTGCTCTTCGTTGTGCACTAGCCCAGCGCAGGCAGAGGTGCTCTGCTGAGGAGGGCATGCACCAGGTTCCAGGAAGAGCATCTCATTTTCAATTAAACTCCATAGCGGATGCACAACTTAGTTCTCAGCTTCCTAGGATGCAACATCTCCATCTGCTGGATGCCGAGGTCTTCCGCCAGCCTGAGGGGTTTGGCACTGTCTTTGGATGTTGATGTGTTTTTGGATAAACACACACACACACACACACACACACACACACACACACACGGCCCTTTCTCTTCCTGTTGTTACCATATTGGCCTTCAAGTCCTTCATGGTTGCATTACAGGGTGAGCTGGAACTCTTGATAAAGGAGTTCTGTACAGTGATGACAAGTATTGATTTCCAATTTCCTGTAGAATGATTCTATCATTGCTAGTGACTCAGGCAATTTAGCTCATTTTCCAGGCCTGCCTGGGGGTTGTAGATCACACCGACAGCTTCCCAGTCATGCAGGAGGGGGATTTTGACAAGATGAGAGAGGAGACATTTTCAGAGAGTTTTGTGTTGGGGGTGGCCAGAAGGGAATGGCTGCCCCCAGGGCTTCAGGCCCTGCGGTGTCCCGTTGAGAGTAGCCATGTCTTGGCCATGATGGAGAAGCTGGCTTGTGGTTGGGTGTCTAGGGGGCTGCCCAGGACACACCTTTTCCCTTCTCCATATGATGTTCAGTCCTGCTCAGCATGAGAACATCCAAAGCCCCAGCCAAAAGACAGAAGGGATTAATTTCCAGTAGTTTCCTCCATACCAAATACTCTTAGATGGCATGTGTCTTTTAAAAGATTGAACACATAGACTGGCTTTTTCTTTCTCAGTGGACTCTATTATAGCAAGTATGATTCTTTGCATTTACTCATGAATTCATTTTCATCTGCCAAGCTTGCATTTATTGTGCACTGGGTGCTGGATGAATTTGCTCGCCCTGGAAGGCATGTTGAAAGGACTGACAGTGTTCTACCTCCCAGAGTCATCCAAGCAAAGCAGAACATGGCCGTGTTAGGACCAGGAGGCCTCCTGTGGGCTGTGACTCTGCACTAAAGCCTGATTCATTTAATCCTCATGACAGCTCTATCAGGTGGGCCCACGACTATCTCTAGTTTGCAGATGTGGAAACGAAGGCACAGCAGATAAGTAACTTGCCCAAGGTCATACGAGGAGAGGGGCAGAGCAAAGATTAGAACTCGGGCCGTTTGGAAACAGTCTGTGCTTCTAAGCCTTGCACTATATCCCTCAAGGGTGGTGGATGAATATAGATGATTTTCCATCCAGTGGACTGAGTAGAGCCCCTAGAAGTTGATTAGCAATCACCCTGCTTTTATTAGGATTTTGTCAAAGTCTGACAGCACAAGAAATCGCTGGAGGCCCAGG
Organism: Balaenoptera acutorostrata; assembly: GCF_949987535.1. NCBI lineage: Eukaryota > Metazoa > Chordata > Mammalia > Artiodactyla > Balaenopteridae > Balaenoptera > Balaenoptera acutorostrata. Next base: position 10,830,792 of record NC_080078.1, read on the forward strand.
AACTGAGCACATCCATGCATATGTGCAGGTGTGAGTGTGTACGGACACATATGCATGCACACAGGCATATACACATACACACACTCACATGCACACACACACACACGACAAGAGGACATAGCTCAAGAAACCACAGAAGCAACAGTTCGTGACACAGCTCTGCAGAACAGACACACTGATTTCTCCCTAGTCATTCAGCCAAAAAACTAGTTTTTAGAAATCATTGCCGAGCTACTTCCCAAACCAAGGCTAAGCTTGAGTCCTGTAACAGGAAGCTGATGACCAAGTGTGTTCTGAGAACCGCCTGGGATCTGGGCTGTTTGACAGATATTGTAATATGCAAATGTTCACATACTTTACTCTGTGAGGACTGTTATCCCCCTTTTACAGCCAGAGAGACTGAGGCTCAGGAAGATCTCTCCAGATCACAGAGCTAGCAAGGGACAGGGACAGGGTTCCAACACACACCTCCCGAGTCCCGGTCCACTTCTTTCCAGAATAATACAGACACCACTTCCCACGCATGCTCTGTCGATGAGTATTTTATTTTGACATATCGGCTCTCTAAAATTGATCCGCCAGATTTCCTGTGAGTGTCAAGAGCAGACCCAATTGCCTGATTCCTGTTCTGAGAACCTGGCCTGTGGTTTGGACAAGGTTCCAGTGAAGGCTCTGGCTTTGACCCTCATTTCTCATCCTATCAAGAGCTCCACGTGGGCTCTGTGCTCTCCACCCCATAGTTTCTCCACCCCATATCTTCTCCGCGGAGTCTGTTTGCTCTGATTGGCTCTTTTCCCCACCCCTTCCAGAATTCGTATCTTAGGCTGCCAGTCATGTTGGCTCTCATTAATAGCTTCTGGGGATGGAGAGAGACAATATAATCACTCCCCGTACACCTGTCAGGTAGATGCTGCATTAGGCAGTATGTTTGAGGTTGTTTTTAGTTCTGATCAAAGTGAATGAAACAGATGTACCTCGTGGGTCTTATCAAAATGGCAGAGAAAATTACTCATCAGACATCTGACTTGTCTCACAATTTCTTTGTATGCAGCCAATGCTGCCTTTTCCCCCTTAAATAAGCAAGTGTTTAGTTTTCTGATCAATAGTTAAGATTGGGCTGGCTGGAGAAGAATCCATTTAATCCCAGACACATAAAGACAATGGCCTATTGTGATGCTCTCCTAATACAGAGTTTAGAAGTAATTGCTCCCTTGGACAGAGAGAAACATTATCTGTTTCTCATTCATTTACTTATATATTCATTTATTCAATAAATATTGACTGGGCACCTATCTTGTCATGTGGCAGGTCCAGTTTTAGGTGCCAGGAATGTTCTAGTGGTGAATCTGACATGGTCCCTGCTTCTAGGAAGCCCACAGCCTGGGGCAGGGGGGAGAAATAAATGTATAAACAATGACAGTACAAGTATGGTAGATGCTGGATTACTCATTCAAGTAATTTTTATGGATACATGTAGGGTAGACAGCTTCTAAAATGGCTCTAATGATGGTTACTTCCTGACATCCAGGCTCATGTATAATCCCCTCCCTTGGGTGTGGGCTGGACCTGGAGACTCACTTCTAATCAAGAGGCTCTGGAAAAACGATGGGATGTCACATCTAAGATTAGGTTACTGTGATGGGTTGAATCGTGTCCTCCCCCCAAAAGATTATATCTTAACCCCCGGTACTGCTGAATATGATTGTATTTGGAAACAGGGTCTTTGCACATGCAGTCAAGTTAAGATGAGGTCAGTCAAGTGACCTCTAGTCCAGTGTGACTGGAGTCCTTATAAGAAGGGGAAATATGGACACAGAGACAGACACACACACAGGGAGAATGCCAAGGGGAAGGCGAAGAGAAGGATGATGTATCCCTGAGCTGACGGATACCAAAAATCACCAGCAAACCACCAGAATCTGGGGGACAGGGATGGAACAGCATCTCCCCCATTGCTCTCAGAAGAAACCAACCCTGCCAACACCTTGAACTTGGCCTTCCAGCCTCCAGAACTGTGAGACTGTCCATTTCTGTTGTCTCCCCCAAGTCTGTGGTATTTATTTTGGCAGCCCAAGCAGTCTAATCTAGTTACAAAAAGACTGTGATTTCTGCCTCACTCTCACCCTCTCTGGTCCTTCTCACTTGCTCCAGTGAAGCCAGCTGCCATGTTGTGAGTTGTGCCACAGTGGGGCTCACGTGACAAGGACCTGCAGGTGGCCTCTGGGCTAATAGCCAGGGAGAAACTGAGGCCCTCCACCCAACAGCCTTTAAGGAACTGAATTCTGCCAGTAACCATGGGAGTGAGCTTGGAAGCAAATTCCTTCCAGCTGGCAGCTTGACTATGGTCTTCTGAGAGACCCAGAGCCAGCGGAACCAGCCTGGATTCTTAACTCACAGAAACTGAGATGATAAATGTTGTTTTAAGCTAATATGCTGTGGGGCATTTTGTTATGCAGCCATAGCTAGCTGATACCATCTGTAGAGTAGACTGGACACTGTCCTAAGCCCCAGGTCCTGGCCTTGAGAAGAGGCAGTTTGATTAAGGAAGCTTGGGCTCTGACCTCTGGTTGTCCTGGGTTCGAATCCCAGCCATGTCCTTCACTTGCTGTGCTGTCTCTGCAATTCACCTTACTTTGGTTTCTTCCTCTATAATAAAAGGAACAGTAAGGGGGGTCCTGTGTAGATTAAGTTAACTTCTGTAAAGACTTTAAAGAGTTCATTTCACATTCAATGAATATTTACTGGGTGTCTATGGTAGGGCACTTAGGGGATGCTGGGCTGAGAGGTTACTTGCCTGAAGTGGGTCCCTGCCCTCGTGTTATTTACCTGATAGCGAAAGAGCTGGAAGATGGACAAGTAAACACAGGTATTTCTTACACCTTCAGGGAGTGCTATTTCCTGTGCAGAAAGAGGAAGTGATTTCATTTTGCATAGTTCTTTTGGGACAAGAGGTTGGGGAACGCCTCTCTGAGATGCTATTTGCCAGAGATGGGGATGAACTGGTCAAGAGGAGGTCGTGGGGTAGAACATGCCGAGCGCAGGCCAGCTGAGCGATGGTGGGTGTTGTCCAGGGTGCGTGGATTTGGGCTGCATCGCGAGGGTAGGACCAAATGACTTGCTGAGACTGGGCTGTAGGGCCGGGGAGGAACCAAACAGGACTTTTAGGTTTGAGGCTTGAGCAACTGCGTGGATGGGGATGCCATTTACTGAAGTGGGAAGCATGGGGCTTAGCAGGTTTGGGGAGGGGACTCAGGAGTTTCGAGTTGGGGTATGGGAGTGGGTGGGAAGAATGCTCTGGAGAGGGGAAAGGAGGGACGGAGGCACAGGGGTATGACAAACAGTGTGGGTTTAGGAAGCTGGCAGCTCTCTGGTCGCTCAGGGCTCAGCACCGCAGACTCTAAGGGCTGCCAGGGGGATGTGGCGGGGTGGTGGGGCTGCGATTGCTGGTCTTTACCCTGCTGTCCCTAGGAGGATGGGAAGTGTGTGTGGGAGTCATGGGGGGGGGTGTTTATTATTTGAAAAAATATTACCGGGATGCTTGTTAAAATCCAGACTCCTGGGCCTCAGCTGCGGAGAGTCTAGTTCAGTAGATCTAGTGGGTGGCCTGGGATCCGCATGGTTAGCAAGCATCTCCGCCGATTCAGGTGTGGCGGTTCTCAGACCACACTTTGAGAAGCAGCGGTGTGGAGGGAGGGTGGATAAGAGGGTGGAAAGCCAGAGGCAGGGAGCCTGGGGTGGGGATGAGCTTTACCAAGGAGGCAGCTCACCTCTTTCTGGGAGATGGGAGGTGAGGGCAGCTGCTGGTTTAGACAAATCCACAGGGACAGGTCCTGGGGACGAGGGGGAGCTGGGGAGGCAAGGGCAGAAGGGAGGGATTTTCCATGTGGAATGGACTGTGTTTTCCCTGGAAATGGTGATGAGCGGGATCAGGTAAGAGTGCAGATAGGGTAGGTGGGCTTGGGGTTGGGTAGGGTGGGGGGGGGTGACGGAGGCTTCTTTCAGATTGAAGTTCACCAAATCCTATTGGTTTGCCATGTCCATCATAAGCCAGGCCTTCCCTAGCCCTGCGGACACCACTGGAAGTGAGAGTCCAGCTGTGGAGCTGTGGGTACCGGCGCTGGGGAACAAGCAGGTGGGAACGAGGCTGGAAGGTGAATCCCCGGTGTTCCCTCTGCCCAAGTGGCCGTCCCGCTTTCTAGATGGAGTTGCGGGTGGGGCTGCACCCGGATGGATGTAGGGATGTTGCAGAGAGGACAGGAGGCAGAGCAGCTGCCAAGGGGAAAGGGAGCTGATCAAGAGCCAGCAGCGGGGGCAGCCCCGAGGGCCCCAGTCCGTGGAGCTGGGAGGGTTTCTCCAGCTGTGCTCCCAACCTCGCGTAGAGCAGGGAAGCCAGACTGGGTGGCCCTGGGGTGGAGATGCAGAGCTGTCGCTGCAGCAGGAGAAAAACTGGGTAGAGCTGGGGCCTGTCGGAAGGACTTACTTAGAGAAGTAGATTTCAACTCAACACAAGAGCAGCCACTGCGGGATTCCCCCAGGACCCATCCCGCCTGCCCTTGATTTTAAAACTCTGCACCCTTCGGGCGCAAATTCAAATTCTGTCTCCTGTGAAACCACCCCTGCTTCTTCCCAATGGAACTGCACTTCCTTCTTCAGCAGCAGTGTGCAGCTGCCGCCTCCTCCGTGCTCACGGGGTACTTGCTCCAGGCCTGCCTCTCCATCTAGGGCTGCGGTCCTGGGGGCCCGTGATGCCGCCTCCTACCTCCGTCTGCCAGTAAATCTCAGACTGTGTCTATGTCACTGCCTTCCTATAAGTAAATGTTTTCTAAGTGGCCTTGAACTCGATTGTTCTTAGAGGTAGTGGAAAGGATGAAAAGTTAACAAGTCACAAGGAGTAGCCCAGAGAGTAAGGCAGTTTTTCTCATTTGCAGTGGAGTCACCACCTCCTTGTTAAAAATGCACATTGGGGACCCTTCAGACCCACTGAATCAGCATCTCTGGGGTGGTGAGTAACAGAAATCTGAATATGAATGAGCTGATTCAGAAGCTTTGTTTAACCCTGGAATTTGAGCCCGAGGTCAAGGTGTAATTGATGAGGAAAAAGGGAAGCATTGCTGCTCTCCTGCCTAGTGCCCTTAGGCACCCTCTGTCCTAGGTGTCGCTCACCATTTAGGTTGCTTTACTTTGAGAGCTGCAGGCTCCGAGGTCGCCCCTCCTGCCCCTCTCAGAAACCCCAGTCCCTCAGTGCTTGAGAGCCCCTGGCTTTTCACGAGATGGAAAGGACCCTGGAGATCTGAGGAATTCTTCCTCTTTGGTGGGGATGTCAGAGAGCTGAAGGGTTAGCCTTCCCAGCCTGTCTGTGCCAGATGAATCTTTAATTGGTGACTTCCTAAAAAACGGTAGTGGTTGGAGGGCGTAATGAAGTAGAATATTTGGAGCCAGGGTCAAGGATTTTGGGAGACTCAGGGGGTCTTTTCTACTGACATTTGGGCACCTCCTACCTACCTACCCAACTCTGGGAGGGCAACCAACCAAAATCAATCAATCATCAATCAATCAAAATGAATCACATGCCTTAGAAGCCTGCGAATGGATTCATCATCTTATTTAATTGATCAGAAACATTTATAATTACAGATCAATAAAAAATTATGTATTGCACCATGCAGTTTTAAATAGCTACCAAAATTATAAAAAGCATCACTGGTTGTTCAGAGGGGGTAGATCTGCTGTGTGCCTCTACATTTTATCACAACATGTGTGGTCTGTGCTCTGAGGCAACCAGAATCTGAGTCTGGAATGTCTGTTTCAGAATAGCTTTTTTTCTGAAATCCATCTAAACCGGAAGAAGGCAGTAGGCTGCAAAGTATCTTCTTAATTTAATCATTTGTTTGTTCATTCATTCACTGATCTAATGATTCTACTGAGCACTAGAGATAGAGCAATGAAACAGACAGACCCTTGTAGTCTTTCCCTTCTTGGAGGTGGCTCATGCGGGGCTCCCAGGACGGTAGGCTGCATAGAAGGTGTGTAGCACCTGCCCTTCTCCATGTGTCTCACCAGCTCCGTGCCGTCCCCTCTTTCCCCACAGGAACCCGCACCAGTGCACACGGTGAGATGCCTCCCCACCAGTGTGCATTCGTTTCCCATCACTGTACAGCCCTGCTTTGTCCCACTTGCTGCCCTGCCCTTTGTTGTCAGGCCTCTGCCAGGGAGTTGCAGTGATGGGCAGTGGGCACTGTGGTTGAACCCTGCTTTGGGTCAGGCCCACTTACTAACTGCTCTGTGCTGGGCAAGGGATTTACACATTTTGAGCCTCATGGACAGACTGGGTGTAACAGCACCCACCTTGCAGGATTACTGTGAGTGTTTAAACACAATAAAGTGTGTAAAGCAGAATAATGATTGTGGCTTACCTACCCATTGTCCCAATCTCTTCTGCTTTCTTAGTAACAGAGCCCTATATTTTTAAAGGTAGTTCTTGCTTGGCTAAAAACTCTTTTACTCAATCTCCTTTGCAATGGGATGACCAATCAGATTGAAGCAGAAGCCATTGGGTGGGGATTTGGAAAATCTCCTTGAAGTGCTCTTTTGCCTTCTCCCCCACCTCACATTCTCTTTCTTTCTGTCTGAGATATGGATGTGATGGCTGGAGCTCCTGCAGCCATTTCTGACTATGGGAGTGACCTTGAGGATAAAAGCCACTTTGCTTAGGATACTGGGATAGAAACATTGGAGAAGGCTGGGCATTGATGATTTTTTTGAGCTTCGGTTTCTCATCTGTAGAATAGAAGCAATAAATATAGTGTGAATTACTAGATACTAGGAGTGAAATGCCAAGTACAGCAGCTGACATGGAGCAGGTCCTCAACTAAATGCGGTCTATGCTTTTTTTCCTCTCTCATTAGGTTGTATGGGAACCACAGAAGGTTTTCTCACTTGGATCTATTAACTGCAGGACGGGTGACCTTCACATGGCCACAGCCTGTCATAACAAACTGGTGAGTAAAGCCAAAGATGGCTCTGAGGTTCCGTTCTCTATCTAGTGTGGCCAGAAATCCTTAGAGGCAGCTGCCCGAATACGCTTTCTCCAAAGGCTGATTGTTAATCTCTTCTCCTTGGGAACTCTGCCTTAGCATCCTGCCTTCCTGTGGGGAGGTGTCATTTGCAGGAATTGTTGGTTTGACAATAGACGTGCTAAGATGGGCATCTCTAAATCCCCGTGCCCACAGCCTGGGTCCCCATCACTCAGGCTCCCGGGAGCTTCTTCTCATTCCCTAACCCAAATAGAAAAGGCACTGCAGAGAGAGAGAAATCTTTGATGTAGAAGGCACTTGGACTAATGGCATAATTACTCCACAGAACCATTTGCAAAGTAATTATGGACTATTGTTAGGACGCTCCAGCTTTTTTTTTTTTTTTTTAAGTAATGAGGCTTTGCTTAGAGTAAAGTGATGATGGAAAGGAAAAGCCAATAATATGTGTGTGCATTTAAAGAGGCAAAAAACACCCTCATGCTCCCCCCCTCAAAGCAATCTGCTCCCTTTCCCATCTCCCTAACGCAAAACCAGAAACTCACTCAGAACCCACCATGGACCCCAAGTATGCATCGCTCTGTTCTCTGCCCTGTCCACAACATTTCTGATATTATCATGCAATTTCAAGAAATACTGGCTGTAGAATAATTTGCTGAGAAATGCATTTCTTCTATGGATGGAAGGACCTTGAGGCCATGTTGTTAATGTAATGAAGCCCAGGGGTCTTCTAAGTGCGAAAGTTCTCGAGCAGCTCTCCTCAACACTTCATGCCAGAGCTGGGCTTCCTTCTGGCCCTGGCCCACCTCCTATGATGTCCGCAGGGTCCCGTCCCTCGGCATGGAGCCCGCAGCCTCTGCTCAAGAGGGGCTGCGCTAAGCTAATTGAGATACATATTACAATATTAACTTTTAAAATATCGTATTAGGGGACTTCCTTGGTGGCGCAGTGGTTAAGAATCCGCCTGCCAATGCAGGGGACACGGGTTTGAGCCCTGGTCTGGGAAGATCCCACATGCCGCGGAGCAACTAAACCTGTGGGCCACAACTACTGAGCCTGCGCTCTAGAGCCCACGAGCCACAACTACTGAGCCCGCGTGCCACAACTCCTGAAGCCCGCGTGCCTAGAGCCTGTGCTCTGCAACAAGAGAAGCCACCGCAATGAGAAGCCCGCACACTGCAACAAAGAGTAGCCCCCGCTCGCTGCAACTAGAGAAAGCCCACGCATAGCAACAAAGACCCAATGCAGCCAAATAAATAAATAAATAAATTTTATAAATAAATAAATTTTAAAAAATATCGTATTAGGATATTTAAAATTTAGGATATTTCCATTAGGATAAATGAGGTATGTAGAAAAATTGTAACAGAGCATTAGTCTCTGCCTGCACTTAGCACATCGATTCTGTCCAGATGAGATCTTCAGAGCCCACCCCAGAGACAAAGGGGAGGGGCAGGCTGAGGCTGAGAGCATTCTTTCGAGATGGAAATTCAGTCTGAGGTTGCAGGCAGTGAAGAAGAGGGGAGCGTGGAAGGGCTGAGTGTTGGGTGGAAGGGACTGGATCCATCCAGGTCCTCCCTGATGTCAGTTCCCTGGACCCCAGAGGAAACTGAAGGAATTTTCCAGGTAGCCTGGCACTTAGCCGATAACATCAATTTAAAATAATTATAGCACTGTTGGCTGAGCTTCTAGAGAAGACAAGCCCTTTGTGGGCATTCTCACTTAATACTCATTTCAGTGACAGAGGAACAGGGGCCAGGGAAGGAAGGGATTGTCCCAAGGTCTCCCAGCCTCTCAAAACAGCACTTCTCTCTGGGAAGGAACTTTAAGTCTAGGTTTGCATGACTGAAGTCTGATGCCTTAGTGTCTGGCCCTGAGGTCTTGCTGAGCCTACGGGCCTGGGACGTGCAGGGCAGCCTGCAGATTTCCAGCTAGGGTATCTTAGTCTGTTTGGGCTGCATTAACAGAATATCACAGACTGGATGGTCCATAAACAACAGACATCTATTTCTCACAGTTCTGGAGGCTGAAAGTCTGAGATCAGAGAGGAGCATGGTGGATCAGGTGAACATGGCCAGGTACAGCATCTTCCAGGCTGCAGCCTTTTCCTTGTATCCTCACATGATGGAGGGGGCGAGGGAGCTCTCTGGAGCCTCTTTTATAAGGGCACTAATCCCATTCATGAGGGTTCCACCCTCATGAACTAACCACATTCCAGATACACTCCTAATACCTTCTCACTGGGCATTGGTTTTCCACATATGCATTTTGGGGGGACACAGACAGACATTCAGGCTATAGTACAGGACTTTGTGGGCAACCATCCTTTGGCTCTGTCTGGGTCTGTGTAGCCAGGTGACCTACCAGCCACAGACAAGGACTGTCATCAGAGCAACGTGGTCATTTCCTATGAACACAGAAGGTGCATGTGGACAAGGCCGGAAGCCAATTCAGACCCAGCCACTGGTCATGACCCTTGGGTTACTGGTGAGTTGGCTAAAAGAGGCAGCTATGCCAGCGTCTGATTTCTGGATAGCTGGGACCTTGAGCCAGGTAACCTCTTTAAGATTCAATTTCTCATCTGTAAAATGGGTTAGTAACCCTATCTCATAGGGTTTTGGGGGAATTAATGAAATAATCCACAGAGTACACTTGGCACAGTGCTCACATATATTATGTTTAGAAATATTAGCTGCTATTTAAGTATGATAATAATTATTATTGAGAGCTGAGTCTCTGGAATAAGACCACTTGAGTGGGTCGGCTCTTGGCTCTTCTGTTTATTGGTTGTGTGGTCTTGGGCTAGTGGATACCTCCCAAGGCTCAGTCTCCTTATGTATCAGATGAAGATAATAGATGTACCTAGTTCGGAGAATTAAGAAGATTAAGAGTCCGAATACATTTAATGGTCTCAGCGTAGTGCCTGGCCCATAGTATATTTATTATTTATCTCTGTGTTCAGCTGTGAGTTTATCCATAGGTGGAGGAGGTGGCTGCCTTTTGGTGTCCAGACCTGTATATACAGGTGTCCAGACCTGTATAACGCCTGGCTGGCAGGTGGAAGGACAACGGGTGTACCCTAGATGGACGGGGCTCCCAAGCTGAGGCGTTCACTGTCCACACTGCCTCTCAGGCCAGGCATTGGGGAGCTGGTCTCTTCTGAAGAGACTGACAGCCTGCTTGGGAGCGTGACTGTGGTGTGTGTGTGGGTTCACCACCAGCCCCTTCAGGACAGAGGCGTTGCTTGGTTCACCTTTGTCTCTCCTGTTCAGCTCAGCCCCTGGAACACGATAACAGCTCTGTGAGTTGCTTTGAGTTGCCTATAACACAAGAAACAAAGGTGAACATTCAAGATGGTGTATAATTAAGTCCCACGTTGTATGGTGCACATAATTTGAACAGGAAGAGTCCAGATGACAGGTGGAGCTTTTTGGAGGAGGTGATCTGGACTGAGCCTGCTTTGAAAAAGTCGTTGGGAAATAGGGATGGGGTCTGGGTGGGGCAGCAGTGTGCATCATGGCAGGGGCCTGAGTGACCACAGCGTGGTGCGGGGAGAGCAGAGGGCAGAGTTTCTCTGGTGCAGAATGTGTGTATTAGAGGTTAGAGGGTGATGGAGGGCCTTGAGAAGGCAGCAGGAGTTTGAACTCAATGCAGGGGACTATAGCAAGATGCAGAAAGTGTCAGGTGGATCCGACCTTCTGGGAGTATCTTAGGAGGGTAACCTTGTGGCCGTGTGGGATGAATGGAGAGTGTGGTGTAGGGAGCAGTGACTGGAAACAGCTGCGTTCACTTGAGTACAGGGTTGGGGGGGGGGATGCTGAGCCAGCAATCTAAGGCTCAGCAGAGCCACCCTCGCCTCTGGTCCTGGGGATGATGCCGTCTGCCTTGGGTTGCCAAGTGGTGCAGTCACTTAACCATGACCTGCCAATTAAGTCACCTATTGTGCCGGGTAATGAGTCACTCTCTGAGGTCTTTCTGCAAGCAAATAGAATATTTATCCAGGTCCCGGGGAACCCAGGGACACGTTGGAAAGCAGGAGATGGCTTTGAAGTGGGGTCAAATGAAATCCTTAAGCCTCTGCGTCTACGGACCTGTTCACAAGTCAGAGCCTGTCGATTTTGAAGGCAGAATATTTTTAGTGCAAAGCCTTGAATCAGAGGCCTGCCTGGAGAACGCAGAGCTTTTTATTTTCAGTCTCATTATCAAGGGCATTGTGCACTAGGCAAAGGCACAACAGAGAGGGAAAGTGACTGGCAGGCGGGGGACCTGGAACGAGAAAATGTGTGACCTTGGGGAAGCCAGAATCCACAGGTAAATGACCCCCACGTTAGACTTTCCTGAACAAGGAATTCCATCTTGGAGTCTGCTTCCTGGGAAACCCAACCTGTGACAAGTGGCGATAAAATGCTGAAGCCTGGAGTTAGTTATTTCCTTTCCAGTCCCCAGTTGCTGCATTTGCAAAATGAAAATGGTGCACCAGATGGAGGTTCTCAAAGTGTGGTCCACGGAACCCTGAGGGTGCCCGAAATACTCTCAGGATAAAACTATTTTCACAGTATTATTACTGTTATCTATTTGCCATTTGCACTGATGGTGCCAGAGCAATGGTGCCTTAGCAGTGGCATCAAACCATGCTAATCTCATTGTATCCTTTGCTACCACATACTCGCAGTAAAAAGAAAAAGTCAGTTTCACTTAAGAACGTCCTTGGGACTTCCCTGGTGGTCCAGTGGTAAAGAATCCGCCTTACAATGCAGGGTACGCGGGTTCCACCCCTGGTCAGGGAACTAAGATCCCACATGCCGCGGGGCGACTAAGCCCTCGCGCCACAACTACTGAGCTCGCGCGCCTCAATGAGAGAGCCTGCGTGCCGCAAACTACAGAGCCCATGTGCCCTGGAGCCTGCGTGCCACAGCTAGAGAAGAGAAAACCCGCACGCCACAACCAGAGAGAAGCCCACATGCCTCAACAAAGATCCTGCGTGCTGCAACTAAGACCTGACGCAGCCAAAAAAATTAATTAATTAATTAAATAAAATACGAATTACAACATTTGCTTATGCTTTTTCAACCCTCCCCTCGCCACTGCCTCGGCCCCTGAAACCCCAAAGTAGCCTAAAAAAGTGCAGATTTCTCTCCCCACCCAACCATCAGTTGAAGATCCTTGTCTCAAGTTGTACGGAATATATTTTCCAAGATGGCATCAATAAGATCTCCCATTCCGCATGTTCTTTTAACACTGAAACAATGTAACATAACTCTACCCACTGAGAGGCAAGGTCTATGTCCCCTCCACTGGAATCTGGGTCACCTGTGACTATGGAAAAAGAGGCACTGTGTGACTTTTGCTGCTAGGTCATAACAAGCCATGCAGTTCCCATGTGGTCCTGTTGGGACTTTATTCTTGGAGCCCAGCCACCATGCAGCCAGGAAGCCCAGGCCACAAGGAGAGACCGCGTGTAGGTACTCCAGCCAACAGCTCCAGTTGAGGTCCCCGCCAACAGCCAGCATCAGCTACCAACAAGTTGTGAATGGGCCTTCAGAGCCCCCAGTGGTTTATCAGCTATGCCCCAGACATCATGGAGTAGAGATGAATTGTCCCCACTGAGTCCTGCCCAAATTGCAGGACCACGAGAAAATAAGCGACTGTTGATAAGTCTCTACATTTTGGGGTGGGTTTGTACATAGCAACAGTAACTGGAATCAAAGTCAAAAGAGGGCATTGGCAGATATGGGGAGAGATGTATTTTGGAATAAACTTTCACCCTTTGTCTATTTCACCGCTGACCGCTGTGGTCCACAGTGCAGTTGGGGAGAAACAACCCATGAGATCAAACTTTGGTTAATTTTCCCATTTCCCTTTATCAGTGTCTGTTATTAGTCATATCCATGTAAGGTCTTTTTTTTTTTTTTTTTTTTTTTTTTTAAGGACTTGAGATAAGTCAAGCTACTTATTTGGGCTTCAGCCTCCTCATCTGTCAAAGGAGGAGTTGGACTAAATCTTTCCGCTCTTTTCCAGCTCTGACGTGCCAGTTTCCTCTCTTCATTTTATTTTCCCCATGTTTCTCCTTTTTTCAAATTTAAAAATGAAAATTGTAAGCTCAACAAAATCTCCACGTCTCTGCTAGTATCTAATCCACTTGGGGCAGATAAACTGCAGGAATAGCTTTTTCTGGCTCTGTGAATTTGACAAGTGTGTTTGCATACCGCCTGGCGTTTTTTGTCTGCATTTTCTCACTTTTGGATGCCAGGAGTCCCACTGACAACACAGCATTCCAAGGACAGCAACCATTTGTCCTCTTAATCCTTTCCTTTTTTTTCAACCTCCAAACTGAAATGTTTATGAGTCTTTATATTTCTTAGGATGTTCAATCTAAACAAGGTACAGTTTTTCTTTTCGGGGAAACTGATTGGAGTAGATTCATGCAGATGGGTTAACATGTAATTTAAGAGCTACGTTCAAGGTTTGCACACTGGGAGACTGGCCACTGACAGACCAACAAAGGGCAACTCAGGTGGGTACCGTTAACTCAACCAAAATTTGGAGAAGGAGGGATCCTGTTGTGTCTCTCTACCCCGACTCTGTTGCTTGTTTTACCCCTAGGCATGAATGGGTAGAATCGCTAAATTAGCATAGTCCTTCCAATTTCCAGACTTCAGGAAGCAGAGCCCCTGATCCTGTCCAGTGAGAGTGGCCTGGAATGGAGAATCACTTACCTTCAAGCTGGTAGGCACTTGAAGAAAGAGCTTGAAGGTTGGAGATTAGCAAAACACTCAGCAGCCATAAAGACAGGTTGACTAGAAAATTACAGGGTATTTAAAATAAGTTTTATGTACATTGCATACAAGCTGCCCCTGCTTTCTATTTATTCATTTATTTATTTAATTATTTATGAGGTATAGTGGATGTACAATATTATGTCAGTTTCAATCTGACATTTACATATGTTAGGAAATGTCCCTGTTTTCTTTTTGATATCTAAATATTTGTGAGTGTTTATTAATAAACACTGGCAATGTACATATGTTTTTTAGTGTGGTTGTGCTTACCTGGGAGTTCGAGTGATCTTTTTCTTTAAAAGTGACCCGTCATATATATTTTATATACACATCTGTATCTTTGGTATCTAAGAATCAAAATAAATAGATAATTACAAACATTGATACAGTTTAGACATATATATTCTGGACTGTAGTAATCTGGAAAGAAAAGGTATATTGGAGGTTTGTTGATGCATATATTCTCGGGGACCCTCAGCATAACGCTAATTAAATAGGATTTGAACGTTTTCATTGGCGAATAGAACCCATTTTTGCTTATTATCATAACTAATAAATATGTTTGGTTTTATTTATCATATTATTTCATGCATTCACTCATTCACATTCCATTATTTTGCCTTATGGGTAGTTTTTTTCTTTGCTCTTATTTTCTCTTGTGATAGTTGATGGTTTGCGCAAATATTTAGTTTTAATAAGTTGTTAATTTTACACTTCTCAAAAACATCTTTGGGCTTCCCTGGTGGCGCAGTGGTTAAGAATCCGCCTGCCAATGCAGGGGACACTGGTTCGATCCCTGGTCCGGCCCCCGCTCACCTCAACTAGAGAAGGCCTGCGCATAGCAACAAAGACCCAGCGCAGCGAAAAAATAAATAAATAAAATAAAAATCTTAAAAAAAAAAAAAAACTTTGCTTTTACATTTCCTGTAATTATTAAATGGAAGAATAATGTATGAAACTTGGACTCCTCTTTTTGAAACGAGGAGTGAATGATGTGTCGTAGCTCTCTTCACTCAACTCTCTAGATGTGCCAGTATCACCTTGGGTACATTGTAGGACGCAGGTGCTTATTCACGTTGACTTTTTTTTTTTTTTACAATATATAACTTGTTTTTCAGGCATCCCTGTAGACTTGGACATTCATTTATGTACCATATTTTTGTCAATTATTTAGACAATCATTTTATAACTTTTCAGATGAGTCCTTAGTTTTGATTCATCTGGTAGGTTTAGGGATTATAACTTTGGTTAATGTTTTCAGGAGAAATGAGTCAGTAACAGAATTTTCTGTGGCATTACCTCTCTCAGACTATCTTTCCTTTGTCTTGAACAAAGGCATATACGTGAACAGCATCCGGGCTAGGCAAAGAACTCTTGGGTCACAGAATTCCCCCTTAACATTCTACAGACATTGCTTTGCTTTCTATATTGGCGTTGGTAGGATCTGGGGTTAGCCTTATTTTGGTTCTTTGTAAGTGACCTGTCATTATATTTATTTTTTGCTTAGTTTAGTGGCATTTTCCCTCCAACCTTGATACTGAAAAATGTCACTAAAATATGCACACTTTGTCTCTTTTCATAACTTTCCTTAAAACAGTTGAATCCTTTTGATTTATATGCTCAGATTTTTTTTCAAGCACAGGAAAATTGTCTCCTACTAAATCATTGATTTTTGCTTCCTCCACTTATTCTGCTTTCTTATTTAGGAATACGGCTAATCCAGAGATTAAATATTGGATTTCTAGCCTACTTGCATATTATCTTCTTTCTTATTATATTTATCTTTCTGTGCTTCTTCTCACTCCCACCCCCTCAGTCTTATTGCATTTACCTGGTTAATCATCTCCACCACCAACCTATTTTTTCCCCCATCGTTGATGTTTGCTTTTTAGTGCCTCCAATGTGGATTTTAATTTTGTTACTGTTTTTAGCTTCCTGGCACTCTTCCTGTCTCTGCCAGCTTCTTTTTTATTTGAGCCTACATTTCTGATTTTTCATTTCATCATTCAAAACTTGCTTTATGAGCTTTCTTAATTTTTTAAAAATTAAGAACATAAAACAGGTGTATTCTAAACATTTCTTCTGTTTCCTGTAATCAGTTAATTTCCCAGGTAAGCTTTTCCTCTGTACACCTAGGGCAAAGTTTTCATGTGTGTATTATACAATCTTTTTATAGACCCAATTTTTCCCCTCGGCATATGTATCCTTCCATATATATATATATATAAAATCTGTCTTTGCTCAAGGATATCCTTGAGCAAAGAGAGATGTTTTCCAGGTCAGTGTTTGCTAGCTGATAGAGCATATATATCTCTTTCATCCCCTTCATAGGCTGCCTGCCTTCTGCCAGAATTTCCTTTTTGGATCTCAGGCCAGAGGCAGATTGATGTGACCAGCCCATAGCCACATTTCTGGTTAATGGCAAACATTTACCTAGTACAGCTCTTTACAACTCACAGAATTTCATCTGGTCCCTTAAGCGACAGAAAGTGATTGTATTTCCAGATAATTGAAATAGTCAACAGTTCTTCTGCTACAAGTAAGCTCGGAAAAAAATCTATAGTCCACAGAGTCTGTTGTTCCCAGTTCACATTCATGAAATGAACTTTCACAGACACATCTCACTTTTTGCCTGTGTTGTGTTTTGGGGAGTTTTCTCTGTAAGACAGCATTTCTCAAAGGGTGTTTTGTGGAAAGGGCTAGAAACTCTAAGGGAGAATGATAGAAGAGAACATTCAATTAACTAGATAACTAGTTAATCTGAAAAAGGGTTCAGTGGTCAAATACGTATGGAAATATTGGGTTCATTAATGCTAAATGGGCTTATTTACTGCAGTAAGTTGTTCTGAACCCCCTTGGTCAAAGTGGAGAAACCAAACTTGTGAAAGGGAAATACATCACAAGGACATGGGGTATTTCACAGCACTCAGGATGGCAATACAGTGGGCTTCCAAAAGTCCTTAACCTGCACTCAAAAGCTCACAGACTCTGTCTCCCATCTCTGCTCCTTAGTGGGCATTCTTCCCCCTCTTCCCCTCACATCCTAGCTTCCTTCTCCTCTCTAGTCATCACGGTGGGAAATGTGCTTATGACAGGTTTCAGAGCTTTGTATCTTACAGCTTCGAACACTAGAAAAACACTGACTTCTCAGTTTCCTTCCAGAATTTCCAAGAAATAAAACTGGCCTAACTTGAATCAATCATCCATCCTGGGAACAATCAAATGTGGCTAGTAGGTGGGGTCTGGGAAAGAAACTGTGATTGCCTAAGCTTAGGTCAGGTGCTTACTTTTGGACCAATCAACTGCAGCCAAGAGTGCAGCTGATCACACGGAACAAAATGGCTGCTCCCTGAGTAGCTACGTGAAGGGGAGAAATGGGGGAGGAAAAGCACTTTCCAGAAGAGCCAAGGGGACCGGAGAGACAAAGGAGTGTGCCCGTTATACAGAGTAAATGTGACATGGATTTCCAAAAAGGGAGCCTGTTATGTGCAGCTTTTCCCCAGATATTTTTACCACAGGTGTTTATTTTGGAGGTGCATCTTGGGAATTGGCATTGTGAGGAATGCCTTTTGGAGGTGATGTTGTAAAGGACATGGAAGGAGAGGTAGAGAAGGTAGTGGGGTGGGCATGGGGAAGTGGAGGCTAGCTAAGGGAGCAGATCTTACACTAGAGAGGGACTCACTGCCTTGGTTTCTGGCTGGTGGCTTGGGCTCTGGGTCTCTGAAGTAGGAGTTCACAGTAGTGGTGATGGTTGTAGGGTAGAACCTTCCGCCACCTCCCACCTGCCTTGCCATATTGTTGCTCCAAAGCAACAGCTCTACCCTGGAAGGACCTATTTGTGTTTCTAAAACTCCAGTTTCTTTAGCAGATCTCTTCCATTTGGAGACAAGATTCCAGGACCTTCCCTCCAGGATCCACACGTCTGGTTGCAGCTTTTGGCTGTAAATTATGTCTTTCTCATTGGCCCACTGTATAGTAGAAACAGTTTTTAATCATCCGATTTACTGTGCAGATATATGCCTTTTGTTAATGATGAGATTTATTGCGATAAAATTTATGCGCTCCATTGTCCTTTCTAATAAGGCAAAGTAGATAGTGCAACTCTAGTTAAATGTGCTTTGTGTGAGTTAAGTCAGGGATTTCAGCTGAACTGTAGTTGACTGATGTCTGTGCTCATGGAAAAGCAGGCTTTCTTCTACTTTCAGCAAAGCCCTTAATGGTAAACTTGATCATCTGAAAGAGCTAAGGGCAGCTTGCTGAGGGGAGATAACCAGGAAGCCCATAGACCAGGGAGTTTCAAGCTTCTTTCCAGTTATATACTTTTTCAGGCTGAAATCTCCCCAGGAGAGACAAAGAACTGAGATATTCTAGTTAAAGAAGTCCTTCCATTGACCTTGGCAAATCTGCCAGCAATGTGGCCCTGGGCAGGGCTCCCAAGAAGCCCCCTGGATTTGGCCAAGCATAGTTTGAAAGCCACCGCTGGTTATGAAAGACCTTAGGGCAGGACCTGGCTCAGATTGTGCTCAGAAGATGCTCAATCAAAAGGAGCTCCCCTTCTCTTGCTCTGACATTAAACTCCTTACTCAGAACTGTCACAGCAGCATTTTACGGTTTCTTTCTGGAACTCTTATTACTCCTTACTTGTATCATATAATAATTCAGATATATGACTTACCTCCTTATATCTGCTTACTAGTCTGTAATGTACTTGAAGGAAGGGTTCATTAGATCCCCAGATATCCAGTCAGCATCCACATTTCCATGATTATTTAAGTGTGTGTGTGTGTGTGTGTGTGTGTGTGTGTTAGTTTGTTTGAATCAGGATTTAATCAAAGCCCACCCATTACATTTAGTATTTTGGTCTACAGTTTCTCCCGCCTTCTTTTTGTTTTTCTTGCAATTTACTTGTTGAAGAAAAATGGATCATCCAAGCTATGTAATTTCTCACATTGTGGTTTTTGCAGTTTGCATGATTTAGCATAACATTTAAACAGAATTTAATAAGAATTTTCAACAGAGATACACATTTATTTCCCTAGAGTGTATCATCCAGACTCCTAGGTCTGTGGCATTGGGCCCCTTCATTGGTGTGCTCTCCAGCGGGGCTCACACACCTCTCTGCTTGAGGGTCCTTTACTCTAGCTAGGCCAGCCTGCTTGTCATCCTGGTGTAGCACCACCTCCTTCACAAAATCACAGATGGTTAAGGCGCAAAGGACCTAGAGTCAATCTCATATCCATGATTCCCATCCAACTGGAGTGTCCTCCCTTTCACTGCCTCTCATACATATTCATCACCTTCTTAAAGACCAGGCTCAGATGCACCTGGGAACTCAGTATGATAGAGTGGGAAGAAAGCCTGGACTTTGGAGCTAGAAATATTGGAGTCAGACTCTTGGGTTGGCTACTCCCCAATATCTTCTGATTTTTTTTTTAATAGTTTCTTTTGAGGGCTGGTCTTTCTTTTTTGGGGGGGGGGGGCGCTGTGCTACACAGCATGCGGGATCTTAGTTCCCTGACCAGGGATTGAACCTGCGCCCCCTGCATTGGAAGTGCGGAGTCTTAACCACTGGACCTCCAGGGAAGTCCTGAAGATCTTCTGATCTTGTACAAGTTATTGAACCTCTCTGAGCTTTAGTGTTTTCATCTATTTAATGGGAATGTTGCAAGGATTGAACAAGGCAGAATGAAGCAAAACAAGACATTCTTCCCATTGCTTAGGCCAAAAGCATTCGAGTTACTCTTTGCTTCTCTCTCTCACACACATCCTGTACTAGAAAAAGCCCATAAAGAGAAGCTCAGTGTTGTATGGTCTCCTCTTTGAGCCTTTTTAAATATAGGAAATCCTTAAATAACAGGAATAGCTAACATCTATTGATCAGGTCCTCTCCATCAGGCAGTGTACAAAGGCCTTATATCTAATAACTCATTTGGCCTTGGAACAATCCTAGGAGGTATTATTATCATCACTCCTATTTTTACAGATGAGGAAACCGAGGCCCAGAAAAATTAAGTAACTTGCCCAAGGTTGCACAGCTGGTAAGTGGTAGCATCTGGATTTGAACCCAGGTGGTCAGGTTCCAGGGGCTTCTTAACCCTGGCTGTGCAACCAAATCCTCTGGGAGCTATTACAACATTGAAAGCCAGATCTCACCCCACATCAAGAGAATCAGAGTCTCTGGGAGTTGGATCCAGATGGGGATACCTCTTAAAGGCTCCTAGAGGATTCTAGTGGGCATCTAGGATTGAGAACGACTGACTAGTTATGTGTTGTATGTCTGTTGATATAATGTAACTGCAAGTGAGACCCATGTCCATGATTATTATTAATTATATCTGTGCACCCTCAGGTCTCTCCTCTTGAGTGTCCTTGGGTGTTACCTCCCCTCTGTGGAGTTAGGTTGGGGGTCTAAGTCCCCTCAAACCTAACATCCCAGGCGTCTGTGAGTCAGGGAAGCTCACAATCTCATCAAGTGACCTGGGAGTCAGAGGCAAGGATGAAGGGGAACCAGGCTGGCCGCTTTGTTGGTGGTAGCAGGAAGACTCTTCAAAAGCCTTGGCAGGGCTTGTCATAGCCCAAGTGAAATTACATGCGTGTGTCAGTCACAGTTATGTACTGCTCAGGCCAGTTGAGGTGAAAAATGTGCAGGCTCTGAACCATCGGAGGAATGCTTCATCAGCTGTCAGCCGCCGAACACAGTCACGATCAGATTCACAGTGACCCTTAGATGTTGACAGTCACTACAGGCCCTCGCCCATCTGGGAGACTGACAGCACTGTCTTGTCAGTTTGTCACATCGAATGACAGCCTCTCCAGATTTGGTTCTGCGTGGACAAGAGAAGCTGTCACAGAAACCTTGTCGACTCAATGAGCCAGCGGCACCTCACCCGTCATGCGGCGTGAATAAGGAGGACAGGGCAATTAGGTGCTCTCCAGCGTTAACATAAGAAAGTTGACAAATTAAAGCTTGTCGGTGTCCTGAAAGCCACTCAGTGATCATACGATTTTGGACGTGGACATACAAAGGCAGGAATCTGCAGTGTTCGTTGTGGATCCTGTATTCCAGTGTCTCCTTCTTTCAGTTCATCAAACCTACCTCAGTCAAGCAGGACCACTGGAAGAAGCACCAGGGTCTCCTCAGCCTCACACAGCTTCTGCCAGTTGTCAGTTGCACCAGGTGGAGAAAGAAAAGGTGTTGAGTTTGGATGCCAGCGTTTGTCTTAACTAGGCCTCCTCAAGCTTATTTCACTGCATGAAAATGAAATGGAATGAAAAGGAATAATCAGAATCCATTCCACAGAGTGGGATTAAGTTTTGTTTGTGAAACTTTTATTTCAGTTACGTAAATGCATAAATCTTTGGGTGTCCTGGGTCAGGAGGTAGAGTGTGTTTTTTACTGGGGGTAATTGTCAAGAAAATTTTAAAACCACTGTCTTAAGGAATCCAGGGGTAAAGGAAAGAGTCCTACCGATCTGTTCAGTTGGGCAGATAGAAATAACCTCAACTCTGAATTTTTACCATGTGCCAGGCGCTGGTCTAAGCACTTGAGAGGTATTAAGTCATTTAATTCTCACAACAACCCTATGAAGCAGACACCATATTACTAAACCCATGTTACAGTTGAGGAAATAGAGGCATGGTAGATTAAGAACCATGGGAGGTAGAATAGTAGCCCCCAGAGGTGTCCATGTCCTAATGCCCCAAACCTGGGAATGTTACCTTGCATGGCAAAATGACTGCAGATGTGATTAAGTTAAGGCTCTTGAGATGAGGAGATTATTTTGGATTACGTAGGTGGGCCCAATGTAATCCTGTGGATCCTTAAAAGATGGTAGAGGGAGGCAGAAGGTCAACGTCCGAGAGAGATCTGAAGTTGCTACACTGCTGACTTTGAAGATGGGGGAAGGGGCCATGAGCCAAGAAATGTAGCAATCTCCCTTTGGTCTCTACCTCCCTCCATTTTGACTTTGTGCCCTCCACCTCTCTTCCAAGTCCATAACCTTCTTTGAGACCTGGCTTAAAGCCCACTTCTTCCAGCAGGTCTTCCTTGATTAATTTCACTTCAGCAGTAGTATGAAATGGGTATGTCAACTTAGACTTCCATTAGCCGTATATGAGCGTGTCCACTTGACCCCACCCTGAACAACACAGTGTATTCTTATTTCAAAATTCTTTGTGGCACCTTTTAAGGCAGAGCTGATGCACATCTGCTGAAATAAATCAACATTCTTGTCTTCGCTAACTTAATTAACAAGTCCATGTGTCTATGTTTGAACATACATACAACCTCTCCGATGAAAATTTTGTGTGTATATGAGCTAAGAAACACTGAGAAATGATTAGCTTTCTTTTTCCTCTTCTTCTTCATGCTGAGATCTGTTGAATTTCAATGAGTGTTCTATCTAATACGCAGGAACCAGAATTTGCAAGACTAGAAATATAGAGAAATGAAAAGGAACAATTTATTAATATATGAAGACATAGATTTTTGTGAAATGAAAAGACATATAAACTGTTTATATTTTATTATGTGTTCCAGGTAGCTAAGATTTTGTAAAAATTAATTATCATCAATATGTTTTTAGTAAAAATTAAGTGTTATATGGCTCCATGGTTATACGATTCCACACTTGGGGTATGTCATAAATTCTTGAGAATAGAGTCATAGCTGTCTATCTTGTAATTTGGATATCTATTTGGCAAACCTGTGTTTGCATTCAGTTATAAGATGATTCCATCAGATCAAAACTGATCCAGCAGCAAGGCTTCAGCTCTCCCTGTCCTGTTCTCTAAAATGATACAAGATCAGGAGTCAGAGGGGTTGGGCTCCTCTCCCAGAGACTTTAGGAGAAGAACAGGACCTCTCTGGACCTCCATTTCCTCATCTGCAAAGATCAAGGTATTGCTTTATGTGGCCTCTAAGGTTTGTTCCATTGCAAAATTCCATGTCCCTGTGATTCTGGTCACAATGCTGATCCAGTCATGCATGCAAAGTGCTGAATATTTAAATAATTGCTCACAGGTTGAACATTTCATCACTGTCAAGAGCCCAGAACTGCATGGAGGGGCAGCGCTTACTTCTCTAGTTTCATGCTGAACGTCATTATACTTGAAATGATAAAGGAGGTGGGTGTCCTCCTTTGCCAGGGCTTGTCCTTGTGCTGTGCATGCTCTGCATGTAAGGGCTGCTTACCTGTCTCACCCAAATAGGTCCAGACCCCACTTGCCCATGACCCTGTGTTGGTCATCTGGTCTACCTGGTCTGAACCAGCCCCATTCACGCTCCATCTCAGGCACAGCCATGCCTCACTTATTGTTTCTTTATACTCCCTTGGGGAGTGTTTACACCAAGATGATAAAGAGGCAACCACAAGGGTTATTTGTGAAGAACTGTGATCTCTAACCCATCCCCCACACCACATATTCACATACCCACTCAAATATATATATTCAACTTCATCTTTTTTTTTTTTTAAAGAGCCACGAGAGTTGCAGACTATGCTGTCAGACACACTTCAGTTCAAATTTTGGTTTCTACATTTTCATTTGTGTGACTTTGGACAAATCCTTTAACCTTGCTGTGCCTTGGTTACTTTATCTGTACAATGGGATGATGATAGATGATGCTCATTAAGCTGTTGTAGGGATACCAGGAGAGAATGTGGGAGGCTTGGTGCTCACACTGAGTGGGCACGCCGTAAATACTAGCTCTTATTGTGTCTGGATAAACTATGAAACCCTGTACATCTCTCCCTTTTCTAAGTAGCCTCTGTGCCATTTCATTTAATTTTCTCCAGCTACAAAATTACAGACTGAAGGCTGGTGGGCCATTCTCCTCCCCAGACACCACTCAGCTCTCCTGATGTGCTGGCTGGTCAGGAGTTTGGGAGGTCCAGGCTCCAGCAAGGGGTGAGTGTTGGTGGCCCACGGTGACTTCTAAGTTTGCTCATCTGACTTTAGTGCTAGAATAGAATGATCTAAGTTTTCAGGTCAATTCCAGAAAAGCCTCATGGAAGTTCTGATGGACTGGCCAGAGCTCCAGGGACTCTGCTTCTCCCTCTCTAGCTTGAATAGTCATGACTCCTCATCCAGGGGCTGTGGTGGGGAAGGCTATGCACAAGCAGTGTGGCCTTTGCCGGTGCGGACCTGCCCAGCTGACAGTGGGTGAACCTGGTGGGACTGTCCTGTGTTTTCACCACACTCAGCCCCTGGGGATAAGGACTTTCTCTGAAGCCTTGAGGGGAACTTAGGGACAGGCTTCTCCCTCAATATGCAGACCAGTGGTTCTCACACTTCAGAGTGCCTCAGAATGACCTGGAGGGCTTGTGAAAACGCTGATTGCCAGGCCCCACACCCAGAGTTTCTGATTCAGTTGTTCTGAGCAGGACCTGAGAATCTGCACTTTTTAAACGTTCCCAGGTGATACTGATGCCGCTGTTTGGGGGACCAGTCTTTGAGAACCTCTGATCAAGACCACGATAAGCGTAGCCTCCAGGCCATCAGACAGTTTCACAGACTGATCCCTACCCTTGCAAGCGTATATCTGCCCCGTGAACCAAGGCCTTGCTCCTATGAATTAATGGCTTCCAACTGGGAGGAATCTACGACCTGCAATCCATGCCTGTTAATGAGCTGCTTGGGAGAGCGAACAAGCTGAGACATTGGTGCCCTCTGTCACCATGTCATTGTTACAGTGGGAGAGGTGACATGATTGATGGAAAGGTGCCAACAGACACAGTTAGAGGACGTGCTATTTCTTTAATGGCAAAGACTGTGAGAACTTATGGAGACACTTACCTAAAGCGGGAGACAACATAGCAAGCGCCCAGGTGGTGGCTTGAACCTCCCAGCCGCCCAGCCCCCAAGAAGACACGCAGCCGCTGCTGATGCGAAGATTTTACGAGGCACAAGAAGTTTGCCTTTGCCTGACCGGCTCGGAGAGGTTTCCGTCCCGTGTTGGCACAGCTTCCCCATGTGCACATTTTGGTGGTTCTGGCCGAGCGCCTGCCTGTTCAGCTGGCGCAGAAATGGATACAAAGCATTGCCAGCACCTTCCTGTGAGGTGGGTGAGTGGAAGGTCAACCTTCTTGACGGGACATGCCTCCGTGGGTCCACCCTGGTCCTTTCCCCTTGTCTGAAGTGTCTGCTGGCTCCGGGGCCCTCCTGCCTCGTTGTCTATGTTGACACCTTCCCCAGGAAAATCTGCTTTTAGATGATCCGAGCTTTCCATGGGAAGGAGCTAATAAAGGGTGGGGAGGGGCCAGATGTGCCCCCTTACACATTGCATTCTTCTGCACAGATAATAAGTTAGGGCAGGACTTTTATTTTCTATATGGGCACAGGTAGAAACTGGAGGATGGAGAGAAAAAGACAGGAAGAGAGAGAGAGAAAGAGAGAAAGAGAGAGAGAGAGAAACCCCTATTGTTCTGAGTCTCCTTCCCCAAACCAGCTGCATCAGGAAGCCCCTGACTCTGTGATGCTGGGAGGAATGCCTCCTCCCAGTGGCAGCAGCCATCTGGTCCCGGGAGGATTGACCTGCCTCTGCCCCGGGGCTTTCTTCTTTTGGAGGCCAGTCCTGGCCGTCATTAGTCAGGCCTTGCAGGCACCGTTCGTCTCCCATAGTTCCTTTAACTCTTTCCTCGCTTCCTTCACCCGGATCCAAAGCGGTGGCCTCTGCATCCATCAACTGGGCCAGCGCAAGAGTATCGTACTTTGTGTTCCCATCTGAGCTCAGAAGGTTATTTAAGCCTCGTGCCTGGATTTTGGGAGGATACTCACAGGCCTGGAAGGTAGTGAAGGACGGTGAAGGGAGGGCTCTTTTGTATCAGAGTTGACCTTGGGTTTGCAACGAGTTCTTAGATACAGTGTTGTAAGTACGATTTTTAAGAGAAAAAATTGCTAAATTGAATTTCATCAAAATTAAAATCTTTGGGTCTTTCAAAAATGCTAAGAGAATGAAAAGATAAGCCACAGACTGGAGAAGATGTATCACCAAATCACCCTTTATTAGCTCCTTCCCATGGAAAGCTCGGATCATCTAAAAGCAGATTTTCCAGGGGAAGGTGTCAACATGGACACCGAGGCAGGAGGGGCCCGGAGCCAGCAGACACTTCAGACAAGGGGAAAGGACCAGGGTGGATCCACGGAGGCATGTTCTGTCAGAAAAGTTGACCTTCAACTCACCCATCTCATAGGAATGTGCTGGCAATGCTTTGTATCCATTTCTGCACCAGCTGAACAGGCAGGCACTTAGCCAGAATCACCAAATTGTGTCCAGAATAGACATTGGATCAGAGAAGATGTATGGATGGCAAATAAGCACATGAAAAGATGCTCAACATCATTTGTCACTAAGGAAATGCAAATTAAAACTACGGTGAGATACCCCCGCATGCCTATTCAAATGGCTAAAATAATAAAAGGTTGACAACACCAAGTATTGATGAGGAGCTGATTGTCGTACCCAGCTGGTGGGGATGTAAATGATACAGCCACTTCGTAAACTAGTTTGGTAGTTTCTTCAAAAGTTAGACATACACCCACTGTTAAAAATTAATTAGTGACTGAGGAAAAAACGCACATTCATTGGGTGGGGGAAATTCCTAAAGAGAGAAGAGATTTAGCAGATAAAGGGAAATTTATTTTCTCATGATTCTGGGGGCTAGAAGTATGAGATCAAGGTGTCCACAGAGTTGGTTTCTTCCGAGGTCTCTCTCCTTGGCTTGTAGATGGCTGTCTTCTCCTTGTGTCCTCACATGGTCTGGCCTCTACGTGTGTCTGTGTCCTAATCTCCTCTTCTTATAAAGACACCAGTCATATTGGATTAGGACCCACTCCAATCACCTCATTTCAACTTAATTACCACTTTAAAGATTCTACTGCCAAATGCAGTCTCATCTGAGGCACTAGGAGTTGAACTTCAACATATGAATTTTACGGGGGGATACAATTCAGCCCATAACGTGGTGTATATGATAAAGCAACAGTGACTTGCATGGCAAGGAAACTCATCTTAAAATCAAGCAGATAAAGATTCCAGCTTTTTTGCTCCTTCTTAGTCATGGACTATCGGCCAAGTCACTTAAGTTACTCATGGACCCTCCACTTCCCTCACCTGAAAGTGGCAGGCGCTGTAGGGTGCTTGCCTGGCAGCTGTCTTGTGGGAAAATAGAGAGGATGGTAGAGCCCTGTAATTAATGAGCAGTGCCAACCCTGGGAGCATCAACCATCAGACTTCCGCTTAGTGAGAAACACACAGCCATGATGACTGGCTCCATTTGCTGGTGCATCTGTGCCTCGCTTCCCAGAGCATCCTCTGCAATGTAGCAATACGTGCATCTGCAGCATCGCTGTGAGGACTGCATAAGATAGAGTACAGAAAATAAAAATGCTTGGCACGGAACAGATTCCCGGTCAATGGCAGCTTTTCCTGTTATCAATGAGAAAGTCAGCCTTTGGACCTTTGGAGAAAGCACCCCCTGTTTTCTGAGAGCCCTGCTAATCCCTAAAATGGAACATTTCAATGCTGCTTCCAAATGTCCTTGCGGCAGGATGGTTCTTTTTCTTCCCTAACTAGTAGCAGGTGTTTGGCTGTGTCCATTAAAAGCCATTCCGTGCTCCCCTGACAAACGAGTTTTTTATTTAGTGGTGTAGGATCAATAATGTGGTATCTCATGCGTACTATTAAAATGGAAAATGTCTGCTGGGCTGACAATCGTATTATCGATATGTACTGAGCAATAAATTATGTGAAACAAAGTGGAGCAACCAGCCTTACAAAAGGCTTATCTGGGGCCCGGCTGGCTTTGTTACAGCCGCGGCCGTGGCTTCCCAGGGCTGCATTTGGAAAAGCGCTTGATGTTGCCCGGGCAGCTTTCCATCTGAAGTGGCTGCTGGCTCTCTCGTCTCTTCGAAGTGAGTCAAGACCTGCTTGGAATAAGCTCTTTTCCTTCCTTTCTCAATTTGGCCCCGCCTGAATATTTTCTCATCTGCCTGCAGTGTCTGTCCCGACCCCGGACCCCTCGGCTAGGCTGACAATCCCCTTATCACGTGTCCCGTGCCCAGTGAGATGGCATTTTGGTCCCCTAGCCCCGTTTACATCAGGCATCCTGGACTCTGTTCTTTATTCTCACCTTCACACTCCTTATCCACAACTTGGTCTGGTGCTCATCTGGCTCCTAACCTACAGGTTTTGTCTCCTGTTTCTGGCCCCTGATGATTGATACGGTTTTTCCAGGTTCTTATTTGGATCCAGTTTGCGTTCATTTCCTGTCTGTTGCTGGCTGATCTTTGAGTACTCATCCTACGTGTATCCATTGTCAGCCCTCCCCCCAGTGAGAGCTGAGACATCTCAACCACACTAACCCCCTTTTCGGGATTTCTGTTTTAATCATTATTATTATTATTATTATTTAAAATTAAATTTATTTATTTATCTTTGGCTGTGTTGGGTCTTCGTTACTGCACACGGGCTTTCTCTAGTTGCGGCGAGCGGGGGCTACTCTTTGTTGTGGTGCGCGGGCTTCTCATTGCGGTGGCTTCTCTTTGTTGCAGAGCATGGGCTTTAGGCACGCGGGCTTCAGTAGTTGTGGCGCTCGGCCTCAGTAGTTGTGGCGCACAGGTTTAGTTGCTCTGCGGCATGTGGGATCTTCCCAGACCAAGGCTCGAACCCATGTCCCCTGCATTGGCAGACAGATTCTTAGCACTGCACCACCAGGGAAGTCCCAGTCATTATTATTAATCATTATTATCCATAGACCCTAGCCCTTGGATGCCATCACTCCTGGGTACTGAGTATCAAGTGTACTGAGACCTCAACTTCTCGGGAGGAAGTGAAGAGGCAGCAGCTTGGGGATCAGGCAGGTTAGAGGCTGGGAAGCTACTCAAACTGACCTTCAAGGGAAGTGGGCAGAAGTCTGATGCACGATGCCAGTATGACTTGGTAAATGTGGGTTGATATGAGGTGGGGGAGAAGTTGACAGTTGAAGTAGAATGTTACGGCCCCAGCCCGCTTAGTGGGGATTCGGGATGGAGACCCTCTCAGTGGGAGGAACTGGGTATTACACATGAATCCAAGGCATCCCTTTAAGCCCAGATGCCATCCTCCAGGAAACCCCTTCCAATCCGAGTTGGCACTCAGAGTGAAGTCTGTTGCTGTATTTGGCCTGAAGGAGTGGCTCTCCATCAGGAAAGTCTGTGTATCGGTAACAGTGGCCAGGTGAAAGAGAATACCTGAGAGAGGAGGACTATTTGAAAGGGTACAGTAAATATTACGATATAATTTTATGGTCGGAAACACAAAATGCCTGTTACTTACTTACTTACTTTAATAGAGACTGTAGATAGTAAAGTTCTGCCAAAACATCTTGGGTGGAGATATGGGAAGAGCAGAGATTCTTGGGGAAGAGGGGGCCACCTCTCGCCAGGGGCTGTAAGGGTATCTTACAGGGAAGATCATGTGTGTGAATTCCGTGATTACTCAGAAGCGGGTGGATATACCAATGAGTGCTAGTGGACCCCCCATAGCCAATATTTCACGCTACCTTTGAATCTGAACCTCTGAATTTTCAACAGGAAAATGGAGGCGCAGAATAAAGGTTACATTCCCAGCTTCCCTTTGTGGCTGTAAGCAGAAGTATTGCATGGCAGATTCTGGGAACTTGCTTTAAGAGAAGCTGGCATTAGCTCTTGGCTCCTTCTTTTCTTCATCCCCACTTTCATCTTGCTGCTTGGCACAATGCCAAGCAATCTTGGACTTTCAGGATGAGGGCCATGTCCTAAGGATGGCTGAATGTTGAACTAGAAGGATCCAGGGTCCTTTGGGACACTGTGGAGCAAAGCCTATAAATGGGTTTTCCCCATTGGACAGATTTACATGAGTAATCACAACTAATATTATTTTAAAACCACTGTTATTTTGGGTTTTTCTGTGACTCATAGGTAAACCTAATTCCATCTAATAAAGGATTCAAGTTAATTTGAGAAACCTGAGCCTGGAAGAAGGACTCCAACAATGTGCCGTTGGACTTTTCCCTTGATCCTGCATTGTCACTGATTTATCTCAATGATGGCTCTGAGGAAAGAAGGGGTTTATATCAGATTTTCAGGTGACATGAAGTTGGGATTCTTGCTAATGTGGTAGATAGTCTCTGAAGATGGCCATCACTAATTCTTTCCCTCCCTAGAAGTGGTGATCCTGACATCCAGAGCTGGAGCCTAATTTTCCTCCTCTTGAATCTGGGCTGGCCTCAGTGACTCATTTGATCAACAGAATGTATTGAAGGGACATTCTAGGATTTCTGACACTATGTCATCAGCAGCCTTGTGGCTTTTACCTGGGTCTTTTGGAACGTTTGTCCTTGGGACGTTCTTCTCTCTCAGAACCCAGCTGCCAGGCTGTAATAAGCCCAAGGTAAGTGACGAGGCCACACGTCGGTACCTTGGGCAACAGCCCCAGCTAAACTCCTGATCAACAGCCGGGCCCGTGAATGAGCTACCTTAGACATTGAGCTTGGGTGACCTTTCAGATGACTGCACTCTCAGCTGCCGTCCACGTGAGACACCCACTTGATCCCAGTTCATCTGCAGAGCCACGAGATACAATGATAAGTTGCTATTTGAAGCCACTAAGTTCTGGGATGGTTTATTGCACGGCAATAGATAACCATAGCAGCCAATATGATCACAGAAGATATAGTTTCGATTACAAATCATCTCTGTTAATTGGATAAAAAAGAACAAGAGGAAATTTAAGAGGTAAAGGTTGTGTCTTAAATACTGGTTCGCTTGCTGCAGGGACCAACAGTAAAATCCTGGTTGATAGGAGTAGTTGATCTCACGTGTGACATCAGGGGGTTGTGGATGCTGGGGAAGCTGGCACACAAACAGCCTTAATTCCCCCGCTCTTATTGTTCCTTTAAGTCATCTCCAAAGCCCTGTACCATGCTCTAGCCAAAGAGGAACGCCAGCATTCTCTGGATGGACGTAGTTCTGAAATGCTTCCTCCATCTCTCAGAACCAGGGTCCTTCCTCTTAGCTTTAAAATTAGGCTGCCTTGGCTAAACACCTTTTTCAGGTCTCCCTTGTTTTGCAGGACTCCTATTTTGTGGTATAGCTCAACCTGGACAGACAGGATATGTACCTTATTTTTCCCAGCCAAAAATTAATGACTAGCTAATATCTGTTGAACTGCTTGTCTCTGAAAGCTACCCCCCAGATATGCACTTCTTGGGGTAATGCACCCCTCCAGACAGAAACTTTCACACTAGGTCAATGCTGTGCAGAGAATCTTGGTCAAATAGATGTGGATACTCTGCTAACCCAATCCACCTTCTGCAGGGTATAGCAACCAGAAGAATCTGAAAGAAATCCAATACCAATAGGAATGATTCCAGTAAGGTGTCACCAGTATTCCCTGGCATTCATTACCCATAGCAGCCTTACTTATTTTTCTCCCTTCTTCTGCTCCTCTCTACCTCCACCCCGACCTCCAATAACCAGGGATTCTACCACAAAATTGGGCTTAATGTCTCCTATTCATTCCCTAAGCATTGAAAGGGATAATTGGGAGGTAATTGCATTACTGCACAGTTTGTAGTTAACCTACTATTTTGGCTCTTAACATGCATATCTTTGCTCCAGGAGTGCATTAAGGGTAATTATAGGCAATTCCCTGCCAGATCCAGAAAAGGGGTTTGCAATGAGCACAGGAAGCCACCAGGAAGGGAGAATTAATGTAGCTAAGCTTGAAGCATATCCAAGAAAGTAAATGAATTAAGGTCAACTTGACATGAACTTTGGTCAAACAGAGCTGGGAAAATTAGTGTCAGATAAAAGTCCTTTCTTGAGCATTACTGCCTCCTAACAAAGCTCAGAGAAATTGTCATACACTTGTTTGTTCAACCAAAAGCTTGAGTTCTTTCTCTCTGCTGGGCTTTGAGTAGGGGGCAGGCAGTGTTGAGAAGGCTTTCTGGTGCTTGGCACGGACTGACATTTGTCAAGACACTGCCAAGATAGGTCTTTGGGTTCAGATGTGACGTGCTTTAACCTTCAGCAGCATTTAAAGAAATAAAGCTCTCATCTCAAAGGTGAGTATTTAGGACAAGTCAGTTATCTTCTGTAATTGTGCACAAGCCCCTAGAAAAATGACCATTTATGTGCAATACTATTTCCTCCCATCGCAAATGCAAAATAACTGAGGAAATCTTGAGTATGGAAGCTAACTTCAAATACTGGAGCTGCAGCGAGCTTCCAATCACCAGTCCCAACTCAATCTTAATTAGCACAGGATCTCAGGTCAAATTGCTTGACTGCCCCATGCCTCAGCTTCTTCACTTGTGTCATAAGTGAGCTGTACCTGGTCACTTCTGTCACTAGTGTTTTTTGGTCTGATGAGTCTGTATTTATCTTCATCCTGCTTAATATTAGGTCAAAAGGTCTTAAAAAAATGTCATCCAGATATGGATATTGTTGAAACACTGTCTTACTGCTCTGTCTACCTGTGACTATTCAAAAAAAGAATCTGGCAACTTTTAATTTTCTGGCTGTCCAGACACGAATGAAGAATGGATATTTCTTTATAGACCAACAAGATTCACTTTTATTGCTTTCCATTCCTGTCATGGATCAAGCTACGAGGGCTTTCCTTTTCTTATCCTCATTCCCCCCAAGGGAAAGCTTGGTGAGCAGGGCAGATTTCTGAGTGTTGAGTTTCATTGACTGTATGGTTTTCTTTGTAGAAACAGCCCTGGTAGTTGCTCAAGGATTTCAGACAATATTGGTGAGGATTAATGATCCTGTAAACAGGTGTTTAAAATAAATAAAAGGATAAAAACAGGGGTTAGGGAGAAACTATAGTGGGTTAATAAATTAGGCGTTCAACTGTAAGTTCCTACAAGATTATTTTAGCAATTAGCGGCAAACATTTTGTCACAAACAAAATAAATCTGCAATCAGAAAATAATTTGCAATCAGCTTTGCAAGTAAAATAGCGTACTTTCCCGTCAGTCGAAAGTGCTGTGAGAATTACATGATCAAGTCAAGAGTCATGCTTTCAGAAGGTAAATGGTTAGAAGTGATTATCCTGGCAATTAGTCAACTCTGAAGCATCAACTGGGGAGGCATTTCGCAGAAAACGTTTGCTTTGAAGAAGCTGTCCAACTGTCCGGAGACCAGAAGTACCTCAGTGTGGGGGAAGTTGATGGTCCCTTCCTGGAAATCAGCAACTGTGTTCCTATAGAATGCTCTGCCAGCCATGGAGGCGACCGTCACACTCATTATGGACACGATCCCCAGCCACTCCACACAAGTGGCTCTCGGTGGACCGGCAACAAGCTCCTCAGATTATTTCCAAGGATCATGGTCTTTGTGCACATTGAGATTTCTTTGGAAACCAAGATAAGGGGTGAAAGTGGTTTCTATGGATGATCCGTCATTCAAGCAATTAGAGGTCCACCTAGGAGAGACCATTAATAGGCAAGTTATCAACTTGTTGCCTAATTTTTACAGCTGACCTTAAAGCCTCAATTCAGTCGTAATGAGCAAATTTCAAGCAGTGACATTCCTCCTTACTCTGGCAATAAAATGGAAAATGCAAATTAAGAAGGACAAACAGACTCTCAGTGTACTCACAGGGACTGCTAATCTTCCCACATAGGGAAAAGACTGTCCAGATTTGCAGACTTTGTGTCCTAAAGTTAGGAAGATTCTAGAGTGAGTTCTCAGTGTACCTCTGTCTAAGCTAACTGGTTGCTATTCATGCATTATCCAGCATTTTCCCGCCTAATTTTTCTCTTAAATATTTATAAAACTTGCCCAGGCTGCAAAGATCCAAGAAATAAAATAGAATTATCTTAATAAAGAAAAGGTTGGGATGTGTCATTCTGATTTAGAAAGCCCATTTCATGGTGCGTGTTGGAACAAGAAATAATTAATTTGAAAAGTCCTTGATCTCTGACTGCAGTTGCATTAATGATATTATAGTATTAAATATAATAGTATTTCACTTTCATTATCCTTGTGTTCATTCCGAGCCCTTGTCTTCATGGTAAGAACTGTGTCTGTAGCTGGAAATGATTAAAGTATAAAAGATTGAAACTGAAAGGGGTAATTTTGTGAAGCTGGCTATTTACTCTGGATCTTAGCCGCTTCTGAACTCAGATATCTCTTTGTCTCTCTCTGCCTTTTCATTTTGAAAGAGTTGGGCTAATTCATTTACATTATTCACCAGCTTGCTTGCTTTCACAGTTCTGAGTTTTTGTGTTCTACCCATAGTCAAATAAATCAGTGTTATGAACTGAATATTTACTTCTCCCTCGAATTCATACGTTGAAATCCTAAACCTCAGTGTAATGGTATTTGGAGGCAGTGCCTTTGGGGGGTGATTAGGTCATGAGAGTGGAGCTCTCATGAATGGGACCAGTGCCCTTAAGGAAGGGACCCCAGAGATCTCTCTCAGTCCACCATGTGAGGGTACAAGAAGTCGGCAGTCTGTAACCCAGAAGAGAGATCTCACCAGAATCTGGCCGGGCTAGCATCCCGATCTTGGAATTCCAGCCTCCAGAACTGTGAGAAATAACTTTCCTTTCTGTTGTTTATAAGCCACCCAGTCTATAGTACTTTATCATGGCAGCCTGGACTAAGCCAGTGGGTTTGTTAGTTGCTGGTGGGCTGCATTTCTTTACCCTGCCTACTTTTGCTGACATAGGGGAGGGTGGGACAGACCAGTGCCAACTGGAGAAGCCCACACCACTGTGGACTAGACCCATGACCATGGATGGGCACAGGTGTTGACTTCCCTGACCAGCTTTCTGTGTCCTGTGAACCTGTGGGTGAACTCTGCCTCCTTTGCTATGGGACCACTCTTCCAGAAACTGCTACGACCCTCTAATCGCTCTCAGGTTTTCTTTCACGACAGGGGACACTTCTCTTGATACTACTGCTAGAGACACCACTCCAGACCCCTGGCCCATTTCTGGCACTTCCTTTCCACCCCTCACACTCTCGTCTTGGATTGGGCCTCCTCACTGTCTTCTGGGGTCGCCATGTTTGTGATGTCCGTACAGGACGTTCTGTATGTATAGCAAAGCCCTCATTTGTGGCTCTGATTCTGCGAGGTTTTTGTTGCTGTTGTTGAGTCTCATGGGTTTTCCTTATAAGCTTTTTGATTTTTAGTTGTAAACTCATATTTATTGAAATACGTACCTGTGATAATTCTTTGAGGGTATACTCAGAGATGGCACGTTTGCTTCGGTTTGCTCAGGGACATTTGCCAGTTGCTTGGAGGTGCTACCAACTCAGGACCACCTTAAACTAAATTCTCACATTGGGCTTTTTTAAAAAAAATCAAGCAGTATAAACTCAGTCCCCAAACCCCTTTGAGTGCACACTTGTGGTTGGGAATTCTCAAGAGAGATTAAGAAATAATCCCCACCTCCCAGCCACTACCTCCTTCCTTCTAAGGAAGAATTAGATGGCAAGTTACCTCTTCATCTTCCCTTGCAAGGGGAGATTTCCTCTCGTTCTTGCCGCATTGAAAGTGTAGCCCCTAGAGAGCCAGGCATTGTATAAGAAAGATTGATCTTACTATAATTAAGTGGCTGCCTTACCGGGACCAGCAGGTTGGCCTGGGGAATGCCATTCTCCTGGTGATGACAAAGACTCAGGAGGGCGAGGGGAAATATGTGAGGTCTCTTAAGGCCTAGGCTTGGAGCTGGGGCACTTCCACTTCTACCTCATTCTGTTGGCCAAAGCAAGCCACGTGGTTGAACCCAAAGTCAAGGGGTAAGGAAACGGACGCTGCTACTTCATTGAGGGGAAATGCAAAAATCACATGGCAAAGGGTATGGATATAAAAAAGGAGGGTGAAGAATTGAGGCCAATAATACAAACTAGCCCAGGTAGATTTCTAACACGTTTAGAGGAGAAAAAGGAAAGGGAATCAAGTAGAGTGTTATGGATTGACTTGTAACCCCCCGGCAATTCATATGGTGAAGCCCTAATAGCCCTAATCCCTCATGTGGCTGTATATAGAGATAGGGCTTTTAAGAAGGGAATTAAGATGAAATGAAGTCATAAGAGTGGGGCCCTAATCCTGTAGAACTGGGGTCCTTATAAGAAGAGGAAGAGACACCAGAGAGCTCTTTCCCCGCTCCCACATGTGTGTAGAGGAAAGGCCATGTGAGGACACCTGAGAAGCTGATGATCTGTAAGCAGAGAAGGAAGGCACCTTGATCTTGGACTTCCAACTTCCAGAACGTGGGAAAATAAGTTTCTGTTGCTTAAGCTCCCCCCCATCTGTGGTATTTTGCTATTCAGCCTGAGCAGAATAATACATAGAGGAAAAAGGAAAGGGGAGAGAGAAGAAAATATTTGTTGAGCATATACAGACAGACCTCGGAGATATGAGTTTGGTTCCAGACCACTGCAATAAAGTGAATATACCAATAAAGTGAGTTGCGAGAAGTTTTTGGTTTTTCATTGTGTATAAAAGTTACGCTTACACTATACTGTAGTCTATTAAGTGTGCAATAGCATTATGTCTAAAAAAACAATATATACACCTTAATTAAAAAACACTTTTTGCTAAAAATGCTAACCATCACCTGAGCCTTCAGTGATTTGTAATCTTTTTGCAAATAGTAACATCAGAGATCCCCATAATAAATATAATAATGACATTTTGAAATATTGCGAGAATTACCAAAATGTCACCCAAAGACATGAAATGAGCAAATGTCATTGGAAAAATGGTGCCAATAGACTTGCTTGACGCAGGGTCACCACCAACCTTCAATCTGTAAAAAAAAAAAAAAAAAAATGCCGTACCTGCAAAATGCAATAAAACAAGGTCTGCCTGTACCCTTTGCCAGAGACCACTCTGGGACCTTTTAATCATATTATTTTATCCTGTCTTTATAATCGTCTTGTCAAATAGGTTTTTTCTTCTTTTTCGAGGGAAATAACCACAATTCGGAGGGGTAAAGAAACTTTCCCATGGCTACTTATTGATCATTGGCAGAACCAGAATTCAAACTGAAGTCTGTCTCACTCTGTAGCCCATGCCTGGGTTAGCAATGTTTTCTGCAAAAGGACCAGAAAGTGATTATTCTAGGCTTGACAGGTCATACAATCTCTAGAGTAACTACTCAACTCTTGCCATGGTAGCATGGAAGCCTCCGTCGACAATATGTAAACAAATAGGCATGGATGTATTCCAATAAAACGTTATTGATGAAAACAGGCAGTGGGATGGTGTCACAGGCTGTAGTTTTGATGACCTCTGCTCTATAATATTCTCCTTTTATGGGGTTTGGCCTCTTCCTTGCAGGGGACTCGAGACAGAAGGTCAAGTGTGTGGGAAGGTATGGATGTGTGGGAGGGCATGATGTATTCAAGAGATGGAAAATAATTTGATGAGACAGGAGCAGATGGTGTTAATTTGAGGTATGGGAATT
The DNA here is from genome assembly GCF_949987535.1 of Balaenoptera acutorostrata. Classification (NCBI taxonomy): domain Eukaryota; kingdom Metazoa; phylum Chordata; class Mammalia; order Artiodactyla; family Balaenopteridae; genus Balaenoptera; species Balaenoptera acutorostrata. Next base: position 10,868,055 of record NC_080078.1, read on the forward strand.
GAGGAGGGAAATGCTGAAAATGGAACTGGGGCCCAGGTCATATTTACCTGCCTGTTGAGCACATCTCTACCATGTGGCCAGTCCTTTGCTGGGCTCTGGGAGCCCCCAGTAGAGGGGACGAGGACCAGACCTTATCTTTGAAAGAGATGACAATTTGGAAGGGAGAGAGAGAGACGTGGAGAAAAATGATGTAAGAGGAGGAATGGGCAGAGAGTGGAAACACTGAGCTCCTAAGTCCTACATGGGACATTCAGCTGAAGTCCCATGTGGAGGGTACATCACCAGTGGTCCTCCCAAAGATCATATAGGTCCAAGGATTGCTGGTTGAGCAGAGAATCAGAATCAGTGAACTAGAAATGCCCCAGTATCTCGCTTAAGAATTTCCTAAATGTGGACATGGGCTTTTGGAGACTGAAGCTGGTATGCCTGTTTGAAGAGTTAATGCATTCCACTTGGAATGAAAAAACAACCATGTGGTGGCAAAGAATTTGTTCTCTTCTTTGGGTGGCAGCCACAGGATTCCTCGCCAATTAGTAGCATCTGGTCCTCATAGAAGATTCATCCCTGGTTGAGCTGGCAGGTACCTCTGGATGTGACACTCTGTGAAGTTCCTGATGGGCCATCTGTGATGTCTTTCCTTCCCAGATACCTCAGTCCTCTCTCCCCCCTCCAACCAGTCTGCCTTTCATTTGAAATATTTTTAAACACTTAGAACTGAGAGCAGGACTAGCTGTAGCTTTTTTTAGAGACTAGCGTGAGATGCCAAGTTGGTTTTTTCCAAATTTAATAAAAGGAAACAGTGTTGAGCACTTACTATATGTTGGGCCCTATATTCAACATTTTACTGAAAATTATTTTTACAGGCATCTTCTCATTTACGTCTCAAAACAACTGTGGGAGTATTATGATAAGGACAATTATTATTCCAATTCACAAATGAGGAACCCAAATCTAAGAAAGGCTACTTCCCTTGACCAATGTCACACAGACTCTAAGTGCTGAACCCAGGATTCTGACCCAGTTGTCTGACTGTAACATCTAACATATTGCAGGATCTAAAATTCATGTCATATAGAAGTAAGTGTTTAAAGAGTGATGTCTCAGAGAGGGGAAAATTTAGTTTTCTCTTTCTGGGTAAAATTAGGGCCCCATTATTCTGAGGAATCCCTTCCTGATAAACATTTTCATAATAATATACATAGCAATAATATTCACATTTGTCAGTCATTTTTAAGATGCTCTTGCAGATATGCTAGGACATTAAGAGACTGTGCTTTGCTCAAGGATCTCCGAATATAGTTTTTCACAGACTCACACTCTAGTTTCCTTCTTTAAGCAGGGCAGAGCTGTCTCCTGGACTCTTGCACACTCGCTGTTCTCAGATATCCTGGCCCTCCACTTCCCTTCTATATAAACCCAATTAGCCAGCCTGTTTTCCACATGGACACTGCTGAGACGGGAGGAAGGGAATGAGGCTCGGCTTGCAATTCAGAAGCATCATCTTCATTCATTGGGAAAGAAAAGGCTGGGGTCTTAATGGAAAATAAAGAATTCTACAGATGAATCCTTCAGTTTCCTGTCAAAGGCCCAGATTGAGAAATTTAGAGTTACTCAGCTTGTGGTCTTTTATTTTAAGTAACAGTGGGATAAAACAGGCCAAGGTAGCAGCCGAGGACTCCACTTCTCTTCCTAAATTGATGATACATCTGGCTACTTCACCCCCTTTCAATTTCAAATGCAATTTGTCCGAAGCCTCCAATTTAAATCACATAGATCTTCTCTAAATGAAATAACAGGCTTCCCATGAAAAGACAAAGGCTCTGCTTGTGCACGTGTGTGTGTGTGTGTGTGTGTGTGTGTAGTGGTGGTAGCAATGGATTGGGGATGATGAGAAGAGATGCATTCCAACTGATGATTGAATTTAAAGCTCTTTCATTTCTGCCAGGGATGTGGGATTCAATGAGATGATGAGCAATCCTGCTGGGCCTGGCCTGCCATGATTTCAGTCAGAGGCAGAGACGTGGGGAAGCCAGGTCTCTGAAAGCTGAGCAATCCTGGGCAGACCTCAGCTGCCCTCCCTCCATCCCAGCCTGAGGCCCCATCCCAGGACCCGTCATGCATCTCCTGACCCATAACCCTGGCTTGTGAACTGGTTCCTGCACCCAGAATCACCCTCTCCACCCCACTTCCAAACATCTTCCAAAAGGATTTTTCCAACCCACAAATCTGCTTTGCTTACCCCCCTGCTCAGAAACCTTCATGGGCTGCCCACTGCCACTGATTGCCATCAAGACTCTTCAGTTTAACATTTAAACCCCTTCAAAGTCCATCCACGACCAAAGTGCGTCCTCTTCCCCACTCCCCGTGGGTTCCTCACTCTTCCAGGACGTGGCTGTCACGCTCCCCAGCATGCTGTTTGCTCTCTCACCTCTGACCTTTGTCCACCATGTTCACACTGCTGGAACTGTTTCATTTCGTCCTTCTCCCACCCACTCATGCTTAACAGAAATAATGCTCTGTGCTGAAATGGCAAAGCATAATCTTGTTAAGGGTTGGAAGGATTCTTTGAAGTTGGGAGATTTAATTTTCTGGAAATGCTATTTTCTCATTTCTAAGACTCTTCTGCAATTTCCTGCCCAAACGTTGCTTCCCCCTGGAAACTTCTAACCCTCCTGGCAAGTTATAGGTGCTCAATAAATGCACAGTAAGTTAAAGCATGAATAAATCTGGGGAGTCTAAGGGAATATGGTCTTTTTGTTTTATTTTGTCATGGCTATAGAGTCACAATTTCTTAGGGTTTTTTTTTTTTCTTTTTTTTTCAGAGCTAGAGATGAACTAGTCCAACCTCAAACTGAGAAAGAGGTTAGGTGACTTGGCCAAAGTTACATGGCAAGTTAGTGCTGGAATTAGGTCTACAACACAGCATTCCTGAGTCCCAAGCTTTTTCTTTTCTGACATGTAGCTTTGTTACCGAACTCAGTTTGAGCTGCTCTTCGCTCAAGAATCCAATACTAAGAGACAAGTGCTGGTTAAAAGGAAAGATGGCTTTATTGAGGGAGCTGGCAATCCTGGGGAGAAGGTGGACTCATATCCCCAAGAACCAACTCCCCCCCTCCCCAGGTTTTGTTCGGAAATTATATAGGGAAAAGAGGAAGGGGCTACACGTTGAGGAGAGGGTTGCAGGGTGCATGATCAGCTCTGATGAGTTGGTGGTGAGGCAACCAGGCGTCAACATCATCAACCTTCTGGTTTCAACCAGTCTGGGGTCTATGTGCTTGTGGGCAGCATACAGTTACCTTATTCCACCTGGTGGGGGTTTCAGTATCTGCAAAACAGCTCAGACGACATGGCTCAGAATATTATCTATAGCCCTTGAGGAGGAACCAAAGGTTCTGGACTTTGTTTAATGGCTAAACTATTATTATTTTGTCGTTTGATTATTTTCCTTTGTTTCTGCATTTTCTCACTTCTCTGATTAAATTTATTCCTTGGACCTTGGGGAAGGCCTAGGATGCTAAAGCTTTTCTACACACACGAGGCAGGTGGAGGATGGGGGTGGGATGGGGTAGGGGGTTTGTCCCAGGAAGGCCCCATAGTGTCCTGCTCAGTTACAGCCTCTGTCATTACATTTGTTTTTCTCTTTGTATCTGTCACATCCACAGGGCCATTTCAGGTGGCAAAGACTGGCTGGCCACATGCTGATTCCTCTCTCCCACCCCATGATCTTTCATAAGATATGGCCTTAACTGATGAGTTCCCTCATGCCACCAGACCCTGACTGTGACAAGTATGGGTGGGACCTCAAAGCGAGAAAGACACAGTCTGGCCCCTAAAGGAGCTCCAGCCAGACTGGAGGCATGAAGAGAAAATAAGAGGAACACAGAACAGGAAGCAGCTGATTCTAGTGTGGGTGGAGGTGAGAGGTTTGGAGTGGTTCTCTCTGAGGAGGGGGCATTTGAAGGGAATCTGGAAGGTAAACAGGACTTTTCAAGAGGAGGGTGGAGGCGAGGAGAGTGATTCCCCAATGAGAGACGGTCATGTGTTAAGGCCCAGTGGCATGAAAGGTCATGGAGTGTTTGGGAAGGAGGGCCACGTGCCTGGGGAAGGGAGGACTGGAAAGGGGCGGGAGAGGGGACCCAAGAGAGTCGGTGGGGCCAGCTTACCAAGGGTCACGTGTGCTAAGCTAAGGAGATGGTGCTGCATCCTGTGTGCATGTGGGCTGTATTAGTCTGCTCAGGCTGCCATAGCAAAGTTCCACAAACTGGGTGGCTTAAACAGCAGAAGTTTATTTTCTTTCAGTTCTGGAATGCTAGAAGTCCAAGATCAAGTTGTCGGTAGGGTTGGTTTCTTCTGAGACCTCTCTCCTTGGCTTGCAGATGGCTGTTTTCTCCCTGTGTCTTCACATCAGCTTCCCTCTGTGTGTCTGGGTCTTAATCTCCTCTTCCTATAAGGACACCTGTCCTATTGGATTAAGGCCCACCTAATGACCTAATTTTAATGTAATCACACTTTAAAGACCCTATCTCCAAATACTGTTACATTCTGAGATACTGAGGGTCAAGATTTTAACCTATGAATTTTGGGTGGGGGGTGGCACACAACTCAGCCCATAAAAGGGGACAAACGGAGATTTTATAAGGATTCATTTGGAACACTCAACTCTCATTTTCTTGGCCTGCGGTGTGTTCTAAATGGCATTAATCCTTCCTCTGAAGGGCCTCTAAATATAGATGCCATCTGCTGCTGTGCAATATGTTATCACTGATCCCCCACTTAACAGTGGCATCTTTACAGGCAAGGAAGAGAGGCTGCATAAACCCGAGGGGAGACACGCCCCCCGCGTGGGTCTCAGCCAATGAGGAGCCAGAGAAAATCCCGCGGGCGGGTCTGACTCGAGAGTCTCCAAGATGATGGAAGGATGCCAGGGTCCCAAGATTCTTTGAGTCTTGAATAGTCAGGCACTTGCGTAATGCTCATTGGCTCAGAAAGAGGGGCTCTCCTCACCTTTCCTGCAAGTGCCGAGCCTGAGCATGAAACAGTGACGGAAATTTTTGCTCATTAAAAGAAGTGTTCCTTCTTACGGAGCAAGACGGCACCTGCCAGCCCTGGTTGATGGCATCTCCGCATTGATTAAGGGGAACACGCATCACGTGGACGTGCGCGTTGCCCTCCGACGTGGTTTGCTCAGATGACATCTTTCTGGAGCCCTCCTCGGCCCCTCTTAACCCCCGCTGGCGGGATTACACCTGCATTCTTGCTGTGAAGGACAATTTGGCCCTCCCATTAATTACTTCTAAAGTTCTAGATTTCAATTAGGGAGTTAATTACTTTTTGCCATATTGCCCCCATTAAAGACATTTTCATCATTAAGTCGATTTGTTAGAATTGAAGAGCCTTGCCAAGACGGAAGAATTATTGTCCAAGGAACCTCCCGCTCTTACTCGCGTCTTCCTGCTTTGAGGTGACAGAGTGGAAAGCTTTATTTTAGATTTTTTACATTCATGTAGCAAATATTTGTGAACCACTTACTTTGTGATCAGTACTATGCAGGGCTACGGAGGATGCAAAAGTAGATGCAAAGACATGTGACATGTCTTCAAGGGCGTCAAGATCTAGCAGAGAAAAAATAATTTAGATATAATTTAATTATTAAATTAAGTCATTATTAAATAATTTAATATAATTATTAAATAATTTAAATAGTCTGTGGAAGTACTATAGGATGGGCACGCACAAAATATTATTGGAACACGGAAGAGGGAGGGGGCGATTAATTTGGGAAGACTTTGCAGAGGACATGAAGTTTTACACAGAGCTGTAGGATGAATACATGTTCACCAGATAAGAGGGAAAGGGTATTAGTTTCTTAGGACTGTCATAACAAAGTGCCACAGACTAAATGGCTTAAACAACAGAAATTAAGTTTTTAGTAGCCCTGGAGGGTAGAAGTTGGAGATCAAGCATGTCCTCAGGGTCCTGCTGCCTCTGAAGGCTCTAGGGCAGGGGCTGCCCCAGACTTCTCTCCTAGCTTCCGGTAGTTCTTGGCTTGTGGTAAGCATAATTCTGATCTTCACATGGTGTTCTCCTGTGTTTCCACATCATCTTCCCTTAATTTGTGTCAGTCTCTGGGTCCAAATTTCCCCTTTTTCTAAGGACACCAGTCATGTTGGATTACAGTCCATCCTAACGACCTCATTTTAACTTGATTACTTCTGTAAAGACCCCATTTCCAAATGCAGTCACATTCTAAAGTATGGGAGTTAGGGCTTCAACATATGCATTTTTTAGGGGACACAATTTAACCCATAACAGTGTTCAAGGCTACACAAAGGCATGAGGTTCTGAAAGGATCAGCCTATTTGGGGAACAGAGAGACACGAGGTAGCTGGATCATAGGTGACTTTAGGCTGGTCACATGTGGGATTTCTCTAAAGGAACATTCAAGGCTGTTAAGTGAGTCCTTACAATTTTTAAAATAATTATTACTTGTTATTTCCAGTCTTTATTTGTATATTCACATCCATACATGGTTTTGCACAACACATAAATGCATTCATTAAAATACCTCTTCCCCCCTTTTCTTACTCCTGGCTTCCCCCATGCAGGCTTATCAGTTCTTCCCTGCTCCACTTCTGCCTCCACCCCTGTACCTCTCCCACACCCCCATGTTACTAACCCATATATTGGTATTTATCTAATTCTATACAGATGTATAGACGTGTTTCAGGTCATTGTTTATTTGACAAATAATGGTATCTTTTTATAAATGCTTTTCTGCATTACCCTATAGGACCTTGTGGAAATCCTTCTAAATCATGCATTTTTAACAGGGGCAATATTGACCCCAAGGGGACAAAAACTGGTTCTTGGGGCATGAAAAAACTTAGGTATTATGATGGTCTATGGCCCTCTAAAGCTCAATTCTATTTGACAACATAAACAGATGTACAGTGTATCTGTGGTATTAAAATTCATGGGGTGGGTGATCATGAGAAAAACTTGGGAAGCACTGCTCTAAATCATCTGCTCTGACTCTCATCTTCTCTTTTAAATGATGCGCTCTACTCCATGGTGTGGGTGGACCACCATTTATTCAACTTTTATTCCATTTGTGACCATTCCTTCTGTTTCCAGATTTTTGCCATAGGAAGTAGGCTGCAGTTAACTGATTGTTGCTTTTATTTCTGGGGCAAATCTTCTCAGAGTGGGAGCCTTGGTCACAGGATATCTGATTTTTAATTTCGTGATAAATATTATCAGATTGCATTTCCCAAAGGTGGAAACATTTCCCCTCCAAGGAAACTCCTTTCCAGCTAGCAATAGATGCTATAGCTGTTTCCAGTGTTTTCCATACTGACGAGTGTAAAGTGATATCTCATTGCGACTTTAATTTGCCGAGGATGTGAGCATCTTTTCATACACTTCTCAGCCATGTGGGTTTGCTCTTAAGTGAATTGTCTATGAATGCATGGTTGACTCCATTTTAATTTTGTTGTGTTTATCTTTTCTTCTAAATTCCCAAGAGTTCTTTCTATATCATAGCTATTAACCTTTGTCTAGCATCTGTACTACAAATACTTCTTCCAGATCTATTATTTGTCTCAACTTTGTTTATGGTTCTTTTTGGACACTAAAATTTAAGATTTTACATTGTTTGGTTCGTGTGTTTTTATTTTATTGTTTTTGGGTTTCTAATTTTAGTTAGGAAATTCACTTTGACTCTCAGATTTTACATGTGGTCACCGAGATTTGGTTTTACTTTTTTGTTTTCAATACATTTAGAAGGTTGTGTTTTGTTTTTCTGTACAAGGGATCATAAGGGGTGTCTGTTTTCACTTTTTTTCCAGGTTGATAATGAGTTTGCCAACACATTTTATAAATAATCCATCCATTTTCCTTGAATTAAACTGCCATCCTTGTCATAAATGAATTTCTCACATACAAAGGCATCTAATTCTGGGTTCTCTACCATCTTCCACTGACTTATCCATTCCTTTGTCAAAACTAAATTGACTGATGATTCTTCAAGACATCTATACAATTCCCAAAACTAAAATGCATACACAAACAAAGAAACAACAAACAAAAAACAACCCTTGTCAGGATTCTATGCAGAATTGCATTAAAATTATATATTAAAGTTTGGGAACACTGACCATATCATATTTCTCCATTTGTTCAGAATTTGTTTTATGCGTTTTAATAATCATTTATTGTTGTCCCCATGTGTGTTTTGTACCTTTCTTCGTGAGTGTATTCATAAGTGTTTTATAGTTTTTGACACGACAGTGAAAGGAATATTGTGAGAATAAAGAAAATGTATTGGTTTTAGTTCATTTGTCTTGACTACAATCACCTCTCTGGACAAGTGAGCGGATGCAGGAGTTCAATGCAACTGGGACATTTTAGGATAATTTACATGAGTCATGTCTGGGATTTCTCTTAATGAACATGAGATTATTAAGAAAGAGAGAGGTTACTCTTTTCTCTGTGTTGGTCACACCAGGCTGGTGATATTAGTCTGAGAGAATTTAAGTTCCTTTAATGCATACACTCATGGATGCACAGGCCGTGAGACCCTGGCCACTCAGGGTTGGGGGTTGGGTGGAACAGGGCTATGGCCCCCCACCAACTCCCAACGCCCCAGGAGAGCCCTTGGCCTCCCGACCTCGTGGAGGCCCCAGCCGCTGCCATTGCTGTCTGGTTGGGGTGACCTCTGGAGAAGCTGCCTTTGCCTTTCTCGTGGCTGTTTTTACACTTTCTTGACCCTTCCCAACTTCCTGGAGGCTGGTTTAGGGCCGGCTGGCTTGTCAGATAAGTAAGTGGAAACCCCACCCATTCCTGAGGGGCTTGGTTAGCTCAGGCTGCCACAGCAAAGCACCACAGAGTGGGCGGCTGAAACAGCACACATCGATTTCCCCCAGTCCTGGAGGCTGGAAGTCCGAGATCCAGGTGTGGGCAGGGGTGGTTTCTCCTGAGGCCTGTCTCCTTGGCTTGCCGATGGCCGCCTTTTTGCTGTGTCCTCCCAGGGTCTTCCCTCTGTGTCCAAATTTCCTCTTCTTGTCGGGACACCAGTCACATTGGATTAGAGTCCACATTAATGGCCTCATTTTAACTCAATCACATCTTCAAAGTCTCTGTCTCCAAATAGTCACACTCTGAGGCACAGCGGGTTAGGATTTCAACATGTGGATTCTGGGGGGACACAGTTCAGCCCGTAACACCGAGGGCAGCTCGGTGAACAGAAAGAGAGTGAACAGAAAGTCCCCAGGCTCAGGTTTTCGGGCTGCCTGCTTCCTCTTCCTGCACTGGAGTCACTGAGGGGCAAATTCAAGGTAGCTAATTAATGAAAGATAGAATGATGAGCTTCCTATTCAGGCCTGCACTCCTCCGCCATGGACACCGGTTTGCGTGGGAAACCCTGAGATGTCTGGGCCCAGGCTGGGTCACCTTTGGCTTCAGCCACCAGCCTCCTCCTTGTCTGCCGTCACCCACCGGTGATGTCTGCAGGGGGTAACTCATGACCCTGATGGTCTGCGGGGCCTGGGGTGTTACTCCTGTTTGCCGAGATTGCCTATGAAAGCCACAGAGGAGAACACAAGGTGCTCAGTTAGTGCCCCGGATTCTGAGTTCAGAGAACCACGCGCCCTGGGGTGGCTGAGAGTTGCCAACTCAGCAGAACCAGTTCCACCCCCTCGTCCTACTTCCAGTCACTGAAGAAGCTGTGTGGGGGCCATGAGGATGCAGCCTTTTGGGAGAAGAGGGTATCTGTGGGGCAAGAGCAATCACTCCCTGTGGACATGTGTCTCGAAAATTTTCTGGCCTTCTCTATGCCTTCCCACGTGATTGGGGTGCTTGAAGAGCATTGTAGGTCTACATCAGAGGCTAGAAAGTGGCTCTTACCTGCCCAGGTGCTGGCCAGTAGAGCAGCCCGGTAGGCTGGGGCAGGGGAGAGAGGAAGTAAGGAAAGGAGGGGGTGGAGGGAGTGCTGGAGGTCAGGTGGGGAGCAGAGAAGGCAGCCCTATCTGTGGCCTGGCAGTGGCAAGCTCCCCCATGGTCAAGTGGACATTCACACTTAAGCCATCATGGTGCTGCTTAAGGGGACCCCAGCAGCAAGAGGCTGGGTGGTGGCCCATATGAAAGAACAGAACCGCACCCCCTCCAACCCCTGAGTGTCCGGTCAGCCAGCACTGACGTGGGAGAGAAGGGGGAGCTTAGCCTCAAATACAAGGATAACGTTGTAGAACAAATAAGGCTACCTTAGCAACAGGAACAAGGTTGTTTTATTCAATGGAGCTGAATCAGAAATGATGAAACTGAATTACATCTTGTTAAAAGAGCAGCCTACAGCCCAGGAGGGAGGGAGGCTTCACAGAAGAGTTGTAGCACTAATGAGAAAAAATAAAAATCCATTTTATGTTTATATGCTAATGAGTTGAGGCCCTCACTTAACTGGCTATTATTGGCATTAACTGAGAAAAAGTCAGATGATGATACCTATTGGGGATTTTTGTATGGTAGTATAGGATTCAAAAGGGCCAAAAGTTTGTAAAACAGGGAGAAATAATGCTGCAATGATAGAGGGACAAGTGATGGCATCCATATTTTGTGGCAAGATTTATGCTGTGTTCCCGTAGGGGAAATAAAGTAGTGGACACACACACACACACACACACACACACACACACACACACAGTCTTAGAAGATCAGGCCTGAAACGTCTGTTGTGATCATCTAGCCCAGAGATAATGGATGCGTGGCATGGGAGACATTATTCACCTATTCCTCCTCTGATGGCAAACATGAATAATCAACCATGGCACAGTTTCCTGCTAAGACTACCTCTTCTCTGATGTAGAAAAAGGACAGCCCACTGTAGCAATCAGCAAGGGCTTCCTGGAAAAAGTGAGATTTAAGCTGATTCTTGAATGATGTGTAGGGTTTAGAGAAGTGACCCCTAAACTTTGGTGGACCAAGGAGGCCATGGAAAACTTATTAAGACCAGATCCTGGAGTCCATCCCATGAGACTGATTCAGTCTGTGTTAGAGACAGCCCAAGAATCTTCATTTTTCAAGTTCCTCAGGTGAATCAGATACTTGAAGAATGAAAATACTGGGGTGGGGGGAACCGGCATGAGCAATGAAAGGAGATTGGCAGAGGGTTCCAGAGGGGAGGAAGAAGCAGGATTTCAAGTTATGGTTATTGGTTGCTCTAGAGGGGAAACAAAGACAGAGATGAGCTGGAGGTCAGGTGCTGTTGGACCTGGAGGATATCACTGCAGACGAGAAGGGACCAGGGATACGGCTGCAGGGCCAGCAACTTACAGGTTGCCTCCTGGGCACCGGATTTCTGCCAAATGAGGGGAGGGAGCAGCCTACTGTATTCACAAATCCTAACTGACGTGTGAGCCACCCCTTCTGCTTCTGAAAAATGCCATTTTAACAAAAAGCAGTCAATGCAGGATATTTTGATCATGGCTTGATATCCAACTCATTGTCACATCTGGGCTGATTACTTTATATATTAGAAAGAAGTCCTAGCCTTGCTCTGTCTGCTTTCCTTCCTGTCATTTAATAAAAACAATGAAGGTAATAATAATTTTTAAAACAAGAGTTCTCATTTACTTAGGACATACCTTGTTCAAGAGACAGTGCAGTCCTTTGCAAACCTGATTTTTAATCCTTATGCTGGCCCCCCAAGGAGGTGCTATTACTGCACCCACATCAACCATTGTGCAGAGGAGGAAACTGAGGCCCAGTGAGCTGTGTTTTGCACCTGAGAATGCTAGAGTTGGAATTCACATACCTGCCTGATTTATGATTTACCACAACCCCTGCCTCCTGTCTTCCCAGATTTGGAAGACTGTCCAGGGGTCCCCTTGGCCTGTAGAGTTATGGTGTCATATTTAAACAGTTGGTCGTGGCAGCATCTGATGCATTTGGGTATCAGGGTGATGATCTTCTTAGAATACCCCCTGGGAACTTCCAGAATTATTTTGGAAAGACTGTGAGGGGGTTACTTATGGGATTCCAAGTTAGCCAGTGGAGATGAAGAGTGGTGGTAGTTTGGTGTTCATATGAAAGTGACTTCATTGCACTCAAAGGTTGGGGAAAACAGAGATGGTTCTGGGACCGAGGGATGACTTAGGAGGTAAACTGGAGAGTGTGGGCTCCAGTGCAACGACCCTGGACTCCTGCCCTGCCATCTATTCACCCTGTGACTTTGGACAAGAAATGCCACTCCCTGAAATCCGGCTCAGTTGTAGATGGGACTAAGGATCCCTGCTTCTTCGGAATCCTGCGAAGATGAGTGTCTCATAAATGGTCAGCACCTGGCCTGGTGCCTGTGCAGGGAAGCCTGAAATACAGATGGGCTTCCTGCCTCCAACAGGGCCAGTGATAGACAGGGAGGGAATCTGTGGTTCCTATTTGCAGTAGGGAGGAGGAGGAGGGAGAGGGGGAGAAGAGGGGAGGGGGAGGAGGGGGGGCGAGGGAGATTGAAATAGAGAGATGCTCCTGTTTCGGGCATCTCCCAGGAAGAAGGATTTGTAGTTATCTGCCTCCCGGCTGCCCTTTGGGGCTGCTGCCCACAGATCTGCTGAACTAGAACAAACAAACTCCAACCGGGAGTGACAGTGCTGGTCCACAGCAGCAGATGCCATGGAGGAAAGGGGTGCCCCACACTCTCTGCTACATCTTCCCCTCCATCCCTCCCTGCAACAAGAGCAGCCAGGAAAGAAGACAAGTAGACAAAAGTAAAACAAGGGTAGGCTAGCACTAGGTTACCGGAATTGGAGGAGACACTAGAAAATTCTACACGCTGCTGGGTCTTCTGTGCAATCGCCTCGTTGTTCTACAGGGTTTCATGTGATTCTCTGTGCTTGTGCCTCCCTTCCCCCAAGCTTCCGACCCTTACTGAATGTTTGCAGGTGCGGTGCTGGGCTCCCGGCTGTTTCTGCCTTCAGGGATCTCAGTCTCCTTGGAGAGACGCATAAAGCAGATGGCAGCTCAGCGTGACTGAGCCAGGATAGAGGAAATGCATATGGCTTGGGTGCTAATCAGGGGAGGCTTCCTGGAGGAGCTACTATTTTTCTTACAAGTCTGAGAAAATGAGTACGAGCAAGGCTGATGGAGGAGACCTTCCAGGCAGAAGTCACAGCAGGAGTAAAGGAGGGTGGATGCGCTGAGCAAATAGGGAGGCCAAGTGTGAGGGGTGGGGTGACGGTGGGGGACAAAGATGAGGCTAGAGAGAAAATTCAGGGTCCAGGTCATGGAGAATTTGGCATTTTTCCCAGAGCCCATCCTGGAGCCGGTGATGGATTTAAGCTGGAAGCGGGATGATCATGTTGGTCTTTTAGAAAGTGATCCGTGGCAATGATGGATGGAGAACTCTGCGAGGCAGAAACCAGTTAGCAGGTTTTTACAGGAGCCTCGCCCCAAAGATGACAAGGCTTGAGAACAAAGGCTGTGGTCATGAAGACAGAATTTGGAGGTCAGATTCCAGAGGGAGGGAGTAGCGCTGGCTGGATGGGGTGCCTGGTGGGATGTGGGTGTGAAGGAGCGGGAGGGTTAGGGGCTCTGGCTCAGGCAGCAGGAAAGATGGTGGGGCATCGCTGGGGACAGGGGTCTGGGGAAAGCTGACAAGTTCAGGTGGAAACATGTTGATTCTAAGGGTGCCTGGGGGTGTGGGTATCTGGGTTTGCAGCTTGGCAGAGCTCTAGGCGCTGGGAGTGTGGAGTAGCAAGTTGTCAGCAGGGTTGGGGTAAGAGGGAGTGTGTGGAGTGAGAAGAGAGGGGCTGGGGAGGGGGTCCGGGGAGCAGGGCGTTTGGGGTTGGGTGGGGGAAGAGGGATGGAGGGAAAGAGAGATGGAAGCCAGGGGAGAGTGTCACGTTCCAGCAGCCAAAGGAGGAGGAGTTAAGAGCAGGAGGGGTGGTCATCACTGCCTGCGGGTTCTAGAAAGATGAGGCTGCAGAAGCATTTATGGGATTTAGCAGTGACTGGCCATGGGTGACTTGCCAAGAGTGGTTTCAGTGACGTGGCGGGAGGCAGACTTCGGTGGGTCACGGAGTAACTAGAAGGCTGGGAAACGGAGGCACTGTGGATGGAAGCAGATGTGGCTCAGAAGGGAGAGGTATAGGAGGACATGCAGTTGAGGGGGGAGACCGTAGGACGGGAGAGACTATGGATGCTTGTAAATCAAGGAGGATGAGCCATAGGAAGAGGGTGAAAACCCCAGAGAGAAGGAAGCAGCGGGTGGAGCAAGGCAGCTCTTGGGAATCTGGGGTGGGTCCTCTAGTGAGGCGAGGGCGCGGGTGGTGTGTTTGCAGCTCAGAGGGGCTTCGGCAGTCCTGGTGTACCGGCCCTCCCTCCCCCCTCCCCGCCATTTCCCCCTTCCTTGAGGCACACCGACACTAGGCTGGGTGCTCAGATCGATTGGCTGGGGACTGGCTGGGCTCTGCAGAAGAGGCTGGACAGAAGCTCTTGTGTCACGGAGTGACAGAGGTGTGGAAGGGGGAGGGCAGGGGTGGCTGGGGCAGGTGTGGAGATCACTGAGGACGGCTGTAAGCTGGACGTGAGCCTTAATGGCGGGAGGTTCCAAGCAGCAGCTGACGTGCCAGCTCTCCAGGCACCGTCGAAGGGTTTACGAGGACCTTGTCTACTTGTGGAAGGACTCCAGCCCAGTGCTGGGACTGGGAGCAACGTGCATCAGCGAGCCCACCCAGGAGGATACTGGGGAGAGCTGGGCAGGGCTCAGGGCCCTGGCCAGGAAGCCTGGAGTCCTGGGCAGGGTTCCAGCCTGAGAACTAGCACTGAAGTGCTAAGTGAGGTCCTTGACATAGAAGCCAGGTCCATGTACCAGGCCATGGGGAGGGGTGGAGCCTAAGGGCGTGGAATGCCCGCTCCCGGCCTGCTGGGTGCCAGAGGCCAGCAGTGCAATGTGGGACTACCCTCCCACAGGAGATGGGCAGCAGGCATGACCAGAATGATCATGGCAGGGACGAGGTAGGGGAGGGACCAAGGAGTGACCCTAACACCTGCAGTGTGGACCGAGCCACCTCTCAGAAGGGCTATCAGGGGTTTTGGGGGAGACCCCCAAGATGAATCAAAAGATGCTCTGGCTCAGGTGAGACTTATGCTGTCCCGGACAAGGTAGGACAAACAGAACCTAGGGGACCCAGCAGAACTGGGTTGGAATCCTGGCTACCGTTACTGGCTGTGTGACCTTGGAAATTTCTTAACTTTTCAGAGCTCCTTCTCCTCTTCTGTAAAATGAGGGAGCAAATCTCTATAGCCAGAGTCATTGTGAGAAATAAGTGAGATGACGTTTGGAAAGACCCAATCGTGAGGAATGGCAGCTCATAGTGGGGTCTTCATAAATGATAGTCCTCTCTCTTGCCTCCTGAGAGATGGTGTTGTGACCTTGTTAAACTAACACTTGTTAAGTACAGAGCTCTGGGGTGTCGGATGATGAGGCTTGGTTCGATAAAGAACAGAGGGAATTGAAACAGAGACGTTTATTACTTACAGGTCCTGGAGGAGGTACATGGCAGGCCGCAAGGGGCCCCATGGGGAAGTCAAGGCAGACTTGTGGGGTGCAGGCAGAGAGAGATACTGGATCTGGGGCACATACTGTTTTTAGAGTCCATCAGTGGAGTGCTTTGGGGTTCCTGGGCTAAGTCTGCTTTGGTCGATTCAGTCCCAAAAGAGCAGGGTTTTGGTGAGCTTCTTGTGGGTCTTATCTAAGGTGCTTACAAGTGGAAGGTCCAGGTACGTAGGGGAGAAGTCGGGCTGTTGGAAAAGTCATATCAGGAATGTACATTCACTTGTGACTCTGTGGGCTGTTATCTAGGGGATGTGCTTGCTAACATAATAATAATATATAATATGTTATACACCATATATAATATAATAATAATATAATAAGGGGCTAATGTCAGTGTAAGACCCCCGCAAGACATTTGGTTAAACAAAACGGATGCCGAGGCAGCAATACCATGGAGTAGCATAGCTCAACTCTTGAGATGGGGATTTGTGATGAGGATGGACAACACAGCTTTTTTTGGTACAAGCTCACATGGACCAAAGTGAGGGTGTTTCGTAAATCACCTGTGAGTGCTGAGCACTGCTGTGGGTGAAAGATGACCAAATACTCTTGGAAGCTCTTCCCATTGAGAGAGGGGGTATCTGGCACCTCCCCTTACATCTGGGAGGGCTCTGGGATTGCTTGAACAATAGAATATGGTAGAAGCGATGCTGTGCATTTCCAGGCCTAGATCTTAAGAGGCCTGTGGCTTTATTCTTTATTCCTGGAATACTTAGAGCTGTCCTGGGCCACCATGCTATGAGGAAGCCCGAGCAGCCCCATGGAGAGGCCTAGGAGAAAAGGAACCCAGGTCCTCAGATGAATCCCAGCTGAGCTACCAGCCAACAACCAGCACCTGTATTGTGGTCCAGCTTGTAGGCAAGTGAGTGCACCATCCTGGAACTGGGTCCTCCAGCTCCTGTGGAGCTGCCCACATTGAAGATTTGTGAGCAAACTTCATGATTGGTGTTTAAGCCACTAAGTCTTGGGGGACAACGTGTTATGAAGTCACAAGATAACGGGACCAAACACGCACCATGGCACCAACAGTCTCTGGTGCTAGAAACCAGGAAGATCATCGAAGAAATAAACATAACCCACGATAAAAGTCCATTGCAGGGACTTCCTTCGTGGCACAGTGGTTAAGAATCCACCTGCCAACGCAGGGGACGTGGTTCAATCCCTGGTCAGGGGAGATCCCACATGCCGCGGAGCAACTAAGCCGGTGTGCTACAACTACTGAGCCTGTGCTCTAGAGCCCGCGAGCCACAACTACTGAGCCCACGAGCCACAACTACTGAAGCCCGCGCGCCTAGCTAGAGACCCTGCTCTGCAGCAAGAGAAGCCACTGCAATGAGAAGCCAGAGCACCGCAACGAAGAGTAGCCCCTGCTCGCCGCAACTAGAGAAAGCCCGTGCGCAGCAACGAAGACCCAACGCAGCCAAAAATAAATAACTAAATTCATTTTTCAAAAAAAGTCCATTGCAAACAAATATTGCTTATCCGTCACAGTACAGCTATTTGACCATTGCCTTTTTTTTTATTTTGGCCGCACCACATGGCATGCGGGATCTTAGTTCCCCAACCAGGGACTGAACCCATGCCCCCTGCAGTGGAAGCACATACTCTTAACCACTGGACCACCAGGGAAGTCCCTATTTGACCATTTCTAATAAGCTGGCTGTAGATACCCCCTCCACTTGTTGGCCAAGTCTGTTTCTTTGAGCCTTGTGGGAAATTGGTGCTATTAGGAAGAGCTTTAGGCTTCTCTCTGTCCCAGGCAGAGCCCACGGGCTCACTGCAGCATGGAGGGGAAAGAGCTGAGGGTCCAGAGAGAGGGAGCTGCCACCGGCAGTTGGCTGAGGAGGGAGGAAGGCCCATCTGAGCCTCCTTCCCTGGGACCAGGTGGAAATCGTGCTCTCCTTATAATTAGAGGCACGAAGAACACCCTTGGGCCTCAGCATCCCCATAAAGTGCTCCATAAGCACAGTGGAGCTGTTGAAAATGACAAAACAGATGGTGTGACAGAGATTGGAGTTACTCACCGGAGGGGTCATATTACCTCCAAGAACCATAAACAGTGCAGCACCACTTCCCACCTTCCAAATTAGCCGGAAAAATAAAAGAGAATGGAGTGCTCCTGTTAGCAGTGGGCTCTCAAGGAGGTGGCTTCGGTGACGTGTCACCAGCAGCATCTCGTCCTTGCCTGTCTTGGGGAGCCCTGGCTGATGAGCTGAGCTGAATATTATTAACACCACTTTGCCGAAAATGCTGCACACTTAGACTAATGCCTTATGGCATTTGCTGCTTTCCTGGGGCTCCAAAGATGGAGAACTGAAATAGCAATTCAGCGCTGGTCGTCAAGGCAACAGGATTCTTCAGGATGCACCATGAGGTGTGTGCCTGGCACCGGGAGAGGATGGGAGAAAAGACATTGCAGATGCAGATCCTACCCTCCACGAGCCTACATTCTTCTTGGGAAGACAAGTTTGTGGTTTGTGAATCTCTTAGGGCAGGCTTTCCCTACCTAGGTCCTGGGGAGCCTGAGTACAGCGAGATATTAACTAGTGTTAATAAAAAGAGGGTCGTGTGGCCGAATAATTTTGCAAAGCACACTGGACAATACAAAGTCAAAGACTTCTCCAAGTCTTTAAAAACTCATGTACATTGAGACGTTTAAGAGGGAGAGATGGTCTGCTGTTTCCCTAAATTATCTGACCATGGAAGCTCTTGTTCACAGAGCATTTCAGGGGATTGATAAACCATAGAATGGCTTTGGGGACACTTGATGAGGAAGTAATGCAAAGCAGTGTGTGATTAAGTTCTTAGAGTGTGTGGAACAGCTCGGGGGTACAGGAGGATTCAGAGCAGGGAAGCTGGTGCTGGCTGGGCAAGTGGGGAGGCTCCGTGGAGGAGCTGAGCTGAGTTTTGCAGATTCTAAGTGGGTGGTAAGGGCAGAGAGTGGTGTCCCTGGGGGACGAGGATGGTCCTTCTCTTGGGACCCGGAGAGCCCTTGTGGGAGGAATAAACTTACGATTCCACAGGTCGTATTACCACGAATTAGAGGAGGCAAACCTTTCACATGCTATTTGTGGAATGACCTATCCTCTCCTGTCTGCACAGACTAACGCCTTTGATAGCACATACAGTTGTCCTCCTCCTAGAAGCCCTCTCTGATGCTTTGGACTGAATTAACTCTTTTATACTCTGCTCTACTTCTTTTTTTTTTGATACCCAGACTCAATTGCCAGTGTCATCTATCCATCAATTCCTGATTCCTTTTGTTTTTTGGAGTTTTTTTTATTGTGGCAAGATATATCCAACATAAACATTTCCATTTTAACCATTTTTAAGTGTATAATTCAGTGGCATTAATGACATTCACAATGTTGTACAACCATCACAACTGTCTAGTTGCAAAGTTTTTCATCGCCCCAAATAGCAACTCTGTACCCTTAAAGCAATAACTCCCCATTCCTCCCTTCTCCCAGCCCTCGGTAGCTTCTCATCTACCTTCTGTCTCTATGAATCTGCCTCTTCTAGATTATTTCATATAAGAGGAATCATATGACATTTGTCCCTTTGTGTCTGACTTCTTTCATTTAGCATAATCCTCAAGATTCATCCATGTTGTAGCAGGTGTCAGAATTTCATTCCTTTTTATGGCTGAATAATAGTTCATTGTACAGACAGACCTCATTTTGTTAATCCATTCATCCATCGATGGCACTTTTGACTCTTGTGAATAATGCTACCTCGAACATGGGTGTGCAAGGATCTGTCTGGTCCTCTCTTGTGCATTGTCCCTGCTTCTTCCTCAGTGGCAACTGGGCCATATCGAAACCCATTTGTCTGTGTGCTGGATTTTCCTGCTGGAATGGGAACTTTTCCATCAACAAATATCTGTTGAGCATCTGCTGTGTGTTTGACACTCTCCTGGGCACTGGGGTTAGAGGGACATGTAAGCTGGAAGTCCTGCCCTTTGGGAACACGCTTAGAATTGTTCTACCCTCCTGACACGGGAATGCAGATGGATGTGGTGTGATGTGACACTGGCTGGAAGATGATCAGAACTGTGACAGGATACAAAGTGCTACGAGGATTGGAGGGGGGCGGCCCCAGGTTGCGGATACACACAGAGCTCAGTATACTCGGACCTGTTACAATTTGAAAAAATTTGTGCCGAATGTTACTTTGAAAATGGAGGTGCCCTCTTTCTCTCTTGATTGGTCCAGAGCTCCCTCTGTCTCTTTCTTTCTCTTTCTCTCTCTCTGTCACTAACACACACACACACACACACTCTGCTCCTCTGAGTCCATAAAGAACTTAGAGAGAGAAGATTATCGCACTTTGACAAAGGTGTTTCACAATCTTCTTCTTAGAGGCCCGGCTCTGCCTGAAGCCACTTACAGGGGTGGCGTGTCCCCCCCAGGCTCTCTTGCCTGGGCGTTGATTGACAGGGAGGCCTTGCACACAGCTACAGCACTGCTGGGCAGGGCTGCCGTCTCAGGGGCAGCAGCGTTGTGAACAGCAAATGATCACTTGATTGCCTCCTTATTAGGAGACAGTGTGAGAAAACCTGGGTCAAGCTGTGAGTCTTGGGCGAGTTGCATCTTTCAGCCTCAGGGTCCTCTTCTGTTAAAATGGGCACAACAGTGCCGACCCTGTCCACACGTTTGCACGGTGCCTGTTAGCGCTGGATCTCATTGCTGCCGTGGTTATTGTAAGAGTTGCACGTATCCATGAAATGACAATACACTCCATGCTAAGCACTGAACCGATGTGGGGAAGGACGGAGAGGCGGACTCGGGAGCCCCCAGCCCTGACTGCGCGGGGTCTGACTTAAGCACGTGGGAGCCGCTGGCCCAGGGGCGGGAGCCTTAGAGGTAAAGTGCACAAAAGGGTGTCAGGACCCTGGGGTGCTGTAGGGATGCAGGGTGAGATCACCGTTACATGACGACTATTCTCATAGTCCCACCCACTTCCCAGTGTCCAGGGTAGGATGGCGCACGTTCACTGCACAGCACGGATGGGGTCACGCAATGCGAGGGCAGCATTTCAGAAGCATTGCTGAGTGGGACGACGCTGGGCAGATCCATCACATGACGGCTGATGTCACGGACAAGTGCTGATGGGAGCTGATAGGTTGTGATCTGCTCTATGTTGCGCCCTGAGGGCCAATATCCAGTGTCGATGCATCCTAAAAGCTGGGCCCGTATTTGCCCCTCGCATCATGCCAGACAGTGGATAATTGGCCCAGATAATTGGCTCCCAGGGCTAGGCACTGCGTTTGCACCTTCTCTCCGTACAAGGGCATCTTTGTGTGCCCCCATAGCTTGAAGATGCATGCCCCTCTCCATCCTGCCTCCCTTCACTATGATCCTGGGTCCTGAGTCATGTACAGATGCTTTTCTTTGGTTATAGAGAAAGGTCTGATGGCTGTGCTGGTCAGAGGAGCTTGGGGGTGCATCTGCCAGCTGGGGCCAAAGTGAGGCTAACCCCGATCTGTCCTCCGCCCACCTCTCCAGCCTCTCAGGGACCCTCCTTCTGCCACCAACACTCTGGTTTTACTGAATTTCCAGGAGCTCCCCACACTGCCATACTCTTCCGTGTATCAGTGCCTTTCCTTGTCCTGTTCCCTCTGCCCCAAACACTGCTTTCCTCCATCTCCTTCATCATCTCCTTCATGATGCACACTCAGCTTACGTGATGCGCGTCTCAGAGACCCCATCCTGAGCCTCCCCCATCAGGTGAGGTTGACCGCTGTCCCCGCTGAACGCCCCCTGGGTTCCCACCAAGCCTCATCTATATAATGGGTTGGAATCTTTAATATCTTATTGCTGTGATCTGTTTACAGATGTGTCTCCCTTTCCCTCTGCTCCTCTCAAGCTGAGTTACACAATGGCAGGGACCTTGCTTCATCCATCCCGTGCCCCCAGATCCTAGCACTGAGCCTGGGACCTGGGCACTTACCAAATGCTCACTCACTGATCAGCAAGTGAAAGAAATGAATTAAAGCTGTGTGCTGAGCCGTATGCCCTGTCTTATATTTACCAACCCTCCTCTACGCTGTTATTCCGTCCACTTCTGCTTGGTGAGGTAGAGGAGGGGTGACATCCTGAGAGCGGCATTGGTCAAGGAGGAGGATGCGCTATGGGAACGCACTGCTTTCCTTCCGTCTTGTCCACGGACGGCTTAGCAGACAGGATAGATGCGCTTCCGTCTCCTGTGCCAGGTGGGCGTGAGTCCCAGGGAGCAGGGCGCCACCTGCGGCTCCAGAGAATCTTCCTAATGTGTTTGTCTGCCCGGTGGGTCCTTGTCTGCTGAAGTTCCGCCCATGTCCTCAGTGCAGTTCTGCCTAGCGTTTGGAATCCACACGGCAAACAACAATTGGCCTCAATCCGTGAAGCCAATTGGCTGAGAACTGACTGCTCGCTGTGGGCTTGGGTTGGGTTTGCGGGTCCCCGGGCCAATCCGGAAGAAGGCGGGTAAGTCAAATGCTGATCTGCCTCCAGCTTGATTCTGAGGTTTACAGAGGCATCCCGGGAACAGTCTTCAGTCTGGATGAGAGACGACTCTTCTGGCTCAGAATTGGATTGAACTCACCTTCTGAGTGACGGTGAGATGGTTCCTGGGCGGGAGGTGTTTCTTGTGTCCTGTCTCGTTGAACTCTTAGGGGAAACCCGTGAACTACAGGGAGGTCCCTTCCTGTTTTACAGTCGGAGAAACGAAATTTGAGACGTAAAGTGGAAGGACTGAGACCAGAATCAGATATTCTCACTGAAATTTCGGCTCGCTTTCTCCCAGGCAGCATTTTTGTATGCTTTTTCTTTTTGAATTTTTTTCCCCTAAATATATGGCAAACCTTAGTGACTTCTAGGCTGGGAAAGACCTGTTGTTCCAACTGTCAACAGTGTCTTTCTTGTGTATTCAAAATGGCTCAGGTCTCAGGAGGTTGGGGGTAAAGATGAAGATGATTAACATGAATGCTCAAACTAAGGTACCTTCTCTCCCTGACCCATGAAATCCCAGGTCCACAGCCTCTGACCTGCTCCCATCGCCATGTGACAGAGTCCCTGTGTCTAGGATGTGTCCCTCTGTTTCCTGCCCTCTCACCCTTCCTTGTCTGCAGCCCACTGCGCACAGATTATCTAGGGAAGGGGCCTCTCCCACCTCTGCTGCTGTGCCTTCCATGAGAATCTGCTCTCACTGGCTCAGCTGTTCTTCACCGAAGCCCCCTCAAACCTATAGGACGCTGAAGCTACACCGAGTTCTTTCGACTCCATCCCAGTGTTGTGCCAGAGCCGACTTCTACTGGTTGTGAGAGCCTATTGTGTGTGTTTCTTCCCAATGACATCACGTTGGTAGCTTGAAACTGACCATGGTGGAAGTATTTACACTGTGGAAATTGGCAAATGCTACACATGGAGGATCCCTCTCCCCCAGCCTGTAGTTAAAATGTACACGTCACTATCCCCTTCCTGCTGTGCTTTTTGTCCTGGGCCTTGAAACAGCACTGGGCTGCCGGAGTCCCATGGAACCTTCCACCAGACTTGCCCCTTCAGCTGCAGTGCTGTTTTAGCCCCTTGCCTCCTCTGCAAAGTTGGGCAGCCACGTCAATGCTTCCGTCTTTCCTCTCTTGCTCAGGACCCATTCCTACAAATAACCCTGCAACAGTAAACCCGTTTATCCTCCTGTCAAAATGCCCCCACCCGAAGTAAAACAAGAGCACACACCGAGGAAACAAAACAATGGCCCCGGTGCATATATATCCACTTAAATAGGTGCATGGGGGAGGGGAGTTACTTTCCCAAATCTTAGCTCAGGCGTGGTCCTGACACCTAGTTAGATGTGTACATTAAAAATTTTGATTTCTCAAAAATCAATCAAGCAAAAGAGTCCAAGGCACTTTGTATGGAAGAGAAACGCACGGGGCCCTCAGTCTGGAAGCTTGGCCTCCAGCTCTTATTCCTTAGCTCACTGTGTGCTTTTACGGGTATTACTGATCCACAGTGTGCCTTGGATATGTTAGAGTTGTTTAACTGCCAAAGCAACCCTTGAACGTCAATGGCTTATCTCACTATGTTGATTTCTCACTCACACAGCTGCCCATGCAGTAGGATGGGGAAAGAGAGTAAGGACAGGGTCTAAAGGGTTTTTATGGGCCAGCCAGGAGGTGGCAGTCATCACTTTCTTTACTACTCCATTAGCCAGAATTTGGTCCCATGGTCACACTGCCCAAGGAGAAAGGGGTTCATGAACACCCACGTCTGTGCCGTGTTGGGGAAGTCCTTTCCCCTCTGGATACCAGGTTCTGTGTCTGAAACATGGAGGCCTTGATCTATGGGATCCGTGATGCTTCTTCTTCTTCTAAGAGTTCTTGAGTCTCATATGTCATTATTGCCAAACTAAGTGAGCAGATTGGCTTGGCTTCTCATTCTTGGCTTGGCGCCCCAATATCTTTCACTGTGTGGTAGAGCCAGCCCTTCCCTGACTAGTCCGTTCAAAATGCTAATCAAAGTATTAGGGCCCCGTCATCATCTCTCTCGAAACAATGTCCAGACCCATCTCTCTCCTTCTAAGTCTTCTGAGAGACCAAATTTGAACTCATTTCATCAAGGCCAAATGTCAATCATAAGAAGAAATCTATATGAAATTTTAATTGCAAGATGTTCGGTGCAAATTTAATGAGTGAAGTAAGAGATCTGAGAATTCCCGCATTCTCAGTTCATGCATAATGTTGACTTAAATTGGCTCTCTGGAGGTGGCGGGAATTGCATTTTTAGAATTTACACACCGAGAGAGCAAATGGAGTGGACCCTGAAGGTTAAGGTCATAAATCAGAATCATTTAACTGGCTGTGAGTGATTGCCGTAGACTGTACTGGCAGGGAGAGCTGACTGCAGCACCAGTGATGTCTCTGCCTCCGATTATTGAAATGCTCCTCAATATTCATAAATCAGTGGTCATTAATCCCCTAAATAGTACCTGTCGGCTTTCTAAACAAATTTCCAACCTGCTAATGGAGATTGAAAGAAGCTGATGGGCAGTGGCTCAGAATTTAAACAAATGAGGGCGTCACTCTGACAGACTTGGAAGCATGTCTTTTTGGTACGTGGCGTCCATCCACTTTGGGGTAAAGATATCCCAGTGGAAATGGCTCTTTGCAAAAGAGGGTGTATTCAAGGCAGTTTCTCCCAACCTTGTAATTTCTGGAGACGATGGCCTTGAAGTTTTATGTCTCCATCTCTGAAATTTTGCTGGGGACCGAATCAGATGATTTAAAAGCTTCAATTCAATTGCTTTTACTCTACCCTGTTTACCCACAGTAATTGGAAAATAAGTGCACAGTGCAGCGAAAGGCCATGGCATTTATTGGATAACATGGGAGCAAGCGTGGGGAGGAAATTGCAATTGGCGTGTCAGTCACTGGGGTAACAAATTTGGGAAGAAATCGAGAAATGGAAATGAGCCTGAACTCGTGGGGACATGATACAGAAAAGTGATTTCATTACCACAGACACTTCAGTCTATGTTCATTTTCTCTTTGCCTTGTTTCTGGGTTGGATTCATAAATTATATATAAGGGTGACCAGACTTCTGGGTAAGGGCACCATGTTGACTAGAATAATAGGCACAACTCTGTAACTGTTGCATTTTAAATCTGGCAGAAAATGAGATTTGTGTGTGGGTGTGTGGGAGAGACGCTGTAGACATCTGTCTCATGCCTGGTTTCACCTTGAAAAAATGGAGCCAAATAAGGGAGGCCGAAAACAAATGTTGTTTTCACGTGCAGTAGCTCAAAATAATGGCCCAGACTCTTTTAAGTCCAAATTTGTTCGTCTTAGAGAGAAGAAATAAACATTTCAGCTGCAAAGCCTTCCCCTCCCTGCCCCCCGTCTCCCTTACTTGAGGCAACTAAGGGCCAGAAATGAAGGAGGACTTGCCCCCTGGTTGATGGACAGACAACTAAAATCCAGGCCGGTTGCCACGAAAAAGAGCAGCAGCTAAAAACCATATTCTGCAGGGAGTGTGATTTGAAACACCCCACGCACAAAAGCAGTTTTGGCAGTATGTATGAAGAGTCTTAAAAAATGTCCTTATTCCCTAAACTCCTTTGGGATTGATTCTATTCCCCCTTAGCACGGATTTTCATTTCTAGTAACCGATTCCAAGGAAATAAGCTGACATATAAAGAGGTTCATGGAAGCCTTATTTTAACACGTTTGATGCAAACTACCAGTCTGCTGGTGGGGGAATATTTAAGTAAGAGATGGAGCATCTGCTCATGGGCGATTAAGGACCCACTTGCAGTAGAGCTTCAGAGAACGGATGACAACACTGGGCAAATGCTTACAGAAAATGAAAAGAATGGGCTCCAAACACGTCCACCCAGGGTGTTCATACCTACACAGAAGACGCATGGCTGAACATCTAGAAGCAAATGGAGAAGAAGCAATGATTTCCTCTGGGGAATCAGTTTTTAATGTGCTGGTTGATGGAAAAATTTTTCCAGGAAGAGATATTTCCAACCCGATTTATACTATTCAATCCTGAGAAGAAATCGCATTGGAAAGTGAAAAATTTTGTTGATTAGCTAGAAAAACTATTTTCCCCCAATGTTTTAAATTATGAAACTAGTTTAGCAACAGGGTAGCATATATAAAAAGGGGAGAATAAGGAAATAAGAAAATGACCCATAATCTCATCATCCTAAAGGAAAAAAAAAAAAAGAAAGAAAACACCAAAGACAACTAACTGTTAAAAAATGATTTGGCTAAATAAGTGTTCTCGAGTGGAGTCTGGTGGAAGTTGTCTTCAAAATTGCTGCCAAAGTGATCTTCCTAAAATCTGCCGTGGGCTCCTCTTTGCCCACAGGATGGAGCCCAGAATTGTTAGTGGCCATCCAGGACTTTGCCCCATTGTATTCCTCCCTGTTCCCCAAAACTGATCCTACCTTGCTCTTCTCCCCTTGTTCATGCTGCTCTGGCTATGAGGAATGCCTTACCTAGATCTTGCTCTCCTAACGAACTCCTCTTCCCCTGTCAGAGCCCAGCTCAAATATCCCCTCAGAGCCCAGCTCAAATATGCCTTCCTTTTCATCCCACCCCACCCCCGCACCCTCCCCCAGGGAGGAGCGAGTGCTTTTCCCTTTGCTTTCCCGAAGCCCTCTTGTTTATTGTCCTATGCAATACTTAATCATGTTGCAGTGTACTTATCTGTCTAAATTTTCTCCTCCACTGGACTCTGGGGTCAAGGACTTAGGGACCATATCTGACTTTTCCCTGCGGCCCCAGCACACAGCACAGCGCCTAGCCCATTGTAGGCACACACAAAAAAGGTTAATTTTATTTTTGTTGACATTTTTTTTTTTTTTTTTTTAACTTACTTTTACCCTTTCATACGCCAGATCATCATTATCATATGCTTTTATCATCCTCATTCTAAATCAACCAAGTCCCCTTTCTGGGTTTTCAGTTTTTCTTTTCTTTTTTTTTTTTTTTTTTAAAGTTTTACTTGATTTTATTTATTTATTTATTTTATTTTTGGCTGTGTTGGGTCTTCGGTTCGTGCGAGGGCTTTCTCCAGTTGCGGCAAGCGGGGGCCACTCTTCATCGCGGTGCGGGGACCGCTCTTCATCGCGGTGCGCGGGCCTTTCTCTATCGCGGCCCCTCCCGTCGCGGGGCACAGGCTCCAGACGCGCAGGCTCAGCAATTGTGGCTCACGGGCCCAGCTGCTCCGTGGCATGTGGGATCTTCCCAGACCAGGGCTCGAACCCGTGTCCCCTGCATTAGCAGGCAGATTCTCAACCACTGCGCCACCAGGGAAGCCCCTGTTGACATTTTTTAAACCAGTCCAGACAATGCTCTTTCAGAGTACATTTTGTGAATGTTCTGACGTGTAGAAGAAGGGCGTTGATTGTAGAAACTTTGGCAATACGGAAATGTGAGGGAGGAAATGAAGATCACCTGTGATCCCAGTACCCAGAAATCACCAGGCCAGTACGGTGCTCTGGTCCTGTGTCCGAGCACATGAACATACACATAGACATTCTTGAAAACAAAATTCACAGAGTATTTACATTCTGCTTTCATTATATTGTATGCATGGACACAAATAATCTATAACAGGATATTTATGTATGTTAGCCTCACCAACCTCTGATTATTAGACATTTAGCTATTTTAGGCAATTTCTAATCTTTTACTTTCCCTCCCCCTCCCCTTCCTTCTTTATTCCTTTCACCAAAATTGGGTCTCCAGGCACAATGCTCTGTGTGACCTACACACAACTTCTATGCACATCTCTGATTATTTCAACAGCATAAATACCCAGACGGGACTTTTTAAGCTTTCTGAGAGCTATTACCAAATTGTCTCTGGTGAATACACTGTCACAACTACTGTTTTTTACTCTCTTAAAGAACTATACACACATTTTATGTTAAGAGCCAGCAACGTATCTTATTTTAGAAAGAAGTCACCTAAAAGCCAAAGAATGTATCTTATACTGTAAGGTAGCAGAGATTCAAGTGGAAATGAATACGTCCATGAAAACTCGCCTTCCTGGCTCTTCTTCCCACTTAGTGGGAACCTCTTCTGAATGCTCGTCCCTGTTATGTGAAATCCATTTTAGGGCAGGTCTGCTGTGAGCCACGGCCAAAGCCTCTTAGTGTCTAAAGCACTAAAAAGACTTATTTTTTTCCCTTACCAGTATGTACTTTTTTGATTGCAGAAGTAATGCATATTCATGGTAGAACTTCTTGGCAAATAGAGAAAAATATAAAAATGTAATAAGAACCACTCAAAATCATACCACAGTTTATATTTGGGAGCATAACTTTCATGTCCAACAACACACTCATAATTGGTGTTGTCACCTCTAGAAACTACATGTGTTCCTGCTATATGAACCTTGAGTTGATAGACACCAACTCAAGGTCATTGGCACCATCCTAAATTGCTGTGTGACTTCTTGGCAAGGCACTTACCCTCTCTGTTCCTAAATTTCTTAATCTGTAAAATGCACGGGTTGTTCTGATTCTATCAAGACTCAGCCCTAAAGATGTTATGAATGTGTAACAGTGTGATTCTAATAAGAATCAGATTCACGGCTAGTCTGACATGTAGGCAAATTGGTAACCACCTATGTGACCAATGTTACTCAGTCACATGACATGCCCACCCCCTAAAAATCTATATCTATCCTTTTCCATTTCTTTATGATCTAGCCACACGGGAACCACTTGTGTCTTCTCTGATAAATCTCATGCTGTTGTGCCTCTGTGGCTTCGCCTCAGCTGTTTCCTCTTCCTGGGACACCCCTTCCTGACCTTGTCTATGGCAGGACACTGCTCAGATGGCACCTCCTCCAGGGAGCCTTCTCTGTTTTCCTCAAGGCAGAGTTAGTTACTTAACTCTCCCGTGTTCCCGCAACACTATGTCAAAATGGTTATAACAGCTCATATTGAGTGGCATTGCAACTTTTGTGAGCATGTTGGCCTCCTAACTCTGGGGACAACTTGGTTGACCTTTGTGATCCCAAGACCAAGTTCATAGCAGATCTAAGGGAAGAACTGAGCACTTTATTTCTGCCGGGTGATAATTCCTTATTATGCGTCCTGACATAAGTAAGACATAGCGACTGAACACGATTTTCCTTAGAAGAAGCCACGGTGACAATGGGGAAAGTAAAAGGAGGCATTTGCTGCCATCAGGCCATGAGCCGTGGAGCAAGCCTGTGATTATTTTCTTGCAGCAGCACAGGAAGCCTGTTGCAATCTGAGAGGGGAGGCGAACGCCTCGCTGGAAATAAAGGGGAGGCACGCGGCGCATCCAGCAGACAGTGGCATGTCTCAGATTAGCCAGGGCCCCTGAGTTTTAGCAAGGATGACGAGTCTCTGTGTACTCACCTTCTAAACTCTGCTACTTTCTCACTAATTTGCGAAATACATGGCACCATCTTCAGGTTCATAGATGGGATTGATCTGGCATTGACTTTCCAGTTTTCAACTATATTCATGAAAACCATATTGGGTTGATGCTGTTGCCTTTAGTGGTGATATTTTCCAATAAAAGTAGCACATTATCAGACAGATTTTCTTCCTATGAAAGACATATTCTGAGACTCTGGAAAAGCACTACCTTTCTGGGAAAGAAGCAGGAAGAACGAAGGGGACAAAGCCCCATTCCTCACGAGCCATGCCTCTTCCTACACTTCCAAAGGCCCTTGGCTTTGTTCCTCTCAATACCCTGACACCATGACTCCACTTGCCTGGCCAGGGACCCGCCTGACTACCCCAGGAGCTCACAGGTTCCCAACAAGAAAACAGAACTGGGGACTGAGGCTGCAATCCTTAGCTCCCGGAGCTAATGGGCCGAGCTGATGCCATCTGAAAGACAGGGGCCTTTGTGTTTCATTCTCCTGAACTTCCTCTTTTTTTGGTATTGTGTCCACTTGACTCAGGCTATAAATCCTTGTGGCTGGGGTAATCAGCCCCTTTACCTCTGGGGGTCTTAGGCATAGCCAACTTCTCTCCCATTTGTCTTCGAGTACAGTCATTCATTGAATAACTACTTACTGAGCACTCACTGTATAAACAGATGACTATTAGACATTAAAAATTCAGCAGTGAATAAGAGGCCCTTGGCCTTAAGGGGAAGGAAGGAAAGACAGACATTAAACCATTTACTAATACAATTAATTGTTTGACTTCTGTGGGGCACAGGGTACCTAGTTCAGGAGGCTAAGGGCAGTGGTTTGAGAGCACAGATGCTGGGGTCCAACTGCCCAGTATGGACTGAAGTTTCAATTCTTATCAGCTGTGTAACCTCTGGGAAAATTCTGTGGCCTCTCGAAGACTCCATGTCTTCATCTGTGAAGGAGTTGGCAGCAATGACACCCAATTGATGGGACTGCACGGTACATTCACTTAGTAGGCGCTTATAAAGGTCAGCAATTATTAAAAGTCTGGGGGAGTCCGCTCGGACCTCAAACAACATCTCCAAATAGAGGTGCTAGAGCCACTCCTGCGGGACCAGTGAACAGGTGGCCCGAGAGTGGTTCTGGGACTCTGAGGCCATATCACCAGCCTTGGAGAACAGCGCTCTGTTGTTATGGGGTGTGCTTAAACTTAAGTCATCTGAGGGATAACCTGGGATAACCCCATGTGGGGAGTGGGGTACTTGCCAGATGAGGAGACGGCCACCTGATGATCTGGCTGAGTGCTTATGCTGCTGCTTCAAGAACAGAGCAGCAGAGTGTGGGGAAATTTACTAAGTGTAAGGTGTGGGGAAACTTACTAAGAGGAAGTGGAAAGTGTAGCGAGGAGCAAAGGCTCAAGTTGGGGCAAGCTGCCTGTCCACCAGCTGCTGGGCAAGGGTCCGTGTTCCCCACGAGCCGAGTAGACTTGGGGAGCATAGCTGGGCTGGTGTCGTCTTGAAAGGACCTCAGCTAAGAGGACCACCTGCCTGGGCAAAGAGACCCCAGGGAAAAGAGCTACAAGAGTTGAGAGTCCTGCTAGGGTACAGGCTGAGGGGCTGGCAGGAAAGTGCATGGCCCCCATCAGTGAAGGGTGAAATTGTAAGAGTTCCTTATATATTTTGAATATTAACTCATTATCAGATATGGTTTTCAAATATTTTCTCCAATTTTGTAGGCTGCCTTTCACTCTGTTGATTGTTTTCTTTACCGTGTGGAAGCTTTTTAGTTTGATGCAATCCGTTTATCTATTTTTGCTTTTGTTGCCTGTGCTTCTGTTGTCATATCCAAACAATCATTGTCAAGATCAATGTCAAGAAGCTTTTTCCTTATGTTTTCTTGTAGTTGTACAGTTTCAGGTCTTACATTTAAGTCTTTCATCCATTTTGAGTTGATTTTTGTATTATCCAGCAATCCTATTTCTGGGTATATAGCCAAAGGAAATGAAATCTAGATCTTGAAGAGATATATGCACACCCATGTTCATTGCAGCATTATTCACAACAGCCAAGATATGGAAACAACTTAAATTTCTGATAAATGGATCAAGAAAATGTGACATATACACACACACATACACACACACACACACACACACACAGTTGACCCTTGAACAGCTTGGGAGTTAGGGGCGCTGACCCTCCATGTAGTTGGAAATTCACGTATAATTCATAGTTGGTCCTCTGTATCTGTGGTTCCATGTCTGTGGATTCAACCAACTGTGGACCGTGTAGCACTAAAGTATTTACTGTTGGAAAAAAGTCTGTGTATAAGTGGACCTGCACGTTTCAAACCTGTGTTGTTCAAGGGTCAAATGTGTGTGTGTGTATATATATATATATATATATATATATATATATATATATATACATATATACTACACACACACATATATACATATATATGAATATTACATAATGAAATGATAGAATATTATTCAGCCTTAAAAATGAAGGCAATCTTGCCACTTGTGACAATATGGATGAACCTGGAGGACATGTGCTAAGTGAAATAAGCCAGAGAGATAAATATTGCATGACCTCACTTATGTGTGAAATTAAAAATAGTCAAACTCATAGAAGCAGAGAGTAGAATGGTGGGGAGGGGGAAATGGGAAGATGTTGGTCAAAGGGTACAAAGTTTAGTTACGGAAGATAAAGAAACTTTGGAAATCTAACGTACAGTATGGGGACTACAGTTAACGACACTATATTATGTATTTGAAATTTGCTAAGATGGTAGATTTTAAGTGTTCTCATCATAAAAAAAAAGAACAAAGAAAGAAAATGGTAACTATGTGAGGTGACAGACATGTTAATGAGCTTGATTGTGTGACCCTTTCATGATGTATACAAAATATCGTGATGTACACCTTAAATATATATGATCCCTATTGTCAATTCTACCTCAAAAAAGCTGAAAAAAAAATTCGGAACAGTGCAGTTAACAGGACCAGAAAAGAATCATTGCTCACATCTCCCTGCATCCTCTGGGCAAGACTCATATTTGTGATCCTTCAGCAAAGTACAGAACAACATTTGAAAGAGTCATGGGAAGCAGTGTTCATGGGCAGCACCGTGGAGGACGGATGCAGTGTCGTGAGTGATGCTGTGACCGGCACTAAATCCCAGTGTTGCAAGAGGATCTATACTGTTTCAGTACAAACAGGTTCCCAAGAGTCATAGCCATTGTGAGTACTAAGGCTGCTCTCATTTTCTTGTGGTGGGAGATGTGAAATAAACCAGGAGCGGCACATGTGACAGTCATAATAAGGCAGGTCCTTGAGCTGCCAGAGCACAAGGAAATGGCACAGTGTTTGGAAAGGACAGAGGCAGGAGCCCGCTTCAAATCCGGATTCTCCTACTTCCTTCCCATGGTCTTGGGCCAGTTGAAGGATGTCTCTCAGGGACATGAGAGGACACGTGGTGTGGACCACAGCCAGGACCTAACAGGACTCATTGGCTGAAGGCGGACCAGCTGCTGCCTGGGATGTTGCCTGAAGTACTCGTCTGTTGGGATGGAAGACGGACTGGGGACAGAACTCACCTGGACTCTCCAGAGACTCACAGTGGGACTGCTCTTTCCCTCTAGCTTCTCCTCATGTCCCAGACAGTCTCCGCCAAGCTCAGGCCAGGCCCAGTCTGTATTCATTCATTCATTCATTCACTTCAACGATTCCATCATGAATATGACAGTCTCTGTCATTCATCTGAGAAAACTTTATGCAGCACCTATCATGTGTCATCACTGTTCTAGGTCCAGGGACTACAGCTGTGAGCAAAATAGACAAAAATCCTTCACCTGGCAGAACTTGAGCTCTAATGGAGGGCAATAATAAACAAGCAAAATATATTGTATACTAAATTGTGTTAGTTACGATGGAGAAAAGAAAGCAGAGAAGAGGCAGGTGTTAGTAGATGCATGGGGGGGGGCTCTGTTTTTTAATAACATGTCACTGAAAAGGGGACATTTCAGCAAGGACCTGAAGGAGGTAAGGGAGGAGCATTCCAGGCAGAGTGGATAGCAAGTGCAAAGGCCCTGGGGCTGCAGCAAGCCCAGGGTGATTGAGAATAGCAAGGAGGCCCTTGTGGATGGAGCAGAGAGGATGCAGGGAAGAACAGTGGGGGATGAGGACAGAGAGGAGACAGGGTCCAGGTTGTGTAGGCAGACCAGTGGTTCTTAACCTTGGATGTGCATTAAAACCACCTGGGGAGTTTTAAAAATCCTGATGCCCAGGCCCCACCTCATACCAGAATCCCATTAAATCTGAATCCCTGGGGGTGGGATCCAGGAATCCGTATTTTAAAGGTCTCCCAGGAGATCCCAGTTCTGTGCAGCCAAGACTGAGAACCAGAATTTGGGCCGCTATGAGGGTTCTGCTTTCAACCAGCAGGGAGTATGGAGCAGAGGGGTGGCCTTATGTGACTTACATTTAATGGGATCCTTAGGTTCGCTGAGTTGCGAATAGATTGCCAGGGACAAGGGTAGAAGCCGGGAGACCTTGAAAGCAAGCTGCTTCTCCACTGAGGGCAGTGCTTCTGGGGTTCAGCTATAGACTCAGAGGAATGCAGCCCACCTGGGGTTGTCTAAAAAGGGGTCTTTTTTTTAAAAAATAAATTTATTTATTTGTTTTTGGCTGCATTGGGTCTTCATTGCTGCGAATGGGCTTTCTCTAGTTGTGGTGAGCGGGGGCTACTCTTTGCTGTGGTGCGTGGGCTTCTCATTGCGGTGGCTTCTTTTGTTGCGGAGGATGAGCTCTAGGTGCATGGGCTTCAGTAGTTGTGGCATGCGGGCTCAGTAGTTGTGGTGCAAGGGCTTAGTTGCTCTGCGGCATGTGGGATCTTCCCGGGCCAGGGCTCGAACCCGTGTCCCCTGTACTGGCAGGCGGATTCTCAACCACTGCACCACCAGGGAAGTCCCTAAAAAGGGGTCTTAAGAGGCCTGCATGAGGGGTGGGCACTGAACTAAGTGGCCCACCGAGGAGGTGAGGCATTGCCCAGGTCAAGAAACTACAGTAAGAGAACCCCACTGGGGATGTGCAAAACTTCCACAAATATGTCCTAGAAGAGGGAGGGTCACAACTGTGGGTCCCCCCATCCAGAGGCCCCTGGGACTGGACCACCTCTGCAGGGACCCATGGGATCCTGTCTACACTGCCCCTCTCCTCTATCCCCTGCTCTGACCCTGGAGGGAAGTGAAGCTGGGGAGTAGAGGAGGGGGTGGAATGAAGAAGTAAGAGACTGCCCCTCCGCACCACGCCAAACACACAACATACACTCCAGAAAGCTGGCCTGGTGGGCAGAGAGGAGGGGTTCTAAGTGGATCAAAGCATGGAGTATGGAGTATTGTTATTAGCCTAGACTTGACTGTAATAATGTGATTATTACACCAGGCAAGACGGTGTCAATACTGAGATGAGACTTCCTCTCACTGCAAGTGACTTGGAAGGCGATGGCAGAGTACTGCAGTGAGATCCAGGGGTGGCGGGGACCAACCAACACGGGAGCCACCAGCCACATGGGGCTATTTCCATTTAAATTAGTGAAAATTAAATAAAAGAAAAAACTCAGTTCCTTGGTCACATTAGCCACATGTCAAGTGCTCAATGGCCACCCGTGGCTGGTGTCTACACTAGTGAACAGTGTAGACATAGAACATTTCCACCACCACAGAAAATCTTATTAGAAAGTGCTACTCTAGGGAGTGGGCTTGAGGAGCCCAACCATGGGAGAATGTATGAAGCTGGTTTCTGCCCCCATTTTACTGAGTCTGGATGGTTCCATGTTAGTTAAATTTAACAGTTATTGAAGATTAGGGAGGGATTATTTATTTTTTAAGAAATAGAGAGATGGGAGCATGTTAATATTCTGAAAGAGAAAGATATTACAGAGAGGGAGAGAGTGGTGACGTGGGGGAGGGAGGGGTGATACAAAGGGCAAGGATGGTGACCATCTGTCCTTCCAGGGGGAAATGGAATTGCAGGTGTGCATTTCCTTAATACTTAAATGTTCTGTAAATGGAAACAATAATAACCAGGAATCGCACTTGCAATACCTCCGCTGTACTTACAGAGCCTCAGGCAGGATATCTGACCCATTATTGTCAGCACACAGAGGGACCACGTCCCAAACCATTCATCTGAGTTCCTCTGCCCAGTCACCGCTTCTTCACTGTAACACTTGTATGGCATATGAAAACTGTATTTGTCTCTGCAGACACATCCAGAGAAAGGCTGTGTAGGCTCCCATGAGTTGTCAACCACAGAAGCTAAGAGAGTCTTTCCGTACATGCATGCAAGTGTGTATGCCCATGCTACACAACAGGCAGAGTAGGGGCACGAAGTCATTCAATATTTACACCTCCAGGGCTCATAGGATGAGGAGTCAGTGGTGGTAGAGATGTTAAACATGACCATGTCGGGATATCCAGTGGAAACACCCTCCGGCACGCAGGGACAGAGCACGGAGCTGCAGAAGGAAGGCAGCAATGCACTGCTTCACACCCAGAGCAAAGCCACTCTTGTAGAAACAGTCATCAGTGGAGGCCATGTCACAGGCTGCCTTGGGCAGAAGCAGTTTCCTTAGCTACGCTTTGGGTAAAGAGTCGGTACTCAAGGTGCATTTTGAGCCTGCAAATAAGCATAGAGGTAAGGTGATTCTGCAAAGCGTCACAAACCCCTAGACGAAGAGAGGGGCTCATAGCCTGGACTGGCTTGGAACAAGGAAAACATGGGACATCTTATAAAGGAGCCACGGATGCGGACGACACAATGAAAGAGACAAGGGAGTAAAAAGGTGACTCTCTCATCCCCAATTAGCTGGGGGTCGCCATGTCTTCTCGCGGGAGAGATGGATTGGAAATGATTGTCAGCCTACCATGCTCCGTATCTTTGTAGCTGGGGCTGGATTTAAGTCTAGGTTTTTCTGACTCCTCCTTCCACTAAGCCAGGCACTTGAGAACTGGAAAGTGGAGAGGAGGGAGGGGAAGATTAATCTGGAGACTTGTGCTCACATCTTTAGCTTGGTTTCAGTGTGATTCTGCCTTTAACTTAGCATTAAATGTAGTTTCCATTCCACACATGGGTTCAACCCTTCTCAGCCAAACTTTCTTTCTTCTTTAAAAAGTCCTAAGTCAAGGGACCCCTCAGGGTTGTGAAGTGTGTGTCTGACCTTGGTGAAACAGCTCTGTTGTCATGGAAACTATGTAGCAGGAAGTGGACAAATCAGCAAGTGGCCCCACCCCACTCCCTTGTGTTTCAGCCGGGGGGCAAATGCCTGAGGTCAGGGGCCCTGCATAGGGATCCCAGCTCTTTGCTTATTAATTATATAGCCTCGGACAAGCGTTTGCCTCTGTGCCTTGTTTTGTCAGATGAAGAGTGCGGATAATGATCACAGCCACTTCTAGTGTTTTGCAGTGATTTACAGGAGTCAGTTTGTGTCTGTGCCAGATACGAGGTCAGTGCTCTCAAAATAGTAGCTCTCATTTGTACGTTATGACAGTCTCAACCCATCAACCTAGGGCTTCAGACTCCTGGGAGTGGCCTGTCTTTTACCCTCACAAGCACCCACGGTTTGACATCTCTGAATAAGATGGGTAATTACACCAGGAGGAAGAAAATCAGAGCTCTAATGGGAAGACATGATTTGGAACACGAACTCTGTGTCTGGAGCTGTCAAACTGTTTTGGCAGTTGTACTGTGAACAACGGCAAAAGCAGGGGCCGCTGGTTTGCTGCCGTGCAATGATGAATTCCTAGCTTTGTTTGGAATCTCGTCTTGAACTGCAAGAAGGGAGGCAGTATGATGGGAAAGACCCAAGCTATTGTGTTGCCCTTGCTCAGCTGCCGACCTACGTATGCCCTTGATGTTACCTAACCTTACAGGGGCCAGCTTCCCCATTTGCAAAATGGGTTGATAGGACCAGGTGGCCTCCCAGGACCCTTCTTGTCTGTGATTCTGTTACTCCGTGAAATAGAGAACACGGCTCCAAACCCCCTTCTCTATGAGTGATGAGCTTTATTTCTTTATGGGGGAGGGGGAAGTGTGTGTATTTCTCTTACTTAAAGAGTAGTAGAATACGGTGATATGAAACTGCTAGTGTCCTTGGAAACAGAGAAGATGAAATTTTGAGTTCTTCATTTTTCACCATTTTGAGTTAATACACAAATGTGTGTAACCTTTCCTAAAATTTGACACTCTTTCCTAGCACTTATGGATTACATAAAGCAAAGATCTATGCCCGAAACTCTTGTCTCTGTAATATGAAAAATGCAGGGGTATATCCACTCACAGCAGAAACATATTACCGCTTTTATGTGGACTTTTCATTGAAAAGATTGAGTGGGATTTGGACTCTTTTAGAGACTATAACACGATTTAGTAAGGAGTGGGTGCCAGTGGAGGATTGCAGAATTGTCTCAGGTCCAGACTTACATTTTGGGGCATGACAAAGGCTTGCTATCTGAGTGCTATAGACCCCACTCTGGGACCCTCAGACACCCTAAGATATCTCAGCATTTGAGGAATCTGTCCGGTATCTGACACATAATTCTCTCCTCTGTGTCTCAGCTTTTCCCTGGACCCGGTCTTTCACCTCCCTTGGCTCCCCTTTGTCCAGTCCTGCCCTCTCCAGCCCTCACTCTAACTTCTGAAACCTCCACCAGAGTCCACTTACCCAGGAGAGCTGGGAGCACTCATCCATCTCATTTTTCTCTCATGCCTGAAGTGCTCTTTTTCCAATACCTGGGGTTGGGTAGGCAGTCTAGTCCAGCGGACACTGGGTTCCAGAGTAATAGGGGCCACTGGTCAAGAGAGTGGCCTGTGATTAGCCCAGGGCTGAAGCTGAAGTACTGGGTGGACCATTTGTAGAGGAAACATGGTGATGGGGGAATATCTCCAATTGGACAGCATGCATAGCCTCGGGCAGACTGGTCCCTGGGGAGCAGCACTCTGGTCTTGGTTTGACCTTCAGGGGGCATCCTCCAGGATTCTAAGGAAAAGAGCTGCCAAGTGTTAGGTTATCTCTCCTCAAAAAGTTAGACATGTGGGACTTCCCTGGTGGTCCAGTGGTTAAGACTTTGCCTTCCAATGCAGGGGGTGCGAGTTCGATCCCTGGTCATGGAGCTAAGATCCCACGTGCGTCATGGCCAAAAAACCAAAACATAAAACAGAAGCAATATTGTTAACAAATTCAATAAAGACTCTAAAAATGGTCCACATCAATAAAATATATAAAAGAATTTAGATTAAAGAAAAGAAGTTAGACATGGAATGATCACATGACTCAGGAATTCCACTCCTAGTAAATACTCAAAAAAACTGAAAACAGATGTTCAAACAAAAACTTGTACATGAATGGCAGCAAATAACCAAAAGGTGAAAACAACCCAGGTGTCTATCAATGGGTGAATGGATAATACAATGTGGTATATTCATGCAATGGAGTATTATTTAGCCATGAAAAGAATGAAGCCCTGACACATGCTACAACACAGATGAACCTTGAAAACATTATGCTAGTGAAAGAAGCCAGATGCAAAAGGACACATATTATATGATTCTATTTGTATAAAATGTCCAGAAGAGGTAAATCTATAGAGGCAGAAAGTAGATTAGTGGTTTCCAGGGGCTGGAGGGAGGGAGGAGTAAGAAGTGACTGCTGATGGGTATGGAGTTTGGTTTGTTTTTTGTTTTTTGTCTTCGAACTATATAGAAATGATGGTAGTACAATGTTGTGAATGTACTAAACAACACTGAATTATGCCATTTAAAATAGTTAATGGTTAATTTTATGCCATGGTCATTTTACCTCAAAAAAAAAAAAAAAAAAAAAGGATGCACTGAGAGACTAGTTATGTTACTGGAATGAGAACCCAGAATAAGGATCACACTAGGAATGGGTTTGGCTATGCAGATAACAAAAATCGTATTAACAATAGCTTAAATAAATGAGTGTTTATATTCCTCACTCAGAAGTCTGGGGTAGGTGGCCCAGGAATGATATGGTGGCTCAACAGTGACATTGTGAACCCAAGCTCTCATTCTTCTGCTCCACTATTCTTAATATGCAGGGTTGTTATTTCTTTTTCTTTTTTTTTTTGTATTCATGCTTTTTGCCTCATGATCACAAAATGGCTGCTGCCATCCCAGCCATTACATCCATGGAAGGGCAGGAAGAAGAAGTTGCAAAGAGTCAAAGGGGCATTCCAGTCTGAGTCAAAGAGTCAGACTTTTAAAATAAGCTTTCTTGGAGGCTTCTTCATCAACAACAGAATTAGGTCAGGTGGTTGCCCATAGATCCATCAAAGAAGGTGACTTGGGAAAAAGCCAGAAGCATAGGGGGTTGGTTCAGTGAACTAATGACATCTATACAAAGATGCAAGAAGAAACCTAGAGCTTGAACGACACGGAGTGGGAGTAACCTGGAGGTCCTCATCTGCAGGAGCCTGGATCTTGCCATGGCAGGGTTGGCAGTGGTGAACTTTGACTTCAGGCAAGGTCAGCATTATTCAGAGCTTCAGCCTTCAGGGAAGGGGCACTGTTTTTCCCTGGGGAAGTCTCAGAGGGAACTTGATTTACTGATTTAAAAAAATTTTAAATTTGGGTTTGCAATTGTGTTTTTAATTGTTGTGTTTGATCCGTGTTAACAATTAGAACACAAACTAAAATCCTTTAGCACTTAGTGGAAAGTAGGGAACTGATTTAACAGCATACTCACTGGAAGAAGGGAAGATGGACTGCTTGGGTAATTCCTGCCTCCTCAGAAGCCAGGGCAGAAAGAATCCTGAGCTCGGGGCTTGGTGGCCCCAGCGAAGAGATGCTGAGGAGACTCAGCCACGAGATGCGGTCAGTGTGTCTGATTTCCTATACGCACCTACTCTGTGACCTTCTTGAAGCCAAGTATCGCATCTTATTCATCTCCATTTCCCCAGAGCCTAGCATGACTCTCAGCACATAGTAGCCCTCCGTTAACATCCATTCATGTTTTTAAGATGGGATGAATCTTTTGACTCTCCATAAACATAGCCTCAACCTGGCATCCACAGTCCAGTCTTCTGTTCATTTCACTTTCCTCGGCAAGACCAGCTCTGGTGACAGGTGGAAAGCAGAGCTATGTTTCTGTAAGAGCTTTTCTTCCCAACCTCAGCATGGTAACAATTCCCTCCTTGAGCCCCCAGATGGGTTACTGTGGAAAAACACAGGCTCTGTGGTCAGAAAGCAGTAGCTTCCAGTGACTGGATTTGAAAGCCCATTGTAAACCTATGATGAGTCAAGCAGGTGGCCCCGGTTCGAAGCCAAGTCAATCAAAGGAACAGAGTATGAAGTGCACAACAGGCTCAATATATGTAACAATTGAGTGTACCGTAAAGTGAAGGGAATGATTTTAGTCAATGAATTATTAACAGTTTGGAAATTAGACTTCAGGATGCATTAAAAGCGTTATTTAAAAAACTCATAAGAATGTTAGAATAATATATATGTTGATTTTTAAGTTCCGGTCAAAGGCAGAATTTTAAAGATTGATTGGTGCATTTGACAACCTAAAAGTTTAAAGTTTTAGTTTGGCAAATTACCACCATAAGCTAGAAAAAGAGCTTAATATGAGCTGAGGCATCTATTTGCAACATATATTACAGAAAAAGGTGCGATCAACTTAATATATTGAGTGTTAACAAATCACTAAAATAATGATTGCCCTGGTTATAAAATGGGCAAAAAAACTTAACAATTTGCAAAAGAAGAAATGCAAATGATAGGGAAACAGGAGAACAGGTCATTATCACTACTGATTAAGGAAATAAAAGTTTAGACAGGAGGTCATTTTTTACATTTTTACAATTTTCAAAAATTGGCATTTTTGAAAAAGACAATGCCAGTGTTAGAGTTTGAGGAAAGGGGCATTTGCATACACCGATTTAACCTAGTACAACCTTTTTGGAGTGTGATTTTACAATATTTTACTATATATATGTGTGTGTGTATATATATGTATATATGTGTGTGTGTGTGTGTATGTGTATATATATGTGTGTGTGTGTATGTATTTGTATATATATATGCCTGAAAATGTTCTTATTTTTTGAGTCAGAAATTCCATCTGTAGGAATTTACCCTAAAGAACAATTCTGGATGCAGGCAAAGATTTATTTGCAAGGATATTCATTACATCATTGTTCATAATAGAAAGAAATTAGAAACAACCTAATTATCCAATAGAGGAATGGTTAAATAGAATTTGGTACAGCAATGCAATGGAGAATTATGGGACAATGAAAAATAGTGTGGAACACAGGGAAACATGATTAGAATACATTAGAATGCATTAGAAAGTGAAAAAGCAGATGTATAATAGTGTGTATGATTCCATTTAAATGTGTATATGAGTGTGTGTGTGTGCACACGAGTATACGTAGAAAGAAAGGTAGTTATCTTCAGGTATTGTGGGTGACTTCTCAGTAAGTTTCAGTGTTTTTCATATACAGTTTTCACTCATGTAAGCAGATTTAGAAACAAATATTTAATTTAAAAAAACCCCTGAACTTAACTATTTATTAACTGTGTTATCTTAGGCAAATTACTTAACCTCTCTGAGCCTCAGTTTCGCATCGGCAAAATTTGCATAATAGTATCAATCTCTTAAAATTGTGGTGCAGAAAAAATGGGATAATATATATGAAAGCTCCTGATCCATATTAATCACTCAATAAATGCAATGCCCATTATTTTCTCAGGGATATTCTCTCTCCCTTATCTAAACGTGTGCACAGGAGAGGTTCTAATATTAAGCTGTTCTATTTTACAGTGACTTTAAATTAATGTCTTTTTTTCTCCAGATGGATTTTATTCTAAGTCTGTGGGGTTTTCATTGTAAAATGAAAAGGTTTGTTTCTATAACTTTCTATTTAAAGAATAATTGCAGCCGTTTTCCAATTTGCAGAAAAATTGAAGTCAGTGCCTAGGAATTTTTTCAATTTTCATTTTTCCACTCCAAAACCACATCAGAAACTTGTCCTTAAACATTTGTCTCCTGCTCCCAAAATGATCATAGCAGAAACTCCCATGAATGAGAATCTGTATTAGCAAAGTCACATTTGGTTATTTGAACAGAGCAGGGTCTCTGCAAAGCAGATGCTGACTCTGTGGATGAAACCAGTATGGGAAACACTTCATCGGAAGGAGCGTTCTCTCCTAGGTGGAGATGTGAAAGCTCCTGGTTTCCCCAAAGTTATAGGAGAATGGAGCAGGTACCCACCCAAGGGGTGGTCATTAGCTGGACTGACACGAATCCACCCGCCCAACTTCACAAGGAGCCTGTAGGTTAGGTTTCTGGGGATGTAGTGTGTGATTGTTGCGTCATGCACCTTGGGGGAAAACCAATACCCTGAAAAATCGGCAGCTCTTTTTTTAAATTGAGCGATAATCCCTGGCAGA
Organism: Balaenoptera acutorostrata; assembly: GCF_949987535.1. Classification (NCBI taxonomy): domain Eukaryota; kingdom Metazoa; phylum Chordata; class Mammalia; order Artiodactyla; family Balaenopteridae; genus Balaenoptera; species Balaenoptera acutorostrata. The sequence continues at coordinate 10,911,047 of NC_080078.1, forward strand.
AATTAGACCAAATCGACAATTCCCATTGATTATGCTTTTAAAAATATCAAACTCCATTTTAGGAAACAAGGCATTTCTCCTCCAGACTGTTTTGAAATGGCCCTTTGCCAGCTTTCTGTGGGTTCGTTAATGACCTCATTCTGGTATCGGTCAGGCCCACCTCTTGCAGGCCTGGCTCAGCCACGAACCTCATTAGAATCCAGGTCTGTGTTCCTGGCAAACAGCTGCCTCTTGCGCTTGAAAACTGATGGGGAGAAAAATGGTCCCTGCAGTTCCTATCAGCCTTAAACAGAAACATCTGCTCCTGGGGAGCCTTTTGCTGGCTCGGTTTGCAGGGAATGCGTTCTGGGGGTGGGCGAAAGCACTGTCTCCCCGCCCCGGTGACGTTGGCCAGAGGGAACCGCTCGCTGCAGGGGACTGTGGGCCCTGGGAATAGTCCACCTGCCAGGAAAAGGAAGCTCCCGCCACACGTTTTGTAAAGCTTTAAAAGCACGTATCTGGACTTAAAAGGGAAATATTGCCCTGTGGTGAAAAGTGCTCCTGAAAGGAGAGAGAGAGAGGGAGAGAGGGAGAGGGAGGGGAAGGGGGAGGGGGAGGGGAGGGGGAGGGGGAGGGGAGAGGGAGGGGAGGGAGAGGGAGACAGGGAGGGAGAGAGAGAGAGAGAGAGAGAGAGAGAGAGAGAGAGAGAAAGCTGATTGAATACAGGAGTTTTGAGTTTTTGTTTCTCTTTTTCTTTTTTATCCAAAATGTGTTTATTGGGATGGTTCCCCATTCATCTTGATTCCAGGGGCTTTTAGTGCTGCTTCCGTCTGAAGGAGCAGCCTTCTGTAAGCCTTGCTTTGCCTCCTGTGGGCTGGCAGAGGACGGTAGAGCAGCCAACACGCAAAACTACTGTCTGTGCATGGCTAAAGACGGTGGTGATTTTATAGCATCCTGGGCATTTCACATCCATGAAATAGGAATTGGGGCTCTGCACCAGGCGCTTCTTCTTGTGTTTCCTCTTCTCCTCTTCTGGAGAGGGATGAAGGAGATCCTTTGCTAGAGGCACGTTCTCGTGGGGAGGTCGTCACCGTCGGAAAGCTGTTTCTCTTTTTCCATCAGCCGAGCCACATATGAAGATTTCTGGTGTGGAGGCATCCTCTGAGTCAGATGGTTTTCTTTTATCCGGCTTTATTTGTCATCAAACCACATTTCTCTGTGTTTAGGCACAGATTAAATAAGGTGATGTAGGTAAGAGGCCTCACCCAGAGCATGGATACGGTAGTCCTGGATACCCCTTCCTCCTTGTTATCTTCCGAAGGCTCTTAGGATCCTAATTTCTTCCTTTCTTTTTGCTTTTGGACGAGGACACTGAGGCACCCAGAAATTAATGGTTTGTTTTAAAGTTCTCCTTTTGGGCTGTTAACAGCGCTTTGTTCCTGCATCCTTTGAAGGATTTGTTTAAATCACACAAATCGTGGGCTGTGATCCTAATGCAACTTTATGTTTGCCTCCCTGTTCTGTGGGGCTGGCTCTTTCCCTGCCAGTCAGTGACCTCTGGGCCAGGTAGGGGAGAAACACTCTCATGGTCACTCTAAGTTATAACACAGAATCCCAGTCCCACAGGATAATCAAAGGTCACAACCTGAATTAAAGTTGATCAAACCCACACTTCTATGTTGAGCCTGGTGCAGACAGGACATTCGGGGATGGGGTGGGTGTCATCGCATCTCTTTCCCTTCTTCTTGCTTCTCCTCCTAGCCCTCCTGATCTTTCTACTACCATCTCCTGACCCCTGCATGGTTGGCGTCTGAGGAGGAAGAGGAGGTAAGGGGGGAGCCGCACAGCCTGTGTGCCTGGAACTCAAGGGCTGTGATGTCACATTTTCTGTCCTTGAGGAGGTTTAAGGGGGTCTTTCTCTTGGGGGCACTTTTGTGGGGTTTTTGCATCTTCAGAGACCCTGATCTGATTTCTGAGGACCTCTCAGCTCTAGTTCCTTTGATGTGAGTGATGCATCTTCCTGGGTCCTGTTGCTTACTCTTTATGTGACCTCTATACTTCCAGGGGTGCCTCTAGGTCTTTCTGTGGAGGTCCATTGCATCTCTAAGTGGCTCTGTAGGATAGGATCTAAAACCCTACCTGGTCCATGGGAGATGCCTGTATGTTTTGTCCTGTATGCTTTTTCGGCAGAGAAAGAACCCGACTGTCACCACGTTTCCTAGGGTTTGTCTATCAGGGACTGGCTCACTCATCTCTCACCCTTTGTATTTCTCAGGTAGGAAACAGACACCAGCCCGTTATGTCTTCCAATTTAGGGGCTATGTATTAAGTGCTTTGGTGGCTTCTGTTGAAACCCCATAGCCCCCTTCTTGAAGCTCAAGGTGAAGTATAGACAGCCCCATGCCCCAACCCTCGCCCTTGGTAGGGGCTGGGATTAACAACACAGCAGCTGGTTCTAAAAATCCTTTCTTAATCTCCTTTTCTTGAAGTCTCTGACATCAGGCTTGGGTTAGGAGATAGTGTCCCTTCCCCTTGGAGGTAGGGCTGGGGTTGGGACTTAGCATAGCTTTCTCCCAAGAAGTTGTCTTCAAAAGTCCTCCCTAATCTCCAACTCTTAACCCTTGTTATGAGTGAGAGGTTTAGGAGTTGTTAAACTCCTAAAATTTAGATCGCTCTTTGGTAAATTCTGCATGTGCCTTGGATCTCCTTTGGGACGTGATATCTGTGGTCTTTGCTGCCTTGTTTGAGCACACGCTGTCCTCTGGCTATACTGGCTTCCTGTTTCCCCACTTGCTTCTGAGCTCTTAGAAGGGGGATTTGGGCTTGGTTAACCTCTATCTTAACAGACATCACAGGGCCCAGCGCCTGGTAAGGGCTGGTGCATTCTTGCGGGACCAAGGAATAGGTGCGACAAATTCTATTTCACTCAATAACCAGTAATTTATGGAGCAAATAAATGATCAAAGCCTGGGCTCTATGCTGGTGCAGAGGGAGATATTATAACATATGCCACAGGGTGTGTTTTCAGAGTGCTTCCACACTACTAGTGATGACTTGTTATCGGATGTAAAAGCATCAGCGAGTGGCTGGTTCAGGGCTGGGGTAGGAAAAGCACAAGATGAGCCCAGAATATCTTGGTGCCAACAAGTAAGAAATTGCTTTAAATAAAACAACAGGGTCATGTCAAAAGGACACAGGAACCAGCCTGAAGGAGCTCCCAGGGACCAAATCTGAAACAAGCTGAGCAATGAAAGAAGTGATAGAAATGGATTATAATACATGGAATAACACCAATATCCAGGAGTCCACACTGGCATCCATTAGTAGATCATTAAATACACAAACTGAAGAGGAGGGAAAGTGAATTCTTACACTAGAATTCTAATTATCAAAGGTAGAAGGAAGGAACTCAGGCACACTCCACAGTAATAATTGCTTCAGGCAAAAATAACCAAAGGATGGTAAAATGAACGGGCAAAATGTATGATGAGAAACAGGGTATTCACATAATCTCAATGTATCTCCTTCCAAGATACTTAGTAATTACAAAGGGAGGAGCAGTAACTTTACAGTGAAGCCAGCAAGGTTCCAATTTATCAAGCGACCGAAGTTAAGCTTACTGGGGTGAGATACATAACGACATCAGGTGTGTTCTGATCCGATGTACCAACCAGGGCATCCTCATTCACGTCTGTGGTCCTTTTGCTGAAAGATACTGAATTTAGACACGAGGGGGCCTCAGAAAGATCCAAATTTGGGAACATTCTACAAAATAACTAGCCAATACTCTTCAAAAATATCAAGGTCATAAAAGACAAAGCCTGAGAACAGTCTGGAACTGGAGGAGACATAACAACTAAATACAATGTGGGATCCTGCACAGGGTCCTGGATCAGAAAAAGAACATGAGTAAAACACTTGGAGAAGTTTGAATAAGGTCTGTAGATTAATTCATAGCATGTGTCAATTTGGATTCCCTGATTTAGATCATTGCACTGTGGTTGCATAAGACATTAATATTAGGGGAGGGCAGATGAAGGTATATGGGGATTATTTGTACTGTTGCTGAAGCTTTTTTAAAAAAGTCTGAATTTATTTCAAAATTCAAAGTTAAAATATAAATTAAAATTTAAACGGTGAACTTTCCATAGTGACGTTCACTGCCCTTTGCAACTTGCCCAGGCTCCACACCCCTACCCTTCATGAACCAGCATGAATAGTTTCCCAAACTCCAAGTGCAAGTGAAGACTTAGGTCTTATTTTCCCATGCAATTGCTTAAGAGCCAACATGCCTTATTTCCAGGAAGTTAGTATCTCTCTCTGAAGCTTGTCCCAATCTTGACTTTTTTGAGCATCACAATCCAAAATGGAGTTGGTTTAACCCCACATCCACATTCAGGATCGTCAGAGACTGCTGTTGCTTCTTAGGGCCACATGGTGTCGTCATTGTCACTCTGTCCTGCATAATCTCCCAGGCTGGGAGAGACCCCTGGGAATATCTGCCCATTGGTTGGCTTTTGGTGGTCGTGGTAGAGAGATGCCCTGGTCTTGGGGTCAGAGGGAGATGGTGGTGGGATGAGGCGTGAGGGGAGGGGAGGCCATCACTCCTCAACCACATGGATCCCTCACTCTCCCTCCCCACTCATTCTGATGCTTCTGCCCCTGTACGTGGGCTTCTCATGAGCCTTACCACCATTTCCCACCTCTGCATCCTTCGAGGGCCATCTCCAAGCTCTTAACCCCTCTTTCATCTGTGTTTCTGAGGCCCTTCATTATACATCTTAGGACAGTGTGTTAAGTTATTAGCATGACTTGAATGGTGAGCTATATCTGTAATCTATAATCCATGCATTTGTATCTGGACATCCTAGGTGTCTTTCCCTCCCGCTGTCTCCCCCACTCAGAGACATATGGTGAAGCAGAAACAGAGACTCTGAGAAAATGCCTTCTTGGGTGTGGAAGGAAGATTCTCCCTGGAGAGTTTGCAGGGCTGTTTCCTGTTGTCTGGCCTGGGTGACCCTGGGCCTTGGGGAAGAGAGCATGGGAGGCCATGAGATGAAGAGGGAAAGGATCTTAGAGGATGAGCTGGACAGTGGGTGGAGGTATGGCTGTCTTGTGTGGGATGGAAAGGGGACCCTTACCTCCTGCCCAGATGTAACTGAACAAACCTGGGAATTTCTTCCTGAGTTCTGAGCCTGAGAGGGGGCACACGGGACTCCATCATCCATAGGACCCTCCTTCGCTCAGTGGATCAGGGCCTTGTGGAGAACAGGGGCTGGGTCTTTCCTCCGTTGCTCCCTGGGCATGGTGGGGGGTAGGGTGCTTGGTAAATATTGTTGAATTGCACTGAGAGGCAGAACTGGGAATCGGGGCGCTCACTGAATTGGCTGGCCCCCCTGCCAATGAATCATGCTCCCTTTTTATTGTTTCCTCCAACAAAGACATCAGAAGCCCACAGAAAGGGGACCTGGGAACGTGGGAAGCCTCTGCAAAGCCCTCAGCTTCCTTCGGGATGGGTGTAAGCCCACTCCTGGGGCTTGGAGCTGAGATGGGGGCTGCCAGGTGCTGCCCCCTCTCTGGAGACACACGCCAGCTCTCTTCTGAGCGCTGCCAGTCAGTATATCATTTCAAACTGCCATTGATTTTTATGTCTTCCTACACTAATTAGACATGTTATTACTAATCTTTGGTAATCACCACAAGAGGCTTGTGGAAAGTCTCCGAGATTTCAATCTAGATTAAAAATAAGAAACATTATCACCTCTGGGAAAATGCAAAGAAAGCACATGTTATTTTAATGTTTAAATCAATAAAGCTGTCCTGCTTCTGTTTTGTGCTAGTATTGAAATTTATAAAAATCCCGTTTAAGTTTCCTTCTGTCCATCTCATCCCCACGGGGGCGCCCAATTGATTTCTCTGAGGGTATCTGACCGGGGCTACCGGGGAAAGACTGCGAAAGACCCACGCGCCTTAGGGCTTGATTGCAGAGACCTTGGGAGTGGCGGGGCGGGGGGGGGGGGGGGGGGGGAGGTTCAAGGGAACCAGTTTCCAATCCTTTATTTTGATTTCCATTGATTCCTCTTATTAAAGAAGCGTTTGAACACACAAGAAAGAGAGAAAATCCTTTCTTCCTTAATTAATCTCTCTCCCAATGGTTGGATGGCAAACTTTAATTGCAAAACAACCTGCCTGCCCCGGGCAGATTAAATCATGGGAGGGGCATAGAGTAGGGAGAGGAGGTGAACATCTTAACCGAGGTCCTGTCACTGGGGAGCAGAGAGAAGAAATTATCTTCGAAAGACGAGAACGCCATCTAGCCTATTCTCTCAAACAATTGAAACAAACGTGTTGACACAGAAAAAGAAATGAGCCTACTTTAATGTTCTGCAGAGACAGACTGTAATTTGTAATACCTCTGATCAGAAATTGAGGCGCCACATGGACCTGAAGTGAAATAAAGCACAGTTAACTTTTTGCCAGGCATAGTGGAGAGGGAGGGCGGGGGACGAAACCCATCTCCGTATGACATTGCCACAGCTATGTTTCTGGCATCAGAACGGGGACAGCTTGTGCACCCAGAAGGGTGCCACCGTGTACCACAACTCGGGAGATGGCCGGCTTTTCCGTGCCTGCTGTGTCTGCGGAGAGCGGTACCCAGCTAGTTGCGAGGCCAAGGGGCAGGATGCATTTGGCAGCTCCACTCACCGGCCTGGGAGCCCCTGCTCCAGGCTCAGCTGTACCAGAGTGCCTGGCGCAGCAGAAGAGCCTACATGGCTTTTGGTGTGAGTCCAGCTTTATTCCTGGGGGAAGATCCCCTTATTTCTGAAACCCCCAGGGCTGCTGCAGTGCCTGCACATGCTTCTGTTATTATGCCCCAGGCATTGTTTTCCGTATCTGTTTCCCCTACCAGACAGTGAGCTCCTTGAGGGCAGGGGTTACCTGATAAAAATGATGATGGAAATAATTGGGATGATGATACCATCGTTCCTATATATTGAGCACCCACTATGGGCCAGCTCTGATTTAGGCACCTTACTTACCTTTTCAGCAGCTCGTCCACTATCCCAACAAAGTAAGGTGTCTTAGTCTGCTTGGGCTGCTAAAACAAAATACCATAGGCTGGCAGGCTTAGATAACAGACATTTATTTCTCACAGTTCTGGAGGCTGCAAGTCCAAGATCAGGGTGCTGGCAGATTCCTTTCCTTGTGAGAGCCCTCTTCCTGGTGTGCAGGGAGCTGCATTCTTTCTGTGTCCTCACATGGGAGGGAGAGAGAGAGAGCGAGCGAGTGAGCAAGTTCTCTGGTCTCTTCTTATAAGGGAGCTAATATTGTTTTGAGGGCTCCATCCTCCATAGCAGTAAGTATCATTATTGTCATCTATTAACAAAGTAATTGAAGTTTAGAGAGCTCCAGGGACTCTCCTGAGGCCACTTAACCATTGGGTGGCAGAATTGGAACTGAACCCAAACTTTCCACCTCCGATGCCGGTCCTTTTCCCTCCTGGCCTCACCGTGTCCTAAGTTGAGCCCAGGTCCCTGGGTGCTCAGTGATGTTGCTTGAAAGATAGAGTGTTTTATTTGCTTCTGTGACTTCTGTCTGCTTATGATTGTGACCATGTACTGTAACTCCCAGCTCCAGTGAGGTCTCCCTGATGGAAAGACTCTAGTGACCCCCCCAGACTTTTTCAGTGAACCCTAGTCTCACTCAGAGACTCAATCACCTCTATTGACAAGGAAGGGAAGGCAGCATTCATTAGACTTACCATCAGCCAGGCGCTTTTTGGATTTTATTTAAATTGCCATCATCGTCGTCATAACCTATTTTTACAGAGGAGGAAAGTCTCAGAGAGGTCAAGTGAGCGATGTGTACAAGGTCTTGGCAGCTGGCAAGCAGCTAAGCAGTAACTGCAACCCAGGGCCGTGTTATTATGATTTGACAACACCTCCTTTATTAACCTCCGGGGCATTTTGTGAGAAGACGGGGGGGTTCCAGGCTCCGTAAGAACCAGAGGACCCCACCCCTACCCCTTGCAAGTTTTTGAACTTGAGTCTTACTTCCCTAGCTGTTGCTTGGACAGCCTGGTGGCACCCAACTCAACATACATGTGCTCATGCAACTAAGTTCAGGCCAATAGGATGTGAGTGGAAGTACCTCCAACCTCAAGCAGTTTGCCCCAAACTTCCTCAATTTCCCTGTTCTTTGGTTAAATGTATATGTGGAAATGCAGCAGCTTCAGGCCCAAGATTGAAGATAAGGGCCTGGGTCCCTGAGGGACCTCGTGGCACAGAGCCTATCCACCCTTCCTGGACCGTTACATGGAAGAAAAATGCCCTTCTATCTTGTCAAAGCCACAGGATCCAGGGGTTTCTTGTACAGCAGCTTGCTTGGTCATTTCCCTTACCCCTCCCCTGCCTGTGGCGATGGCTCCATTCAAGCTTGATGACCTCCTTTGACGTGACCCCTCTCTCTACTCCTGCCCCCTACAGGCGATGTTGAGACATTAAATCACTGGACACATTCTGAGAAGATGGAAACATCCAGAAAATGAAATGTTTGCCATCTCAGTGCATAGGAGGAAACCAGGATGTGTTGAGCTCTTACTAATTTCAGACACTTTAATAAACTTCATGACTAATTGTGTTACTTCAATATTACTCTTTAAAAAAATTTAAAAAATTTTTTTATTGAAATATAGTTGATTAACAATATTGTGTTAGTTTCTGGTGTACAGCAAAGTGATTCAGAGATATAGATATATTCTTTTTAAAGATTCTTTTCCATTATAGGTTATTACAAGATATTGAATATAGTTCCCTGTGCTATACAGTAGGTCCTTGTTGTTTATCTATTTTATATATAGTAGTGTATATTTTAATCCCAAGCTCCTAATTTATCCCTTCCCCCTTTCCCCTTTGGTAACCATAAGCTTGTTTTCTATGTCTGAGAGTGTTTCTGTTTTGTAAATAAGTTCATTTGTATCATTTTCTTTTAGATTCCACATGTGAGTGATATCATATGATATTTGTCTTTCTCTGTCTGACTTACTTCACTTAGTATGATAATCTCTAGGTCCATCCATGTTGCTGCAAATGGCATTGTTTCATTCTTTTTTATGGCTCAATAGTATTCCATTGTATATACATACCACATCTTCTTTATCCATTCATCTGTCCATGAACACTTAGGTTGCTTCCACGTCTTGGCTATTGTAAATAGTGCTGCTTTGAACATTGGGGTGCATGTACCTTTTAGAATTAAAGTTTTCTCTGGATACCAAAGTTACTCTTTAATGACCTTTGAATAGAGTTCACACTTGGCTCCCTCAAAGCCTTTCTGAATAAGACAAGATAGAGCAAAAGCATCATGTTGGTGCAGGAAAGCACAGACGCTTGAGTTCAACGAATGAGACCCTCTCCTCATCTCCTTGTGTGCCCACCCCTCCCCCTCTGCTGTCACCTCCCACTGTTTTTACCATTTCTTCCCCCTGTACGTACATGCCTTTGCCCTTGCAGGTGCCACTGCCTGGAATACCAGTGGCATCTGGTCTACCAGAAGGCCCTAAGTCGTCCATTGAGACAAGCTCAACACTGTTCCTCTGTGAACTCTCCCTCCCTCCCCTGCTCTCTGGCACAGCTGTTTTGCCCCATGCTTAGTGATTCTGCTATGCAGATTCTACTACACAAGCCAGATACCTGCACTGTGGCTCTTTGCTATCCATCCCATGCTAGAATATGGGCTCTCCCAAGGCAAGAGCCTCATCTCATTCATTGCTTTGTGTGGGTCCGAGCACAGTGTTTGGCTCCTGGGAGGGTCTCAGTGAATACTGAATGAAATTGTAATCCTAACAACGCCCCATTTGTAATTAGAAAATCTGACTCACAGACACTCTGACTTTCCCAGAACAAAGGTATTTAGTAAGTACCAGACTTGGGTTTTGAACATAGATCTGTCTGATGCCCAAATCCATGCTTTTTATATCACCTTACAACTGCCTTTTGATATCCCTACCAAGTAGAGAATGATTTCCTTTCAGAAGGAGGGATTTTCTGGATTAAAGGTGTCTAGACATCTCTCTCATCTTAACGCGGATTTATTCAGAGCAAAGGAGGATCTCCCTGACTGGTGGTAAAACTGAAGTCAAAAGCAGCGGCCGTCACTCTCCAACACCCTCATCTGTACAGCTGCCTGTACAGCTCCCTTCCTTCCCTTTGTAAGGACTGCGCACGGAACGGGGCTTCCCCTTTGGCAGTTCTGGTCTGGGGAAGGTGAATTTATTTGAGGTCATTGGCCACAGAGAGTGTCTCTTGCTGTGGCCACCATCTGGGGACTTAGCAGGTACTGTCTGAGCTGTATCCAGTGCTCCAGCAGGTGGGCCCGTGGCTAGTTTGGCTGCCACCAGCCTTGAGTTTGGAGTGCCTGTAAGTCAGGAATGGCTTTTTCTTCCGGTTCTGACTTTCTTTCTCCCAGCAGACGTTGATTTCAGTTGGCCCAGGGTCCGGTCCATGCAACTCCCTGGTGTTCCAGTAAGCTCTCTACTTCCTCAACCAGCCTGCTCGAAGGTTTCTCTAAAGCTTGGCCTTTGTTCTTTCTACCCTCAGCCCCATCCTTCCAGCTTTCTCCTGTTGTCCCTCGCGACTGGAATGTCAGACACAGGACATCACTGAGGAGGTATAAGGCAGGGCCCTCTGAGTGATTAAAGCACCTCAGGGTTTCCCAGAGGACACACCTCACTGTGGCCCTTACACATTGTTAGTTTTTCATCCCATGCTAGATTATGAACTCTCTGAAGGTAAGAGAGTTCTTGTTCATTGCTTTGTGTGGGTCTCAGCAGAGTTCCTGGCACCTCAAAGGGTACCAGTGAATACTGGATGATAATTGTCATCCTAACACCAATCCTATGAGACCCACATGACTATCCCTATTTATATGCTGGCCTTTGAACTGTGGCCTCTGGGGAGGAAAGGAAGCTGGGACTCATTCCCAGATATAATTATCTCTCTAAATTCTCATGACAACCCTTTGAGAAGGCAATTTGCTTGTGCAGTTTTTAAAAATCAAGAAACCAAAGTTTAGAAAGGTTGAAAGTCCCCCAGCTATCGGTGGCCAAGCTGAGAGATTTGAACCCAGCTCTGGCCGATGTCAGAACAGTGCCCTTCACCGCACTGATTCCCTCCTCTGCTACCCCAGCCTGTGTTTCCAGAGCTTCTGATGCTCTGATTCCCTTGCATGGGGTCCTGAGCCGAGGGCTCCCGTGAGAATATGCATCCAAGCATGAGAAGCAGAGGCGTTAAAAGAAGGCTGTTGCGAAATTTATTCTGATGCCAAAAGGGGGTCTTGAGAAGGATTTAAAGAGCAATTGCGCAGCTCCTTGTCCTCCACTGATAAGCTGCCTGTGAACTGTAACATATGCAGCACGTAATGAATAAGAAAGAGATTTATTATCGTGTGTCATATTCGGTTAAGTACTTTCTATGTAAGACAAGTCTTTCACTTGTACATATTACATTTTCAATGCGTTTTCAATCATTTTCAAGCCATTATTTTTAACTCCTTGGATTATATTGATGGTAAATTAATTACAACAATTACAAGCCCAAACCCCATATTGTCCAATTATAATTTAATTCATTTGAGCTCCTCTCTTTGAGTTTGGATAAAAAGCGAAAGTACTTTAGAAAATCGTGTCATTTCCTCTAGAATCCTGTCGTTGTGTTCCATGTTTCCATGATGGTTTGAAGAAGGGTTGAGGATTCAGCAGGGTGTTGGGAGTTGGCTGGCTCCCAAGGTGACACCCTGCAGGGTAGCCAGCAAGCCTAGGTTCAGATCTGGATTCAATAATCTGCTGGTTTTTGTAACCGTGGAGAGGTTACTCAATCTCTCTGCGCCTCTGTTTCCTCATCTGTAAAATGGGGTTAGTGACAGAGTCCCTACTGCATGGGGCTATTCTGAGGGTTAAATGAGTTACTATAGCTAATCCCCCTGGAACACACAGTGAGCCCTGAATAAGTGTTGGCTGTATTTATCATCACTGAGCTCTGGGGGAAGAATGGCAGGTGGGTTTATGTCATGAGCCAATTCCAATCCATGAGTGGTGCTTTTCTGGAGCTCTGTGTGAAGGCAGACCCAAAGGCCCAGCTGATCTCAGGCTAGAGAGTACAGGGATCAATTAGAGATGTCTGCCATGGGTGCAGCTGTTAGGAGAGGTGACAGGTAAGGCCCTGGCTCTGTTAGGGCTGGGGCTGTGCTTGCTTTAATCCCCCCTCTATTCCTAGTATCCTGCCCAGTGCTTGGCCCCTGCCAGTTCAGGTGGTGATAACAGTGAGCCCTTGTACCTAGCCGTGACTGAGGCCAGCCCTGCCCTGGATTCCTCAGTCCCTGAGCCAACCAAGCCCTTTTTCTCTGCTTCAGTCAGTTTGAGCTGGGTTTTCTGTCCTGGAGAGCAAAAGATTTCCTTTTCTAATTTTAATTTTTTGCACTTTTCATGCCTATCTTATTTAGTTCAACTTATTTTAATGGTACAAGTTCCATGCTCACGGTACAAACATTCTTACGATTATTATTCAGCCTTAAAAAAGGAAGGACATTCTGTCAGTGTGACAACATGCATGAACCTTGAGGACATTATGTTAAGTGGAATAGCCACTCACAGAAAGACAAATGCTGCACAATTCCACTTACGTGAGGTCCCTGGAGTAGTCAAATTCACAGAGACAGAAAGCAGGATAGTGGCCAAGGCCTGGTGGGGTGAGGCAGAAGGGGAGTTAGTGTTTAGTGGATATAGTTTTAGTTGGAGAAGAGGAAGAGAGTTCTGGAGACGGATGGTGGTGATGGTTGCACGACAATGTGAATGTACGTAATGCCACTGAAGTGTGCACTTAGAAATGGTTAAGATGGTACACTTCGTGTTATGTACATATGTATATTTTTTCTTTCTTTTTTTTTATCTTAAGTATAGCTAATTGCCAAGGCTGTGCTACTTTCAGATGTACAAAAAAGTGATTCAGCCATACATATACATCTATTAATATCTATTCTTTTCCAGATTCTTTCTCATTATAGGTTATTACAAGACACTGAAAATAGTTTTCTGTGCTCTGCAATAGGTCCCAGTGTGTGTATGTGCATATGCTAATCCCAGACTCCCAGTTTATCTCTCCCTCCCCCTCCTCTTTGGCAACCACAAGTTTGCTTTCCACGTCTGTGAGTCTCTCTCTGTCTTGCAAATAAGTTCGTCTATATTACTTTCCTAGATTCCACATGTAAGTGATATCATATGGTATTTGTCTTTCTCTGTCTGACTTACTTCACTTAGTATGATAATCTCTAGGTCCATCCATATTGCTGCAAGTGGCATTATTTCATTCTTTTTTATGGCTGAGTAGTATTCCATTGTATATGTGTACCACATCTTCTTTATCCATTCATCTGTGGATGGACACTTAGTTTGCTTCCATGTCTTGGCTACTGTGAATAGTGCTGCTCATGTTATATTAAACGTCTAGGGGACAAGGTGTAAGGACACAGGACTGGCTCCATTCTCTTCGGGGCCAATCAATTTCAAGCGCCCTGGGCCAGGTGATCATCTCTGATCCTCTTGCTTTTTCCATGTATTCTTGCTGTATCCCTACTTTCTCCTGCTGTTCCTTCTGCTGGAATCTCTTCTCTCCTTCCTCACCGGCCTCCTTCCCATGCACCTTCCGGCCTTGCTCTATTGTGGCTGTGTCTGTTCTGGTCATGTTAGGTGTCCCCACAGAGGACCTGGTCTGCAAGGCTGTTTCTAGACTTGGAGCTTTCCCCAGACCCCGTGAGTGTGTTGTTTGCCTCTACGGCTCTCAGACCGAGACAGAGCAAGTGTCAGTCATTCACTGGAGACCACCTTGCCACAAGCAGACCGCTTTGGTGGTGCCCATTGAGGTTTCCCAACTGCAGGGAGCAGTCATTTCCCAAAAGGCTTCTCCTTCCCTTCTCTCCAGGATGTGGTTTTTGAGATTTCCTGGTGGTGCACATGGGTGGACTGCATTGTTTTCCTGCAGTTTGACAGTAATAAGAGCTGCCAGACTGCCTGAGCTCCTCTGGTCTGGGCTGGGCTCTTAATCTCCCCACTATACCTGGCTCAGCCTGGCGTGGACACAGGATGCCCTGGCCTGGGACCAAGAGGACTGTCGGCAGCAGTAAGCCTGACACCGGAATGGAATGAAATCACACGCTTATTTTTTTCATCTTTTCTTCCCCTGATGTCACCGGCAGATGGAGAATGCTTTCACTGTTTCCCTTTCCCTCTTTTTTGGCAGGAAGCTGCTTTCCCACTAGACCCCCAACTAAGATGGAGTAAGAGAAAAACAGAACAGAAAAGCAGAGAAAGAAAAATGGAAACAGAGGAAATGAGAAAGCAAAAGAACTTGAGAGCAAGGCACAATGGGTGGTTGAGATTCTGGGCCGGGATTAGAAAAGGATGCTTATTTATGGGAGGGACACTTGTACTAAGAGTCAGTTGGATCACAATATATGTTGACTCTAAAGAAACATCCTACATTATTCCATCCTGGGATGAGAAGGAAGGATCTATTGTCTGACCACGAGACCTGTCTCCCAATTCCATGCATCCCATAAGGGTGCCTGCTAACCACAGCATTCCGGTCATTCAACCTGCTGTAATGAGATTTTCCTCTCTACTTTGTCTTAATTGGTGGAGTGTCAAGGAACAAAGCAAATATTTGTGCAGCTCGAATGCTGCTCTTGTGATTAGAAGGTAACATCTTTCAATGTCTACGTCTGAATTGCAATACACAGGCAGGGGAGTCAATTTGCTGTGGGATCAATAGATGGGGTCTCAGTTGGCAGAGACCTGGAGGCTTTCTTTTGAAAACAGGAAGATGCAGGACAGCTCTCGATGCCTAGCTCAATTTAACATGGCAACTGGGCAGTGGTTTTGTTTCCAGGTTGATTGCTTTTCAGCTCAAGAATGATAAAAACCTTCCTGATATCAACCAGCTCAGTGTTAATCTTGCAGAAACACAAGAATCTAAAACGTGGTCCCTGCTGCCTGGAGTGCTTCTTCTGCTGGTCAACTCTTAGGTATCCCGTGAAGTCTCGGTATGAAAACCTCCTTCCACTGTCATGTGGAGGGAACCTCTGTCCTCCACACATTTGTGGTGCTAACACTGTCTGCCATATCTGGGAGGTGACATTAACAATGTTGAACTGTAGTGGCCATTGCATTTTTTTTTGATGTCATATTTTTTAAGTTTCTTTGGTTGCACATTATAAGAACCCACTTGAGCTAGATTAAGACCTAGAGGAAATTTTATTACAAGGACGTTTAGGTGCTTTCAGAGTTCAGGGAAGGAATTCAGTCAACACTTAAAAAGCAACCAAACAGAATCTAACAGCAACCAAAACTGGCTTTCTCTATGTATTGCTTTTTTTGTGATTCTATTTTCTTTGCTGATTAGCTTCTTTTGCTTCCCCATCCCCATGTCAGGTGGGAGGTGGGCCCCCCCATCACTCCAGAGTCCAGGGAGCTCTAGCCAAGGGTCAAGGCCACAGAGTCTATATTAGTTCCCTAGGGCGGCCATAACAAAGTACCAAAATTGGGTGGATTAAAACAACAGAAATGTGTTGTTTCCCAGTTCTGGAGCCTGGAAGTCCAAAATCAGGGTGTTGATTTCTGTCTGAAGTCTTTAGGGGAGAATCCTTCCTTGTTTCTCCTAGATTCTGGTGTTGGCCGGCACTAGTCTTGTAGATGCCTCCCGTCAGTCACATGGCCATCTTCTCTGTGTGTTTTCATGTCATCTTCCCTCTGTGCCTGTCTGCCTATGTGACCCAACTTCCTGTTTTTATAAGGACACCAGTCATATTGTAATAGAGCCCACCCTAATGACCTCATTTAAACTTGATTACCTTTGTAAAGACCTTATTTCCTCAAAAGGTCACATTCTGTGATACTGGTTGGGTAGAACGTCAACTATTTTTTTTTGCGGGGGGCAGGGGGCACAATTCCATCCATAATGCAAATCCAGCTGTGGCTGTCTGGTAGGTGCTGCCCGCGGACTGGGCAGACAGGATACTCGTTACGTGGCCTCTGAGCTGGGGCTGCTGCTACACACGACAGAGTTCCCACCAGCCCTTGATGAGGTCAAAGATTGCGTCTGTTGCAGCTTTGCCTGGAAAATTATGAGCTAGCATTTATTAAACCCTTACAGTAAGCCCTGTGCATTCCTAGCCAGTTACACTATGAAGTCACTTAACCTTCAGGCAAGCTCTGATAGATATTCCTTTTATCCACATTTTATAGAGGAGGAAACAGGCTCAGGAGGAAGTGAGAGGGCTGGGACTTTAAGCCAGTGGATGTGGTGACCGAGCCTATGTGCTTATCCACAAATTAGATGAATTGATCTTGAGTGTTGAGTAGAGGCAGGACTGGTGAGAGGAGGTTGCTTTCTAGGTAGGGATGGTCAAGGAGGAGGACAGATGCCTTCAAAGGTTTCACTTGCAAAACCAGGCAGCTTGCTTAGACTTTCTAGTAGTGATGTGCTTTACTTCTACTTTGTGGTTCAACATTGAACACAGGACACTGTCTACAGAAGGCTGAGAGCCCTTTACCACTCATACAGGAGGGTTTTGGTACCATGAGGAACATGTGTCCTATTCTCCCCCCTGCTCTGTTCGTCTCTGGCGTCTGAGCTCTCAATTCTGATGCTATGTTTCTCCGTAGGCTCTTTTTGGAAAATCCAAGGGTGTCAGTACCTCCCTTGCCACCCTTCCCCAGTCCTGCCCTTCCAGAGGGTGTTACTAAGGCTTCCTTCCAAAGGCTCCTTGGTTCCTGAACCAAACTTCATCAGGGCAGATCGGTCACTAGCAGCCACAGCCTGTCCTGGGGTGGGGCTTGGAAATCAGAGCTGGTGTTTGGCTGCTTCCTCTCCCTGAAGTCCAGCTCCTGAGCCTCATATTCTAGTTCCAAATGGGGGTGGTGGCCCTGCTTGGCTGGATTCTGATAGCTGATCTGTCCTCTTTCCTGGAAAGGAGGAGATAGGAAGGATGCCCCTTGTTACCTGGTCACTGATGGGGTCTTCTAATGGATAGGATGGCTGTCCACAAGCCTGAGGGGCTCAGCCACCTGCTCTGGACACTAGATGCCACCACTGGATGGGACACTCTACTACCACGGCCTTCAGTGCCCACTGACGCTTGTCATGACTTGGAAAACATGCCTGGAGCCCCAGGGGCTCCCTTGGAACTAGCCTATAGGGCTAGATGAGCTTTGCCACTTCTGGTCCCACCCTCAGTGCCGACCACCGACTTCATACCTTCCTGGCTTCTGCTTCTGCTACTTCCTAGGTCTGTGGCCTTTGGATATAAGTTAATTTTCTCTTTACTGGTTGGAGTTCAGTCTGGGAAGCAGAACTAGATATATTTGGAAGAAGGGATAAATTATAGAAATTATACTTTAGATCTAGAAGGGGAATTGCAGGATCTGAGAAGTCACAAACTGGCTTCCTGAAGCTCTGGTGATGAGGAGGTCAGGCATATCCAGCTGCCAAAATGGGACAGCAAAAGGGAGCTCATACAGAGGGTGGCAGAAAGTTACTCCCTCTGTGGGTCTGCGGTCAAACATCCGGGGGTGGTGGGTGGGGTCACTTTGGTCAGCAGAGTTCGCATTTTGGAAGAAGAGCAGGACATGGAATGGACGAAAGGAAGAAAAAGCCAGAACCTGATGGGCATCTCTGTTTCTGTGTGTCCCCAAACCTGACCCTGAACTCCTTCAGAGAGCCCCTGCTTCACTTCATCTCTGCACACCGCCCCCCAATCTTGCATAGCTTCCTCCTGTGGCCGTCTCTAACTCAGAACCCTATAGGGAAGGGCTAATGGTCAACATAATCAACATAATTGACATTGGAATAATCCAGCAAGCTCTTGGAGCATTATTCCCTCATCTGTGAAACAGGGCTGTTCATGCAGAGTTGTTTTGTGGCTGCCATGAGGTAACATACACAAGGCACACAACAGCGGCAGCAGCAGTGCTTCTATGTTTGGGGTGGGATTTCTCTGCCCACCATCTCCCTGGATTGCCCCCGTCCAAGGATATGCTTGCAAAGGATAAACCTTTACAGGACAACTCATCTGATTGAGTATTTTCTTTTCGTAAGGCATTCAACCTGGAGGCCTAACCCGAAAAGACCTCTCCCCTGAGCGTCTTCTCTTCCTCTCAGGGCTCAAATGTTCTCTCTCTGTCAAGTGGAGTAGAAATGATGACATCTATGGCAGATGAGGAAGTGGGGGATTTGGGGGAGAAGAAGGAAGGGGAAAAAAGCATGGGGGTGATGGGGGGCAAGGAGGGTCCTCTCTGCTGGACAAGGTGTGGCCATTGGAAGCACGCTGGGAGTCTAGGGGTGTGGTCCTATACACGCAGAGAAGGGGGCCTGAGAACAAGTCAGCAAGAGTAGGGACTCTCATCCCGATCCCTCATTGTACATGGACTCTGTATGAATTGGATTTCATTGCTTGAAACTGCAGTGGAGAACAGCTGAACCGGGTTAATCTTTCATCCAAATTCACACACGTTTGTTTGCCTGGCTGAGGGAGGCTTTCTCCCCTCCATGCCCCCAACCCTGCCCTCCAGCGCAGATGCTGGATGCCTGGTTCTTCCAGTGTGGAAGACAAGGAGGCAGGCCGAGCCACTGAAGAGCCAACGGCCAGTTGACAGTAATGCTGGCGTCTGCTGGGCACCTACAGACCCACCAAGGGGTAATCCCTGGTCCTTGGTGACATTTACAGTGTGGCCACTGTCTTAGGTTCTTTATATTTACAGTACAGTTTCTGACACATGATAGATGTTTGATAAATGGTGGCAGCCAGTGACCTTCTCACTGGTCCTTTTGCTGGTCATGAGAGGACAATATCCAACAGATACAGGATGGGATGTTGCTGCCAGCCCTGGGCCTGGCAGAGGAAATATATCTGGGATAATATGGTAGGAGCTGCTGGCATATTTTCATTGTCATATTGTCTACCAGTAGTTAGAGGTTTTCTTAGTTCCAAAGGCAATGTAGAATACTCCTTCTTGGAAAGTCAAAAGGCCTTGAAGAGGTAGACAGTTGGACTTGATGTAGGTAATAGCTCTCAGCCTGGAGTATTTCAAGGGTTTGGGTTCATCTCAGAGGAGACCTTGAATAAGTGTCACATAAAGACAACCTTTCATAAAATCTCGCATATTCTCAGGGCTTTCAATGGGATTCAAAAGGCTGAGACAGATGTTTGTGTGTGCGTGTGTGTGTGTGCGTGAGAGAGAGAGAGAGAGGGATTGATTATGAACACACCATCTTGGCTGTATCCTGAAATTTTGTGTGTTGTTCCCGAGGCAAATTAAAACAAACGTGAAAAAGAAAACAAATCTAGAATATCTCCTTTTTCATGCAAACTCAGATCTGAAGGAGGGCTTTTGATAAATGTGTTGTGTTCTCTACCAAAGACCTCCTTTAAATACTGTGGGTTTTGAACACATAGTAGATACAGACAAAATGGATAAGTGTTTAATGTCAGAGGTTAATGAACAATAGAATTCAAAGGAAAGAGCCTTACTGGATAATTTCTGCAGGAACAAGGATTTTGATTCTAGATGGTTCTCCCTCCAACTTGGCTGAATTCACTCATTCGTTTATTCATTCCATACTCAGGTATTGAGTAGTTTTTGTCTGTTAGCATCTATCAGTCTCTAATTGAGAATGTGTAAAAATCAAGCACTTGCCCTCAAGGAGAATAGAGTCCAGTGGAGAAGACAGATAAAAAAAAATGCTGCATTCCCTTGAGGCTAATATTCAGCCTCTCCTTTTGTAGCCAAATGGACTTGGGGTCAGGAAACAACTATTTATTGAATACCTTCTGTGAATGGCTCTATCCTGGGCACAGAGAGGGGATTACATATAAATAAGACTTAAGACACAGTCTGCTTTCTAGAAGCTGAGGAGTTGGATAGAGGAGTTGGAAGCCGTATTTGCAGAGGGCTGTATAAAGGAACCATATGAGAAACGGCACCAGAAGAGGGTAAGTAATGTGATATAGGACATTCATGAACTCTTGCAGTCAAACACCATGCCTGGCACATAAGTAAAAAGTCACTATAAACTGGTTTGTCAGGAGGGAGGATGGATGGAAGGAAGGCTTGTGGAAAGGAGGTATTAAAACCCCATCTGGATGGAAAGACGTGGTTTTGTTTTGCTTGTTAAACTAACGTCATGTGGTTAAACAGTGGTTCCAAAGGATAGAAAAGGAAGAGTGTACAGAAATGAATGGTGAAAGTCTTTCCGACCTCCATCTTTGGCTCAAACTGTAGACTCAGTGGACTTTCAGCCTTTAGTTCTTTTACTGGT
This sequence comes from Balaenoptera acutorostrata, assembly GCF_949987535.1. Classification (NCBI taxonomy): domain Eukaryota; kingdom Metazoa; phylum Chordata; class Mammalia; order Artiodactyla; family Balaenopteridae; genus Balaenoptera; species Balaenoptera acutorostrata. Next base: position 10,931,392 of record NC_080078.1, read on the forward strand.
TTCCATCATAACCCTGCATGAAATACTCTACAACTGATTTTTGATCCATAATTTTAGATGGTTAATGCAGCTGCCTATCCTTCCCCTCCCCCATATCACTTTGGCATTTATGGGTTTATAATACTTATATTCTCTTCTGAAACCATAGAAAAGGCTTTGACTATAGGCTGATGAAAAAAACTGAGAACTCACAGACAGCATTTACAATAGTGTGATTATATAAATATTATTCACTGTAGAATTGAGCAGTGTGATTAGACCCAAGGGAGACACATGTAACCCTATCATTAAGGCTGGCGGTTGCTGTGATAAAAAGCCAAAATCAACATGAAACAGGAAATGAGGATGGCAGGGTCTAATCTGATTCCAAAGTCTTAGGACTTGTGCAGTGCCCAATGGGTGCACACATACCACTGGTGAGTAATTGTGGTTATATAAGAAAGATACAAAAATATTAATTTTTTTCTTTCAATTTATGTGGATTATTTTCTCAAACGGCAACTAAATTGTTGGAACATAAATACTTACTAAGTTGCTTGACCCTAACCAAGCAGGACCGTTAGCTATTCCTTTTGGACTAGGGATGCTGTAAGAAAAAATTGCTGAGTCACTAAGATGGACATGAACTGAGAAAGTTTGGGAACCTTTGACATAACCTCTGTATTAGAAAATTCCCTTTGGCTGCTGTGTGGAAAACAGCTGAGAGGGACATAAGAGTGGAAGCAGGGAGAGGAGTCAGGAGACTTTTGATGTCAACCCAATGAGGCATAACTGGCATGAGCTGGGAAGGAGACTGAAGAAATGCAAAGAAATGTATGCACTCGAGACACCTTGTACAGAGAGAGCTGACAGGAGTCACTGCTATGGGAGGTGGGTTTGGAGAGCGGGGTAGGAGTTGATGCCATTTGCTGAGATCATCTGAAGGTTTAAATGGCTATTAGCAGGAGGCCTCAACCCCTTGCCGTCTGTTGGACTGAGGCCTTGGTTCTTAGCCACATGCATCTCTCCATAGGGCTGCTTGAGTGTCCTCACAACATGGCGGCTGGCTTCTTCCAGGGTGACTGATACAAGTGAAAGCAAGGTTGAAGCCACAATGCCTTTTAGGACCTGGCCTTGGAGGTGACACACTGTCAGTTCTGCCTTATGCTATTGGTCACACAGACCAACCCAGATAGTGTAGAAGGGGACTACACAGGTGTGAACACCAGGAGTTGGAGATCATGGGGACCATCTTGGAAGCTGCTTTTCACATACACATTGCTGGTTATGCCACTGGTTCAGGACCAGGATGCAGTTTTTAGGGAGGTGAGTACTTGGGGGAATAGCAGTAAGGAGCAGACTCACTGTGTTGGTCAAGGTTCTCCAGGGAAACAGAACCAATAGGATGTATATACGTATATACATAGAAAGAGATTTATTATACGGAATTGTCTGAAACGATTATGGAGGCTGACAAGTCCCAAGATCTGCAGGGTGAGTAGGTAAGCTGGAGCTCCAGGAGAGCTGGTGGTGTAGTTCCAGTCTTATGGCTGGCAGCCTCAAGATCCAAAAAGAGCTGATGTTTCAGTTCAAGTCCGAAAGCAGGAAAAAGCCAATGTCCCAGTTTAAAGGCACTCGGGCAGGGGCAATTCTCTTCTACTGGGGAAGGATCAGCCTTTTTGTTCTATTCATGTCTTCAACTGATTGGATAAGGCCCACCCACATTAGGGAGGACCATCTACTTTACTTGGTCTACCGATTTCAATGTGAATCTCATCCAAAATCACCCTCACAGAAACACCCAGAATAGTGTTTGACCAAATATCTTTGCACCCCATGTCTCAGTCAAGTTGATGCATAAAGGTAACCATCGTACTCACCGAGGTGGCTTTTGCTCTCAGCACAAGAAATATTCATCCTTTATGCTGCAGTTTTCTTGCTGGGTGGATTCCCCTAGGATCCTAAGGGGTGTGAGTGCAGATATGGGGAGAACCTGCTGACTCTCCTTTAGGACACTGAGGCCAGAATCTGGAAAGTTCATGTTCTTAAGGAATTTTTTGACCACCTGACTTGTGCTTATAGATGTTCAGGAACCATCTAGAACAGTGGTTCTCCACATTGGGTACACATGGGAATCTCCTGGGGAGCTTTAAAAAATGCTACAGCTGGTGTCCCACTCCCAGTGGTTCTGAATGGATTGGTCTGGGAAGTGGTTTGGGCATTGGGATTTTTAAAAGCTCCTAAAGCCTGAGAATCACTGAACTGAGAGGGAACCATCCAGGGCCCCTTGCTTCTGTAGGCAAGAGGCCATAAAAAGAGAGCATTTCCTATCTCCCACATACACAGACCTGCAGAGGTCTGCCACCTCCTGAAGCCTGGGTGTCTGAGTCTCTGGGCTGGGCACCTGGCTCGTTTGATGGGTTCCTTTTTAGCTCTTGAATTACACTTTGGAAAGTCAGCCAGTTGAGCATAAAACCTAAATCAGAATTTGTTCCCCTTTGTACTCAAGTTTTATTTTTTTCTCCTTAGCTTGAAAGGAATCGGTTCTACATCACTTTTAGACTATACTGATTCAGTTAAATGCAATCACTATAGCAAAATTGCTTAATTAGACAATAATATCAGAGAAATTGACCATTATATCTGGTTATTGACTTTTCAGATGGCTTGTGTTACCATTTATATTCTTTCCAGTTGGGTTTTTAAGCATGAAAAGAATTTATTGAGAGATTGTTCTTAGAAGCTATTTTTAATAGTCTAATGGCTTTTTAATTTTCAAATCGTTTATATTCATCAGCTGGAGCCAAGAAAGGACTCAGATTGGCTCTTACCTCATGGCTGTTCCTTCCTTTTCAGTTATTAACTGGTTATATTGGGAATAAAGCCACCAGATGCAGGGTTCTCCTCCTATTTATGATGCCAGAGGGGGTACATCAGGAAGGAAATGAACTTTGGGCTGGAAGCCATAAAAATGATATTTTAAATGTTGCTGTTTATTGATCGACTACTCTGTGCCAGGCAATTTATGCAGATTGCCTCTAATTCTCTTAATAATCCTAGAAGATAGATAGCATGATCATTCTTTCGTGGACTGGGAAGTGAGGGCTTAGGTATGAGGCATGTCAGCACCATCATCATGGCGGATGCATATGGACAGGTAGGTCCTATGTCCCAGTTAATACTCTGTCTCTACATAACTTTTAATAGTGTTTCTTCCAGAATTATCCCAATTGGGGCAATAGATTAAATTGCCACCCTGCTTATGGGACACTCTTCTGGTACCAGGCCCTGTGCCAAGCACTTCACGTGCACTATTGCACGCAAACCTCACAGCAGCCAATGGTTTCTTTTACTGTTCTTATTTTATACATGAGGAGACCGAGGCACTGAGAGGTCAAGGTTAGGTCAAGGTCAAGTCACTTACAAGGTCACGGAGCTGATAAAGGATGGAGTCAAGCCTTGAGCCCAGACAGCCTCTTTCATGCCCCATTCTCTTTCTGTTACACAAAGCTGAATACCAATCAATAACACGATTTCAAAAATTCAGAGCAAGGAGAAAGTTCCATGAGACTGGTTGTTGGGTGAAAATAATAACACTATTATAACCACAGGAACACTGAACTGTTTTGTTGTGGTGGAACTTGGTTATCATGAATAAGCTGCAGGAAATCACATTTTCTATTGTTCGGATCGGTAGAGGAAATACAGGCCCTTTATACTGCATTAGCAAGAAGAACTTGTGCTTTGAAAGCCATGGGGCAGCTAGATAAGATGTGCATAAATTTCTTACTTCCTACAAGCTTAATTAGACAAACTCGATGATTGCCACCAGCTGCAATCATTCCTGGGAGCTCAGGTTGCCTTAATACAAATATAGCATCTAAAACAAGGTGGCTGAGGTTTCTGGAGCCTGTGCACAGCCCCCCATAACTAGAGGGCTGTAAAGGAACCACGGATGAATTGAAGTGTGTTTGGGTGAGGGTGACCAGCTGGTGAGGGGCAATAAACACCATGTCCTCCAAGGAAAGCTTGGGGAATTCGGTCAGGAGAGAAGGCTCAGGACAGAGGGCACTCAGGATTTGGGGGAGATGTTATATTAGACTTGTTCTGTGTGGCCTCAGGGCTATAACTGATGGCGAGATGGTGGGTGCAGGGAACAGCACCATCTCCATCTCTGCAGATGCATATGGTGGCATTTGGTTGGCTTCCGGAGGAGGGGATAGGGGGATACATGGCTGGATTGGGTGACCTGTCATTTAGCTCTCTCTCCTTGCAACCTGATTGTTGCACTTCTCACCACCAGGCAATGTGACAATTCACAGAAGACTTGGATGTTGGCTGGGGTCTCCTTGAGAGCTAGAGAAGAACTCCAGATCCTCATTTGCCCCCTGTACCTTATGAAGACCTTGCTAAGATTGTACAGATTCTTAGAGGGCTTGCAGCTATGCTCTTTTGACTGTGAGCGCCTCTCCCTCATGTTGTGGTTGGACCATCTTATCGGCTGTTTTTCTGTCTCTGTTCTACATATAATGAGCTTAAATCAGTGGTAATGTTGCTTAAACAGAGATTAACCTGTTATTTGCAGAGTGGGTTCATGTGTGTATTTTGGTCAAGGAAGGGCAGAGTAGGATGAGTAGACTTCAGAAGTCTTTCTTGTTTCTGAGAAATGGCCTCTAGTTGAACATTAGGCATCTCATTCTTAAAATGTCGTTTGACAACGCATCACCAGGGAAATTTTTCTGACCTTTGATCATAGATCACTCCCTGTTTTGCTCTCTCTTTTACCTTTTCTTCTCCATTCTTCTTGGGAGCAAATTTCTTATACAAGGCACTTTGGTCAACTCCTTGCTTATTCCTTGTTGATTTCCAAGTTCTAAGACAGTGGCTTTCAAATGTTTTGGCCGTGACCCATAGTAAAACTATATCATGACTCAAAACACTCCTATAATACTACCACTGATGCACTAGGTCTTACATTGTCTAGTCTACGCAGTGCTATGCCATGCAAGCCTGTCTTGTCCTATCCCATCATATTCTATTCCATTTCATCCCAAAATTTTCATCATGTTTTAACAAATCGATTTCACAGGCCACTGATGTATCAGGACCTGAAATTTTCAAAGCGCTGCTGCTACCTTTTTAAGCTCTAGTCATTTGCCAAGTACCTTTCTGTCACTGTTTGGCTTATGTGAGTCCTAGAATGCAAATCTCTTCAAAGCAAGGTCTTGCTTTTGAAGTTCCCACACTAATTAGCTCAATCCTAAATACATAGGAGGGTAAAGTAAATCCAGCACTTGTTGATCAGTGGAATAATCTGGGGCCTCTCAACTTCACTGAAATCTGCAAGGGACTATCTCAGGCCCAGAAGTACTAGGATAGGTGCCATCTGGAGCCCTGTTAGAGGTTGGGTGGGGAAGTCCTTTGTAAGTGATAATGGACCCTCAAATTCTAGTTCATTCAAAAGTATTTGTTGACTGATTTGTACTGGACCTTGTGCCAGAATTTTCTGCAGAAAGTAGAAGCATGAGTCATACATCCTCCTGTCCTTGAGGAGCTCAGGAACTGACAGAAAGTGAATTTATAGCACATTGTGATTAGCGTGATGCCAGGAGCATGAATAGTGTGCAGTAGGGACCCAGAGGGGAAGCGGCACAGAGGACGCTACTTGGATTTAGTCTCGGAGGTTGAATAGGCACAGGCAAAGGGAAGGGAATTTGAGGCAGAAGGAACAGCATGTGCAAAGGCCATGAGACCCCAGCGTGGTGTATTTGGGGGAATGGAGATTAGCTCTGTGTGGCTGGAGTAAAGGATATGATGCAGAGAGTGATGGGAGATGAGAGAGGTTGGGGTCAGACTGTAAAGATTTTGAGCTTGGATGGGAAGTCATCCAACATTGTAAGCAGGGAGTGCATGGGATGGACCAAAGGCAGGGAGGCTCGGGAAGGGCAACAGGTTAGGAGCCCAGGGAACTTTACTGTCCACATCTGCACCTGTTAAGCAGTGACCCCCAGCCTGGCTGGCATTTTTGTGGCGTCATTACATAGTTTCTGCAGTGGCAGTCAGGGCTGTGCCCTCTAACCCATGAAACTTTGATCTGGTAGTTTCCTTGGAGGGTCTCAGCCAAGAGGGGAGGGCCTTGCATAGCCTCTGTCAATTCTCCTGGGAGGCAGGAGAGGAGAGGAAGCCAAGATCTGCAGGGTGCTTTGGCCCCAAATGGTGCAAATGTCGGACCACAGTCTCATGTTGAATGGGTGGCTGATGATCCTTTTCGTGGGGCAAATGATCTTGATGATTAGGCAGTGACTATAAACAGCCAGTCCAAACTAGCTTAACCACATGCAGCCTTGATCTTGCCAAGTGAGGGATTCACAGTGTAAACATGGAGAGAGAACAAGGGAACTCATCAGTTCAATTGTTCCTAAATGCCTACCATCAGGCACTTTAAAAAAAGTCCATGATAAAATAATATGAAAAAAAATCATCATTTTGTACATGCTAGACCTGATATTATATGGTTTGATGCTGTAGGCTATATATGACACTATGCACTGACAGAGGGCCTTCTTCCCTCTTCCCGTGTCCCAGCTTTCATTATTGTGTTTATCAAGTGTGTCTCAGTCCACCCCCAGAGTTTGGGGCCCAGACTTCTAGCCTCTGACTTCCACAGCATCCAGGGACAGCAGTGAGGGGGCGTCTCATGCTGCAGCCGAGCCCCTGACCTGGCACTCCACCATATCTGGGAATGTGAATTGGGTTCCCTGTTGTGATCCTGTCCTCGGCGCTGGTGTGATGCTGGTTTGCAGCAGTCTGTACCTCCTCATATGCTCCGCCACCTCCCAAGGTCCAAGCTGACCTAAGAAATGGGGAAAGAATGGGCTGGGGGTCCACTACCTCACAACCCAGAGCCTTGCCCATAGGAAACACACACACTCATCGTAAGAAGCACTAGGGCGGCCTGTGCTGAAGCCGAGGGTCTGATATCTTCACACCCATGCGAGGATCTGTTTGCAGGCAGCTATGTCTCTTTGGAGGGAACTTCACAGAGGACCCAGGCCATTCTGGCTGAGAAATTACTGATAGATTTGCTCATCTGGAAAGCCAAGCCAAGCGTCGTGAGAGGCAGGACATAAACAAGGCTGCAAAGTGAACATTCTGAACAGAGATCATGAAAGGAAGGAAAATTGTCTTCAATAGGCATTGCTCTCCACTTTCAGCCACTTGCAACGCTGACAACTCCCATCCTATGTCAGGTAATGAACCATTATCAGGAAAGAAAGGAGAAATTAGCCTGCCACTGAGAGTCGCTTTCAGCTCAGACATATCTGTCCTGGGAAGACTCTTTCTCTCTTTTCCTTGCGAGTTGTTGGATTATGAGACACTCGGCTTGACAGTTGCATATTTGTGCCCTTCCCAGGCCCAGCAGCTACAGTCAGCAAATACTCAGAATCGTACAGATCTTACCTGTTAACATGGGGGGAAGGTGGAATGGCTTTGTTGAGTAAATAATGTCACATAGGTGGAGAGGGGAACATGACGTCATCGGGAGGAGGTGGTCTTTCCTGATTCCAGATGAAGTCAGGCTGGCTCGTGGTTATTGGCCTTTTGGTTACAACATCCCTTTTCTAGGACAGAGGCAAGAGCCAACAGGGGCCTGGGCCAAAGCCTTGTCAGAGTGATGGGCAGCTGGCCTGACTCGGAATATCTCCTCCTCTTCTGAGCTGATCATCGCCCTTGAATCAGATTTTGCAATTCTTTCCCACGCGCCCTCTTCATTCAGTTGATCAACCCTCCACTTATCAGATGTCTAGGGGCTAAGGCTCAAGCTGGGATCTTTCTTTCACATTTTAGAGGCAATTAAAATTCTGCCTTTTTATTCTGAAATTCTGGCTGCCTCTTCTGCCTTGATGCTCAAGAATGAATAGGCTGAGATGCTGGAAAGGCCATGGTGAGAGCTGTGAACAACTTCAGAATTGGGTATATAATACTGGACTTGGGAACTGCTTGGGCAGCTTTTGGATACAGTGTCTATTACTGACCTTGACCAAATCCTGAAACCTGGGAGATAAAATGCTCCTTTCTTGTAGTTGCTGACCCACTTTAAGTTTCTTAAACCCAAGACTCATTTTCACATAATTTCTTTCTTTCTTTTTTTTTTTTTAACATCTTTTTTGGAGTATAATTGCTTTACAGTGTTGTGTTACTTTCTGCTGTGTAACAAAGTGAATCAGCTGTATGTATACATATATCCCCTTATCGCCTCCCTCTTGCGTCTCCCTCCCACCCTCCTTATCCCACACCTCTAGGTGGTCACAAAGCACCGAGCTGATCTCCCTGTGCTATGCGGCTGCTTCCCACTATCTATTTTACATTTGGTAGTGTATATATGTCAGTGCTACTCTCTCACTTCGTCCCAGCTTACCTTTCCAGCTCCCCGTGTCCTCAAGTCCATTCTCTATGTTGTCTGTGTTTTTATTCCTATCCCGCCCCTAGGTTCTGCAGAACCATTGTTTTTTTTAGATTCCATATATATGTGTTAGCATATGGTATTTGTTTTTCTCTTTCTGACTTACTTCACTCTGTATGACAGTCTCTAGGTCCATCCACCTCACTACAAATAACTCAGTTTCGTTCCTTTATATGGCTGAGTAATATTCCATTGTATATGTGTGCCACACCTTCTTTATCCATTCATCTGTCGATAGACACTTAGGTTGCTTCCATGTCCTGGCTATTGTAAATAGTGCTGCAGTGAACATTTTGGTACATGACTCTTTTTGAATTATGGTTTTCTCAGGGTATATGTCCAGTAGTGGGATTGCTGGGTCATATGGTAGTTCTATTTTTAGTTTTTTAAGGAACCTCCATACTGTTCTCCATAGTGGCTGTATCAATTTACATTCCCACCAACAGTGCAAGAGGGTTCCCTTTTCTCCACACCCTCTCCAGCATTTATTGTTTCTAGATTTTTTGATGATGGCCATTCTGACTGGTGTGAGATGATACCTCATTGTAGTTTTGATTTGCATTTCTCTAATGATTAATGATGTTGAGCCCATGAATATTTTTTGAGCTGAGTTTTAACAATTTGTTTTAAAATTTGGCAACAATCTTAAACTTATGGAAAAGTTGAAAGTACAATTAAAACTATTTTTTTTCCTCTGCACTAATTGAGAATAAATTGTTGACCTGATGCCCCATTCCTCCTGGATATTGTATTAGTTTCTGGTGGCTGCTATAACAAATATCCACAAACTGGGTGTTTTAAACAGCAGGAGTTGATACTCTCCTAGTTCTGGAGGCTAGAAGTCTGATAGTGAGGTGTGAGCAGGACCACACTCCTTCCAAAGTCTCTAGGGGGGAATCCTTCTTTGCCTCTTCCAGTTTCTGGGGCTCCAGGCATTCCTTGACTTGTGGCCACATTACTCCATCTCTGTGTCTGTGGTCACATGACCTTCTGTTCTATGTCTTTTTCGAAACTCCTTTTGGCTCTTGCTGTTTAAAGGATATGTGTGATTGTTTTTAGGGCCCATCCAGGTAATGCAGAATACATGCTTCCTCTTTAGATTCTTAACTTAAATACATCCTTTGCCACATAAGGAAATAGTCACTCTTTTGCCGTCTAAGATGATATTCACAGGGGATTAGGATGTGGGTATATCTTCTGGGGCCACCATTCAACCCACCATAGAGGGGAAGTCTCTGATCTTGTTGTTTTTTTTTTAACATCTTTATTGGAGTATAATTGCTTTACAATGGTGTGTTAGTTTCTGCTGTATAACAAAGTGAATCAGCTATATGTATACATATATCCCCATATCTCCTCCCTCTTGCATTTCCCTCCCATCCTCCCTATCCCACCCCTCTAGGTGGTCACAAAGCACCGAGCTGATCTCCCTGTGCTATGCAGCTGCTTCCCACTAGCTATCTATTTTACATTTGGTAGTGTATATATGTCCATAACACTCTCTCACTTTGTCCCAGCTTACCCTTCCCCCTCCCATGTCCTCAAGTCCATTCTCTACTTCTGCGTCTTTATTCCTGTCCTGCCCCTAGGCTCTTCAGAACCATTTTATTTTTTAGATTCCATATATATGAGTTAGCATACAGTGTTTGTTTTTCTCTTTCTGACTTACTTCACTCTGTATGACAGTCTCTAGGTCCATCCCCCTCACTACAAATAACTCAATTTCGTTTCTTTTTATGGCTGAGTAATATTCCATTGTATATATGTGCCACATCTTCTTTATCCATTCATCTGTCGATGGGCACTTAGGTTGCTTCCATGTCCTGGCTATTGTAAATAGAGCTTCAGCAACTCTTTTTTGAAATGCAGGCTTTTGTTTTTGGTAGCTATCCCTATTAATTCATTCATCATTTGTTTTTTGGTAATTATCCATATTGACATATGTCAATTTAGTTAATTCATTTGAACAGTTTTAGTAGGCATTTGTAGTGTACGGATATGCCAAAATTTATCTAGACATTCCAATTTTGATGAGCATTCAGGTTCTTTCTAATTTATTGCTGTTATTAATAAGGTTGCTAAAAACATCAAGTGCTCATGAGAAGATTTCTTTAGTATAATCCTCGAAGTAATTAGTAGGTTTAAATTTTACTAAACATTGCCAAATTGCTCTCCCAAGGGGCTGTATTATATTGCAGCTCCTCCAGCAAGGTATAAAGTTTCTACTTAACATTTCACCACATTCTCACCAATGTTTGATATTGTGCAATTTTATCTTGGTGTTTTAATTTGTATTTCCCGGGTCACAGTGAGGATGGGGGTGAGTACTGCTTCATATGTTCATTGGCTGTCAGAGTCATTCTTCCTTTGTGAATTGAATTTTCTTATGCTTCTGCCTTTTTTGTATTTTCTTTGTTTATCCTTTTCTTAATGATTTGTAGAAACTCTGGATATTAATTTTCATTGGTTATCTGGACTGAAAACATTTCCTCCCCATCTCTTGCTTTTAATTTTGCCCAAAGTATCTTCCATCATTCAAGAAACTTAAATTTTGATCTATTTAACTTATGAATTTTTTCTGCTTAAAAAAAGTTTGTAGAAAGATTTCTTTGCAGTAAGTCATAAAATTAGTAGTTTCCAGTACTTTCTTCTAATGATTTACTTCACATGTTTATATCTTTAATCCACTGAGAATTTGTTTATATATTTACTTGTTTGTTTGTTTTGGCATGGTGTGAGCTGCTGCTATTCTAGCTCTGGGCAGCATCTTCCCCAGATGTCTTGCTGTAGATAAGACACTGTTTAAGTCACTATTGGTTGGGCTTTCTTTTACTTGGAGCCTAACACATTCTTAACTGCTACATTTATTTTCTCTACTCACTCCTAAAACTCCCTATGTACATATCGCTGAGCTTATAATTATTTTTTCCATTTTTCGTTTCTATTTTTATTTTTCTTTGGTTCATTTGGTCCAAGGTCTATCTTCCATTTCACGAATTCTCTCTTTGACTAGTTCTAATCTCTTATTTAACGTATCTAGTGAGTAATTTCCCCCCAATTACTGTATTTTTTTATTTCTATAAATTTAATTTTTACTTTTTCAAATCTGCTTTTTTTGGTTCTCATTATGTCCTTCTCATGCGTAGACTTTATTCCTTTCTTCATATATGTACACTTCATGCAAATTTATTTTAAAGTCCCACTCATATTGATCTGTAATTTGTGATTCCTTGGGCATGGCCAATTATTGTGTTTGCTGATGATCTAGATCATTAGGTTTCTTCAAGAGTTGTTTGAACCATGTCTTCAGCATGAACTATTTTTCACAGTGGTGGTACATATCCTGGCTTGCAGGATTGTAAATTCCTATGGGAATTTTCATAGCTCCCATAGTTTCCTTTGTGGCTTCTATTAGGGCCACAAAGGAAATCTTGGGACCATATTTTTATGTTTATATCTTGGCTCAAGTTTTTTGCATCATGTAGATAGTTTAAGAATTCTGATCTCATACCCTCAGACAGTGCAGTTTGGAGGATTCTATTTCTTGGGTCAGTGAGCAGAGTTTTTGTAATTTTACTTTAAAGGACAGGAAAGACATTTACTATTCCTGGCTCCTGTTAAAGGGCTCAGTTCTAGCTCCTGTGCCAAACGTGGAGATTTGGCCTTAATTTCAGCTTCCATGGAGGCTTTAAAACCTCAGTCTGTGAGACATGTATCTGGTTTAGTTACTCCTGTGGCCATACAGTTTCAGCTCATACTCATTGCAATGTTTCTGGCACCTGGAGTTCCTCATTTTTGCTTTTGAGCTTGGCTATGTATTTTGAAATTTTTTTTAACATCTTTATTAGAGTATAATTGCTTTACAATGGTGTGTTAGTTTCTGCTGTATAACAAAGTGAATCAGCTATACATATACATATATCCCCATATCTCCTCCCTCTTGCGTCTCCCTCCCATCCTCCCTATCCCACCCCTCTAGGTGGTCACAAAGCACCGAGCTGATCTCCCTGTGCTATGCGGCTGCTTCCCACTAGCTATTTTACATTTGGTAGTGTATATATGTCCATGCCACTCTCTCACTTTGTCCCAGCTTACCCTTCCCCCTCCCCGTGACCTCAAGTCCATTCTCTACTTCTGCATCTTTATTCCCGTTCTGCCCCTAGGTTCTTCAGAACCTTTTTTTTTTTTTTAGATTCCATATATATGTGTTAGCATATGGTATTTGTTTTTCTCTTTCTGACTTACTTCACTCTGTATGACAGACTCTAGGTCCATCCACCTCACTACAAATTACTCAATTTCATTTCTTTTTATGGCTAATATTCCATTGTATATATGTGCCACATCTTTATCCATTCATCTGTCGATGGACACTTAGGTTGCTTCCATGTCCTGGCTATTGTAAATAGTGCAGCAATGAACATTGTGGTACATGTCTCTTTTTGAATTATGGTTTTCTCAGGGTATATGCCCAGTAGTGGGGTTGCTGGGTCATATGGTAGTTCTATTTTTAGTTTTTGAAGAAACCTCCATACTGTTCTCCATAGTGGCTGTATCAATTTACATTTCCACCAACAGTGCAATGTATTTTGAATTTTTAAAAGCCATATACATTATGTAGTATTTCTCTGTTTTGAGAGTGAGGGGGGCTTCATGCATGAGCACAGTCTTGACCTGAAATCCCTTCCAATACTTTATTGGCAGCTTCCAAGTCACATGGGTTGTGCTCCAAATATGCATTTATAAGTTAGTAATTGTGATGTCAGAATATATTTTTCCATACAAAGAGAGTGGTGTGGTGATTAGATAAATGACAGTGCAAGCTTTACTTCTTAAGACAGGTGAGCTACAAGGTGTGGGTTTCATTAGGAGAGACCCAGGTAGCTATCTTAGGATACATTCTCCATCATTCAAAATCTAACTTTCAGTCTCGCAGGTTCAGAAATGTAATTTATTTGCACACCAATTGTGGATTCATCTCTCAGGTAAGGACTCATTCAGATAGAACAGTCTGCTATGTAAAATCAGAATGCCAATTTGATAATTTATCATGAGATTGGTAACTGCTGAGGGAATGGACGCTTAAGATGTCCTGGAGCACATTGTCTCCCTGGAGGCAATCTCTGTGGGAAGCCACATAATTATCAGGAGGTTTCCTATTGAGCATGAAATCTAAGTAAAGGGGTTTTTAATTATGTGATCTTGAAAGAGACTTAGGGCCGGACATTTGCTGAATCCATGTCTGTAACAGGGGACTTCCTTGCCAGTGAGACCATCACGTCCAAAGCCCACTTGACAAGGTGTCCTGTCCTCTGGATAGAGCTTGGGTGGTCACTGCCACCCAAGCATTTGTTTCTTTGATTCTCTCTTTTCTACGCTTCCATGGATGAGCCTATTCTTTAGATTTAACAGCTTTGGTCCAGTCTTTGGCCTGGGAGCCACTCTGTTTTAATGTGATTTTGCAAAGCTCTTCTCTGTTTCATTCTGGGTGATTTCATAGTTTAACTTTCAGTTTGTAATCTTATTTCTAGCTTCTTGGTAGTAGGGAAGAAGATTCACTCACAACTGACCCCCTTCCATCTGCAGTAATGCCTATAGCCATTATTTTTTCCCAACTTTTCATTAGAAAAATTTCAAATTTACAGAAAAGTTGGAAGAATAATTCAGGAACCACTTATATGTTATATCCTTCACCTACATTCAACATTGATATTATTTGGTTGTGTTTGTTTTATTTTATGTATGTAAATATCTTTTTGTTTGTTTTGATGAACCGTGAGATATAAATTGTAGACATCATGCAACTTAACCAACCAATAAATCAGCATACATTTCCAAGGAACAAGTACATTCTTTACATAATCACACCCAAGAAAAGAAATATTAATTTATATTCCATATTGAAATTTCCCAAATTATTCCAACAAGATCTTTCCTACAAGCACTATTATTAGTCATATTTTTGGGAGAAAATGCATTCAGAATTTGAGGTGTCAAGCACCTTAGCTTGCCCTCAATGCAACTTAAGATAGGTATTATCTTCCTTCTCTGTTCCTCCCACTTCCATCTGTTCTTTGAAGGACAGGATCAGGCATGAGGAAATTATAACAAGACCAAGAAGAGAAAGCCAATTTATAGGTAAATGCTAGAGTTATGATTTATTATCTTATTGACTTTAACAAACTACACATACTCATCCATATGTTTTCCAAATACATTCAGGGTTCAACTTTTATATTCAGGTATTAGCATTTAATAGCTGGGGCCAGGGGCAACCAATAATACACATTGAATGGAGAACCCAAGGCTCCACCTGCTTCACTGTCAAATGCTACTAACTTGTAAGAGTTCTACTGCCCAGTATTACCTGGCTTCGTTTCATGATGATGTCTAAAGGCATCTATCTTTAAAGAACTTAACAGGCTGACTTGTAAGTGTCCAAGGAAATATTGTGCATGTCCTGGATCAAGGCTGGGAATATTTCAGGGTGCCCCCAGGGCAGCATTTCTCTTCAGATGCCAGCCCTGACTCTCAGGCAGCTGGAGGACAGTTTTCCCTAAAAGAGCTTCACTGTGAACTCTACATATCTTTTGGCCTGGTTTGTTCAAAGCCCGGTGAATGTAAAGGGGCTCTTAACCAGCCTTGTGCTCTCAGGACACATGCAGGTCCCTAGCCACCACCGGGGCAGGGCTGTACTCTGGTTCAGTATTGAGGATGGAGACTACCTACATACACAGAGCTCAACTATCTGGACTGAACCGAGACTACCTGTGTGTCAATATGACTTTGTTAAATTGTTCCAGGAAATTCTTGCCCAGAAGGAGAGGCTGTAAACCAATAAATAACTTCATTGCTTGGATCAGAAAATTTCTCAAAACCAATTTGTTCAGGCAATCATTTGTTCATCTGGGCAAACAGCTCAATGATCAAACAACTGTATACTTATCCAGACTTGCTTCAAGACCCTCACCTTGCTGTGTCCATCAATCCTAAACTGTTACAACATGAACTTTTCCCTGTGCCAATCAGATCTGGGTACCCAGGGCCACTGGCCAGGCCAGGTATATTAACTGACCCCTACCCCCTCACTGTCTTCCCTGTAGCACTTGAACTTCTCCCAATAGTCCCCACTGAGCCAAGGATTGTGCATACTTCCCCAGCGATACCATGGGCGTGATTTTCATGTGAACTCTTGGGCAAACAGCAACATCCGTGATTCTGTGATTGTGTATGAGTCATGCCAAAAGGGATGCAACTGTTTATAAGAATTGAGTGCATTCTTAGTCTTTTAAAACTAAAATCTTAGGATTTTTGCAAAGTATAAAATTAAAGTCACCTCTTTTGAACTCAACACGGGAAGCACAAAAGTGTTTATAAGAATTGTACAACTAGAGACATGCTTTTGACAAAATCTCCTTAACTCTTCCAAAACTGGTATTTAAATAAGACAATGACATATTGTTTTCCACAAGCTCTGTTATTACTCTCATGAGATGTTTTATCTAAGACGAAAGTGAATGTGTTTACAAAGAAGGATGTATATAAATAAATAAAATTTTTTAAAATTAAGATTTTTCTCACGAATGGTTAATTTCTGTTGGAACAAAATAGGTTACAGCAGTTATAGTTGTTTATAATGTAAATTTATTCAGGGTCGTGTGCTCGATTGCAAAAATGGTTATGAATTCTTCCCATTGCTGCATCCATGCCCTCCCCACATGGAATCTGTGATTCGCTTTGGCCAATGGGATGATGGCAAATGAGATGCAAACAGAGGCTTGAAAAGTGCTTGCGCGTCTCTTGATAAACTGTGACCACCACCATGTGAAAAAGCCCATGTTAGCCTGTTGGATGATGAGAGACACATAGTACTGTTATCCTTGTTGCCTCTGCTGACAGCCAGCCCAACCATCAAACATGAGAGCGAGGTCATCATGGACCAGTTGATCTCAGAGGCATGAGTGAGCTTATCAAAACCAGCAGGAGAACCTTCTCTTTTTTTTTTTTTTAATTTTTACTTATTTATTTTTGGCTGTGTTGGGTCTTTGTTTCTGTGCGAGGGCTTTCTCTAGTTGCAGTGAGCGGGGGCCACTCTTCATCGCGGTGCACGGGCCTTTCACTATCGTGGCCTCTCTTGTTGCGGAGCACAGGCTCCAGACGTGCAGGCTCAGTAGTTGTGGCTCACGGGCCCAGTTGCTCCGCGGCATATGGGATCTTCCCAGACCAGGGCTGGAACCTGTGTCCCCTGCATTGGCAGGCAGATTCTCAACCACTGCACCACCAGGGAAACCCAGGAGAACCTTCTCTTGATGTCTTCCTGGAACTTAGTTGTGATGTGGGAGGCAGAGCAGCCATACTGTGTCCATGAGGCAAGAAGCACTCACTAGGGGACAGCTGAGCAGAAAGATAAGCAGAAGCTAGGGTCTCTGATGGCATCATGGAGTTATAGCATTAGCCTTGGAAACCCTACTTCTTGACTTTGCGTTGTATGAGAAAAAGAAAATGTTATTTTGTTCAGCCAGTGTATGTAGGTTGGGTTTCTGTTATGATATTCCTATCTGAAAATCTGGTTAATTAAAAATACAGTTTTCTCTGAAGAAGCTTCTGTAAGAGCTCTCCTCCACCTCCACGCCCACCAGTTCTCTGACAAAGTAAAGGAGAGTGGGGGACCTGGGGAACTACAAAAGACAGAGGGGCTTTCTGGATTGACCAATAAAATCAGAAGGGCTTTCAGGATTGAGCGTGTAGTCAGTTACCAGAAAGTGGGTTACTTATCCTGGAAACCAACATAAAATAAGGCCACTAAGTGTGGAGCAGGAAGTAGAGGACGAAGAGAAAAAGGAATGGGAGTGTGAGAGGATGACATCTGGGGAAACACCTGGAACAGGTATATTAAAGGTCAAGGTATTTGTAATTGTATGAACGATAGCATAGTAAATGGGGACCTAGCAGACTGAAAGGCAGGAGTTGGCCAGATTCCTCCCTCTGGTTTGTGGAGTTGAATTGAAGTGGTAGAGTTCCTGGCCCGTGGAAGTTGTACTCAGCTGCCCCAGGACTGTTCCTGGGAAAACAGCGGGAGTGAAACACCTTCTCCTTGTTCTGTGTCAGCTTGGATTCCAGAACGCACGTTTCCCAAACACCTGAGCTTCTGGCTTTGCCTCCTGCTCCCTCTTCTCTCCTCGCCTTCGCTGTGCCGGGTCCCTCCCTCCGCATTTGGCTTCCTGAAATACAGCCTCCCTGCCCTGCCGGGCCTCTGTGATTTACGGTGACTGAGCATCGCCGCGGAGCAAATAAGACATTCTTCATTTTCATACGTGACACGTGAGGAGCCGTAAAGTAAGTCTCCGAAGTCAGACTCGAGGGCCTCTTGATTAAGAGTTAAATTGCGGATATGATTTACTCAATTTGAGCTTGGGGAAACAAGAGATGTTGAAGATAATGTGATTGGCAAACTCACGTTTCCGCCTCTCCAGAGTTCACAGGTACCTGTGGAACTCGCGTGGAGGCTGTGTGGGGTCTGAACGTGGGCGTGACTTGGGGAGGAGCATCTACGTGAATGATTGACTCACCTGGGTCTGTTTCAGGGAACTGCGAGTTGGAAAACTCTTCTGATATCAGTTTTAATTAAGTCAAGTCAGCGGGATAAAGGGTGAGATCAAAGGTGTGAAAAGGGGCATCCTGAAAGGAACAGGAGTTCAGAGACAAGAATTCTGGTCTTGATTTTGCCACTTACAGGTTGTGGGAACCTCACACAAAGACCTATGAATGGGTCTCAGCTTCTTTATCTAGAGAGTGGGTTGGGACTAAATTACAAAAAGGTCCTTTGGACTGACTTATGCGAGAATGAGAACTGAGGAAGGAGATCTAGTAAGTTTAGAAAAAATTTTTTTTCTTAATTGGGGGGAGGGAGAGGGATGGACTAGAAAATAGTTCTGATAAATTTTACCATGAAAAGGAGCTGAGAACAAGCCAGGAGCTGAAGGACAATGTGGAGTCAGGATAGGGTATCTTTACCATGGACGACAATAGAACACTTTATAGAAAGATAAAGGAGAGTTGTAGTAATAAAGCCCTTGAATGATGACGGGGAGAGAATGTACAGCTCAAGTGGCTTGTGATAGGATCAAGGACAATTCATCCCCTGTAACTGAATTGGAGGCAGAGGACATGGACGTGAATGCCAAGGAGACAGCTGGATTTGATAACAGGAGAGGGAAGTTGTTCTTCCCTGATGGTTCCTGTTTTCTCAAAGAATCACAAGATGATGCTGTCAGTCCAGGTGGTAGGGAGGTATTTTGGAGGTTTGACAAGAAAGAAGCCGTGATAGCATCTCAGAAAGTGAGAAAGTGAAATTACCAGGGTCCTAGGGCAGGTTGTTGGGTGAGTGTTGGTTTGAGATACACCATCACAAATTGAAAGAGAGACGAGTTAGCACAATTGTGGGATTTCTTTTCCAGCGGTGTTTAGCTTCCTGAGTGCAGGCACAGAGGAGGTGGGTGATTGGCCTCAGTGAGGGATGGGATCTGACAGTGGAGTATCTTGCCAAGAGAGATGTGCAGAAGGGGTGTTTGTAAAGAGGCCGTTATAGTTAGAGACACACAGAACCTAAACTGTGTAAAGAGGGAAGGGAGAACTTGAGAAATGTGAAAAATTGAGATCATGAAAAAATGGTGGAATTAATGAATTTAATGGAATTAATAAAATTGGTGGACTGGGGTTCTAAAGTAAGTGCGCTGGAAGGTGGTGAGGAAAGCACATCTTTGTACAGGAATTTGAACTCCTTTCTTCATGATTCGTTTTGCACGTTGAAGATGGGTTCTTGTGGGCCTAAGGACTCTGCTCCAGTCCATGCCCCTTCCTTCTCCTCAGTTTTACAATTTTACATACTTCTGGTAAATAAAGTGGATAAAGGGATGGATTAGTGTAGCCCATTCTCACTATTGCAAATCAAAGTCAGATCACGTGTCCTATTCACCACATCTGGCATTAGTACATGCTGCCATGTATATGTGTTTTTTTTCTTTTTAGAGGACTTGCTTTTTTAAAAATATTTATTATTGAATATTTTTAAATTTATTTATGTATTTTTAGCTGTGTTGGGTCTTCATTTCTATGCGAGGGATTTCTCTAATTGCGGCGAGCGGGGGCCACTCCTCATCGCGGTGCGCGGGCCTCTCACTATCGCGGCCTCTCTTGTTGCGGAGCACAGGCTCCAGACACGCAGGCTCAGTAGTTGTGGGCTCACGGGCCCAGTTGCTCCGCGGCATGTGGGATCTTCCCAGACCAGGGCTCGAACCCGTGTCCCCTGCGTTGGCAGGCAGATTCTCAACCACTGCGCCACCAGGGAAGCCCCATGTATATGTGTTTTTAAAAGGCTTATTTCTGTTGGGTTAAGTGGAGAATCAGTGGTTTTCTCTGTGCTGTCTTTATGATTGCTTGGTCTGTACCACTGATCGGTGAAGGGTGTGTGAAGCTGTTAATAACCCAAGCCTGGTGTAGGTGGAGATGAGCTCATTTTAGATATGATAAGTGGTGGCACCTCATCAGGGTAACAAGATCTAAACAACAACCCGGATAGAAAAGGTGGTAAGGCATATAGGCTGTTCCCATTATACAGATGAGGTCACAGTCCTGGAGAGGTTAATACCTGCCCCCATCTTAGGAAAAACACCACCATTCGCTCAGTTGTCCAAGACTGAAACCTTGAAGTCATCCTTGGTTCCCCCATCTCTTTCACCTTCCTCCACAAATCAGTCACTATCTTGGATGAATAAATGAGTGAATGAATGAATGAGCTATACACTTCAGTTTAGATCTTGTTGAGCACCTACCTGGGGCCCCTGGGGTGGATAAAATATTACTGTCTTGCTTCTTTCCATTCCCACTTCCAAATGAGAGACTAATTTAATAATTATACAGAGCTAAGTAAATGTTTCAGGATGAGCTTGTATATTTACTTCATAAAATGCTTATAAACTTAAAAGTACTTTAATTACACTTGATAATGTATTGCAAGTTATTTAAAGAGCAGGAATTCATGGGCAGCACATAATTCATTCTATGAGTACATTTGGGGTGATTATACGTCTATTGGTGCTTCCTACTCAAAATACTACGTACACATCTCAAATTTTAATTATTATAAAAATATACCAAAACATTGTTGATATAAATATGCATGATTAACCCATACAGGGTTAAGCAAATAACCTTCAGCAAACTAAATTGATAATCGTGGACTAATTATGAATTTGTAATTTAAGTAGCAGCAACTGAAAATCGTGATTAACCCAAGACAGTATTGAGGACGTACACATGGATGTCCTTTCGTAAAGTTGTTGAGTTGGAGGGGATTGCATGGATCACAGACTCCACACGTCTGTGTATGCTCTATTTTCCAAAAATGGACACTGCAATATTTCTGGTCCCTTGAACTTTGTCCCTGCCTAGACCAACAGAATGTGGGGGAAATGATATTATGGGTCTTCGAAGACTAGGTCATAAAAGGGGATGTGAGCCTCTCTCTCAGGATTCTTGCCATTAGTGCTTTAAGCTAATAAGTTTTGGAGTAACTTGGAACATATACAGATTAGAAGATTTGCAGTGTTGACCTGGTTCTGATGGCAAAATCTCCTAATAGAGTACTGAATTAGAATCTTTGGAAACTGTTGATAATGCACTAATTTTACTTTATGACTTACTTGTGTCGATCATAAAAATTCTCTTCAGAGATTAGTATCTAGAAAAAGCTCCATATATACATAAAAATGAATGCCTATGGAATTGAAAGCTGTTTTCCACTGAAAACCACAGTAAGGACTTAAAATTTTTGCATCTGCTCATAGCTCCTTGGAAGAATCCTCTGGGCCACCAGTAGGCTGTGGACAATTCGTTGTGAAACAACAATCAGTATTGATAACTCTCAAATCAAGACCCCTATCTTTGGCCTCTACTAAGATCTCCATTCGTGAATCTCTGTAATCACTCCTTTCCCACACTTTCCATCATGCTTATTTGTTTTATCAGAAAATAATCTCAGACCTACAGGAAAGTGCTGGGAATAAAGATTAGAAACCCTCATGGAGCCATTGCTGTAATTACACAGATTAGTGTTTAACCAACTTTATTGCATATTTGAAATATCTTTCAAGAGCTAACATTAAAGATACAGTTCAAGCCTTCTTTGGGCTCCTCTGACCTCATTTCCTCTCTCTCATCAGAGCTGTGCACTATTCTGAAATTGGTATGTTTCCTTTTCATTCGTATTCTTTTTTTTTTTTTAATAAATTTTATTTATTTATTTATTTATTTTTGGGTGTGTTGGGTCTTCGTTTCTGTGCGAGGGCTTTCTCTAGTTGCGGCGAGCGGGGGCCACTCTTCATCGCGGTGCGCGGGCCTCTCACTGTCGCGGCCTCTCTTGTTGCGGAGCACAGGCTCCAGACGCGCAGGCTCAGTATTTGTGGCTCACGGGCCTAGTTGCTCCGCGGCATGTGGGATCTTCCCAGACCAGGGCTCGAACCCATGTCCCCTGCATTGGCAGGCAGATTCTCATCCACTGTGCCACCAGGGAAGCCCCATTCGTATTCTTAATGTTAGTATTTGTAAGAAATGTTAGTACTGATTTTTGTGTTATAAATTTTACATTAATGTTCTTATAATATACTATCCTTCAGCAATTTGCTTTTCTTCATTCAATGTTATGTAAGATTTTTCGACATTCATTTGTATAGATCTAGCTTACGTTTTAACTGATTTGTGATATTCCATTTTAGAATATATTTTAGTTAATTTGCCTATTCTGCTCTTGGAGAGTATTTAGGTTATTTCTTTTTCTTCCTCCCTTCCTTCCTTCCTTCCTTCCCTCTTTCCTTCCTCTCTTTTTCTTTCTTAATCTTTGAAGTGTAGTTGATTTATGATGTTAGTTTCAGGTGTACAACAGAGTGATTTGATATTTTTACAGATTATACTTCATTTTAAAGGTTATTTTTCATATCTCACTTTTATATAAGTTGATACATGAACAGACTTCAGTCTCTTTACATATGGATGTGAGTTCCTCCAAACAATACACTTAGGAATGGCGAGTTGCATTGTATGGATTGCAAATCTTCACATTAATAGATATTGCCAAAGTGGCTGTATCAGTTAACATTCCCAGCAGAGGTTATCGTAGTTCCCGTTTCTTCATTGTCATACTTTAATTTTTGTCAGCTTGCTGGATATGAAGTCATATCCTATTAATGTTTTCATTTGCATTTCCCTGATTATTAGCAGGTCTAAACATTTTTATTTTTTCGTATTTATGGACCATATGTTTTTTTCTCTTTTGTGAATTATCCGTACACACATTTTTGCTGCTCTTTCTATTGTTATTTACATTTTCCTATTTATTTTTGGAAATCATTTATATAATCTTGAGGGCAATCTCTTGTATATAGTTCGCTAACATCTGCTTTGCTAGTTAACTTTCTACTTTGTTTATGGTGTCTTGGAAGGAAGTTTGAAACATTAACGAGGTCATTTTCTATGTCTACCTCTTTATTCCTGCCCTGCAACTAGGTTCACCAGTACCATTTTTTGTTGTTGTTGTTCCATATATATGCATTAGCATATGGTATTTGTTTTTCTCTTCCTGACTTGCTTCACTCTGTATGACAGACTCTAGGTCCATCCGCCTCACTGCAAACAACTCAATTTCGTTTCTTTTTTTTTTAACATCTTTATTGGAGTATAATTGCTTTACAATGGTGTGTTAGTTTCTGCTTTATAACAAAGTGAATCAGTTATACATATACATGTGTTCCCATATCTCTTCCCTCTTGCGTCTCCCTCCCTTCCACCCTCCCTATCGCACCCCTCTAGGTGGTCACAAACCACTGAGCTGATCTCCCTGTGCTATGCGGCTGCTTCCCACTAGCTATCTATTTTACGTTTGGTAGTGTATATATGTCCATGCCACTCTCTCACTTTGTCACAGCTTACCCTTCCCCCTCCCCGTGACCTCAAGTCCATTCTCTAGTAGGTCTGTGTCTTTATTCCCGTCTCACCCCTAGGTTCTTCATGACCTTTTTTTTTTTTTCTTAGATTCCATATATATGTGTTAGCATACGGTATTTGTTTTTCTCTTTCTGACTTACTTCACTCTGTATGACAGACTCTAGGTCCATCCACCTCACTACAAATAACTCAATTTCGTTTCTTTTTATGGCTGACTAATATTCCATTGTATATATGTGCCACATCTTCTTTATCCATTCATCTGTTAATGGACATTTAGGTTGGTTCCATGTCCTGGCTATTGTAAATAGTGCTGCAATGAACATTGTGGTGCATGTCTCTTTTTGAATTATGGTTTTCTCCAGTTATATGCCCAGTAGTGGGATTGCTGGGTCATATGATAGTTCTATTTTTAGTTTTTTAAGGAACCTCCATACTGTTTTCCATAGTGGTTGTATCAATTTATATTCCCAAGGAGGGTTCCCTTTTCACCACACCCTTTCCAGCATTTATTGTTTCTAACTTTTTTGATGATGGCCATTCTGACTGGCGTGAGGTGATACCACATTGTAGTTTTGATTTGCATTTCTCTAATAATTAGTGATGTTGAGAATCTTTTCATGTGCCTCTTGGCCATCTGTATGTCTTCCTTGGTGAAATGTCTATTTAGGTCTTCTGCCCATCTTTTAACTGGATTGTTTGTTTTTTTGATATTGAGCTCCATGAGCTGTTTGTATATTTTGGCGATTAATCCTTTGTCTGTTGTTTTATTTGCAAATATTTTCTCCCATTCTGAGGGTTGTCTTTTTGTCTTGTTTATGGTTTCCTTTGCTGTGCAAAAGCTTTTAAGTTTAATTAAGTCCCATTTGTTTATTTTTGTTTTTATTTCTGTTACTCTAGGAGGTGGGTCAAAAAAGATCTTGCTGTGGTTTATGTCAAAAAGTGTTTTTCCTATGTTTTTCTCTAAGAGTTTTATAGTGTCTGGTCTTACATTTAAGTCTTTAATCCATTTGGAGTTTCTTTTTGTGGATGGTGTTAGTTAGTGTTCTAATTGCATTCTTTTACATGTAGCTGTCCAGTTTTCCCAGACCACTTATTGAAGAGACTGTGTTTTCTCCATTGTATGTTCTTGCCTCCTTTGTCATAAATTAGGTGCCCATATGTGTATGGGTTTATCTCTGGGCATTCTATCCTGTACCATTGATCTATATTTCTGTTTTGTGCCAGTACCATACTGTCTTGCTTACTGTAGCTTTGTGGTATAGTTTGAAGTCAGGGAGCCTGATTCCTCCAACTCTGTTTTTCTTTCTCAAGATTGCTTTGGCTGTTTGGGGTCTTCTGTGTTTCCATACGAATTGTAAGATTTTTTTGTTCTAATTCTGTGAAGAATGCCATTGGTAGTTTGATAGGGATTGCATTGAACCTGTAGATCGCTTTGGGTAGTATAGTCATTTTCACAATATTGATTCTTCCAGTACAAGAACATGGTATATTTCTCCATCTGTTTATGTCATCTGTGATTTCTTTCATCAGTGTCTTATAGTTTTCTGAGTACAAGTCTTTTGCCTCCTTAGGCAGGTTTATTCCTAGGTATTTTATTCTTTTTATTGCAATGGTAAATGGGATTGTTTCCTTAATTTCTCTTTCTGATTTTTTGTTGTTAGTGTATAGGAATGCCAGAGGTTTCTGTGCATTAATTTTGTATCCTGCAACCTTACCAAATTCATTGATTAGTTCTAGTAGTTTTCTGGTGGCATCTTTAGGATTTTCTATGTATAGTATCATGTCATTGGCAAAGAGTGACAGTTTTACTTTTTCTTTTCCAATTTGTATTCCTTTTATTTCTTTTTCTTCTCTAATTGCTGTGGCTAGGACTTCCAAAACTATGTTGAATAAGAGTGGTGAGTGTGGACATCCTTGTCTTGTCCCTGATCCTAGTGGAAATGCTTTCAGTTTTTCACCATTGAGTATGATGCTTGCTGTGGGTTTGTCATATGTGGCATTTATTATGTTGAGGTAGGTTCCCTCTATGCCCATTTTCTGGAGAGTTTTTATCATAAGTGGGTGTTGAATTTTGTCAAAAGCTTTTTCTGCATCTATTGAGTTAATCATATGGTTTTTATTCCTTAATTTGTTAATGTGGTGTATCACACTGATTGATTTGCATATATTGAAGAATCCTTGCATCCCTGGGATAAATCCCACTTGATCATGGTGTATGATCCTTTTAATGTGCTGTTGGATTCTGTTTGCTAGTATTTTGTTCAGGATTTTTGCATCTATGTTTATCAGTGATATTGGTCTATAATTTTCTTTTTTTGTGATATCTTTTTCTGGTTTTGGTATCAGGGTAATGGTGGCTTCGTAGAATGAGTTTGGGAGTGTTTCTCCCTCTGCAATTTTTTGGAAGAGTCTGAGAAGGATCGGCGTTAGCTCTTCTCTAAATGTTTGATAGAATTCGCCTGTGAAGCCATCTGGTCTTGGACTTTGTTTGCTGGAAGACTTTTAATTATGGTTTCAATTTCATTACTTGTGATAGGTCTGTTTATATTTTCTAATTCTTCCTGGTTCAGTCTTGGAAAATTGTACCTTTCCAAGAATTTGTCCATTTCTTCGTGGTTGTCCATTATATTGACAAATAGTTGTTTGTAGTAGTCTCTTATAATCCTTTGTATTTCTGCAGTGTCAGTTGTGATTTCTCCTTTTTCATTTCTGATTTCATTGATTTGTGTCCTCTCCCTTTTTTTCTTGATGAGTCTGGCTAAGGGTTTATCAATTTTGTTTATCTTCTCAAAGAACCAGCTTATAGTTTTATTGATCTTTGCTATTGTTTTCTTTGTTTCTATTTCATTTATTTCTGCTCTGATCTTTATGATTTCTTTCCTTCTACTGACTTTGGGTTTTCTTTGTTCTTCTTTCTCTAGTTGTTTTAAGTGTAGGGTTCAATTCTTTATTTGAGATTTTTCTTGTTTCTTGAGATGAGATTGAATTGATATAAACTTCCCTCTTAGAACTGCTTTTGCTGCATCCCATATGTTTTGGGTAGTTGAGTTTTTATTGTCATTTGTTTCTATGTATTTTTAAATTTCTTCTTTGATTTCTTCAGTGATCTCTTGGTTATTTAGTAGCGCACTGTTTAGCCTCCATGTATTTGTGTTTTTTACAGTTTTTTTCCTGTAATTGATTTCCAATCTCATAGTGTTGTGGTCAGAAAAGATGCTTGATACGATTTCAATTTTCTTAAATTTTCCAAGGCTTGATTTGTGACCCAAGCTGCGATCTATCCTGGAGAATGTTCCATGTGCACTTGAGAAGAAAGTGTATTCTGCCACTTTTGGGTGGGATGTTCTATAAATATCAATTAGATCTATCTGGTCTATTGTGTCATTTAAAGCTTGTGTTTCCTTATTTATTTTATGTTTGGATGATCTGTCCATTGGTGTAAGTGGGGTGTTAAAGTCCCCTACTATTATTGTGTTACTATCAATTTCTTCTTTCATCGTTGTTAGCATTTGCCTTATGTATTGGGGTGCTCCTATGTAGGGTGCATAAACATTTATAATTGTTATATCTTCTTCTTGGGTTGATCCTTTGATCATTATGTAGTGTCCCTCCTTATCTCTTGTAACAGTCTTTATTTTAAACTCTATTTTATCTGACATGAGTATTGCTACTCCAGCTTTTTTTTGATTTCCATTTGCATGGAATATCTTTTTCTATCCCTTCACTTTCAGTCTGTATGTGTCCCTAGGTTTGAAGTGGGTCTCTTGTAGACAGCATATATATGGGTCTTGTTTCTGTATCCATTCAGTCAGTCTGTGTCTTTTGGTTGGGGCATTTAATCCATTTACATTCAAGGTTATTATCGATATGTATGTATCGATGTATGTATGTATATGTATGTATGTATGTTCCTATGACCATTTTCTTAATTGTTTTGGGTTTGTTTTTGTGGGTCCTTTTCTTCTCTTGTGTTTCCTGCTTAGAGAAGTTCCTTTAGCATTTGTTGTAAAGCTGGTTTGGTGGTGCTGAATTCTCTTAGCTTTTGTTTGTCTGAAAAGCTTTTGACTTCTCCATCGAATCTGAATGAGATCCTTGCTGGGTAGAGTAATCTTGGTTGTAGATTTTTCTCTTTTATCACTTTAAGTGTATCCTGCCACTCCCTTCTGTCCTGCAGAGTTTCCACTGAAAAATTAGCTGATAACCTTATGGGGATTCCTTTGTATGTTATTTTTAGTTTTTCCCTTGCTGCTTTTAATATGTTTTCTTTGACTTTAATTTTTGTTAGTTTGATTATATGTGTCTTGGTGTGTTTTTCCTAGGGTTTATCCCGTATGGGACTCTCTGTGCTTCCTGGACTTGGGTGACTATTTCCTTTCCCATGTTAGGGAAGTTTTCCACTATAATCTCTTCAAATATTTTCTCAGACCCTTTCTTTTTCTCTTCTTCTTCTAGGACCCCTATAATTCGATTGTTGGTATGTTTAGTGTTGTCCCAGAGGTCTCTGAGATTGTCTTCAATTCTTTTCATTGTTTTTTCCTTATTCTGCTCCTCGGCAGTTATTTCCACTATTTTGTCTTCCAGCTCATGTATTTGTTCTTCTGCCTCCATTATTCTGTTATTGATTCCTTTCAGTGTATTTTTCATATCAGTTATTGTGCTGTTCATCTCTGTTTGTTTGTTCTTTAGTTCTTCTAGATCTTTGTTAAACATTTCTTGTATTTTCTCAATCCGTGCTTCCATTCTATTTCTGAGATTCTGGATCATCTTTACTGTCATTACTCTGAATTCTTTTTCAGGTAGATTGCCTATTTCCTCTTCTTTTATTTGGTCTTGTAGGTTTTTATGTTGCTCCTTCATCTGTGACATATTTTTTTGTCGTCTCATTTTTTTTTTTTTTAATGAGTGGGATTGTGTTCTTGTTTTACTGGTTGTTTGGCCTGAGGCTTCCAATACTGGAGTTTGTAGGCTATTGGGTAGAGCTGGGTCTTGGTGCTGAGATGAGGAACTCTGTGAGAGCTCACTCCGATGAATATTCCCTGGGATCTGAGGTTCTCTGTTAGTCCAGTGGTTCAGACTCAGAGCTCCCACTGCAGGAGCCTCCCCCTGACCCTGGGTTCGCGAATCAAGATCCCGCAAGCCACATGGAGTGGCAAAAAAAAAAAAAAAAAAGAGAGAAATATAACAAAGTAAAAAATAAAATTAGACTAGGAAACTAACAGATATATTAGAAAGGATGTAAAAATAAAAATATAGATAAATCAAGAACTGGAAGGTACATCAGTAGCACAACAGTAAAAAAGAGGAGGAGGGAAAGAAAAAAAAAAGTGTGTGTAGGGGGAAGGCCTTGGCTGTGGAGAGTGGGGCCTAAGCAAGGGCAAGGTTTGGATGGTAGGCAGGGCCAATGCTCAAGACCCACAGGGCTGGATAAGGCCCTGGGGGCTGTGGAGGGTGGGGCTTAGGCTCAAGGAACAGAAGGGGCCCAGGCGTGCCCCCCACCCCAGTCTCAGAGGGCAGGGGACCTCACCTCGGAGCCTAGCAGGCTTTCTGGGCTCGAGTGGGCAGGGCAAATGCCCTCCTCTCCTCTCCTGCTCCTCAGGTCTGGGGTCTGGGAGGGCCCCTCCTGCCTGCCTCTCCCGATCTCCCTGGCCTCAGGGGCACTGATCTTGTCTGGCCTCCACTTCTCCTCCCTCCTCAGTCCCCGTACATCCTACCAGTTCACTTTGGGGTTCCTTCCGTCTCCTTGGGGGTCAGAGTACCCCACCAGTGGCCGGCAGGCACCCTAGTTGTGGGGAGACGCTAACTTTGCGTCTTCCCACACCGCCATCTTGACTCCTCCCCCTATTCTTTTTCCCCTTTAGTCTTAAAAATAGTTCATTTGGATGTAGAATTCTAGGCCAACAGTTATTTTCCCTCAAAATTAATAAAATATAATAAAAATATTATATATTAGTATATAATTATATACACATATTATACAATAATTTTATATAAAGTAATTATAAATAAATATTCTAAAAATAATTATATACAAAATAGTTATAGATAAGTATTATAAAATATTATAAAATTATTATATTTTCCATCTCTATTTTGTAGGTGCCTTCTGGTGATTTTCCCAAATCTATCTTCCAGTTGACCAATTAACACTACTTTCTTTTTCTGATCCTATGTTTAACCAACCACATGAGTTTTAAGTGTTTATGATTTTTTCTTTTCATTTCTAGAAGGTCTGTTAGCTCCTTTCCAAATCTGCCTCTTCCTGTTCACACTGATCTATTCTTCATTATACTTTCTTCTTAAACTGTAAACTCTCTGGTCATTTTAAATACACCTGTTTCACATCCTCTTTCTTCTTCCATTATATGCAGTTCTTGGGAGCCAGATCTCTCTAAATACAGACCTGTTCACTCTTCCTCAGTGTAGTTCATTTTCTCCTATTTTGGCAATTCTGTATTGTGAATTTATATCAATCTGGGATGATTTTATTTCTGTGGGAAGTCTTTATGCTCTTGGTTATAAATTTATCCCTTTGGAGCAGTTATATATTTCTTTCTGTTGTTACCATTTAGGGGATCCACTGAACTGCAAAGGTTTTTATGTTAAATATTTGGTTTGTAGTTCCTCTATATTTCAAATAATGTAATTTAACTTTACGCCTTTAAGAGGAACTTGCCTGAAGTTTGGATATTTTATAGGTAACTTTCTTGCCAAATGATTTGATAGACAGTAAACTTCCTTTAGCCTCCCTAGGAAGGTAGATGGAATCCATCTATATCCTCTTTAAGGATGAGGCAGTTTTTTGAATCTCTGGACTTCATACACATAGTACAGTTTTGACTCCCCACTTTTCTCAGCCCTGAACACCTATTCTCAGTCCCCTTGTAGGAATTAGAACCCAAGCCACTGGGACCTATACTCTGGGGAAGAAACCAGTGGTTCCCTATAGAGTCCTTGGTTTTCTATTCTATTTTTAATTTTTCTGAATGTTTTTGGCAGTTGAGGATTTCAATTTCTTAGTTTTGAACCCACCTCTGCATTACGTATTTTGTCATGATATTGCATGCAAAATTTCTATTTGTTTTGGCAAGGGTGGGGCTGGCTTGTATCAGCTTAGCACGCATGTTACCAAAAGCCATCCCTGCCATGTTTATATTTTCATTTTCATATTGGCAGCACCACATTAATCACCAGCCAGTTGGAAAGAAAGCCTGAAGCTTTCACAAAACTTAAAACCAACCAACCAAGAAAAAATGTTCAAGTCAGTTGGTTGGTTAAAATAATGGAGTTGATAGATTTTAGCATCCTGGGTGATATACGATGCTGTTGTTTTTTGCATCAGACGTTGTTCCTGAATCCAAACCTTGACTTGGATTCAGCATAATCCTGGGAGTATTACTTCTCTGAAACTCACCTTCATAATCTATGGGATGAAGATAATACCTACTTCCTGTGTTTTCAGTGTGAGTTAAAAGAGTTTGTATGTGTACAAGTTCCCAAAGAGTACTTTTATATTTATATTAAGTTTATATTTACTTAGCAAATGTTCCATTCATCTAATTTTTTAAACTAGGGTGCCTTCCTTCTCTATCTCTACCTCTGTCTCTACCAAATCTCCATCGCTTTCCCACTGCACAGGGTGGTGGGTCCTCTTCTGTAACCAGTGCCTAGTAGCACGGGTTCTCCTGGTTGCAATAGTAAACATTGAAAAGACACATGGAAGACCCACTCCTTGCCAGTGCCCGCTGCAGAGGACGCATCTTGTGTTCAACTTCACATCCTCTCAGCCTGCCGTTTGGCTTGACTGTTGCTGTGGTAACCAGCTGCCGCAGGTGTAACTTGGCAGCACCTCTCCTCCGCTGTACCAGGTGTCTCTTGCCTTCTTCCCTGACACTTCCCTCACTTGGGTTGCCTGCAGGAGCCATGCAGGCATCCTGACGCAGGCCCCTGGGCAATCCTGGAAGCGTGAGGTCAATGGAAACGACCATTGTGGGGTAAGAGCTACCCTTTTCCATCCTAGGAAAAACAGTTCTGAGGTGCGTTCTACCTGGCTGTGCTCTGGAGGTCAGAGCTCCGGTTTCTTGCAGTGCAAAGGTTAACCAGCTTAATCTCGCAGCCAGGGATTAGCTTTGCTCCCCGCAGGTTCACTCTCTCCATATTATACTCCTGTTCTTTGGGATTACCTTTCAAAATAAAATACCTGGACATAAGCCCTTGCCTCTGGCTCTGCCTTTTAGGAGAGCACAGGCTAACTCACCTGGATAAGTTCACTAAGAGACTAGATTTTCCACATGAGGAGGTGAGAACTCAACTCTATTAAAGATTTAAGTACTAAGATTTAAGTGTGAGGACGCTTGTATCAATGAGGTTGTGAAACCAAGGCCTTTTAGGTTGCAGAAATCTTTACAATTTACACCATATCCTTCCCCAAAGACGGTATGAGATGCCTTTATAGATAGAGGACAGTTAAAAATCATTTAAATTGCAGAAGCTTACAACCAATGCCACATATAAAGCCTGGCATTTGCTATGCTGAGGGCATTGGGTGAGGCAGCTACCGAATGATTGGAACTATGTAACCAGGGAACGCTTGAGGGGAAAAGTCTTAAACAGACAATTGTGGAATGTCTCAGAAAATCATAAAAGTTAAGGATGTATTTTCCCCTAAATCTCTCCTATCCTTGGGATGATAGACATGATTTCAACTCCATGGAACGACTCTAATTCCCGTCATTAGAAGGTCAATCTAAAATCCAGCCAGAGCTGACTTTTCATTCATCTCTTGCTTGCAAATAATTGGAGGAGAGATTGTGTCACTTAGTTGGATGGCCAATGAGTAAGTGCTTAGGGCCTTCCCGATCACGACCCCCATAAAGAAGCTGGTTGTAATTGCCAGCGTCAGAAATGGGGCATCTGGGTGATATTTCTCCAGCAGAGAACCAGCTTCTGACTTTTTTCCTGGCTGTGTTTTGGAGATCAGATGCCAGATGTACAATGAATATGCAAGAGAGCTAAGACCCGGGCTGTTCCTGGAGTCTCTGACACTTGGCCCGGCTATGGCTGATGCATGCCTTGCTCTTGAAACAGTCTGTGCTTGGGGCCAAAAGTAATACCTCTCCTCTTGTTTCAGTGGCAGGTGGGTGGAATTTACCTTTGGCAAAAATATACAGAGGAAAAGTCAATCTACAAGAGCTGGAGGGGAGGAAATAAGTCAAATACTGACCTATTTGAATAAACCCTCCATTTAGAGGCCCCTGAATGGATGTAAACTTGAGCAGACTGTTTAGAAAAGGGCAAAGTGACCAGAAATAAGAACTCGGAGAGGTGAGGACAGCTCTAGGGAACAGACAACAGAGCCTCAGCATTTTGAAAACCCATGTCACTGAAAGAGAGATCACAGCACAAGGAATAGGAGTGGCATTCAAAGAAATAACAGGATGAAACAGTTCTGAGAAAAACCTACATCTGCAGATCAAAAGTACCCACCAGGCCCCAGGTGAAAAGAATAAAAACAGATCAACACCTAGAAAATAGCCTGGTGAAATTCTTGAACTCCAAGGACAAAGGAATGATCACCCACGCAGACTCCAAGAGAGGAAGCTAATGACAAAGAGTCAAAGTCAGACTTACCTTCTGCAGCATTAAATAGGAGACAACGTGGGCAAATGCAGCCAGGGTTCTAAAGGGAAAAGGAGTCGTGGCACATGGTGGTGCTCCTGTGTGAGTCCCAAAAGAGGCATCTTCAGATAGGCAACAGCTCAGGGACACAGCCGCCCACCTCCCTGTGCTCAGAAGGCTAACGCAGATGCCACCAGCCACCCAAAGCACACGTCATGATAAAGGAGCCACAGAGCACTGGGTTGGGCACAGAGAAAATGACAGCCAGCCTTGAAGTCATTCAAACACAGAATTAAGTTTGAATCACTGCTCTAGATATGTTTTGAAAGCTGAATGCAAATGTCATTGTGCGTTCTGGAAAGAGATGATGTTAAAAATAAGCTGCCAGCATAGCAATCAATCAATCAATCAATCTTTAAAAAAAAAAAGAAAAAAGCTGGGTCAAAAGTTTCAGATTGTGCCTATAAAAACCATGAGGTAGGGACATAGCGCTTATTTCCCCAGATGAAGGAGGGTTCCCCATGGCTCTGGCTGATGGGGACATCGCCACTGCTTCCATTGGGTTCTCCTTGGTTAGTGGTCAAGGGTCTTTCTCTTTGCCCCCCATCCCCACATAGCGATCCCAAGTGCCTTCCCTTCTGTTGGGGGGCATTGCTGGGTCTTCCTACAAGAGTCTTGGATTGTTGCAGGCAGGGTGTCTTCTGTGGGTGGTTGAGCTTGTTTGTGTGAGTCATGTGTGTAGTGAGGGCCACTCTTCAAGGGCAGCCTGGACCCCTCTATTCTGCATCTTGGACTTCTGCTAAGAAAGGTCCCACGCTCCATCTCCTTCTGCCATCTTCCTCCTATTCTCAGATACTTCTTCCCCTACCCTGCCCAAGGTCCTCTTTTGTCTAGTCTCTGGAAGGGGAGAAACTGAGCTTATAAGCCATCTTCTTCCTCTGGCCCTTCAAATCTATGTTCTCCCTTTATGACTGGCTTTGGAGGATGCCCTTCTGGGTAAAAGCAAGAGAAGGGAGGGAGGATATTTATAGAGAACAAACAGGTTCACAATTTGGAACATGACACAGTCACACTGGTTGCTATAACCTTTTATAGTGTGGAATACAACGTACCCACAACACAGTGCGCAAAGATGCATAACTTAGTGGTTTTTCACAAGGCAGACACCTGTGTACCCACCACCTGGGCCAAGTGCCTAGAAGTCCCCTCTGGGTCTCTCCTATCCACCCCCCCCCCAATCACCACCTCCTTCTCCCTAAAGGAACCACCACCCTGATTTTTACTAGGCATCACTTACTTGCTTTTCTTCACAATTTCACTACCTAAACATGCATTCCCCAACACTCTAGTTGGATCTTGTCTCCTTTCTTGAACGCTGTATAACTGAAGTCATAGAGTGTGTATTTATTTGTGGGTCTGGCTTCTTTTGCTCCTTGTGTTGTGCAGTTCATCTATGCTGTTGCCTGTAGCTGGGGTCTGTCTGCCTGTGTAGCTGCACAGCCCTCCATTGCTGGAGAACGCCATCCTTTTGTTACCCGCTCGCTTGGCTGCTGATGGCCATTTGGGCTGTGTCCAGCGTTTGGCTGTTACAGCAGTACTGCTGTGAGCACCGCTGTCCCCGCCTTGTGGTACACATGCGCCTGCGTTTCTGCTGAGTGTGTCCTAAATCAACAGCGAGGCATGCCATGCTGCTTTATCACCTTAACTTTCGCGGTGAGTTATTGATTTGGGGATGTGTATTTTAGCCCTGGCACTTGTATCCCGACGTATGAATGCTTGAGTGACATTGTTATAGGACATAAAAAGGCATTTTAAATTACAACACCAATAAATGTTGAAATAATAGTATGAGAACCATCGGGCTCCCAGGAGAAGCTATCATGTATACACAGGGTGGCTGTGGGGTACCCAGCCCTGCAGACTGGGGGTGTTGCTGTTTTCCAGCTGACATCCTTGTTCTCCAAGCAACAGCCTGCACACACACCCTTCCTGGCCCATCAGCTTTGAACTTAGGCAATTCTTGATGAAAAATTTTTTCGATTTTGTAGCTAATATTATTTATAAGATGGTAAATAAAGTGATTAATTAATATTATAAAATTATATTAATATTTATTATTATAATATTTATTAATATTACATTAATATTATTATATTAATATTATAAAACACTATTTCAAGACTGAATAATTCAAAAGCATGTAAAAAGCAGATTCACCATACCACTGAATGGCTCCTTCCTCAGCCACAAATATAGCCAGCAAAAGCTTTAAAATTATTGTTTGGAAAAGACTCAATTAAATTTGGATCTAAGGGCCATTCTGGTCCCCTGTCTCTTTTGGAGAACTTGAGGGAAAAGAGAAATGGAGGAGATTTTATTCTCTTAAATATATATTGAATACATATATATAAATAATAAAATATACATCATCTATTTATATGTAAATAAATATAAAGATAATATTGGAAGGAATATACCAAAATGCTATCAGAAGTGGTTTTTTGTGGGGGAGAGGTGGTATTATGGATAACTTTCTATTGTTTTCCTAAATTTTTGTTTTAAGTACACTGACTTTTCCAACTAGGGAAAAACTTCTAAAATGTTATTTGAAACAATGAAGTCTTCAGAAGCCATATAAAAAAATGGGAGGATATAATTCAACTAGAAATACGAGGCTCCATATTTTTTTTTTTTAATGTATTTATTTATTTATTTATTTATGGCTGTGTTGGGTCTTCGTTTCTGTGCGAGGGCTTTCTCTAGTTGCGGCAAGCGGGGGCCACTCTTCATCGCGGTGCGCGGGCCTCTCACTATCGCGGCCTCTCTCGTTGCGGAGCACAGGCTCCAGACGCGCAGGCTCAGCAATTGTGGCTCACGGGCTTAGTTGCTCCGCGGCATGTGGGATCCTCCCAGACCAGGGCTCGAACCCGTGTCCCCTGCGTCGGCAGGTGGACTCTCAACCACTGCGCCACCAGGGAAGCCCGAGACTCCATATTTTGCTCTACACTTTTTGCTATAACCGAGGCCAGATGGAAATCTTAAGTAATGTGTCAGCCTCATCATCTTATAGAAAGAAGAAAATCAGGCCTCTAAGAAGCACCAACTTTTATCCTAGCCATTCACTACACACTATAACAGGAATTTTTCAGGCCAATAGATCATTTTCTCAGGGACACTGAATCGACGGTGTCTTCAAGAGCAATATTTCTTCCTCTCCCAGACACTGACTCTCAGACCCAAAGGCCATGACATTAAATTCCTATGCAGGGAAAGTGTTCTGATGGGTGTCAGTTATAAAGCAGTAAGGTTTGCTTTCTTTCTGTGTCCTGCCTTGAGTGAAAGATGGAATTGGGGAACGTGTGGGACTGATTGGCATATGGCTACGTATGGTAGGTTGTAAGATTTCATCAAAATATTTGTTGCGCCCTTTTTAACAGGTCCAACCTCACAGGGTTACATTCCATTGTAAACCCACCCCATGTTCTGTGAGAGAATATTTCCCACCCCACTGACAGCAGGCCTGGCCATGTTCCCTGTTAAGGGCAATAGAATATGCACAAAAGTGGTTTATCTGTCTACAGCAGAGCCTGTAAAGGACATTGCAAGGTTCCGTCACTGTTTCACTTCTGCAGTAAGATCACTGTGTCTAGAGAGGGTCCATGCCTTCCTCCTGGGGCCTGGGATGAATAAAATGAGGATCAGAGAAGCAGTTGACCCACAAAGGGCAAGTAGCACAAGCAAGAAGGAACCCTGTGTTGTTGAAATCCACTGAGCCCCCGAGGGCTTGTTACTACAGCAAACTAGCAAAAGCTGACTAATACCTGAGACTGCTTTTCTTCCATGTTGACCAGCCCGCTGATTGAATTCTCAGGTACTGTCTTCCTCTGGTGTTTCTTACTCCTGTGGGGGGTGAAGAAGTGGGGTGGACACCACCTAGATTTGAACTTGGGGGAACTTCTATGCCATCCACTTTGGCAATGGAAGGTACACTTTCTATGGTACTGAGAACTGTGGTCTCAGCGTAGATATCACTTCCTTTGGGTCGCTTTCTCCATCCCCCTGGCAAGTATGGATTAAATGTCCATCCATCCACACTCTCCTGTATCTCCTCTATTACTGTGCATCCATCACACTACACTGTAATTGCCTGTTTACTTATCTCTCTCCTTTTCCTATACATTGTGTGAAGGCAATGATTGTACTCTTACGGGATGAATTGTGCCTCCTCAAAGATTCATATGGTGAAATTCTAACCCCCAGTACCTCAGAATGTAATCATATTTGGCGGTAGAGTCTTTAAAAAAGTAATTAAATTAAAATGAGGTGGGGCTTCCCTGGTGGCGCAGTGGTTGAGAATCTGCCTGCCAGTGCAGGGGACAAGGGTTCGAGCCCTGGTCTGGGAAGATCCCACATGCTGCGGAGCAACTGGGCCCGTGAGCCACAACTACTGAGCCTGCGCGTCTGGAGCCTGTGCTCCGCAACAAGAGAGGCCGCGATAGTGAGAGGCCCGTGCACCGCAATAAAGAGTGGCCCCTGCTTGCCACAACTAGAGAAAGCCCTCGCACAGAAACGAAGACCCAACACAGCCAAAAATAAATAAATAAATAAATTTTAAAAATAATCTGTTTGTACTTTAAAAAAAAAAAAAAAAGGCTGCTAGACTTAAAAAAAAAAAATGAGGTTATTAGGGTAGGCCCTACTCCAATATGATTGGAGTCCTTATTAGAAGAGGCGATTTGGACACAGACACATATAGAAGGAAGATG
The DNA here is from genome assembly GCF_949987535.1 of Balaenoptera acutorostrata. Lineage (NCBI taxonomy): Eukaryota > Metazoa > Chordata > Mammalia > Artiodactyla > Balaenopteridae > Balaenoptera > Balaenoptera acutorostrata. The sequence goes on from NC_080078.1 coordinate 10,969,216, forward strand.
ATGTGAAGATACAGGGAGAAGATGACTCTTTATAAGCCAAGGAGAGAGGCCTGGAGCAGATCCTTCCCTCACTGGCCTCAGAAGGAACCAACCCTGTTGACACCTTGATTTTGGACTTCCAGCCTCCAATCTGTGAGTCAATAAATTTCTATTGTTTAAGCCACTCAGTTTATGGTACTTTGTTACGGCAGCCCTAGGAGACTAATACAAATACCTTAGTCACTTGCCAGTGTTGAGCACAAAGCCAGGAGGAGAATCAGCATCTGATGAATGTTTTTTGAGTAAAAGAAAGAATGAGTCAGTGACCTAGAAGAGTCATCGGCTCAGTTTATACAGTTGAATTTAATCAAGTACTGATAAAACACCACTGACATTCAGAGAAATTCGACATCATTCTTGGGGTCCTCACGGAGAAAACTGGACCTGAAGATGCAGGATGAAACACCATTTACCGTTCCCATCTTCCAGATGTGGAGAGGGATGTCCAATATAGCTACAATAAAAGATGAAATTCAAGCTCATGAGAGATGTATAAACAAAATGAGATTGGAGGGAAAATATGAAATGGCTGAGGAAAGACTCAAGCCTTGCAAGGTATTTCAGCAAAAAGAGAAGTAGTGGAAAAAGAGAAACCCAAGGCACAGGATAAAAACATGTTCCAGAAACAGAACACAACCTGTTTGGTCGGATCATGTCAGCAGCCATGGGGGAGAAGGTCATAACAGGACAATATTTGGGAGGGCCTTGATCGCTGATCTGGAAACATTTCTGAATCTGTATTTCTGCATTTATCTCTTACAAAGACTGGAAATATGACTATTAGCTCTTCCTCCACCCTGGCCCTCCCCACCTTCCCCAAAGAAGCATCCTTTGGTTTAATTATTCATTGCAAAAGCTGTCTTCTTCTCTTCTCCATTTTTTGCTATAATTTTCAATAGGAAATTTATGCATGGTCAATTAGCCCTCCAAGAACACCCTCAACTCTGACGGATGGGCCAAGCTTTTGTTAAGACACCGCTCAGTACGTGTGTATATGTTTGTGTCAGTGTAGAGACTGGCAATTAGTCCGGAAAACGAATCACCTCCATCAAACAAAGACAGCCAGAAATTCTCTCACGCACATTCAGATCTGGTAAATCACTTGACAATCACAGGGCTTTCCAGGGCAGGGTGGTCAAACAAATCTCTCTCTTCAGCCAAGGTGGCCCCTGGGGTCATCTTTTTCACGTGCTGGTGATCCCACACAGATCTGTGTAGCTTGATACCATACCTCAAGCACAGCCCTTTGACTTGGAAGCACCAACCCCTCTCCTTACCTGCCCTTGACCTTGTTCCAAGGTTGTTGCCAGCTGTCTGCTCCTCAGCAGGGTAAGCATATCGGAAACCTAACATGAGCAGAGATTGGGGAGGAGATGGGGTATAGAGATAATTAGAGCTGGTCAGATCCTAAAGGGGAAGGGCATTTTAAATTTTAATCTAGATATTAATATTTGGTTTAAATTTTATCTTACTTTAAATTTTTATCTAAATATCAATTTGTATCCCACACTGATGCCGAAATGGTGTGGGGCAACCAAGATTTGGTGATGCAAATGCAGTCTCTCATTACATAGGCTCTCCATGTGGCCCGGGTTTCCCCAGCCATGTTCATTAATAACCAGAGCAAGTGAGTATAAAGGAAATGGCCAGTGAGGAAGCCATTGGTTCGTGGAAGTCCCCACCAGGACCCTCTGTTAGCTTTTGGGCTGGACATGCTCTCCATGTATCTCAGAGGTACTGCTCTGGAATGTGACACTAGCTGTGAAATCAGCATCCTTGCCCAGGGCTGTGTTACCGACAAGATGCTTGGCATTTCCCCATAAGTGTTTGCTTTGAGCCTTTCCCCATCAGAGCTGAACCTAGAGAAAGATAAAGCAGAAAATGCCTTAGACCCTGGCCTTTGAGATACTCATCCAGATTGTTCTACCAGGAGTGTCAAAACTTGAGTTCAAACCCTAAAGCTGCCAGTACTAGAATTTTGACCTGAACCTTTCTGAAAGGAAGGGAGAGAGTGGGGTTTGGAGGTATCCAGGCTCTAACATCCTGTGATGAGATTTAGCTAAGAAACCTCTGAAGCTTACACATCAGTATCCAAGGAAAGTGATATTCTATCCATGCCCCCTCCCCTCCCACCACCAAGGTGTATGTCTACTTTTGGGTCTTCCTTTCCCCTTCGAAGATGTTTTAAATATTCATTTCCCCTCTTTCACCAGAGTCCCTTATCTGGGGTGGGGAGGGAGCACATAGTTTACATCTGCCAAGGCCCCACCTCTCTTGCTCCGGGAGTCCAGGGCTGCCATCTTGGATGGTCCCACCTTCCAGTTGGTTGGTTCCCAGAAGACTCGGCCTTTGCCTGGATGAACAGCCCAACCACATGTCCCAGGGCTGAGCACCTGGAGCCATCTCAGCTACGGATGGCGGGGGAGCTTTGGCAAAGCACTTGTCTCCGGCCCCAGTTCTTTTTCATCTTTAGGCTCCTGTGAATTTAAAGGGAAATGAGAACCAGATACTTCTGATGACTCATCAGAAAACACTTAACTCATCAGAAAACTGTCTAGGGGAAGGTGTTTGAGAGCCTGCAAACCTTTTTTAAGACCCTTTGTTTGGGAAGTAAAAATTGCAATGTTTTCCAGAAACCTGGGTTTCATATCATATCCTTTATTCATCTTTGTAACATCTGCCCCTGCACCTCTGAATCTGGAACCTCCGTTTAGCTGGACCAACTGTATCTGAAATAATCAGGATAATTTATCATATTTGTGTCATTCTCCACTGTTTTCCATGATATCAGCTATCCCATTGGATTCTTATGAAAACGTGGTGAGGGAGGCAGGGTAAGGACAGTTATACTTGCCATTGGAAGCATCAAAGGGGTTAAATGGTCAAATCCGCTTGTAATTCACACAGCTTAGAACAGACCCCAGGCTCCTAATTCCAAGACCAGTGGTTCTCAAACTTGAGCCTTGAATCAAAGTCCCCCTGGACTGGAAACCTGGTTAAAATAGAAGTTGCTGAGCCCCCCACACCAGGGTAGGTTTGGAGTGGGTCTTGAGAATTTACATTTCTAAGAAATTCCCAGATGAGTTTTATGGCCTTGGGATCGCATTTGACGCCACTGTCTGAAAGGTACCCCCAGGGGACGCCATTGGATCCTCCGTGAATGTGTCGAGTTGCCTTCCTCAGTATCATCCAAGCTAACAGAGGAAAAAGGAGTCTTCTTTCACCAAAGCGGAATGTCACATATTTGCAAAGACTGGTCGGCAACAAGAGACCAGTTTTTCTGCCTGGGACTTGTCTCCTACTGCAAGCAAAACCTCCCCAACTCAGCGTCGCACTGTTTCCTTCGCTCTGCTTCCCCCACTAGGGCTTTCTTAACCTGTTTGTTTTGTCTCCTAACATCTAATGACATTTTCCTGCTATTACGTATGACACCTTGGAGGTAATGGGACTGAATATCACTCATAATTCTTAGTTTGCTCTCAATGACTATTGCGTTCCTTAATGTTATCTCCATATGCGGAATCCCCACTGGGGCGATATTGCCTTTTTGGCATCGTCAGTTAATTTGTTCATTTCCATGTACCTTATTGAAAGCTCTCCGAGTCTTAATTAGTCCTCTTTAGCTGCTTTTCCCCGCAGCCCCGTGTCACAGAACCAAAGGCACCGAAGCACGGTGAGGAACAGGCCTAATTAACAGGCCCATGACTGAAACAGAAAGGATGGAATCTGCAGGAGACGGAGATGATTCATGTACAAAATAGGGGGAGCTGATGCAGTGGCAGGGGAGGTGGGCATAGTCCGGAAGAGCAGTTAGGATTTGTTGTCAAAGATATTTTGTTGTTTAGGACTGCCGGGCATCCTCTTTCCTTCCAGAAACTTCCTCTCACCCTCCCCACCCCCAATTCCAAATGGCTCTGGAGGGGCTGTCGATCGCAGAGCCGTGATTCCGTCCTCTGCTGAAGTGTGGGTTCTTGACAAGGTCTGGCTGTTTGGAGGGCTCCATCCTTCTGGCCATGGTTCTAGTTGGGTCAGTCAGAGCTCCTTCCCAGGATTTTTCTGCTGCATGTAGTTAGAAGGACTGCCTTTAGCCTTTGGGATCATGAGGTTGGAAGGGTGTGACTCTGGCAGCCAGGAGTCATCTTCCCCACAGCATGGAAGGAGCCCATACGTAGCAAAAGAGTGAGGCCAAACTCTAGAAAGAAGAGGCAGGAGGTAGAGAGAGGTCAGATGGCCCCCAAAGCCAGAGTTTGAGCCCGGGATTTTGACGCCAGTGCTACTTTCACCCTCATAAGTACATCAGACAAGAACTTCCTTGTGTTGATCACATGCAAATAAGACTTCAGCATACTCCTGTGACCAGCTTTGCCTGCCTCCCATCAGCCCAGTTACTGTCATGGGGACCTTACTTTGAGTTGGTCCCAACCAGGGCAAGGAAGTAGAAATGAAGACACTTTTGTCTCCTACTCCAAGGAACTAAGGGTGCTTTCACCGCATTTGATCCTACAAGACCAGTCTCCTGGGGCCTGTTCCCGTATATACTAGAATGTGAGCCATAGATTGTGACGTCCCTTGGCTGCTGTGGAGTGCAGGGCTGGCCACCTACTTGGGGGACACCCCTGCATAGTCACTGTGAACGCTGTTCCTGCTCTGAACCAGCCGCAGTCCCTTTACCTTGACTCATTCCACAGGAAATATTTATGGAGCACCTGTTATGTGTTTGACACATCTGGGGATAGAATAGACGTGCTTCCTGCCTCAGAGACCTCACGGTCCAGCAAATGAAGATGGTTCCTCTTGTCTTCTCTCCATAGGTCAATGCACGTACTCAACGTCCAGACCACAGACCCTTGGTGGCCCTAAAAGGTAAGGCACAGAGCTTCCCATCCCCAATACTCCTCACGGTAAAATCTAATTTAGCTTTTGTCTCCCAAAGAGGAGATTCACACTGGAGTTGGGTGTGGAGTAGGGGATTCATAGAGCCCTTTTGACTTCGAGATTCCAGGATTCTAAGATACTGTTTTCATTAGGACACAAAACCACCTCCATTCACAGATACACAAGGAATTCTATTACTTCCGGGTTTTTTTTGTTTGTTTGTTTTGTTTTTTTACTTTTGTAAAATATCCTTGTTAGGCACACTGGAGATTTTTGCTTTGTCTTGTTTTGTTGTGGAGTTGTATTTAAAATTTCTTCTTGATTAGAAAAATAAGGCATATTCATTATAGATCATTCAGAAAATAGAAACATTACAAGAAACAAAAGAAATTTAACCCATAGTCTTGGTGCCCAGAGATAACTAGTTTTGGCATTTTGCTATATCATATGTGTACACTGATGTATTTTTATGAAACAAATATCATATTTTATATAAAATTTGGGGTCCTGCTTTCCTTATTTTACCTTGAGTAAGTTTTTCCCTGCCTCAACTATTTTTTTAGGTTGTATGACATTGCATCACAAGAACATATTAATTTACTTAACAAGTCCCATATTGTTGGACATTTAGGTTGTTTCTATTATTTGCTATTATTACTAGTACTGTAATGAACATCTTTGAGCACAGGTACCTTCCCTCAGAATAGTTTCTTAATGATGGAATTGCCAGTCAAATAACATAAACATTTTCAGACTTTCAAAACACACTTTCAAAGTAGTACAGTATAATGAAAATTATACTAATTGTACCAATTTCCTATTGCTCTTATAATAAATTACCACAAACTGTGGCTTAAAACAACACGATTCCCATTTTACAGTTCAGTAGGAGGGTGAGAAGTTCAAAATGGGCCTCACTGGGCTAAAATCAAGGTGTCAACAGGGCTGTATTCTTCCCAGAAGGTTCAGGGGAGAATCCATTTCCTTGCCCTTTGCAGCTTTTGGATGCCACCTGCATCCCTTGGCTCATAGCCGCTTCCTCCATCATCAAAACCAGCAATGGTGGGTTGAGTCCTTGTCCCATGTCATCACTCTGACCTTCTCTTCTGCCTCCCTCTTCTTCATCTAAGGGCCCTTGTGATTATATTGAGCCCGCCCAAGTAATCCAGGATAACCTTCTTATTTTAAGGTCAGTTTATTAGCAACCAAATTCCCTCTTCAACCTTGATTCACTCATGCGATGTACCTTAACATATCCACAGGCTCTGAGATTAGGAAATGGACCTCTGTGGGGGGCATTATTCTGCCTCCCATACTTATTTAGACCACAATAAGTGGTAGATAAGACACCTATATCATTGCATTCTCTTCTGCATTAGGCATTTATATATTTTTTTGTTTTTTGTTTTTTTTTGGCCGTGCCATGAGGCTTGCAGGATCTTAGTTCCCCTGCAAGGGATCAAATCCAGGCCCCTGGTAGTTAAAGCGCCAGGTCCTAACCACTGGACTTCCAGGAAATTCTCAGGCATTTATACATTTTTAATCTTTGCCAAATGAGTGGGTGAAAAACAGGCTCTACTAGTTGTTTATTATAACTGACAGTTTTTCACCATTTATATTTTTTCTCTCTAGAACACACCTGTTCTCTTCTATTGTTTTATCTGTCTTTCCCACCTTTAGTTTTTAAATGAGATCTAGGAAAAGCCACCTTAAGGGTGTCTGAGAATAATCCATGACCCAAACCTAAGAGACTAAATACCTGTCACCTCATTTACTTGGCAAGAGGCTCGTCTCAAATCCCAAAGTCCTCCCCTTTCCAGCCCCCAGCTTCTCCCAAACCCCCATTCAACCTCCTGGAAAGACTAGCAGATGTCCTTTAGGAAGCCTGACTCCTGATAATATGTTAACACATAATATAACACAGGTTTATTCAGGGAACCAGTGGACTCAACCCAAGTGCCACATAGAAAAACCCTTGGAACAATGCTGGGACCACCTTTCTGGAACCTTCCAGACCTGATTAGAGAAAATCCATTATTGAAAAACCATCATCTCTGCTATAATCTGAATGTGTCTCCCCAACATTCATAGGTTGAAATCCTAACTCCCAAAGGTGATGGATGGTACTAGTAGGTGGGGCTTAAGTCATGAGGGTGGAACTCTTGTGAATGGGATTAGTGTCCTTATAAAAGAGGATCCAGAGAGCTGCCTAGTTCCTTCCACCATGTGATGTTGCAAGAAGTCTATGATCCAGAAGAGGGCCCTCACCCGACCATGCTCCACCCTGATCTTGTGCTTCCAGGCTCCAGAAGTATGAGAAATAGATTTCTGTTGTTTATAAACCACCCATTCTTTTTTTTTTAATTGAAGTATAGTTGATTTATAATGTTGTGTTAGTTTTAGGTGTAGAGCAAAATGATTCAGATATATATATGTATGTATATATACACACACTCACATACACACACACACACATATACATACATATATATTCTTTTTCAGACTCTTTTTCTTATAGGTTATCACAAAATAGTAAGTATAGTTCCCTGTGCTATACAGTAGGTCCTTGTTGGTTATCTATTTTATACATAGTAGTGGGTATATGTTAATCCAAATTCCTAATTTCCCCCCTCCCACCCCCTTTTCCCTTGGTAACCATTAGTTTGTTTTCTATGTCTGTGGGTCTATTTCTGTTTTGTACATAAGTTCAGCTGTATCTTTTTTTTTCTTAGATTCCACACATAAGTGATATCATGTGATATTTGTCTTCCTCTGTCTGACTTACTTCACTTAGTATGATAATCTCTAGGTCCACCCATCTTGCTGCAAATGGCATTATTTCATTCTTTTTTAAGGCTGAATAGTATTCCATTGTATATCTATATACCACATCTTTTTTATGCATTCATCTTTCAATGGACATTTAGTATAAACCACCCAGACTATGGTATTTTGTTATAGCAGTCTGAACAGACTAAGGCAGAAATTGGTATCGAGACGTGGGGTCCTGATATAACAAATGCTTAAAAATGTGGAAGCAGCTTTGGAACTGTGTAATGGGTGGAGGCTGAAAGAGTGTGGGAGTGATGCTAGAAAAAGCTCCACGGCCATGAACGGACTGTGGAAAGCAATTCTGGTGAGAGCTCAGAAGGAGAAGAGGAGAGTTGTAGAGAGCCTCCATCTTCTTAGAGAATATCCAAGTGATCCTGAACAGAATGTCCCTAGAAGTATAGGTGGTAAAGGCAGCTCAAACAGACTAAGTTGGGGAGGGAGAGAGAATATGAGAGACTACAGGGATTTCAGGGAGCTAGGCCCCAGGCGGCCAGGGCACTGCATCAAGCTCCCCCTGTCTCTGGGGCATCTCAGAAGCCAAGGGGACCTGTGGTTGGGCTGTTGCTTGCTTCTTGGAGTTCTTCCTTGAGGGCTGAGGAGGAGATGCCTGCCAGGGGCCTGGGGGAGCTGTCACCGACTTCGCACCCTTCCGCTGAGGCTCTCTCCAAATCTGCTCAGCGCTATTTAGGACAGAGGGTGAGGGAGGGCAGCCCAGGGCCCCTCCTTCAGAGGTGGATTATGGCCCAGCTGCAGCAATTTGAACATATCCTCTGGGGTCTCATCAGCCACTCCCATCCCAGGTGACATCTCAAAGTGTGTTCTTCATACTTTGGAAGTAATAACTGCTGTTTCCCCCCAAATCATATTTCCTGTGCCCCTCGGCCCTTCCCTCTTCCATCCTCCCACAGCAGCTGGAGATGCTGGCCCCATGCTTTGTGCAGGAGGAAGATCTGAGTAGGATGGACAGAAGGAGTCCCATTTTTTCTGGGGCTTGTTTAGGAAAATGGAAAGAGCGTGAAGACAACTAACTGGGACCAGAGGAAAGGGGTGCGTGGTGGGACGGGGGCTCCAATTGCAGGTGCCTGGGTCTAATGGGGCTCTGAGAATGGACAGAGGACCGGTTTGGGGGCTTACGTCTAGGGAGGTCTGTGGTCATGGCCGTGACAGTTTCGCCAGGCTGGGGTCTGCTGTAGGACGATGGCTACCTCCCAAGTTTGTGGCAGGAGACCTGCTCCGGCCCCCGGTCATCCTCCTGCAGAGGGAGATCTCCTGAGGAAGGACTGGGGTGGAGACACCGCCGGGGATACGTCTGGTTAAATGCTCGAGTGGGGTCAAGCTGGCTTTCCTCAGAGGTGACGCGAAATGACCCTCTGAGAACCAGAGTCTGTAGAAATGGCTGAGAAGGATGAGAAGCGTCCTTGAGACCATTCAGTCCTCAGTGGTGATCAACCAGGTGCACACACAGGTGGCAGGTGGAGAACGGACTCTGGGGAGCATCACAGGGTCTTCATTTCTAAGAGTTCTCACATCCTTAATGGCCCCTACCTCCATGACTGTGACAATCTCTCTTTAACTCATGCATTTTTCAATAATTGCTGTAATAATAACACCGTTTATGCTTCCCGGATTTGTAACAATCCCTGATTACTAATGAAATTGCTGCTTTGTGCACTTGCGTCGTAGAGAACCGATGGAAGTGCCATGCCTTTGGAGTCCTCGGCTCCGTAACTGACAGCTACTGCCGAATATTTGTAAACATGTTAATTTCCTCCTCAGGAAAATGTGGGTTTTGGGTTTCACTTGATTTGAGACCTGGCTTCTTTGATGGAGTAGTGGGTGGTATATAGCATGTGAGATGTTGAAAACCACTGAGGAATTTCCATCTGCCTGCTCACCGCTTGCGAAGGCTGAGGGCTGCAGGGCTGGGACCAGGTCTCTTCAAGGTGAATGCCTGGCTCGTGGCAGACACACAGTTGAAGTTGTTTAAACTGTAGGACTCAGCCCCTGACCCCTGACTTCCAGCCCCAGTCCTTCCTCAGGAGGGAGGTGATGCTCGCTAGAGTCCGTTCTCCACCTGCCACCTGTGTGCGCACCTGGTTGATCACCACTGAGGACTGAATGGTCTCAAGGATGCTTCTCATCCAACTCAGCCATTTCTACAGACTCTGGTTCTCAGAGGGTCATTTTGTGTCACCTCTGAGGAAAGCCAGCTTGACCCCACTCGAGCATTTAACCAGACGTATCCCCGGCGGTGTCTCCGCCCCAGTCCTTCCTCAGGAGATCTCCCTCTGCAGGAGGATGACCGCGGGCTGGAGCAGGTCTCCTGCCACAAACTTGGGAGGTAGCCATCGTCCTACAGCAGACCCCAGCCTGGCGAAACTGTCACGGCCGTGACCACAGACCTCCGTAGACGTAAGCCCCCAAACTGGTCCTCTGTCCATTCTCAGAGCCCCATTAGACCCAGGGGTCTAATGTGTCTTTGGCAGATCCCAGAGAGTAAATGGCCACTGCTTCTGAGGGACTGCCTACACCGGGTGTGGATGTGGACGTACCCAGGGACCTGAGCGCCCAGCTCTCCTAGCTTGTGCAGCAGAGATCCCACTGCTTCTGTCTTAGGCATCAGACTCTATCTTAGTCTGTTCAGGCTGCTGTAGCAAAAATATCATATACTGTGTGGTTTAAATTGCAAACACTTGTTTCTCATGGTTCTCGAGGCTGGGAAGTTCAAGATCGAGGTGCTGGAAGATTTGGTGTCTGTTGAGGACCTGTTTCCTGGTTCATAGATGGCTGTCTTCTGGCTGTGTCCTCACATGGTGGAAAGGGCGAGGGAGCTCTCTGAGTCCTTTTTAATAAAGACACTAAATTCATTCATGAGGGTGCCACCCTTGTGACCTAGTCACCTCCTAAAAGTACCACCACCTAATACCATCACCTAGGGGGTTAGGTTTTAATAAATGCATTTTGGGGTGACACAGACGTTTCAGTCCATAGCAGATTCCATTGCCTCCTTTTCCAGCTCCTCTTTCCCAAAGTCCCCTTCTGCACATCAGGATGAGGTCCAGCCTGCCCCTGTTCTGGTCCATCCCAGGGTTCACTTTCTCCTACATCCTGGGGATCTATTCTGAGTTTGGGGTCATATGAGTGATACAGGTGACTTGGAGGCTTTTCAACCTGGAGACTAGGTTGCAGGTATCAGCAGAGCAATGGTGAAGAGGGAAAGCCTAGATGTGGCAGAGGGGAAACCTCATGCAACTGCTGGAAAGTTATTTTACGAAAATATTTCCTTACTATTAAAAAAAAATGGAACCCATTTGAAAGGCATTCACCTGGAGATTCTTGAGAGCCTCTTCTCTTGCTTCATGGTCCATTTGGAGAGATCTCTCATTGCCATGGCCAAAGGTATGCTCTTAACCAGTGTGTCCTAGAGCTGGCTCTTATGGGTCACAACAGCTGATTGTACACATCTCTGCATTCAGGGATGTCAGATTGAGAGTATTAACACCACAGACATCTGCAAACACCACAAATCTGCTCCCGCACCCAGAGCCAGCACACCATGCTTCTAACTGACCTCCCCTTACCTGTCTTGCTGTGCTAACCAGTGGTCCTCCTTTCCTCTGTAAAACCCGCTGACCAATGCCCTCGTCCCTCCGAGGCTCACAGCTGTTCCAATCAGGGAAACTGGATGCTTACCAAGAGTCAGTTACCCTTGTCCCAAACCTGTTCATGCAAAAATTATTTGTTATAGCAATTACAAAATTAGGTAAATATTGCAGTACTGATGGAATATGAGTAGGAAGGTAATAGAGTTGTCATTTCCATGGAAATTAAGTCGAGTGCTTGGGAAAGACTTAATAAAGGCAAATTGCTTATAAACTGCTGTCAAATTGAGTGCAGGCAAAGCAACTGTGAAATTTGGGGAAGGATTATACAAATGGGGAAGAATTCTGGGTCCCAGTTGCTTCGAAGTGTCTTCAGTTCTTGTTCTACTTCAAGTGAATAGAACAGGAGATTTGGAAATCAAGTGGAACTCCAAGTAGTGAGGATATACCCAAAGAATGGATGCATATTTATACATTTTTAAGTTAAAATAGGATATTGCAGGTGTGCTTGTATCGTTTTTTTGCGATTCCGTGCTCTAACCCACTTTTTGGTGATGCTGAGCCATCAGTCCCGATCTTGCTGGCTAAGAGGCTTCTGTTGTGACCTGTGCCACCCAATCATCTCAGCCACACTGTGGCTTTATTTTAGGCAAAGATTCAGCCTTTTGTTCTTAGCTCTGCCATCTTGAGGGTTTCTCCTTGTCAGTTACAAAGTTCAACCTGAGACAGCTTTGTTTGTCTTCCATCCACGGCTTCTCTACTTGCAGCCAGTTCATTCTTCCCTTGTGAACTGAACACCCTCTTGTTCTGCCCTCCCTCCCTCCCCCCTCCCTGACCCCCGCCTCTGCTCAGGGAGCTTCTGCTGTACAGCCCTTCCCCCATCCTCCAAGCATGTTGGCGTCCTACTCATTCTTCCAAACTCAGCTCTAGCATCATTTTCTCCAACTTGTTCTGATCCACTGACTGGAAGTAGTCTCACCATCCTCGACATTCTCAGATAATTTTATCCATGTCTTGCTCATGATCTGGATGACTTCTTATGGAAAATTAGCTATTTACACCCTAAGACTGGGGATCTGAAGGGGACTTTAGAGATCCTGGAATCCACCACCCTAATCTTGTAGATGAGAAAACAGGGCTAGAGCCCTGACATGAGTGGTTCTAAGTGGTCCACACAGTTAGTAATAATAGAGACTGACACTGAATATGTGAATGTCCCACCTAGAGCACGGTGTGCACTGACCTCTATTCAATGTGCTTTGCCCATTGTAGGTTTTCCTACATGTTTTTTCTTCAAGATTAGATTTATTTGATTAAAGTCTCCCTTATTAAATATGTCCAGATTGGAAAGAACTATATATATATATATTTTTTTTAATTTTATTTATTTATTTATTTATTTTATTTTTGGCTGTGTTGAGTCTTCGTTTATGTGCGAGGGTTTTCTCTAGTTGTGGCAAGTGGGGGCCACTCTTCATCGTGGCGCGCGGGCCTCTCACTGTCGCGGCCTCTCTTGTTGCGGAGCACAGGCTCAAGACGCGCAGGCTCAGTAGTTGTGGCTCACGGGCCTAGTTGCTCCGCGGCATGTGGGATCTTCCCAGACCAGGGCTCGAACCCGTGTCCCCTGCATTAGCAGGCAGATTCTCAACCACTGCGCCACCAGGGAAGCCCAAAACTATATATTTATTGGAGAGAATTTGGAAAATCCAAAATGATGTGAAGAAGAAGATAAATACCACCCTTGGTCTTGCTATACAGAGATGAGCATTTTTAACATTTAGGGTCATTTCCTTCAGATTGGGTGGAAAGAAAAAGAAAGCAAACAAACCAGTATTATGCTTGGAAAGATGCTTGAAGGAAGAAGTGCTTTTTGGGTGAGCAAAAGAAGTGAAGCATTTCAAATGGTATCTCTGATGCCTATCCAACCACCCATCAACTCACAAAACAAGAATCTGGTGGGGCAGACCCTCTGCTCGACAAAAGGGGCTCAGAGATGAATTACATATTGTGAGTTCCTGCCCTTGAACATTTCAGAGTCTAGTGGAGGAACCAGACATATAAACAGATAATCACAACGCAGGCTGACAATGGAGAGATGAGTGATTTTAATGCAGGATGTAATTACACGCAACATTATGTGACATGGATTTTATGGCCTATAATATTGGGCTGTGGTGGTTTATAATTTCTGTTATCAAACTGAAAGCCACATAACAATGACCAGGGAAACTTTCTTTAAAGGTGATTGTTCATAAAGAGGAAATAATTGGAATTTCACAAACCAGTAATTACAAAAGCAGGAAAGGTTACTATGGTGTACTTTATAACTGTAATCAAAAAAAAATTACAGGGGGATTTAAAAATGTTCCATTAATTAACTCCATTAAAGGTTACTGTCTGAGATGAAAGATAGATCAACTAAAAATCACACTTAATGAGAAGTTTAAGGGATTTGAAATTGGCAAGTCAGGCAGACTCTGGAATCAAGCCCTTCTTGTCTCTGTTGGTGTTTACATTGTTTGACTACATCATGACAGTTACTTTGGTCATTATTGTTATCATCGTATGCTACGGCCTCTTGTTATTAAGAAGGATATTTTGCATTATTGAACTATTCTAAATTAGTTGCAAGATTTCGGCTCTTGTTCCATTAGTCTTGTTTTTATATATATATAAATTTATTTATTAATTTATCTATTTTTGGCTGCATTGGGTCTTCGTTGCTGCGCATGGGATTTCTCTTGTTGCAGTGAGCGGGGGCTACTCTTCATTGCAGTGCATGGGCTTCTCATTGAGGTGGCTTCTCTTGTTGCAGAGCGCAGGCTCTAGGCACACGGGCTTCAGTAGCTCAGTAGTTGTGGCGCACAGGCTTAGTTGCTCTGCAGCATGTGGGAATCTTCCTGGACCAAGGGTCGAACCCGTGTGCCCTGTATTGGCAGGCGGATTCTTTTTTTTTTTTTTTATAAATTTATTTATTTATTTATTTTTGACTGTGTTGGGTCTTCGTTTCTGTGCGAGGGCTTTCTCCAGTTGCGGCGAGCGGGGGCCACTCTTCATCGCGGTGCGCGGGCCTATCACTGTCGCAGACTCTCCCGTTGCGGAGCACAGGCTCCAGACACACAGGCTCAGTAGCTGTGGCTCACGGGCCCAGCTGCTCCGTGGCATGTGGGAATCTTCCCAGACCAGGGCTTGAACCCATGTCCCCTGCATTGGCAGGCGGACTCCCAACCACTGCGCCACCAGGGAAGCCCGGCAGGCGGATTCTTAACCACTGTGCCACCAGAGAAGTCCCCCTTAGTCTTGTTTTTATTTTAACCCATCAGGTCAGTTTTTTCCTGAGCTTGATGCCTTTTGCCATGTGGATTAGTTGGGGCGCTGTCTGAGGGAGGCTGTCAGCGTGATGGAAGTGGATGGAGGCAAGACACGTGAGAGAAAGCAGCCAACGGGGGAACGTGGTCTCCCAAGACGGAGCAGTTTCAAATGCCACCTGGCTTCTGAGGATGGTAAGTGAGTAATTGGTGTCACTGTGTATCCCCCAGGCACCACGAGTGTGTTTCTGTTTCAGCAGAGGTGGCCTGGAATAGCTCTTGCTCCGTACATGAAGGTCTCCCCCTTTTTTGGAGAACAGCAGTGATTTGTTCCTGGGTGGGGAATGCAACTCTGCCCAGCAAGATGGCTGGCCAATGAACTGTGTTTCTGGTGCCTTGACTGTGGGCATGTACTTTCTGATTCCGGGCCTCAGTTTTCTCTTCTGTAAAATGGCAAGATTGGATAAGATGACATTTCTGGCTTTTTCCAGCTCTAACACCCTGTGAAACCACTCTGGGCTTGGCCATGTCTTAGAAGGGGTGCTCTGGGGCATGGTGGGACGCCACCCCCCCCGCCTCTCGGTCCTGAGGAGTGCCCACCGTTCACTCTTTTACCCTGTTGCCCACCCAAATCCATCTCCTGCCCCTCCCTGCGGCCCCCGTGCCGCTTGTCCACAGCGCTACACATTTCACACCATTAATGGCCTCAGGCCTTTCTGTAGAAACGTGGGCATCTTCACCAAACCCTGATTCATTTTCCTCTTTCCCCTCACGCGGGATGATAACACTTTCCCTCCTTCCTGGAGTGTAGTTTGTGATCATGTGACTGATTTTTGGCTAAATAGGATTCAGGAGGAAGTCAAGCATGGCCTGACTTATAAAAGCCTGTGCAACCCTCCAGCCCTCTCTGCCCCTGCTCTGGAGAATCTGGAGTCACAGGCTAATTGATAGGATCTGACCCTCCCCACCCAAAGGCGGAAAGACTGGGGGAAATTTCTAGACGTCCTCCAATAAATCAGGGCAAGTCTTGGTTTTCTTTCCAAGATCCAGGTGCTGCCCTTAAGCCAGCCTATGGAAGGGGGATCTTCTGGAATAGATTGGGTGGGAAAGACTTTACTTATAATTTATCCACAAAAAAGTTTGGTGCTTCCTCAATAAGTTAAACATAAAATTACCGTGTGACCCAGCAATTCTGCTTCTAGGTATACACCTGAAAGGATTGAAAATAGGTGTTGGAACAAAAACCTATGCATGAACGTTCACAGCAGAAATATTCATGCCCAAAGTAGAAACAATCCAATGCCCATCAAGTGATAAGTGGATAAATAAGATGTGGTCTACCCATACAATGGAATATTATTCAGCCATAAGAAGGAATGAAGTACTGATACATGCTACAGCATGGGTGAACATTGAAAACATTATGGTAGGTGAGAGAAAGCAATCACAAAGGACCACATATTATATGATTTCATTAATATGAAACATTAATCCTTAGAGACGATCAGTAGTCGTCAGGGGCTGGGGGGGTGGGAGTGACTATTTAATGGGCCCAGATTTCCATTTGAGGTGATGAAAAAGTTCTGGAACAAGATAGTAAGGATGGTTGCGCAACACTGCAGATGTACTTAGTGCCACTGAATTGTTCACCTTAAAATGATGAAAATAGTAAGTTTTATGTTACGTGTATTTAATCTCGATTTAAAAAAAAGAAGAAAAAAAAAGCTATGCACACACGTTTTGAGTCAAGGAGTAGAAAGAAAAAGAAAAAAACCCTGCAAAAACAAAAACAACAAAACTATATAGCTGGAAGGAAAGTCAAGGCAAAAAGAAGGCATGAGGCTTAAAGGTCAAGGTGCAATGAACAGTAGCCAAGTAATGGGAGAAAGAGAAAGACGGGGGCGTGGAGCCTGTCGGGACGTGGCAGGTGCACGCTAGGTCCGAGGTGGAGTGATTCTTTTAGTGGGGAGGTAGGAGAGCAGCTTGTTGTGCCCTGGTGTGTGTGGAGAGGGTAGGGGACACTGTGAAAACATTGAAGTGCTTTGGATGCCGTGATTTAAGTGCATTTGAGGTTGTGGCTTCTGACTCTACCAGAGAAAAAAAGTTAGCAGAATGCTGTTCTTTTGGTGATATCTCTAGCATAATCCTTGAAAAGTTTCTTTAGAGGAGGCTATGCCTGTGCTGGGGTCCTGTTTCATCCTCTTCTGCCTAACCTGGCCACCCCTCTATCACTGTTCCGCCTCCTGTATCTCCTGCCACCTTCATTTCTGTTGATGAACACGGTGTAGGCCCTCTTAGCTACATGCAACCTTCTGGGGAGATGCCACAGAAGAGATGGCATCTAAGCTGGGTCTTGGAGGATGAATATAATTTCACTTAGTGGGGAGGGGAGAGGACCTTTCAAGCAGAGGGAACGCAGGCTTGGAAGAGTGGGGATTGTCTAGGAACAGTTGGCTGGAGCAAGGGAAGTGGGTAGAATAGATCTGGCTGTAAAGCAGCAAGGGTGTTACAAAGGGCTGGCTGCCGGACACGGATAGAAGACAATACTAGGGCACCAGCTTTTGAGAAAAGAAAAGGCTTTATTGCAAGGTCAACCAGCAAGAAGACAGGAGGTAGAGCTCAAATCTGTTTCTCTAATCTGGGGTTTGGTCAAACTTTTTGAGTTTGGGAAGGACAGTTGGTATGCAGAAGCGCTGGCAGGGCACGTTTCATTTGGAGGGCTTTGGCCATTTATGGTAAAGTAGGGTAAAGGGGGCGTCAGCACTGGATCTTCTTGGGCAACAGACCCTTCATTTCTGAAATTGTTCCGGCATTCAAGTTCCGGTCATCTTTTATTTCCATGGTGGGGGAGAAACTTTGGTTCTTGGTATTATTTGAGGTCAAAATAGTCTCTTCTGTGCATGCTTCGACTGCATGATTTACAGTTTTGCTCTGTTGGCTCTGAAAAACAACTCAGTATCTGGTTAGATACAGGATAGGGCCAGTTAGGGCTGGTTCTGCGGTTGCAATGGAACATGTAGTAAAAAGGCTTGCTATGTCACATTCATGCGATGATGGTGTCCATTCTTCCAGCGCTGTGTTTACCAGCATGTTCTAGAACATTCCAAAAGTACAGAGCTTAAGGCCCAGCACCCAGCTTAAGGAGCAACCAGGGAAATCAGTGCACAGTGTCTCTGAAGTGTGCAGTCACCTGAAATGCTGACTCACGTGGTGGCCAGGAAGTTTACTGGGTGGTAGCTGCTTCTGAAGGAACCCTGATGGGAGCATGGGGTCCCATCAACGCAAGCCATGCCCATGAGCACAGAGTTGGGTTTCCTCTTTGATTCTGACTCTCCTCTGGGCCTGAGCATGTTGCTACTTAACATATTATTTTCTCCTTTACATGTAGGCCCCCTGGTTCTTCCAGGGCCACTGGCAGACGACGCAGTGCCGGATCTGCCACCCTAACAAGCCCTGGCCTCCATCACCTCCCCCCACCAACCACTCTCCTTCCTCATCTCAGGTTCTTTATCAAACAAAAGAGCCTGGTTGCCTCTGGGGGGCCACCTAGACCTTCAAAACATAAAGGCATGTTTGCACACTTTATCTCTGGAGGAGAGGGCATACCTAGAGGACAGCTTCTCATTTCTGATTTTTAAATCAAAAGCTGTTTCTTCCCCCTTCATTGGACAATAGTGCTTGATTGTCCCCAAGGGACCCAGACTTGACTGATACACAAGAGGCTTTGCTCCTTCTCCTTACTGGGTTCATCCCAATGGCAACCCATGGGGTTCTCGCTAACCCTTCTTACTGAAGTAGAGGTAGAAGCTCAGTTCCAACTGTCAACAGGAATTCTGCTGTCCTAAGGAGTTTAAATCCTATCCTGTGATAAGTGGGAAACCATTGAAGGCTTTAAACGAGAGGAGTGACATGACCAGAATTGTATAATGGAAGGAATTCTGATAGTCACTTAGAGCAAGAGGTAAGGATCAGCAAATATTTTCTGTAAAGACCCAGATTGTAAATATTTCCAGCTGTCTTGAATAAGTTTTGGGGTCCGAATGATCCTTTGCTCAAGGAAGACCATCAACCTGTAGCTTTAGGTTAGGAGTCTAGACAGCATCAACCCTCTTTGGGAATGAATTTGCTTGAGACAGAGTGGCTTCCTGGACCTAAACTGCTCTGTTTGATTTGAAAAGCTTTGTCTGTGTCATAGGCAGAGGGGCCCTCCTCCAGATTTTCTCCTTTAGAGAACTGTTCCTGGACCTAAACTGCTCTGTTTGATTTGAAAAGCTTTGTCTGTGTCATAGGCAGAGGGGCCCTCCTCCAGATTTTCTCCTTTAGAGAACTGTTGCATTGGTAAGTAAGGTTTGAGCCACATTTATGATTAGATAATCTTCCTTACTTGTAAGAAGATGTGGACCCTTTTAGGGGTGTGTATGGGGTGGAGAGTGATGGGAGAGGCTTGATCCATGGTTATTCATGAGATTGCAGAGACTCTCTCCAGAAGCCGAGGCCAGATTCCATGAGGAACTGTGTGAGATTCTGGGTGAGCCGTGCTGCTTCAGGACCCAGATGACAAAGTGAGACTTACGGTCATTGGGGCAGTTGTTCTTCTGGATCCTAGTGTTTGGGAGAACAGGAGCTGGTGTCTGGGGCCTCTCAAGGAGGACTTCCTCGTAGAGTCAGTGGAGGGGAGGACTGATGCAGACATCAGGTACAAGAACCGGAACTGACTCTCTCCAGGCATCAAGCGTAACACCCCGGGTCTCTCAAAAAAAAAACCTCAAGGGGCATGCACAAGAAGCCCGTGAGACCTGCAGGGACAGGTAGGGCTCCACGTCATTATTGGGGCATTAATGGAAGTGTGACCTCAACTTGCAATCACAGGTTTTGGAGATCGAAACATATCCATGGACTTGGAAGAAATGACCCCAGGACAGGACATATTCCATATGACAAATGTTGAACACAGGAAGATGAAAAACTGCACCTATAGCTTGGGGTGATCCCTGTGTTATTCCCCTACCCCCTGCCCCCCGAAAGGCTCGTTTCTTTAAGACTCTTGCAAAATAGCTGGCAATGCAAATTGGGAAGATGCCTGCACTCTACAAGTCAAAGAGAATCTGATCATTCCAAGGGGATGAAGAGAAGGGAGAAGCGCATCCTTTTCTGATGGTAGCGAGACACTTCCAGGGGCCTTTTCTTTCTCCCTCCGGCACGGATCCACAGGTCTTCCATTGCATCATCGCAGCTGAGATGTTGGCTCAGAGGCCTTCATAATTTCATCACATAATTACCAGGAGAGAGGTCGGTGCTTTATGGTTGTCTGCTTCGTGGGCCTCCTTTCAATTACTGTGTAGAGCTGGGTCATAATGGAAAATGGGCACCGTGCCATCCGTTTGAGAGATCTTTAAAGACGAGGCTTTCTGGGCTGCTTTCCTGATTGATTTTTTGGGTAATGTTGTCACACTATCCTTTGAAGCCCTCACATTCCTCTAGATTTACCTCCTTGGAGAGTATATGAACTTCAAAGGATGCCTGGTTCTGGTTCACGCATCAGTCCAGCCCTTTGGTTTGGGCTCTTCCTCCATCCAAACCAAGGGCTTCCAGGGCGAGAGGGGCTGCAGGGCTCAGCGGATCTGGGTGAGGGTGCCTGGGCAGTACCCTCTTCCACACCGTGACTGGCGGGGTTCCCTCCTTTGGCTGGATCTACTGTCTCCTTTTCTTCCTCCCAGCTTCCTGCGTGCAGCTCCTGCCACTGCCCGTTCAGTGGAAGAAAAAGTGCTCCAGGATGCAGGAGGTCTGCTCTTCCACTCTGGGTGCTCCAGGGTGGCAGACCCTGTGAGAACTTCCAAACCTGCTCAGAAGGCCTTTCGGAGGGGCACCTGGATTCCGTGTCTGCAGAGAAAGGCCAGCAGACTCCATGTCTAGCCCCCTTCTCGCTGCATGCACCACCTGGAGTATGCTTGCTCTCTTTTAACCCACGTGGATACTCCAATCAAGTATTCATTTCTGGGTCCAGCCTGGAGCTCTGGTTGTGAAAGACGTAGCCTGCTGCTGCTGCCGCTTTGGTTCTGAACTCGTTCTCTCTCTCTCAGGCCATGTCACCAGCCTCCTGACTTCTCTCTGCTCCAGTCTTGTCCCCTCCAGGGCACACTTGTCACCGCCGTCTGCAGAGCTGCTAAGTTCCTCGACTCCAGGGGCCTGTTCACATTATAAGCTGTGGAGTCTTGAGGGCACCACTGACCTCGGATGTGATGTGATAGGTGCTCTCTGGAGCCAGGACTCCTCCATTAAGTCCACAAGGGCTCCCCGATGTTTGCAAGACTCAACCCAAGATCCTTAGTTTGTGACATGAAGCATCCCAGACCTGGCTCTTGCTGCCTCTCCAGCATCTCCCACTTTCCCGGCACCCTCAAGCTGTATCCTTCAACCATCCCAAATTCTTCGTAACTTCCACATACCAACAGCCCGGGTTGCCCTCTTCCGCCCTGTGCATTTGCAGCCATCCCTCCATCCCTCAAGACCCAGTATCACCTCCTCCTCCTTTCCTTACTGTCCTCCAAGCCTTCACTCTGAGCCCCGTGCCTCTAAAGCTGTACTGCCAGCACATGCTTACAGCCTGTTCTTTATTGGACCATGATGTCCTTGTGGGAGGAGACTGCCTTATTCATCACTGTATCCTCTGTGTCTAGCACCATATATGACCCAGAGTCAGCACCGAATAGGTATCTGAGGAGGAGATGAATGAAATACACAACAGCCCGAGGCCTTCAGGACCTTAGGGTCCACCTGGGGAGACATCACACACCCGGGGAGACATCACTCACCTGGAGAGATATTACTCACCTAGGGAGATATTGTGATAGGATGGTTGCGTGCCGTGCTGTGAGCTGTGGGCACTAAGGTTACTCACAAAGGGAGGGGTGTAGACAGGAGTATTCAGGGATTATTTCTAGAGCTTAAAGGAGCCTCAGGGATCACTTATCTCTATTGCCTCATCCACAGATGAAGAACTTGACGTTCAGAGAGAGAAAGAGACCGCCTGAGGTTATTTTGAGCGTTGGCTGCCAAGCGAGTAATAACATCTAAGCCCCTTGATTCCCAGTCCAGGATTTATACAGAAAAACTCATCAAGCTGGAGCTAGCAGGCATTTTGATGTTTTCCTGTAAATAATTTAGGGGGAGGGGTATAAAACAAAACAGAATTTCATTACTAAATATTGATGCTCTAGCTGCTACTTAGAGAAGATTGCCTATGATGTTTTCAATTAGATTCTCTTTATCTGCCTTGAGAAGCCTTTTTTTTTTTTCTTAAAGGACAGGATTGTAGGGCGTTATTAACACTGACAGCTCCAGTATTCACATTGTGCTTCTGAGGGCATCAGGGGGAGATACTGATCTATCAACGTAATCCTCGCAAGGAGGATTGTGCTGATTTCAGATGAGACCAGCAGGAATCGCTGTCTTGGCATTCCAGCAGAAACATCCTCGTGTGTTTCCAAAAGGGTGTTCCAGCCATTGGTGCTTCCTGGGCGTTGATGCTGCCAGAACGTGGCGGGATGGGGTTGGAGGGTAGGGGGTGGAGAGCCCAGCTCTGATGAGGGGAGAGGGTGGATTTCAGCTGGAGGGGCCAGCAAAGGCTGCCTCTGAAAAGGAACTCCAGGAATCAGGACATCTTGGACTCACAAGGCTGCCAAGAAAAGCAACATCTAATACATCGAATGCTTGCGACACGATCAGCCCCCCGCTCAGGGCTCAGCTGGCATTATCTTATTTCTCACCACAATCCTGCAAACTAAGTGTCATTATGATTCCCTGGTATTGGCAGAGTTCTAAGATGGCCCCAAGATCCCTGTTTCCTGGGGTACCCACCCTGTGTAATCCCTGGGACTGTGAACGTGATGGATTTCATTCCCCTGATTAGATATGTTATATCCGGGTGGGGCAGATTTAATCACATGAGCACGTTAAAAGTTTGGAAAAAAAACCTGGGTCTAGAGGTTAGAGACAGAGGAATTTAGAGATACAGAGTGTGAGAGGGAGCCGATGTGGGGAAACTTCTGCTGCCTTTGAAGATGGAAGGACCACATGGTAAGAATCTGAACACATCCTCTAATAGCTGAGAGGGACCCCTGGCTGGGAGCTAAAAGGATGATGGGGACTTCAGTCTTGGAGCAGCAAAGAACTGAATTTGCCAACAATCTGAATGAGTTTGGAGGTTGACCTTGAGCTCAAAAATGCAAACGTAGCTGCTGACCCCTTAATTTTGGTTTTGTGACACCTGGAGCAGAGATGCCAGCCATGCCATGCCTGGACTTCCCACCCACAGAGCTGTGAGACGATAGGTCTGTCTTCAGCCACTAACTGTGGGGTCATTTGTTACACAGCCAGAGAAAACCAATTTACAGATGAAGAACTGAGGCTGGAAAGATTTGGTTGCCCAGGCCTACAAACCTGGGGCATGAAAGAGCTGGGATTTGAACCCAGGACAACTGACTTCTAAGTGAATGTTCTTAAACACTTCCAAGTGATTCCCAACCCAACATGTGGGGAGCTTGTTCAAATGAGATTTGGCATAGCCTCTGGGGGTAGTGGCTGCCTTCCTTCCCTTGGTTTATGAACCGCGGTCTTAGAGGGTTTCTGAAACTAACGATGGTGTGTGTGCTAGGTGGAAACCCCACCTTCCTACATAGCGATGGGATTTGTTGTGCTGTTCAACACTGTACTGACAAGATAAGGCTGGTGGAAACAGCCCAACAGAGAAGAGCTTCCGAGCAGAGACTGTGTTCCTGCAGCAGCTGTGACAGGGGATGGCTTAAGCAGTGGGCCACAAGACAGCTGTGTCTCAGAAAAGCCTGGAAACATCCCACAGCCAGTGGTTCTCAAGCTTGATCCTGCATTAGGACGACCTGGAGAGCTTTAAAAAATCCTCATGCCCAGACCACACCCCAGATCAATTCACTTCAAATCTCCGTGAGTAGTGCCGGGACAGCAATACCTTTAAAATTTCCCCAGGTGATTGCAGTGTGCAGCCAGGGTTAAGTGTGACTGACTCACAAGGTCAACCTGGGGGTCAGAGGGCAGGACATCAAGGACAGACATGGGCATTCTTGAGGACTTGTGTTGTTCCTATGCTGGTCTGCTGGCTCTGATGTCATTTCTCAAACCTTTAATCATTGTGCTCACTTTGTTACTCCAGGTGAATTGTGTTTAAAATTCTGGGTGTGGTCAGAGCAGTGACTCCAAAGGCCCACAGTGCTTCCAGCGTTGGGCTGTCAGGACCCACACTCTAGGTAGATCCCCGTGGTTCAGGGATGCAGAGGGTGGGGATTCTCAGGCTTGAGCACATCACAGACACCTGGAAGCCTTGTTGAAACACGGACTCCTGGCCCCATCTCTACGGTGTCTGAGGCATCCAGTCTGGATGGGACCCAAGGGTTTGAGTTTTTTTTTTTTTTTTTTTTTAAAGAAGGGAGTCATTATTTTTTAAAGTATTTGTTTATTTATTTATTTATGGCTGTGTTGGGTCTTCGTTTCTGTGCAAGGGCTTTCTCTAGTTGTGGTAAGCGGGGGCCACTCTTCATCGTGGTGTGCGGGCCTCTCACCATCACGGCCTCTCTTGTTGCGGAGCACAGGCTCCAGACGCGCAGGCTCAGTAATTGTGGCTCACAGGCCCAGCCGCTCTGCGGCACGTGGGATCTTCCCAGACCAGGGCTCGAACCCGTGTCCCCTGCATTGGCAGGCAGACCCTCAACCACTGCGCCACCAGGGAAGCCCAGGGTTTGCGTTTTGAACAAATTTCTAAGTGACAGGTGACACTGCTGCTGGTCTGGGGACCATGTGCTATTTGGAGCTCGAGGACGTGGGCTTGAAACCAGACGTTTACTAGCGTGAGGCCATGGAGACATCCCTTATCTCTGTGTGTTTCCATCCATCTTGTGCTGAATGAGTCTGATGGCGGCATGTATGGCAAGACGGCCCTGCAGGCGCCTGGCATGAATGAACCCCCAATACATGTTAACTGTTCCTCAGGTTGGTGCTTCTGGTGGCAGGTTTTTCAGAGACTCACTCATAACACTTTGAGAAAACACTAAAGAAAAAAATAAAGAAATGTATGGGCTAACAGAGCTGGCCATGGACCGTATCTGCTTTGGGTACTGGACTCTTTGACTCCAGCTGCGTCAGGCATCTCTCTCTCTCTCTCGTCTCCATCTTTCCGCTTTACTTTCAGGGAGGGTCTGCTTGCTTGGTGACAGAGATGCCCTGGCAGTTCCAGCTTGCTCTCCTCTTTACAGCCATGGCCCCAGACTTTTCCACACATATTGCTTCTCTGCTAGGCCGTGTCCATTCTGCATTCTAAGGAACAGAGCCATTTCTTCCTGGGATCCATGTGAAGCTGGATTTTTCTAGAGTTTGGAGAGTCTGCTTGCTAGTTTTTGAAAATGAGCATTGCAGGTGCCCACCTGCAGGCACCTGAAGCCTCCCCTGTTATTACTGCCATTTGCAATAATGATAGACACCATGTGAGGGGCATTTGCCACGTGCTTCACATCGGCTTGTCTTTCACATGTACCACCTGCCTGGATCCTCCATCATTATCCTTTTCTTAGAAAAGGACACATTTTCTGAGAACATCTGAGCATTTGATAACCCAAGTGACATTCCCAATAATTAAGTAACATGCTCAGTTTCACGAATAAGCAAATGCTCAAAGTGTCAAATGTTACAGAGTTCCAACAGGTTGAGAACTAGTGAAGTCATTTGGATTTTGCAGGGTGTCCTTGGTTGCCTTTAAGAGAGCATTTCAAAATAGTGTTTGGAAAGAAGGTCTGTTATAGGGAGTTAGGAAGTGGGTAGAAGCTAAAGGTAGAGGAATAGACAACATGCTTGAAGTATTTTTAACGTGTGAAGAAAGGTGATTGGCTGAGAACCAGAGGGTGAAGGGAAAGATGAGTTTCCAAAAGTTCGTGTGAGGTAAGGTCTAATCAAGCGTCTTTTGCCATGCCTGGCACAAAGTATGTTTTAATTAATGTGACTTCCTTGAAAGTGGGGGGAGAATTGATCATATTGGAAAGCAGAAGAGGGTCCTTGTTGAAAGGAAAGGAGTCAAGATATTGAAAAAGGAAATAATTGAGGAAGAATAGATCAAAATAGGATAGGATGGACGCGGTTTTGAGTATCGGTAGAGAAGGCAACTTTAAAGCACAAAGAAAATTCTCTGAACTGGATGGAAGAAAGAAAGGGAAGGGAAGGAAGGTAATGTTTTTGAGGATTTCTTAAATGCTAAGTGTTTTGTAGACATCATCTTCACAGCAATACAATGAGGGGGACTGCATACATTTTACAGGTAGAAAAACTGAAGTTCGGAAGGGTCAGGAAATGTGCATAAGAACAAAGGACACAGCCAGGATCTGAATCCTTGTGTGCTAGGCCAGTGAAACCCAAGGTCTGTTCACTGTACCACAGTGTATGGGAAGTTTGCCCTAGAACAGTCCCTTGCCACATGAGCATGGAGGACCAGGAGAGGTCCGATGGCTACACACTTTATCATTCCAACCTTTGAGAGTGAAAGTGGGGGAGCAGTAATATTAATGATGCTGGCACCGTGGATTACTACCCTGGGCAGCCTGGGATGAACGATGAGCCAGTGATAGGATTCTTTATGTTGGACGCATTCTCCCTTTTCAAGATGTCTCTTAAGACAGAGGAGTTTTTAGGAAGAACAGTGTTTGGGTAGTAAGCTGAGAAGACGAAGAGGGCTAAGTGTGATGGTTAATTTTATGTGTCAGCTTGACTTGGCTAAGGGATGCCCAGATGGCTGATAAAACATTATTTGTAGGTATATCAGTGAGGGTGTTTCAGGAAGAGATTAGCATTTAAGTTGGTAGACATCAGATGGTGGGACTTCTCAGCCTCCATGATTGCATGAGCCAATCCCTTATAATACATCCCCTTCAGTATAACTCTCTATATCCTATTGGTTCTATTTCTCTAGAGAACACTGACTATACGTTAAATTAAGAATAGAG
The DNA here is from genome assembly GCF_949987535.1 of Balaenoptera acutorostrata. Taxonomy (NCBI): domain Eukaryota; kingdom Metazoa; phylum Chordata; class Mammalia; order Artiodactyla; family Balaenopteridae; genus Balaenoptera; species Balaenoptera acutorostrata. The sequence continues at coordinate 10,995,886 of NC_080078.1, forward strand.
TCCATCCCACTGCCTTGCCCCATAGCATGTAAATAGAGCTGTGGTGAGTGCTGGTGGGATAAATATCCAAACTGCAGCCAGTCCTGGGTCGGGCAGAAGCTTTGATGCTATTAACCATTGTGTCTAGAAAAGGGATTGAATGAAGGTCCTAGGACAGGGAAGGGGTAGGAGGGTGAAGGGGTGGCTGAGGAGGCAGCTGAGACAAAGATGACATGATCTACCATTTCTCCCATGAAATGCCTTTTTTGGCCTCCATTTTTCTGTAAGTAGTGTTACTGGATGACACTCTGTAATGCTTTGTATACAATAAAACTTCCAGTAACCAATTGCTCAGGGGAATGGGAGTGTTGTGGTTAATTGAATTATCTGATTAACTGAGAGTTAATTAACCAGAAACCCTTTGTAATTCCAAGCCATGCTGCGAATATTCCAACACATCTAAGTCTTCTACCAGGGTTCAGAAGGGAAAGAAAGTCAAGGAAGAAGGGAAATGAAACCAGCTTTAACGGAGGATCCGATGTGCATTTGGTACTTTACAGAAATACTATTACCTGGTTGAATCCTTGTAACTATTATACGAAGCCAACATTACTATCCCATTTCACAGACAAGAAAATCTGAAAGTATCTTAACCGTCACTGAACGTTGCTTTGCTGACTGAGAACACAGACGGGTCTCAGAGGCACCTCTGGGATATCAGTGCTAGAAGCAGATCTAGTGTGGGTTTTGGAGTTTGTCAGCCCCACTTATAAACCCTGGTCCTGACCCCAACTAGCTGTGTGACCTTGATTAAGCGGAGGGAACCGCAGGCATGTGCTCTGAGAAAATCAAACTGGGTTCAAATTGTTACTCCACCTTTTTCCAGGTGGTGTGATCTTCAGCCAACAACTTGCCCCCTTTGCTTCTCAGCCTCTTCATCTGCAAAATGTGCCATCACCTAGCTTGCAGGGCTGCTGGGGGCCCGAGATGGGTCCTACATGAACCGTAGCTGTGCTTACTATCATCCACATGGCCCACGGTCACGGTCGCGTTAGGGGAGCAGAGATGGACAAAGAGAAAGATGCAGTAGAGAGACCTCCATCTCAGGATGATCCCTGATGCTTCCTTTATATTCAGTCTCTGACGCTAATCTTACTCTCTTGTTCTTTCTTTCTTGCTCCTCAAAGTATGATGTGAAAAACCTGTTCCTGAAGGTGAATATTTGCTAACTCAGATTTTACCGCATTGGCACCTCCGACAAAAGAGAACACAGTGGGGCCAGCAGGCATTGTTACCTACTAAACCAAGCATTAGTCTGGTGAAGTCACCAGCCTCTGTTGCCATCGTATTTTTAGGGAATGAAAAGAACAGTTCTTTTCGCTCAGAATGCTAGATTTACATTGCTTTCATTTAGCAAGTGAATAATTGATAAGCTGGGGCATATTAACATTGAACAAAAGAGCCCAATGATACAAGGGTCCTGGGAAGGCTGCCTAAATCAATATACACTCATGAATTTTGAGTGCAAAAGGTTGAACTGAGAAAGAACACAGATTTAGACCCCCATGAATATTTGAAATAACTCTGCTCACGAGAGGCTCACAAGAGCCCAAATGTTAACTGAAGGGGCTTCAGAGAAATGGCTTCTAAAGAAATTTGAAAGCAAGAGATTTTCTCCTCCAAAGATTTCACGAGAAAAATCAATCATCTTTGTTGTTTCTGCTGTCAGAAGGCATCTATTAAAAATCTAATTAGAGTATTTTTACCAATTAAACATACCAATGCAACACTTGTCTGACTCAATGTCTGTAATTGCTAGAAAAGCAAATGTATCGCCCTCTGTGATCAACCCAGATATGGTAAAATGTTCCAGCCACTCCTGCAAGCTCCATCCTCCCCAGGCAGGAGCCAGCCTTAAAATTTGATTAATCTAAACGTTTTGTAAGTTGTCAAGAGGTTTCTTGCCTGATGGCTCATGGTCACCCAAAGTGCCAGCCTGACCGAGGCCAAAATAACATCATCATTCACAATTTGCTTTTGAAATGCCTCCTGCTAGGTCCCAATTTTAGCGATCAAAGCTGGAAATTTTAAACCAAGTAGGAAAATGCTTCCAATCTTAATGATTCCTTGAACCCAGCGTCCTGCTGGAAAGTCATCTATAGTCTCTGAAACCCTGGGCATGCTGCTATGGCCATTGAAGATGTTTGAATATTCTAATATATTCTGATATTCTAATGACAGTCAAGGAAACCATTCTCTGTGGGTAAGGGAATCACCTTTTAGAAGTCATGAAATAGAGCCTCACAACTGGAAGGGGCCTGCCTGAGTGATCATTTCATCTAGCCTCCCACAGAAAATAGAAATTCCTCCAGCCAGACTCAGGCTCTGCTTGCATACCCCTCATGCCGGTGGACTCACCACCTTGTGAGGCAGTGCACTCCATCCCGAGACACCTCTGACTTTCAGAAGGAGACTTCTTAGGTTGAGCTGTGTATAACCTGCCTTCTTAAAACTTAGATCCAAGAAGATGACTTCTAAACCTCATGGATGCAATTTTCTGAGCACTGTTTGACACAGAACTGGATTGCCAATACCGCTGTACTCCCATGAAGCAGTTAATTTGGAGGATAATTCAGAGCATGTGCTCATTACTGGGTCTTAAAGGCTAAAGAAAAATTTGGCCCCTCCACAGTACAGATGGCATTTGCTCTTTTCCCTGGAATTCTCGTGGTATATATCTTAATTAATGAGTTAATGAAATTTTTCAGCTGAGTGGCCCTAAGGACAACTTATCTTTGAAAACTCCCCTTCTGCCTGTACACATGGTTTCTCTGTTTTCTCTCCAATACCCTAATTAACAAGCAAAGGAAGGTCAAGGCTACAGCTCCTAGACTTGCTGGAAAGGTCTGAGATTCTTGATGGGAAGTCACATTGAAAGATTAAAAAACACCTGCCCCCAAATTCTGAGAAGCTTTTTTAATGAGGGCCAGGAACATCAGAGTATGATATGTCCCATCGTGAGAGCAATCACCATGGCTTGGGCCTCCCCCTTTAAAAAGGGTAATCCCCCTTTTAAGTAACCATCTGCTATTCTTACCTGGAGAAAAGCGAGAAGTTGCTGCAGTAGAAAAAATACAATCTACTGAGTCAAGCAGATCAGAGGTTTATTTATGGCTCTACCCATTTCTAGCTTGACAACTTGGGTGAGTTGCTAAAGCTTTTTGAAGGGGAGTTTACTGTACAATTGGGATAAAAATTCCTAGCTCACAGGGTTATTATTATAAAGATAAAGTGAGATAATCAAATGATTTACCATGGTGTATCAGTTAGCTAACGCTATGCAACAAAGTACCCCAAACTCAGGAGCTTAAAAAAATAAAAGCATATATTATTGCTCATAAGTCTGTATGTCAGCTGAGAAACCTGCTAGTTTGGGGCCAGGCCTGGCTGATCTTGGCTGGGTTGGCTCATGTGTCTGTGCTGAGCTGGTAGATGGGCTGCGGATTGGCTATCTCAGATGGTCTCATTTACATGCTGGCAGTTGGCTGGTGGGCAGCTGGAGTTATTGGATGTCTCAGGACCCAGCAGGCTAGCTTGGGCTTATTCACATGGCCAGGGCCCAAAAGAACAGCAGAAGCATTGCCTAGCTTTTGAAACGGGCACCATGTCACATTCTATTGGCCAATAGAGTCCACCTCTTGATAGGAGGAGCTTTAAAGTGACACTGCAAAGAGCAGCCACTCCTGCAATGAATCTGTCCCGTATAGTATCTGGTGCAAGTACTCTGAGCACGGCAGCTATTCAGGACAGATTTCCCAGACTGCACATCGCAAGGATTGATCTTGTCTGTAGCCTCTTAGTGGAAGCATTTAAAAACTGTCCATTAGCAATCTCGTATCCTAATCATTTTTTGGTTAACATTAGTAATATTTCATAGCTATAATTTTACTAGAATCCATGAAGCTGGTGGGGGGGTGGTTCCTGCTGGATCAAAGCCACTCATGGTAGAAGCTGGACAAGTTTCTAGGTCACCCTGAGTGCAGAGTGGGGAGAGCTCCTGGTCAGATCTGCATCAGTTCTTGCAAAGTAGAAATCCTGGGGTTCAGGACCCTGCTGCTCTCGAACTGGGAAGAACCCACTGTCATCTTCACCCCAGCAAGAGGAAGGGCACGCACGGCTGAGTGTTCCTGTGCTCCGGACCTGATGTCAGGCTCCTTCCGTTGAATCCTTACCTACACTCTGCAGCTTCTCCATCATTCTCCTCATTTACCATTGCTGAAGCTGAGGCTTGGAAAACTAGGGTGATTTATAAAGGACAGAGCTGGAGCTGAACTCAGGGAAATGCAGCTTGGAACCCTGACTTGTTCTTTCACACCTCACTGCCCCTGAGGTCAGTGGCAACAAGAACATGACAAAGAAGGAAGAGAAGCAATTTTTGTGAATGGTCACCACGTGTTGGGCACAGGTACCTTACATCATTATCACTTATCATCCTGACTGTCCTACTTCTTTTAACACTGTTTTACAGATGAAGACAAACAGGTTCAGAGAGGTTATGTAGCCTGCCCAAGGTTGTACAGCCAGGAAGTGGCAGGGCTGAGGTGAACGAATAGGGCTGATTCCTCCCCACCACTTTGCTGCAAGACCATCTTTGAACAACAAGAGAAAGAGGAAGCTCTCTGTTTATGAACCCATCACCCCTTAGAATACAGGCTAATCCCTCTCTTAGGAAAAAGTCCCTGTAACAGTCTAATAATCCCTGGGAAATGGCAGGCGCTCTGGGGTGTGGGAATTGGCCGATTAACAGGATGCTGCCATCAGTGGGGACTCAGGGACCCCCTGGGCTGATTCCAGTTGCCCCGAGATGGGGCAGACTGGATGAAACCAGTCACCCTGCATCTTTCATCTAGGAGGACTCAGAAAGAAAGCACCAGGGACAGATGAACCGGGCCTGCAGAATTGTTCTTGGCCCTGCAATGCCCTCTGATTCCCAGGCAGAGGCTGGGGTGGTGGTGGTGAGGGCCGGCAGGCACACCAGGGGCTCAGTAGGAGCTGTCGGGGGGAAGAACAGATTAATCCTGGGGATGCAGTCACGTGAATAGGGTGGCAGTGACAACCTCAAAGCGAGACTGGCTGCCTCAGTCCCTACCAGCTTAATCACAGACCTCGGGCTCCTGCCGCAAGCCCCTTCTATCCCCCATGGAGTTCCCAGGTGGCCTCCCTGCCCTCCCGGCTCATACCAGCTGCTTCCTTTCCTCTCTGCCCACGCAGCCCCTCTGTGGTGGCCACTGGTGCTCTCAGAACCGCTTCCCTGATACCTGGGCAGCACTGTACCTACACCTCTCTCCCTCTTCAGCTGGCGACGCTGCCCTGGGTATCGGAAACCCGAGGATGCAGGCCAGGGAGGGCAGCCTCATCTCTGTCCTTGCCGGCATGCTGCCTGGGCCTCTGCCTAGGGTGTGCTTCTGACCTGGGTCTGGGAACCTGGGGAGGGCCCCCAAAGTCATTCAGTCCTCTTCACCTGCTCTCGGAGGCCTTCCTCCTACCCCTCCCCTGTCGCAGAGCTCCTGAGGGCCCCGCACCACCCTACTTCAGAGCCTGGTCCCTGTCTGTGCCCAGAACGCCACATCCATCCTCTGTCTCTCCTGCCAGCCTGTTCATCCCTGAGCGCAGGGACCTGGGCTGCTCTGTGTACTCAGCCTGGTGTCCAAACCCCAGTGAATGGAGTGGAAGAGAATCCCCTCCCCCAGACACTTTCCCCAGCCCCAGCCAACATTTAGTGTCCCTCCTTGGATCGCTTAGTTTATACACTCCTTGTCACTTTTGCTACAGCTGTCTAAAATGACATTGATTGAGATTTTGGAAGACAGACATTCCAGGGCCCCGGTGGTGAGCAGTTAGCTTGGAGCGGTAACTTCTTGGAGAAGGAAACCCAGGGCAAGGCAGGGTGGGGCAGGCGTTTTGCCGGAAGGATGAGGAGAGGGCACTGGGTGGACAAAGGCCTGGAGGGGACGAGCCTGCCTGGAATGGAGGAGCTGCAGTGTGCGTGTGCGTGTGCGTGTGCGTGTGTGCCTGTGTGCACGTATTGTATGTGTGCACGTGCACACGTGTGCATGTGTTTGTGTGTGTATGTGGGCATGTGCACACGTGTGCGTGTGTGCATGTATGACTGTGCATGTATGTGTATGTGTGCATGTTATGTGTGTGTGCATGAGTGTGTGTAGCGGGATCAGCATTGAGAAGCCAGGTTGCTAGGCAGCCAGCTGCCGATCTCAAGTGCCAGTCTGAGCCGCCTTGAGTGTCAGCGATGAGCCCGGGGAGAAGCTAAGTGCGCGGCAGCCTCCCTCTGCATTCTGGCTCCAGGCTGGCTGTCCCGACAGCCCGGCTGCCTCCGTGGGCAGCACTGGGGCATAAACCCCCGAAGTCAGCTGCTCTGTCCCCACCTGGCCCCAGCGTGACCACCAAATAGACCTGGTGACTCAGCCTCTGAGTTTCCTCTTGGATTCTGGGCCTCTTCTCCATGCCCGTCCTGGCCAGGGGTCCCCCTGCCTGGAGCCTCTCTCGTCACCCCTCCATCCACCCTCCACTCTGCTCTCTGCTGTCTGGTTGGCTGCTCTCAATACGCCTCCCCTGCCGATGCCCTTTGCAGGCGGAAGATGCGTCCCCACTTCTTTGTGTGGCGTTTGCTGCCTCCTTCTTGGGCCTTCCGAGACTCCCTACCCTCTGCCCTCCCACGCGCTACCAGCCTCAGCTGCAACCCCCCTTCCCTGAACACCTGAGTCCCTGTCTTTGCAACTTTGTTCCTTCCTTCTGTTCTGCTAGAAGTGCTCTTTATTGCCTGGTGAAATCCTATTATTGGCTGAGAAATCACCTTCGCCCTGTGGCCCCTCTGACCCTGGCAGGCAGAAGCAGTTTCCCCGCCTGAGAGCATCCTGAGTCCCCAGCTCATTCGGTCGGCAGCCGCTTTTCTGCCTGTGCTCTGGACTGGTCTACCTGGGCCTGCCTTCTCCTGGCAGCCGGCTGGCTCCCCGGGGGAGGGGCCCTGCCTGATGCCCCCGCAGTGCCTGGCGCGGGGCGGTGCCCAGCAGGCGCCTGGTTGGTGCCGGCAGGAAGGAGGGACCAGTCAGCCAGGCGGGGCCTCCTCTGGGGCACCGGCCTCCCCAGTGACTCACGGGCATCCTAGGGGCGGCTCTTGTTCTTGACCGACACTCCCCTTCTGGGTCTTATTATATTCTGGTGCTGGGTTTGGTTCACTACAATTATTTTCACAGTCCTTGAGGGCTGCTTGGGACTTGCACCTGCAGCTTTTCTGAAGTCTTGCTAACCACAGTCTCTAGGGGGTGTCTTCTCTCCTATCGAATTTCAGGACCACGTCGTAATTGCAGCTGGAGGTATTCGAATACAGTGGGTCCTGTGCTGGTGCCAGGATGCTGGGAGCCACATGCTGGGATGGCCTAGAGGGAAGGGGACTGCCGGACCCAAGACTAAGGCAGTGTGGGGTGGTGGGTAAGGCTCACGGGCAGAGAGACAGCATCCACGACTATGGGAACTTGGCAGGTGCCCATTTCTTACCTCTACAATGGTGTCAACACGGTGCCTGCCTCTCTGGGTGACGTGGGACTGCATGAAATCAGACATGCCATGTGTTCAGTGTCCGAAACGGAATAGCCCTGAACGTTAGCTGTTGTCACCACCAGCGCCGTCGATGCTGCTTTTCATTGTGCCCTTGATCCATAGCATCTCTGAGCTGGATCTCGTTCACATCCCCGTCTCTGTCGTTGAGGAAACCCATTCACAGAGGGGAAGACTTCGACGACATCACAAAGCCGGCATGGGAGAAAGGGGGACAGAGCCCAGGTGTGCTGGTGTCCAGGCTAGGGTTCTTTCTTTCCACGCAGTGCTGGCATCTGCGACACAGGGCTCCCTGAGATGAAAGCAGGTGGGAGGTGGGTGTCAGCTGTGCATCTCCCTGACCTTGCCAGCTCCGGGGCTGCATAGCCCTGTTGCCTGTCCGCATAGGACACCCTCAGTGCAGGGTGATCAGAGGTGAACCTGGACCCCAGGGAGTCTCCACTCTGTTCCAAATCTTTGTTCTCCCCGTGTGAACATCACCAAAATCTTAATTGGGCTCAGGAATTTTATTTTTTTAAAAAATTATTGATTTACAATGTGTTACTTTTTGCTGTACAGCAAAGTGAATCAGTTATACATATACATATATCCACATTTTTAAAGATTCTTTTCCCATATAAGTCATTACAGAGTATTGAGTAGAGTTCCCTGTGCTATACAGTAGGTCCTTATTAGTTATCTATTTTACATATAGTAGTGTGTATATGTCCATCCCAATCTTCCATTTATCCCTCCCCCCTTCCCCCCTGGTAACCATAAGATTGTTTTCTACATCTTTAACTCTATTTCTGTTTTGTAAATAAGTCCATTTGTACCATTTTTTTAAGATTCCACACATAAGCGCTGTCATGCAATATTCGTCCTTCTCTGCCTGATTTACTTCACTCAGTATGACAATCTTTAGGTCCATCCATGTTGCTGCAAATGGCATTATTTCATTCTTTTTTATGGCTGAGTAATATTCCATTGAATATATGTACCACATCTTATCTGTTCCTCTGTCGATGGACATTGAAGTTTGCTTCCATGTCCTGGGCTCAGAGAATTTTAATCTAAAAATGACCTTTAGAAGGGCAGAAAACATGTTAAGTGTCTTGCTCAAAGCTGTGCAGCTGTTGAATAAGGAATCCTGCCCCTCAGATGGGGCTCTCCCTCCCCCCTCGCAGGCTTACTGCCCATCTGACCTGGCACTAGTCATCATATAGGCTGAATTGACCCCTGTGGCGCTCTGGCCACTGGGGAGAGGCCAGCCCTGGCTCCACCTTGGCCCAGGGCGATACTGTTGGCTCAGCCTTCTCAAGGGCTAGGACAGACACATCGAGAAAGGACGCTATGGTCCCGACCAATGGGTCATGGTCAGTAGGCCACAACCTCAGTGGTAAATCAGGGGTTTAGGCAGAGATAGAACCCAGAAACTGGTTAGCTGGTATGGCTTGCTCAGTGGGGGTGAGAGCAGGAGGAAAAGATGGGTAGCTTGAATCTTTGCCATCACCCGGATAGATTCATCATCAGAGTGACTCCTTACTCGACCAGAAGGTGGGGCCGAGGCCATGGTGCCCTCCGTGCTCTACTAGGATGGGCTTTGGGGTTGGTGGGCTTGGGGGTTATGGCCATGGTGACCCCCAAGGTGTGATGAGGAAGTCAGAATCTGATGAGGGTGGTCTATGTCTTCAAATACAAGCGATTTTCAAGCCTGAGAAGTCTGAGTAGTGTTTTGGGGATTCCACGTGTATACATATGATCTCATCTTAGCCACTGTTCCTGGGTGTGATTGAAACCATTCACCTGCTTTGCCAAAGAGCATCTCCCGGGCCTGGAGTTGGCACCATGGTCGCCATTTTCTTTGGAGCCTTTGAGAGGAATCTGGGAAGCGTCAGGGCCAGGCTACCAGCTCAGTGGTTCTTGGGTGTTAGTATTGCTATCCAGCTCTGCTTTGTTTTGTGACTGTTTAGAGTTCTCAGCCCAGCCACGAAGTGTCAGTTTACCCCAGTGTTCCCCCATGAAGGAAGTTAGACAAGCATTTCTTCCCATTTTACAGATGAGAAAACTAAGTAGAAAAATTACTGGCCCATTGGCCAACGGGGGACAGGGATCTAGGTGACCTGATTCCAAATTCAGAGCTTCTTCAGTTACACAACTTCATCTTGTTGTGAGAAATCTTCCAACCTTGCCCTGCTTAAATACATTCCTGTGGCTAGAATGTTCTTTGGGGCAAAGTCTCAACTCTTTACGATGGCCTCCAAGGTTCTCCCTGCTCCCAGTCAACCTCTGCAGCCTCTTCACACCTACAGCTTGTTTACCTCCAGCCACTCTGTAGATTCCCATTTGCTAAAGACTCCTTTTTGCTTTCAGCACTTTTCACATCTCTTTTCCTCTCTGTGGGATGCCTTTATCTCCTTTGTCTGGTGAACTCCTATTCTTTCTCCAGGCATTAGCCAGACTCAACATGCCCCCCTGGAGGCTTCATGTCCCTGAATTTCTGAGGTTGTTGAGGTCAGTGCCCTCTGGAAGAGGCTCTATTGGAGTGACAGCCAACGGCCCATAACAAGATGATGTTCAATGTCGGAGTAGAGATGGGAACAACGGGGAAGAACCTACCAGGCTATGCCAGCCAGCTCCATGGACTTGGATTGGACATACTATAGGACAGAGCTGGGAAGGAGGGGTTGACTCCTTCCATCCTGGGATGTTGGGATTCCTGGGAGGTGGGTGAGATGCAGGAGTGGGTCCACCAAGGACCGGTGTGCTATAGACCAGTTCTTCAACTTCAGCATCCCAGCGAGCTCACAGCCTTGGCTGGACCTGTTCAGACACCCTTAAGTAATACCTTGAAAAGGCTCTGTGCACTTTTAAGCGGTGGTTTTATTTAATTTCAACAAAGTTGTAGTTGCAATTAGATCTGTCCAGATAATTAACTCCAATTTACCAGTTTGCACTAGTAATTAATTGCTAAAGTCTCTTGAGTGAGCCTTGGGGAGGAAAGTTGTTCCTCTGAGGATGGAGGCTTTATTCGGAAGGCTCGGAAACATGTCCACCTTTGGGAACTTGTCTTTTCTGTGACTCATCCTGGCTCTGGCTCATACACAGGTGACTTTGGGCAAGCCCTCAACCTGCCCAACTCTCAGTTTTCTCTCTAGGGAAAGGGGAGCAGTTCCTGCCTCATTTAGCTCATAAGAACCAATGATCAGGAGGAACAAGATTCACGGGTTGGGATGCAGCCCTTTCCCTTTCCACAGAGCTGCCTCGCTGTTCCTGGGTACAGCTGAAGAGCGTTCATTCACCTGCTTTACCCTGACCATCTCCCGGCTCTGGAGCTGGTGCCACGGTCACTGTTTTCTTCAAGATTCAGGGCTGAGCTCTGAGCTCGGTCGTTCTGGGTGCCACTACTGCTGTCCAAATTCTGCTTTGTTGTGTGGATGTTTAGATTTCTCAACTCAGCCATGAAGCATCAATTTTTCCTAAACATACACACAAAGATATTGGCAGGTTTTCCATTCCAGAAGTCTACATCTAGTTACTGTTTGCTTCATCCTTGAGGACTTCTTATTTTTCTGTGATCTTGAGCAGTAAATCTCAACCATGGAAGTGTACTAAAATCAGTTTTCCTACCATGAACATTTAATGAAGTACTGATTGACACTATAACAGGGTGGGGAAAGTTGGTCTTTTTAATAACTGGGTCAATTGGGCATCTCTCTGGGGAAAAAAAAAAAGAACCATGACCCCTGCCTTACACAATAGCCCCAAATCAACTCCAACTGGATCATAGACCTAAACAAGAAAGGAGAAACACGTAGCTTATGGAAGATAATGTAAGAGCATCTTGATGACTTTGGGGTAGGCAAAATTTATATAAGACCCATAAAGAAAATTTATATAACTCCCAGGTATAAACAGGAGTTCACTAAAATTAAGAGGTTCTGTTCATCAAGAGACATGAATTAAGGGAGTGAAAAAGTAAATTGCTGAATGGGAGAAGATATATGCAATATGTGTTTCCCAGAGGACTCCTATAATAAATATTTAAAGAATTACAAATCTATAGAAAAATACTGACACCCCAATTTAAAAGTTGGGCAAAAGAGCCACCTGACAAAAGAGTATATCCAAATGCCAGTAAGCACAAAAAAGTCTTTCACGTCATAAGTCATCAGGAAAATGCAAGTTAAAATAAAAATGTGATACCACTATACACCAACATTTATAACATTGACAACTAGACTTTCATACACTGCTGGTTCAATTCCTTTGGAAAAGGGTTTGGCATTTTCTTCTAAAGATGAACCTACATAGATGCTATGACCCAGCAATTCCAGTCCTGGATATATACCCAGGAAAAATGCCTCTCCCTGGTCACCAAGTGACATATAGTGGAATGTTCATTGCAACATTATTCATAAAATTTCCAAAGTGAAAACAACCCAAAAGTTCATCATCAAGGGAATGGATGAATTGTGGAATACAGAATGGAATACACTACAGCAATTATTGCAATACCTAATGATTTGGAGGAATTTCATAGGCATAGTGCTGAGCAAAAGAAGTCAGACCAAATGAAGAAAGAAAAAGAAAGAAAGAACAAAAGAAGGAAGGATGGAAGGAAGGAAGGAAGGAAGGAAGGAAGGAAGGAAGGAAGGAAGGAAGGAAGGAAGAAAGGAAGGAAGGAAGAAAGAAAGAAAGAAACTGTATGATTCCATTTATACAAAGTTTGACATCAGGGAATTTTATGGTAATGAAGTCAGAACAGTGGTTACCTGCAGGGTGGGGATCAAATATTGGGAAAATGCAGAAGGGAAGCTTTTGGAATGCTGGTAATGTTTTATATCTTATTTGGGGCAGTAGTTCCACGTGTATGCTCAGTTTCTAAAAATTTTTATTGTGGTGTACATCAAAGATTTGTGTCATTTATTGTATCATGTATACTTCAATATAAAAATTTACTAAAAAAACCAAATTCTGGCCCTTGGACCTCACCCTACACTAACTGAAGGAGAACAGGGACGCTGTACCAGGGCTTGAGTGCTGGTGCCTATCAGCCGCCAGGTGATTCTTACATGCAACCAGGGTTGAGCATCCCTACCTTAGACTAAGAACCAATGTACTTTACAAAGTCAACCCTCATTACTTTGCCCCACGTGTAACAGGTTTGGGGGCCTAGTTCAGTGGCTGGTCCCCTGAAGGTACGTCATTGAACTGGACACTGATCCATCGCAGGTAATCCAGGCTTTGCTCTGGTGGCCATTTAACACGACCAGCTCTATCACTGGTGCCTACCTGCCTGGTTCACCATTTAGACATGATTGAATGGTTGTTAGTCATCCTAAGTGTCTCCCCTAAAGTCCTCTGACTGAGAAGCAGAAGAACTAGGGTTTGAACCTAGGCTCCTGACTGTTCTGAACCAAAAGATGACAGGCCCAAAGCCTGACGCAGAGGAAGAAATGAAAAAATCTTTGAATAATTTTGATAATTTATAGGAAGCGGGCAGTAGATAAGATGGGAATCAAACTTGCCTTTCTAACTTATATCTAATGCAAGACCTCCCTGTCACTGTTTATTGGCTTTTTTTTTTTCTGAATAGAAAGATTTTGAATTTATAATCATTATTGCTCTTTATTTGCTTCTCACCTCAAGTAGGGTCCCAGATCAAGCCTGTCTCCTAACAGTAACACACCGGAGGATGTATTGTCTTGCTCTGACACTCTCTACCACTGTTCTTGATCTACAGCCCTGCAGGAGGACTCCAGACTGGGGATCTTCCTCAGAAAGGTGTTATGAGTCGAGATTAGTTAGGCAAGTGGCAGAGTGAATGCATAAGCAGTGATTTTGCATAATGAGGCGTGTGAAATCCCACTGGAGGTTGTTAAAACAGCAGACAGGCTGTGGTAAACAAGGAGAAAGGTAGGCTTTGAAAACAGATGGCTTTGAAAACCTGGCAAAGCCATGTTTCAGACTTTTAAAAATTGGTTTCGTTAGTGCAGGTTATTTTTTTAAAATTCTACATGCATATTTTAAAGTTCTGGTTTAATGAAAAAGTTCCGTTGGTAATTGAACATCAGTTTACACCCTGCTGTAAACAAGCTAACAGCCAGATGTGATGGACAGCTTGCATAGAGCCCAGAACTGTTCTTGTATATTTGGATTCAAATACATGATTTTTTTCAGGCTGGGGCAGCTTTGCTGAGTGGGTGCACGGCGGTGTCTGCCCATCCTGCTGCATACACCCCCTGGGGGCTCCCTGCCAATAACCAGAGCTGCTCTGGAAGCTCCCTCCCACATCTGTCCTCATTTCCTCCAGGAAATGGGTCTGACCCCCTACTTACCTTTCTGGCCTCACCTGTATCACTTCTAACTAACTTCATTCCTCTTCCCTCCCAACTTATTTTCAACCATCTTTCAACTGGTGTGATTTCTTGAGTCATCTGCCTTAGTGTGGGCTGAACCCTTTGCCTGGGGTGCCCTTCTTTTGATAGTCCCCAAATTCTTAATAGAGTCACCCATCAGAGCCCCATTTCTAGATGTTTTGACCTCTCCCAAATGACGATGATGATGGGCCCCTCCCAGTCTCTGTTGATAAAATTAACTTACCTCCCAATTCAAAGCTGCCTCACCATTTTTATATATTTATTTCCAGACACTATAGATATTTTGGGGCCACATATAGTAAAAGCTCCTTCGACCAAACTCCACTTAACCAGTTCACTAAACATTCGTTCTGGTTAATAATGATGATCATAATGGTAATAGCAAAGCCTTACATAGTACTTGCTGTGTTCCAGGCATATTGTAAAGCACTTTACTTCTATTAAGTCATTTAATCCTCACAACAACTCTATGAGGTAGATGCTATTGGAAACCCATCTTACAGATGGGGAAACTGAGGCACAGAGAGGTTAAGTACTTGTCCAAGTTCATACAGCTGATAAGTGGCAGAGCTGGGACTTAACTCAGCCACCATCCATGGTTTTAACCACTATGCTTTACTGCCTCTCACCTCTGGGAAACATACTAGCTTGTATTTTAATGATCTCTTAAAGCTACTAGGCTCCTGTCTGCTGTATCAGGCACCACTGCCCTCAACTGAGTAGAGCGCTTATCAAGAGTCAGTTATATCTATGCCAATTGCACTTGTTATTGTGATGACATAATTTAATTATAATATAGATGGATGTAGTATTACTGCAAAAAGAAAGAGAGCTTGTATATGAAAACTAAATGCCATCTATGAGCAAGTCTTCATATAGACACATTGCTGAAAGTATTGCTGACAAATTAGGATGGATTCAATAACTGTGAAAGATTGGGGAAGGGATGTATCTATCTTCTCAGATTGCTTCTGAAGTGTCTGAACAAACGAACTGAAATCACAGATGATTCACTATGACCATATGATATGGTGACCATCTTGGTTTTTGCTGTGGTTCTACTAAATTATTAATAGTGCCCTTTTCATGCTCTCAAGTGTACCAGGGTCCATTATAAAATATATGGTCACCCTCATCATGGGTATAGTCTAAAGCAAGATAGAGAAGCAAAAAACTAACCAGCAGATTTGCCTTCAAAGAAAAGCCCATGACTATTCATTAAAACCCCCGCTGTCACAGAGCTCATACCAGCCTCTGAAAGCAAAGCATGGAACCCTCCCAGCCCACTGAGAATCTGGGCTTCAGAGAAGGTTCTGGAAAAGATTGTTCTTGCATTCAGAAGGGAACTGTTTAGGAACTTCCCTACTGGTGTGAGATATGGAGTGAGAGTCTTAAACTCTCTCACATGCCAGAGAAAATCAGATTCCTGCACCTGAAGCACTTCAGGATCCAAGAACCCTGCCCTGGGCTCCAGCATGCTGCATGATGTAACCCCTCCATTAACCTGCATCCTAGGACCCACCCGGGCAAACATTCATTTGGCTTAGTGGATACTCTGGCTTTTGTTCAGGTGTAGTGAATAATACGATGGCATTCATTTAGGGTCTGGACAGGGCAAGCATTATCATTTTGATTTTTTGGTTTGAGTTGTTATCGAATCATTCAGTACATCTCCTTATCTGGGTCACATCTGGGCGCTGTCACATTTGTTCATTTTGCTGCTCTCTTTAGTGCACTTTAATTCAGAAAAGCAGTTGCTTGCTTAGGTCACTTTCTGTCAAGAAAAAAGATTCTTGGGCTTCCCTGGTGGCGCAGTGGTTGAGAATCTGCCTGCCAATGCAGGGGACACGGGTTCAAGCCCTGGTCTGGGAAGATCCCACATGCCGCGGAGCAACTAGGCCCGTGAGCCACAACTACTGAGCCTGTGCTCCGCAACAAGAGAGGCCACGATAGTGAGAGGCCCGCGCACCGCGATGAAGAGTGGCCCCCGCTTGCCGCAACTAGAGAAAGCCCTCACACAGAAACGAAGACCCAACACAACCAAAAATAAAAATAAATAAAATTTAAAAGAACACCTGAACACTGATTTAAAAAAAAAAAAAAGAAAAAAGAAAAGAAAAAAGATTCTTAAGGACGAACATTGGTTGAGTGTTTATGATTTCCAGAAATGGTGCCGGGTAAGTCAAGTCAATTATCTCATTTAGTCATCAACAGAATCCAGGAGATGGGTTTTTTGGTCTCTAATTTACCGATGAGGCTGAAGTACAGAGATGTGAAGTGACTTAATTATAGTCACATAGTTAGTAGGTCAAAGAGCTATGGTTGCATCCAGGTCTTTCTACATTCAAACCTTTACGCTCTTGCTTCTTCTTACAAGGTTTTCTCCATGCCAAGCTGTGTGGCCCTAAAAAAATGCCACTGATCAATAACAAAACAGCTTTGGCATAATTATGCTGCCAGTAAGATCTATGGGATCTGACATCCCAACATCCCCAAACGCTGTTCCCTTCTTCCCGGGCTGGCGTGTGATCCGGCACTCCATGGTGCACGTCCTCTTTCCTGGAACACACTCTAAGTGCCTTGGGAGCCAGGACCATCTTGACTTCCTTCAGTTCTCTTCTGCTAAGTGGTGTCTCCAGGGGCTGATGAGCATCAGACTTTCATCTGTCTCTGATTGGTCAGTAGGGGGCTTTGAACGAAGGTCTTTGTCTAGTGTGTGGTCAGACCAGCTAGGAGACTTGGTGACTGTCGTACAGATGAGACTGGGATGGAGGAGGGCAGGGACTTTGTCTTCCACAGGAAGAAAGCGTCACCCCAAACCTGCTCTCTGGGCACTGCTGCAGACCCCTGCCCTGAGACGTGTGGTTCCCTGGATTTGAGGCCTGGAATCCTGTTCTATGTGTCTTTAGCTTTCAGTATCTGAAGCCGGAGCTAGATTCACACCCATCAGAGGCAGGATTCTGGGATGTGCTCTCAGTCATGGCTTCTCCCCTCATGGGGCCAGTCTTCATGGCATCCGGGACAATGACAATTTTCTGAGTCCAAAGTTCATTCCCTGCTCGCCTTGTGCTTTTTCATGCTCTGATTTTCCAGCCAGGTTAATATTAGTTTCTCTTGCTAGATGAAGTTTTTTCATGGAACCTCAGAATTCCACCCCAAAATGCAGCACAGGAACCCCGGTGACTCTTTGTCTGGAGATGGCCTCGAACAGAACCATAGGTCCCAGGCACAAAACCCTAGGCCAGTCTTCCCATTCTATAGGGATGTTATAAGCATCTGGAGCCCTGATTCATTCTTGGAAGGAGATTCAGATCAGCTTGCTTTCAGTAAATAGAATTTAGACCAAGTTGCTTCTCTATAATTGTTTGCTAACTGTATTACTCACCACCTGTGGGCAAAATACAAAAATCCCGCAGTTGTACCAAAGGAAACTTGATAATCTGAGTTCTTGGGCAAACCCAATGCATGTGGCAGATGGAAACCCTGGGAAAATGGAAGCCCCCACAAAGGGTACTTGGGGGAGGAGGGGTAGGAAAATCTCTGATACTTTCCAGCTTGGATGTCCTAGAATTCTGTCATTACACTTTGTGTGTGTGTGTGTGTGTATATATATATATATATATATATATATATATATATATATATATATATATAATATCTGGTACACGTGTACTGCCATCCATTCTGATTGAGCCAGTGTTTGTTCTGTTTGGTGGGATATTCTGAATATCCCCTCAGTCTCTGGCCTTTATGGTTAACTGTACTGATAACACCTCTGAATAAATCACTCAAGAGACATCATCTTCCAGGAAGTATGTGAATTGACTTGAAGATTCCATTCGAGTGTTTTCTGAAGTACTTCCATCATAGAGTTAATGACAGTATAAGGCCCCCCTTGCAGCTAGTGTTCATTCTCTCTAGTGTTACGCCGATCTGGGTAGGGTCACTAGAATCCCCCAGTTCATGGACCATTTCAAGTTCCCCAGACATTGTGAATCCTCCTCTTAATGGCATCTTTCACCTGTATCCTGTAACACTTATGCTTCTCAGAATGTTCTTCTCTCCATGAGGGCAAGGACCCCCTCCTCCGTATCCCACAAAGCCAGGCTCATCATCGGTGACCCACAGTTACTAGGGGATTGACTTATTTCAGAGGAATAGTTATGCTTCTCAGAATGTTCTTCTCTCCATGAGGGCAGGGCCCCCCTCCTCCGTATCCCACAAAGCCAGGCTCATCATCGGTGACCCACGGTTACTAGGGGATTGACTTTTTTCAAAGGAATAGATTTAAAAAAAAAAAACTTGAGGGAAGCATTTGTTTGGGATGTTTATTTTCAGAATTACATTATAAATCTAGGTGATATGGTGTCTCGGCAGCCTGTCCTGTTCTATTTTTTAATTTTTAAGTTCACCCCCTGCTACGTGAAGCGTCACTGAAGAGAGAGACTCTCCTGCTCTTACCAGTCAGACACTTGGTTCTGCACAAGTCACACCTCTGTTGCTGGCATTGCCCTCTGTGATGTCTGTTATTCTCTATTCCCCTGACTTCTGATCTTGAAGTTCACTCTCTCGTTGTTGGCCGTGCCCTTTCCCTGAGGCTTTATGCTTAGCACCGACTTTGTGGCCATGGCCTTGAACCCTCCATAAACCATGGTCTCTCTCTTCTCTCCAGCCAGGATGCTTCAGTCTGCTTAAGGAAGACACTTCTCCCAGCTCAGTCCAGTTCCTGCATCGTTTATCTCTTTTTCCTTCCCAGACCTGCCATGTGGGTAGCCCTCCCACTGGACTAACATAGCCCTCTGCGCCTGACCTGAATATTAAGAACACATTTTGGAAATATTCCTGGTGGAAATCTCTTCGAGTAAGGGTCAAAGGAGATTTGACGCAGAAGAGAGGTCTATGGCAATTTCCATTAAGAACCTTGGAATCAAACACCAGTTCCAAGGTTGTGTATGTGTTGGATTTGTCCTAAATAGCACTTGGGACCTCTCTGATGAACCATCACTTTCTTGGAAAGGCAGCCATTTACAATGGCTTCTTGTGCTGCCTTTGACTCACACTGTAATCGAAGAGAAATCACACAGAGCTGTGTTCTGTCAATGGTCAGGCAAAGGGATATCTGGAGAGACAAAATGATAGGTGAGAACGTTAGCATCATCATTTGGAGACTCTTGGTGTTGATAACTTAGAATGGTGAAAGTGGACAAAGCTTTTTTCTTATAGTAGGCAAGAATGTACTTAAAACCCCAAAACCTCCTTATTGAAATATAATACACATAAAGTACATTTAAGTGTATAACTCTCTATATTTCTACAAACTGAACATACCTAATCAGTACTCAGGTCAAGATAAAAAGTGGTCCCAGCTCCCCAGAAAACTCTCTTCATTGGCCCTTCCAGTCACTACTAACCCTCATCCCCAGGGCAACCACTATTCTGATTTCTAACAGCAGAGATTACTTTTGCCTGTGTTACTGCTTTATCTTAATAGATAAAGATATGGTACATGTACCATATGGCTCATGTATCTATGGTTCTATGACATGTACCATGTGTTGTAGAACCATAGATACATATTCTTGTATCTATCTTCTTTCGCTCAACATTATGTATATGGGATCCATCCATGTTGTTAAGAGTAATTGTAAATGACTCCATTTTTTAAAAAATAATTCACAATATTTTTTCTTTTTTTCTTTTTAAAATAACAGCTTTATTGATACATAATTCACATATCATAAAATTCCCCCATTTTAAAGTGTACAATTCAGAAATTTTTTTTTTCCCTAGGATTGTACTGCATTTTTTTTTCAGTTATACATTTTCAAATTCTTTTCCCATTTAGGTCATTATGTAATACTGAGCAGAGTTCCCTGTGCTATACAGTAGGTCCTTGTTGGTTATCCATTTTCAGTAAGTGACTCCATTTTTAAACCACTTGAACAGTGGGATTTTTAAAACTATGAGAGAAAAATTATGTAATTTTTATCGTTTATTGACACCCAGTGGATAACGTTCTTTAATGCATATAAGCACTTTAATATCTGAAAGCTACTGTTCTCTTGGTTGCACAAACCTTATTGTTAGGAAACATTAGGAGAAACACTTGAGTGTTCTCAATTGTTGTATGTTGGTTAAAGTAGCAGGGATCAGCCATAACACACAAACACAAACCCCATTCCTCCTGGATGTGGTCTTATGCAATGTAGTCGTTTTACACTCAGGAGTGAGAGGAGGTGGGCAGGGCTCCCTGTCTTGATCTCCATAAATCTCCACTTGGATGGAAACAATCAAACCACCTGCTCAGTGCTTTCACTTATATGACCTCATTCATTCCTCACAGTCGCCCCATGGGAAAGCTCTTGGCCATCCCATTGGACGAGGGAACTGAGGCTCTGAGAGGTGAAATGCCTTGTCCAGATTGCACAAAAAGTACTAGGATTTAACTCTTCCCACTTCCTCATTTTGTCTCCCTGTAGATAATACCTCTGAGCGCCCCATGTAACAGAGAGCTGATAAAACCCAGGGACTCTGAATAGGAAGCTTGAGTTTTCCGTAGAGTGATCAACTGTTAAAACCCAGAGAAGGGGTAGGCGTCTGAGCCCAAGCCCAGGGAAAGCCAGCTGCTGTCACGCTGGGAGGCCTCACAATTTCCACCTTTGAGCCACCCAGCGTTCTTGAGCTGGTCAAATCCTCCCCTCTACAGGACTGGTCACTTCCACCTCTCTGGCAGGGGTACAAGTGGTCAGAGGGACAGGCAAATTGGCCAGAGGAGAGACAGAAGGCTTGGTGACCTGGCCTGGGTGGTGAGAAGTGCAACAAGGCAGCAGCCGGGCCAAATTTTATGACAATTGGGAACCAGACAAGGGCAGAGTGAAAGTGTTAGTTCTTTGTTCATTCTCATGAGGGGCTATTAGGGAAGAGAATGTGGTTGGCTATACAAACCCCGAGACCTAATGCTTTTCTTTGTAATAATTCTCCAATCATGTCTCCTGATCTTGAATTGCAACTCGGTCTTTCTGGCCTTGACTGCTGGAACAGCCTTCCAGTAGGTGGCTTCCGCTTTGGACCTCCTTTGTCCAGCTGACCTTGTCGCCCTGGTGAAAGGCAGACTTCCCTGCTCTCCTCCATGACACCTTGTGGCCATTCCTTCAGCCCGTGTCTTTAGTTTGGCATGCGGTGGCCTCCAGAATCACCTCTGTAAACTTCCCATTTGCTGAAACCACCCCTATGTTCCTATCATGCTGAACTACACTCCATTTCTCCAAAGTTCTGTGCCCGTTCACACTTCGACACTGTTTGCAGTAGGTAGGTTCTGCCCATGACTCCCATCTACCTACTCCTTCGTGGGATAATGCATTTCCGCTTCTAAGATTCAGCTTGGTCGCCCTTATTCCAGGAGGCGGTTCCCGATTCCCATTAGAGTTGGCCCCTCTCTTCCTCCCTGTGATACCCATGCTTCCTAATGTCTAGTTCCTGGGCACTGTGTCACTCTGCCCCTCCATTAGTTTCTCCTTCTAGATTATCTGCTCCCATCAGGGTTATGAGCCACTGCTCAGTAAATGTTTTTTGACCTAAATGGCATAAAGACCCATGGTGCCAGCTTGAGGCAGGCAGAGGACATGCCAGGGGAAAGAACTCAGGCCAACTGAACAACTGTACCCCAGAGACTCTTCTGGGCAGAGGCCATGAATCCTGGAGGTCTCCCCACGTCAGGCCTCAAAGCTTGCCGTTTGGGGCACATGTGAGCCCTGCACTCTATTAGGAGAAATTTCTCTATCCCTGGGGTTAATGGATCCATTCCCTGTAAATGGAGCCTGGTGTCCAATACACATGGGGGGGAGAAAGACAGCAAGGGGAGGGAGGAAAGGAGTTGCCATTGGAGTTGGTTAAACAGCCGACAGCTGCACTGACTTAATTGGGTTTTATTCTATTTGATCTTGGATAAAGAGGATTTTTGAGAGTCCATTTTCTCTTAAGTGTTCCTGCTAAAAAAAAAAAAAAACAAACCCATCCTAATGTCTGCTCAGTTCCCAGATCCTTGCTAGCTAAGCTCGCTACACATGGGGGCAGTAGTACACCACCAACCTGCTCAGAAGCACCCACTGGAGCTGGTTTATGAATCTGGAGCATTCACCGGGAATTTTAACGCTAGTTAAAAATTTTTCCATTTCGTGTTCATCAGCAAGAAATATCACTTAAGACAAAGTTGGAAATAAATTAAGCAGGGAACCACATAAAGAGGTTTATATTTGCTTTTCTGCCATAGTCTGTGAATTTTTATACTTTGAATGTTTTCAGACTGGATCCCAAACCCCCAGTTTGCATCCAGTTGGGCCCTAAGGCTATTCTCATCAACTTGATGATGTTCCCAGGACTTCCAGATCAAGATGGAAAATCTCTCCGTGTCAGCTAATGGCTTTTGAATGCTTAGAATGTGCCCGGCCCTGTCCCATGGATGGTCCCATGTGTTATTTCAGGAAGTTCACATCATTAGCCTTCTATACCGGAAGGGGAATCAGGCTCAGAGGGATGAAGTGCATTGGTCAAGGTCACACAGCTGAAAGACGTAAAAGAACTTTAGTGCCCGTTCTATGAAGGCTGGGAAGGATGCTTATCTTGTTCACTAATGTATTCCTAACACTCAGGGCAGTGCCAGGCCACATGATTGACACTTAATAAATATTTGTCAAGTGAGTCAATGGCTGAAGAGTTTGTTGACTCTGAGCACAGTTCTCTTCGGACTGTGCTGTGCTTAAGAAAGGGGTCAGCGGTCCTGCAAGCATCTCTAGTGGATGCTCTCGCTGTGGCAGCCCTTGGACTTGGGAAGAAAGCCCCTCCCTCTAGGAATTTCTGCAGACCCACATTCCAGAATCAGGAGGCTGGGGAGAGAGATCAATGCATCCTAAAGAGCCATTTCTTGCTGAACAAATTCCCTGTGAGGCGAAAAGAAAGAAAACAGCACAGTATGGATTTGGAGCATCAGATTTCATCCTAAGTAAATTGTGTGGAACTGGGTGATAAGGAGCCGTTTGCTACAGAGAGGAGAGGGTTTTGATTCCAACCATCCAAACTACGGAAATATTCAGGGATGGGCAGGAAGAGGCTATACCCCAAGGGCACATTCCTGTGTGGGGCAGAGGCTCAGAATGGGGGAGTCACTGAAACTTGAATGATCTGCTTGGAACCGGGGTCCACCAGTGGCCCCTGGTTCACACACTCTGTTCCGTCCTACCTGCCTCTCTGTCCTGTGCTGGGATAAGACACCTCGGTGGTGGAGGATGGAGAGCTTGGGCAGCCAAGAGAGTGGCAGGGATCTGAGGGGCTGAGAAGCTTGCTGAGCTCTACTTTGAAGAGTGATCCAGGATCACTGAGAGCCCCGGAGATTATGGGAATATCTCAGAAAGGGGAGATGGTGTGAACCAGTGTCCGTGACTGGTAGACCTTTGTGCTCTTAAAAAAGTTTGTAAATTCAACATGCTCTTTTGTGGTGCCCATTTACTGAGAGGCACTTACTACAGGCCAACTTACTACAACTTTTAATAGGAATGGGCCAGTGTGCTTGTCTTGAGGGAGCTGGGCAGACTCACTCCACAGGCAGGCTTGGGAAGGATAGGACCCCATAGAGGAGACCCCATGGAAGTAGATATGTGAGCTGGCCCAGAATATAGAAGAAAGGGAATGAATCCTTGGTCCTATCAGCAGGAGGACAGAGGGCTCAGCTACCCAGCCCCAGTTGGAGAAGGGGCTGTGCAGGGCTCCTTGATTCCCTGATGGGCAGGTACTGTGACTCCGGTCTCAAGGTGGTCTCACAGGTGTCTGGTGGTCTGTTATCAGTCATTAGGTGACGCTGGAGCCTTTAAAGCAGCAGGTATCTGGGCCTCTTGGTGGATGGAGCCAGGCTGGTTTCCGGCCAGCTTCTTTTGTTTGCCCCCCAAAACGGATGCTTATTCAAGCTTCTTGTAAAGTGGGTGTGGGTAGGTTGGTAAGATCTATGGGAACCAGCCCCGGTCCTGGACCAGAGATGGAGGAGATGACTACTCCCTCCATCTTTCTGGTCCTTTCTATTGCTATAGGTTTCCTATTGCAAAGACTCAGTCTTTGATCTCCAGAACCTTTGCTCTTGATTCTAAGTTTTGTTAATTCCACCGTGATAGTTAATCTTTTGCGACTGGGCCACGGAGTGCTCAGATATCTGGTCAAACAAATATTCTGGGTTTGTCTGCGAGGGTGTTTTTGGATGAGATTAGCATTTGAATTGGTGGCCCAAGGAAAGCAGATGGCCCTCCCTGATGTGGGCGGGCTTCATCCAATCTGTTGAAGGCCTGGATAGAACAGAAAGGGCGACTCGACTCTCCTGCCAGTGAGAGGGACTGTCTCCTGCCTGACTGCTGAGCTGAGACATTGGTCTTTTCCTGCCTTTGGACTTGAACTGAACCATTGGCTTCTCTAGGATCTCGAGTTGGCCAGCTTTTGGAGTGGAACTTATACCATCACCTCTCCTGGCTCTCAGGCCTCTGGACTCAGACTGAGTCAAGTCTGCTTGGGTCTCCAGCTGGCTGACTGCAGATCTTGGGATTTCTCAGCTTCCATAATTGTGTGGGCCATTCCCTTCAATTCTTTATAATAAACCTCTTTATGTGTATATCCTGTTGGTTCCGTTTCTCTGGAGAACCTTGACTAATGCATCTACTTTGGAAATGCTTTGTGAGTCTGTGTTTTCTTTCCCATCCTCACAACCATGTCCACTGAACTCATGTGAGCCAAATTGCTTTGACTGGAGTGGGGTGAAGAACTCAGTACTCTACTTGCTGTCCTTCCTGCCAGCCCTTTCTCCCTTGCTAAAGATTCTTTGACTTCATGAAATACGGTTTGAAACTACTGGCCTACAATGTCAAGACCAACTTTTATCCTGATATTCAAGTCAAGCAGGATCTGGCCCCTGGGGACTCTCTAGCACATTGTCTGCCATGCATACCCTGTGTCGGGTAGACAAATCTCTAAACACGCCATACTCTGCTCTTTCGCACATGCTGCTTCCTCTACCAAGAAGGCCCTCTTGTACCCACACTATGCTGCATCCAGCAAGCTCTTTCCCATCCTTCGAGATGAGCTCAAATGTCACCTTGTTTGTGAAATCCATTCTGACTGCGGGCAGAGCTCGTCACCCTCTCCTCTGGTTCCCATGCCAGTGATCCCATTGGAGTGTCATCACCAGTGTGCTTTGCCTCCCACCTGCCTCCCTCTACTGCAAGTTCCTGGAAAGCCAGAGCTATTTCTCTGGTGCTCTGAAGAGTTCTCGAACACTTAGTAAGCGCAGGTTCCAATCTGCCGAATGAATGAACAATGACTCCACTGTCTGTGTCTGACTATAACTAGATTTTCAAAATATTCGTCAGTGAGACAACCGCAGATCCTTTAATCCTAAAGGTTTATCCAGATTCTTTGACCTAATTCTTTAATACCGCATCATCAGATAATTCCTTGTGAGCGGACCACGGTAATGTCAGCAAATACCGTGCTGAATTTCACCTCCACCACGGCGTGGGGAGCTTGGAGTCCTTTCATGAATGCACAGAGAAAGAGAGAGATCTGAAGATTAGCATTCTTATAATGAGCAGGAGAGAAACAGTCATCAAAATTGCTCAAGTGCTATCAGTAGAGCATCTCTAAGCAGAGACGTTCTGCTTAAATGGCAGTGAGAGATGGCAGGTTTCACAGGTTGGTCATGGGGCAGTTTGTTAATTTCACAGTTTATAAAAGATTAACGGTAAAGGAAATAAGTTACAGCTACAGTTACCTAATTGCAGGAAATGCTTTGTCTACAACACAACCCAGAAGAAAATAGTAAGTAGGATAGAACACTTTGTTTGGAAATAGGGCTTGACTTTATTTACATCTGACTTCAGAAACAATGGGGATTCCTAGCCAGGGAGACTTTGCCCCAAGTCTGGAGTGTGGGTCAGAAGACCAATGATTCCCTATTTTAATGGGAATCCAGGTTGGGAGACCCTGCTCTTGAGATCTCTGTGAATGAGGAGGATACAAGTTGACTTCAGTTCTCTGAAATCTGAGAGATGCCTTGGATCACCTCTGCAGGTGGTTTCTGAGTCCTGAGGTCATGGTTCTCAGGAAGGGTCTAGAGTCGAAGGTCTGAGGTCTGACCTGAAAGAGTTCTGAGTGCCATTTTCTAACAAATATTGAAATGCTTACTCAGTGAGGTATGTTTACTTCCCTTTCTGCCTCTTTATATTCTCTGCCCTCTCACATTCTATGCCCAGGAAGCTCATAAAAGACCAGTCATGGCCAGTAGGCCCCATCTCTAGAATTCTCTCAGAACACCCTTGAACTTGACCACTTAGACCTGCCTTTACCTATTAATCTATCACTTGTGTAACCTTTTAGGCAAGCTGCTTATTCTTTCTGTGCCTCAGTTTTCTTAAGCATAAACTTGGGGTAAGGGTCAGCCTTTCAGGGTCTGCCCTGAGGATAACATGAGACTATGGATGTCAAGTTTTTGCAACTGTGCCCGGCATTAGGTACAGGTTGTTTCTACAATTTACTGCACAGGGCCTGGAACGTAGTAAGTGCTCAACAAACATTGGATCAGTGACTGAATGGCTGAATGAATGATTTGGGTTCAGGGTTCATGTCAGTAAGGGAAGGGAAGCCTAGTTCTTACCGGTGACAGACAGAAGCCATTCTGATGCCATTGACTGTGAATCAACCCCAAAGCAGTAGATTGCTCTCAGCTGGGAGCAAGGCAGGCGCTGCCTCTGTGTCCTGGTGGAGCCTGCTGATGACTGGGCAGGTCTGTCTGCCCTGGAGACCACCAGGGAAGGAGGGGAGGCTAGTGGCTCAGAGAGGCATGAAATCCCATTTCACACCTTGACTGGGACTGAATCCCAAGACAATACCAAGCCCTGTACATTCCCTTTAGAATTGATTAATGCTTCCCTGAATGAGGCAGAGAATCCTAGCCTTTCCTCATATTAGGGGCTGAATTGTGTCCCTTCAAAATTCATATGTGGAAGCCCTAACACCCAGTACCTCAGAGAGGGACTATATTAGGGGATAGGACTTTTTTTTTTTTTATTTTTATTTATTTATTTATTTATGGCTGTGTTGGGTCTTCGTTTCTGTGCGAGGGCTTTCTCTAGTTTCGGCTAGTGGGGGCCACTCTTCATCGCGGTGCGCAGGCCTCTCATTATCGTGGCCTCTCTTGATGCGGAGCACAGGCTCCAGACGCACAGGCTCAGTAATTGTGGCTCACGGGCCTAGTTGCTCCATGGCATGTGGGATCTTCCCAGACCAGGGCTCGAACCCGTGTCCCCTGCATTGGCAGGCAGATTCTCAACCACTGCGCCACCAGGGAAGCCCGGGGGATAGGACTTTTAAAAGTGATTAATTAAAATGAGTCTGTTAGGATGGGCCCTTAATCTAATCTGACTGGTGTCCATATAAGAAGAGGACATTTGGATGTAAAAAGGGACACAGGGGCGCAGGTACACAGAGGAAAGACCATGTAAAGACACAGAGAGAAGACAGCCATCTGCCAGCCAATGGACCTGGCTCCCCATTCCCTGCTGGGGGGCCCCCACTCTGCACATCTGGAGAGTGTATCACACACCTTTAGTGTCCCAATTCACACACTCTTGTCCCCCATTCATTTTTAGCCACAGCTGTAGTGGAAAGTTCCTGAGTGGGCTTCCAGCTGCTCACCCCAAGTGCCCACAATGGCCTTTCATTTCTACCCCTAGTGTTTCTACACCCCCGATGCTGGTGGGAGCTCACTCATCAAGCGTATATGCTCAGCATGGGCGTGAGGCAACACTCAACCAAGGGTTTAGGAGCCAATAGATATACATGCTTCCATCTTGACCTTGGGTGGACCATTCTGGGAGGTGTTCTGTATACTCCTCTGTAGGTCCCAGGTGGGACTGAGCCCCAGGTGCACATGGCAGTGACCTCAATAATACACCCGTGGGTGGGTTTTTCCTCCTTCCCTCACCATCCCCGGCCCTTTGCTGCTCCCTGAGATTCTCTCACAAGTAAGCTCCCCACACCCCAGCCTCTGTTTTGGGAGGAGCCTAAGCTAAGACAAGCAGTGACAAAATGCTCCACTCTGGCCTCACGTCTCAGCTGTGTCTCAAGTTCAACTTTGCCTTGTTCTTTGGCAGTTATTGAGCACTTTAATAAAGCTGACTGTTTGCTCCCGATTCTCATCTCCTTGAGTCTCTTTCCCCTATGTTAGACTCTGGTGTAGACGAGGTGGAGTCTTGCACTCCTAGTAATCTCTATAAGATAGTAGGACTCGGAAGATTCATAGTGATCACAAAGGATAGCACCCCGTAAAGAATTCTGACTCAGTTATATTTATTTCAGTCAAAGGATTTATGTTATACGTTATATGTGGTCCCAAAAGGTGTGTTGCATGGCATTGAAACACCACACTGGACTTGAAATACCAAGTTTTAACACGTTAATATACAAAAAAGATTTCATTTCACTTAGGCTTATGGAAGATGGAGTTGTGATGTCATATTGTGCAGCTACAGAGCCTGCCAGTCTAGGTCTTTAGGATCCATATGGTGAATGTGGGTGTTCATTCCTTTATTATTTTTAAAAAATGTATTTACTTATTTATCTTATTTATTTTTGGCTGTGTTGGGTCTTTGTTGCTGCGTGCAGGCTTTCTCTTGTTGTGGCGAGTGGGGGTTACTCTTCATTGCGGTGCGTGGGCTTCTCATTGCAGTGGCTTCTTTTGTTGTGGAGCACAGGCTCTAGGCATGCAGGCTTCAGTAGTTGTGGCACGCGGACTCAGTAGTTGTGGCTCGCGGGCTCTAGAGCGCAGGCTCAGTGGTTATGGTGCTCGGGCTTAGTTGCTCCGTGGCATGTGGGATCTTCGCGGACCAGGGCTCGAACCCGAATCCCCTGCGTTGGCAGGCGGATTCTTAACCATTGTGCCACCAGGGAAGTACCGTTCCTTTATTTTTAAAAATCCTCTTTTGTAATTAATTACAGTGAGAAATGAACTTTTACCCTGTTATTGTCTATCATGTGCCTCTTGACAATTAGCATGGTTGCACTTCCTGGCTTACTTTAGTTATCAGTTGTGAAACTTGAAGAAAGACTGCACCATCTTTAAATATTAATTCAAGTGCATTTCCCTGCGGCACTAAACCTTCTGACATCTGGACTCTTTCTGCTTGGGAGACAGTTTTTGGATTTTCAATTCAAATGAAGCTTAGCTCATATATATACAATCTTCCCTTTTTATGCTGGAAACGAATCCCTGTTCTCATATTAGCCCATTTCCTGCCAAGGAAAAGAGAGGCTGCCAAATCTTTAGGAGATAGAGATTCCAGACCAGCACAATAGCTCTTTGGTATTCCTTTCCAAATCATGCCTCCTGAGATTTCACTGAAGGTGAACTAACAAGTTTTAGGAACTCATCATCACAGGAAGGGCTTTTCGAGAGTTAGCCCTTAGTACTGTGCATGGTACCTGACAGAGGCTCAATAAGTCTCTCTTTGAATATTAAGGGAATTATACTCCGTAATCACCAGGTCAGGCATCTTTGAGTGAATCTCTGAGAAGTGCTGATGTGTGTGTGGCTTGAGAGCTTGCTTGGTGCTGGTTGACGGGATTCCCCCCACCACTGTGCCTCCTGGGGGCACCCTGAACATCTCCAATGTTCTTCTGTGATCAGAGCCAAGGGACTCCCAATGTGCCCAGGGAAGAGCTACGCATTTCCTAGGAGACCTGACAGTTCATGCACACACGGTTTGCTCAGCAGGGAAATGCATCCCCTCAACAAGAATCCCAACACCTCTCAGAGCAGGAGATGCTACCCTTCAGCAAGGCCCCTCCACAGGGTTGCAAGAAGCCCAGCTCTCTTGTCCTCATTGGCAATTGCTGTTTCTTGCCCATTGGGACCTCCTGAAATATGTCTCCTGGACACAGTTCAGGTTTGGTTTGGTTCACCCTTTTTGATTCATTTCATGCACAGCTTGAGCCAAATGTGGTTGGTAATTTTTCTGTATTCCCTCAAGCCATGTCCCCAGCCAGCACCTGTAGTAATTGCTTGATCTGGAGGCAGGAGTCTACACTCTGGCCTGTTTCTTTCCACCAGTTCGTTATAAACACCTTAGTCAACAGTCAGTCCATTTACTGGGAAAAGTAAACCCTTGCAGGCACGCCATGTGCCCCCCTTGCCCTAGCTTTCAGTTTATACCTGAGATTCTATTTCCAGCTTACCTGCCTGCGGATCCCTCAGTTTCTCCCACAATCCCTTCTCCCACAAGGATTAATTTGCTCATTCGTTTGTTCATCAGACATTTATGGGTCACTGAGCTTTGTGAAGCCTGAGATGAATCAGACAAATGCCATGCCCTTGAGAAGTTCAGAGTCCAGGGAATAAGAAAGACACAAATACTGAAAATCAGTGTGATGGACCTATAAAAGTGGGAAGGCCAAGGGTCATGGAGCAAACAAGGAGCTCTGAACAAGGGTGCTGGAAAGATCCTCTTGAGGAAGTGGGATTTTTAAGGGCAGAGAGTGAGCCGGAGTTAACTATCTGGAATGGTAAGGTTGGGGAGAGTTACTAGAACATTTCAAGCTTGTGAGATGTAGCTTGGGGAGATGATGACAGTTAAGGTCTGGACTCCATAGCAGGGGAACAATTATCTGGTCTCTGGTTTGGAGGCTGGGTTGGAGGGGCTGAGACTGGATGTGGGTAGGCAGGTCTCCTGATGGTGAAAGCATGAACGAAGCACAGGCTGTGAGCAGAGCAGGGGAAGGGAGCGTGGAGAGAAGGTGTTGATTGAGAGGGCTTATTAGACAGTTGGGTCCCTGGGGGCGTGGAGATCAGGTGGCTGGGGATTGGGGGTGGTGGTGAAGACAATGGCTGACTCTTCAGTGTCTCTGAATTCCTATCAGCGTCTGGACTTCAGAAGTCTCCCAGATAGCCACAAGGACTGCCACATCCAGTTCTTCCACAGACTCCCTCGAGGACCGTTCTCCTCATCCCTGTCTTAAGCCCCTCTCAAAAGCAAGCCCACATCCTCCTTGGGCCAGTCTCAGGACTTCTCCCGACATCCACCAATGATGGTGTGTCCCTTCTCTTAGACTCTGGAGCTCGCTTTCTGTACAAATATTGATCTTTGGCAGGGTTGATATTGCTTTTTATATTAACAGTGAACTTGGTCACCAAAAAATAATTAGCATAAGAAGACTGAATATTATTAGGGGCCTCATTAATTTCACCAAGTTTATTTAAATCACAGCAGGATGTCAAATCAATGATGATGACTAATTAAGAAAAACACATCTGATTATGTTAAAGCACATGGAGGGCGTGGCACAAAGGCTGCAGTGGGGAGGAAGGTGGGCAGTTTCTGGTAAGCAGAGGTGGTACCTCCTCTCTTAAATGGAGGGGACCAAAGGTGAGGACTTCACAGTCTGATGTGCTAGTTAGGTGGCCTTGCTGAGTTAGGGAAAGGGTTGACTACAGCCAATTTGGAGTTTGAAGTGATAATTCCAGAATAACCAGTGGCCTGAGACCCCCACCTCATCATGAGACGTCCCCCTACCCTCTCTGAGACCGGATTAGGGGACTGTGGACTAGGGTGAAAAATAAGGAATCAGACCCAGCTGGTTTTGAATTCTGGTCCCTACACTTATATCTATGCAACTATGGGCAATTCACATAAGTAGAGAACATAAAATTTACCTTCTAGGATGCTGTGAATTTTATTTTTATTTTTTAAAAATTTTATTTATATATTTGTTTTGGTTGCGTTGGGTCTTTGTTGCTGCACACAGGCTTTCTCTAGTTGCGGCGAGCGGGGGCTACTCTTCGTTGCGGTGCGCAGGCTTCTCATTGCAGTGGCTTCTCTTGTCATGGAGCACGGGCTCTAGGCACGCGGGCTTCAGTAGTTGTGGCTTGCGGGCTCTAGAGCGCAGGCTCAGTAGTTGTGGCTCACGGGCTTAGTTGCTCCGTGGCATGTGGGATCTTCCCAGACCAGGGCTCGAACCCTTGTCCCCTGCATTGGCAGGCGGATTCTTAACCACTGTGCCACCAGGGAAGGCCTAGGATGCTGTGAATTTTAAATGAGGTGCCTTGGTTGCCTGAGGTAGAGAGGTACTCAGGAACTGTCCTCTCCTCCTGTCCCTCTTTATTACATCCCTCTCCTGGAGAGGGACCAAGTGGCCCTTTGCTGGGTTTGCTCAGCAGAGGCATGGCCATGTCCCCCCTTCAGAGGCACTCCAAGTCTTCCCCTCATGTTTTTCTGCATGTAGAAGCTGCAGTGAGGAGCCCTGGGAATCGATAATTACCTATTAGAGGTGATTTTATTTCTTCAACTTCCGCCCCGCTCCCTGCTCAGAAATAGCTGCAAGCTTTGGGAGTTCCTGTCATCAGGATGTTTAGGCAGAGCCCACCAGCTTCAAACAGAACAATCTGTTTTGAGCAATGGCAGAGGAAAGAGTGGGGAGCTTGGTCTACAAAGGGGCGTCCTTTCTTCTGCTCTCCGCCAGGGAGAGAGCCGGCTGGGCAGCTGAGAGCTGCGTTAGCAATCCGCCTGAGGAGGAAAAGCTAGCGTGGCTTTTGGGTCCAGCTTGTGTGTTTTGTTTGTTTTGTTTTAAGGGAAATTGTTCTTTTGGATATTTGAACTGATTCCTTGAAAAGCCATGTGCAAAACCGAGAAACCCTTAGGGGCTCATTTTGAAGCAAATTAGAGGGCTTTCCCCTAGGTGTCAGGAACTTGCATCGCCTTTGTAAATTGAGAGCACTCCCACTTTAAAGATGTGTAAACTGAGACTCAGGAGGTTATTACCCAGGACTAGTAAGCGGCAGAGGCAGGCAAGACCCAGAGGGAACACTGATGGGGTTTGGGGCTGCTGACGTGTGCTTCTATTATAGCCCCTCATTGCTCTATTTCCATGTCGGTCTCCCCCTGCCGGGAGGGTGCGCTAAAAATTAGGTGTGTGTCCTGCTCATTTCCAGGATGCTGACACCTAAGTGCACGCTTGGCACATGTGAGGGGCCCAGCCACTGTTTGTTGACTGAGTGAGGGGGTGATGGCCATAGGAATCCAAGATCCAGATGTGTGTTCTGAATGAGAGCCCAGAGCCCTGCAGCACAGGAAGGAAATCAAAGGCCAGCATGGCCCCCACTGGGGGGAGTGGGCGCAGGGGGCACATGTCCTGGCTGAGTGCCTGTGCCTGGCAGCCCCGCACGGGACTCTGATTATGCAGTCTCGTCCGCCCTCAGAGCAGGCATGTGGCGAGGGCAAGGTTATTCCTGTGATAAACGAGAGGAAACTGAGACTCGGACAGGTTTACCAGCTCGCTGAGGGTGACCCGGGGAGAAAAAGAGCAAGCCACGTTGTCCTCTCCAAATCCCATGCTTTGCCAACTCTGCTTCAGAAATGGAACAGAATGATAAGAAAGGAACTGGTGGACAACGGAGGCAGTTTGGGGACCTCAGAGGAAAGCGGATGGGTCTCAGCACAGAACAGGGCACTGCGGGCAACACGGGAAATGGAGCTTTGAAGGCCGCTCTGCCAGGATTGGGGGCCTCAGATTGCTGGTGTGTTCTTCCTGGGTAAGTTTCACCAGGCTTGGGAACTCGGAGAGAGTGGAGCCTGACACACGGTCACCAGTCTGCTCAGGCGGACGGAGAGGGAGGAGACAGGAGACCAAGTACCATGGAGCTCCTCTGCTTTGTGTCAACTCCAGTGGACAGCTTGGTGGCAGACGTTTCTTTTCTTCTATATTCTGTTTCCTTTACCAGAGGCACCTCTAGATGCTAGCTTATGGTCAGAGTGGAGAAAGATACCTCCCAACAAAGGTTCTCTCGGCTCAGACGTCAGCTCCATCTCCTGCTCCCATGTCCCAATGGATCTTTCCTCCAGCATCACTGCAGGAACCCCTCATCCCGATTTTATTAACCCAAACACCTTAACGGTACATCAGGTTGACCAAAAGGATCACTTCTTCCAAGGGAAGAAGCATTAAGGAATTCTTTCCCAGACCCTTTGAGTACGGAGACCTGGGATGGTCACTTCAAGGAAGACTCAGGTCAGTTTTCTGGATGCCCTTCTCAATCAATTTGAAAGATAAAGGTGGCACAGAAGGTCACACATCTGTCAATTCCCCCCAAAGGGCTGAAGCCATTCCTTGTCCTGATGCACTGATCCGCAGAGCTTGTCTGCTCTTCCAGTTGTGGAGACCCTTGCCACCAACACAGCTAAGTGGTGGGTGAAGTTCTGGTTCATAGGAAGGGGTAGCAAAGAACAGCTCCAGGGGCTTTAAATCTCCTATCACCAGCTTTGCTCTGACTTTGTTCTCGCTTGTCCTTCAGAATCTGCAAAGAGCCCAGCTAATGAGCAGCAAATCTGTCCTCACACAACGCAGCTCAAGTTTCCTTCTGTCTTTGGCAATTTCACCTGCTGTGCTCCCTTCACTGGGCCCCAGGTAGAAACTGGAGCAAGTGGGGAAAAGTTTAATTGGGCCCCAAATGTGATTAACCAAGACGGGCTCGCATATGCTCTGCTGGTGTTTAGCATGCCACAAATTCTAACATTACCCAATGGGTCCTAAAAGCCATTCTGCTTTTAATGTTCCTTGCCTAGTTTACTCAAGTAGGAATTTAAATCAAAAGGTAACATCTATATTGGGGATAACTTTATAGTTTATCTTAATGTAACGGCTAATAAATGTCATGTTTTAAAGGAGCTTTTTAAAAACAATAGTTTTAACAATGTTATATACTTTTTAAGGGAATCTGGTAAGCAATTGACTGAATCTGGTACACTGTAATTTTAGGCACTATGACAACAGAGCTACAAGAATAGGGAGAGACAGTCTCAAAGGTACTGAACCAGAGCCAACACAGATATTGGGATGTCCACAGAAATAAAAATGAAGCATCCTGCATCCCCCCAACTCAGGTCCAAATAGGACTTCTTGGCAACAGGATTTCTTTACTGGCCTCCTTTAAATTGGAAAGACGTAAATATTAATGCAGGCTCAGGGGACCTTCTTGGAATCAACATTTCTAGTGCTAGCATTTGAGAAAAAACCCCTTCACTGACTCCATCTTGGTCATATGAGATCACAGGAGATTCTAGCAGGGAGGTTTAGGGCATGTGAAGGGAATCGGTAGCCCTCGTCTTGCCCTGGCCACGCCTCTGACATGTTCTGCACCTTTAGGTGGATCCCTTAACCTCACAGGCTTCCTGCTCTACATCTGTGAGATGAGGGATTTGGGCACAGTGGTCTCTGTTATGATGTTTGGTTCTGTGCTTGTATGGCTCTATCCCACATTCCCAATGTTTTGAATAAGAAGGACTGTGGGGCTTCTCCAAAGCCAGTATCTATTTTCAGAAGGGAACAAAACACTCACCAAAAAGCATGTGTCATCCGGCTAATTCTACACAACATCCTGGGCAAAGCAGACATGTTCTGGCATCTCTGCTAAATGTCATCTCAAAAGAGGTGAGTTTCTGATGAGCTCACAAATGCATCTTTTCTGTCTGTCTGTTCTAGAAAAACGTGCTGGCTTTTTATTCATTTATTTTTAATAGGCCAAGTCATATAAGCTGGTTAGACCACCCCAAAACAGCACCAGGATATGTGGAGCATGAGGGCATTGACAAATTTCTAGGAACTTTATACAATTTCTGAAATATTTCTATTAATAATATTTACCCATACAAATATAACCTAGGGAAGACTAAGCGCTTCTTAGTTGACAATGCTTTTCATGCCATTGAGCATATTAAATAAACCTAATTACTCTTTAAAATTTTTCACTTTACAAGGGGAAAGAACAAATTCTTTGAGATTTTCCAGGGGACCTCTGGGAAATATCAAACTCAGTTTGAGAGCAAGAAGATTTCATTTAGGACTTGATTTGGGGGAAGGCAAAGTTGTCAAAAATGTCAAAAGGTTTGAACACTTGACTAAATAGAATCATAGGTCACTGGGAAACAATGCCTAGCTACGTTTTTAGCCAAAATAACAATAAAAGGTTTCCAAAGTAACTGAAGGAGATAACATGGTTATTAAAAACAAAACAAAACAAAACACCTTAGCTCTTTTAAAAGTGAGAAGACTGAGTTCTCTCACATAATCAAGGACATGATAAAGTCAACATAAAGCACAGGAAATGATTCTGATGAGACACAGAATCTTTGTTTCCTAGGCAGATTGCTTAAAAGGTAAAGAAAAAACTCTTACAGTCTCTTATTAGATACAGACCAATAATCCAAGAAAACTTTGCTATTTTAACAGAGAAAACCAAACCCTAGTTTTGCATCAGTATTGATACTAAAGCTCCTTTAAAAAAAAAACCACATAAATAAATCCACCCAATTTTAGCTTACTTTGACCTTATGATATAAGATTTCTTTTTCAAGATTTTCCACAGACCTACTCTTTGGTTGCAAGTTACCAAAACGACTCTGGAAACTGTTTTAAGGCAGATATTATAAAACATAATTATTATTAAAAAGTACATTCTTAAAACTTTTATTCCACACGTGAGCTTAAAACACTTGGTCACTCAGAAGACAGTGCTGTTTTATTAATTATTTATATTTATTAATATAGTCTAAATATATTATATAGTTATATATTATAAATATTTATTTATATTAATATTATAGCTACTCTTATTTACCAAAGATTTACCCAAATTTTGTGGACTTGAAAAGCATTTGGGTTAGTTTCTCTATTTCTGAGAGTTTTAGGAATATTTAATTTATGGGAGCACTTCTTTATCTCTAATCCAATATGAATGGTGTCCTTAGAAAAAGGGGAGATATGGACACAGAGATAGACACACAGAGAGAAGATGATGTAAAAGACGCAAGAGCGAAGACAGCCATGTGGCTGGAGTGATGTAGCCACAAGCTAAGGTGTGCGAAGGAACGTTGGCAAACAGCAGCAGCCAGAAGAGGCAAGGCAGGATTCTCCCCTAGAGCCATCCGAGGGAGTATGGCCCTACCAATCCCTTAGTTTTGAACTTCCAGCCTCCAAAACCTTGAGACAATACAGTTCTGTTGCTTGAAGCCACCTGGTTTGTGGTACTTCGGTACAGCAGACCTAGGAGACGAATACAGATGCCAAGCCAGGGAGGAGAGAAGTGTGAATGAGTGGACAGAGGAGCGAGCGGAGCAGGCTGAGAAGGAGTCATGGAGGCAATGGCGGGAAAACCAGGGGTGATCAACTCAGAGAATCCAAGAGAAGGAAGTGTGGTCAGAAACGATGGAGAGAAATTTCTGCTGAGGGTCTCAGAAGGTAGGCAGGGAGATCTGGAATTTGGCAATTAAGATGTCACTGTGAACTTGTGGAAGAGCAGTTCTGGGAGAAGATGTGGAACCAGGATTGCCTGAGAAGGATGCTTGGGCCACCTTTCTTTCCCATGAGCTATACCAGCCATTCACCACCTGACTCCCATGGAGCTAAAACATACATTATATCAGTGTAGTTTGCCTGTGAGGACCAAACTGATTTATGCCTTGTTTCTGGGTCTTCTTCTTTGATTAAGGATATGAAAATAAAACATTTCTTACAAAGAAAAAAAGGTGTTTGATAGCAGCTTGGGGAATGGAACTGTTTATTAAGAAGAAGAAAAATGCAAAATAGAGGATAAATACAATGAAATTACTCTTAACGAAGCACAGCTCTCCAATAAACATACGAAAAAATGCTCAACTTGTAATAAAAGGAATGCAAAGTAGTGATATGCTCTTTTTCTTTCAGTGATTTGGCAAAGATTTAAATATATATGTATATGGTAATACCCTGTGATGATAAGGCTGGATGTGACGGGGCATTTCAACACAAATGTGGGAGTAGAACCTTTTGGGATGATATTTTCATGGGATATTTAAGAACCTTAAAAATATGTATAGTTGCTGATCCAGAAATCCATTTATAGATTTTTGTTTTAAGGAAATAATTAAAGCTATATGCAAAGCCTTTATTATAGGAATATACATTTCAGTGTTATTTATATTACCCCCAAAATGAAAACAAATGAATATTCAATAATACAGAACTGGTTAAATAAGTTATAGTTATATGACTAGACAATATAAAGTCATTAAATAATAATTTAGGAAACATTTATAGACAATGAAGATATTCAGAATGTATTAATTGGGAATAAAAAGATATCAAAACAATATTTACAGAAGGAACCAATAAATAGTTTTAAGTACCTGAAACAAAACTATACAAAATAATTACAGTAGTTAATATGGGGTAATGGGGTAATGGGTGATTTAAAATTTTTGCTCACTTTTCTTCTTTGATTTTTCTTTCTTTTTCCTAAAATGAGCATGCATTGATTATATGTTTGAGATGAATAAGTATTCTAAATAAGAATTGAGTCTGTTCAAGACTGAGAGAAGTATTTGATTCACTGACATTTTATCAAAGGATAAGCAGTGAAGGGCTGTCTTTCTTACCCATTTTATTGATGAAGAAATTCTGGCCCATCGAGGCAAGATACTTGCCAACATGTGGATTCTGTTGTTTTTTTTTTTTTAAGTTTTTTTGATGTGGACCATTTTCAAAGTCTTTATTGAATTTGTTACAATATTGCTTCTATTTTATGTTTTGGTTTTTTGGCCAGGAGGCATGTGGGATCTTAGCTCCCCGACCAAGGATCGAACCCACACCCCCTGCGTTGGAAGGTGAAGTCTTAACCACTGGACCTCCAGGGAAGTCCCAACATGTGGATTCTTTTCATTCACTTTTCCCATCATGTGAGTGTAGGACCACTCACCTGGGGAGATCTGAAGATGACCACTTAAAGGGTTACATGAGGTAGTGGGATAGAAGCATGAATCAAGTGTGAATCAAGTTCCTGATTCACACTCTACTTTCCCCACCACAACATCTTCAACCATTCTGTCTTGATTTATTTCGTACATTTAGGATTTCCATTTTGAAAGGAGATTTTTCTACTTCTCTGCTCATTTCATCATTTTGGTTCAAACTCATTTCTCAATGCTTTTGAAGAATTTTCCTTCCTGGACACATTGAACATCATAGACTACAGATGCTAAACACTTCTTTTTGTAACCAAAGTTGTCCTCACCATTCAGGTGTAGTGATGAGTCAAAGCCCTTCAATCCAGCCAGCTGTCCCACCCCAAAACAATGGAGTCACGAGATGAACCCCTAAAACATTGGGCAAAGGAGGAAATTTAAAAGTCCCTTACCAAAGGCAGTTAATTACTTTACTGATAATAATAAGATCAATAACAGTTGGAGAAAAACTGATGTAAATTTCAAGGATGAGGCAATAGTTGAAAGTACTGGATCAGCTACACCAAAAATTCACCAAAAATGGATTGTTCAACCACGCTCTTTAGGAAGGAAAGCTCAAAAGTAGGAAACAAACAAATGATAGAGTAGTTACATAGATCTTCAGTTTGGTTAATCTGTGGTTAGGTTTGCCACATAATATATAGGCACTTGATTCATTGCCAACCAGCCACTTTATCTTCTGCAAATGATTTGTTGATTATAATTCTACTAATATCATCTTTCCTTTAGATCACTGTAATCAAACGCAGGAAAAGCTTTGAATTATGTGTTCTTTCAGCAGCTATTAAAAAAGCCCACCTTACTCCTTTTATGCCTAGAGGTAGGACTTTGTAAGCTTTGCTGTGGTTTGGATCAAATTAAAGACAGATTTTTGCCCCATAAAATA
Organism: Balaenoptera acutorostrata; assembly: GCF_949987535.1. Lineage (NCBI taxonomy): Eukaryota > Metazoa > Chordata > Mammalia > Artiodactyla > Balaenopteridae > Balaenoptera > Balaenoptera acutorostrata. The sequence goes on from NC_080078.1 coordinate 11,035,596, forward strand.
GGACAAAACACTCTATTTTTGTGGGTTGAGGTATCTGTTGTAAATATTAGCATCTACCAAATGATGGGCTGTCTCTCCTCTTTGAACTGAATTCTGGGCTGAAACTTTTTTTGAAAATAGAAATTAATTTATGTTACCAGGGGGGAAGGGTGGGGGGAAGGGATAGTTAGGGAGTTTGGGATTGACATGTACACACTGCTTGCTTTCTTTCTTTCTTTCTTTCTTTCTTTCTTTCTTTCTTTTTATTTTTTGTCTTTTTTAAACATCTTTATTACAGTATAATTGCTTTACAATGGTGTGTCAGTTTCTGCTTTATAACAAAGTGAATCAGTTATACATACACATATGTCCCCATATCTCCTCCCTCTTGCTTCTCCCTCCCACCCTCCCATCCCACCCCTCTAGGTGGTCACAAAGCACCGAGCTGATCTCCCTGTGCTATGCGGCTGCTTCCCACTAGCTATCTATTTTACATTTGGTAGTGTGTATATGTCCATGCCACTCTCTCACTTCGTCCCAGCTTACCCTTCCCCCTCCTCGTATCCTCAAGTCCATTCTCTAGTAGGGCTGCATATTTATTCCCATCTTGCCCCTAGGTTCTTCTGATGATTTTCTTTCTTTCTTTTTTTTTTTTTAGATTCCATATATATGTGTTAGCATACGATATTTGTTTTTCTCTTTCTGACTTACTTCACTCTGTATGACAGTCTCTAGGTCCATCCACCTCACTACAAATAACTCAGTTTTGTTCCTTTTTATGGCTGAGTAATATTCCATTGTATATATGTGCCACATCTTCTTTATGCATTCATCTGTTGATGGACACTTAGGTTGCCACACTGCTGTATTTAAAATGGATAACCAACAAAGACCTACTGTACAGCACAGGGAACTCTGCTCAATGTTATGTGGCAGCCTGGATGGGAGGGGAGTTTGGTGGAGAATGGATACAGGTATGTGTATGGCTGAGTCACTTTGCTGTGCACCTGAAACTATTACAACATTGTTAATTGGCTATACTCCAATATAAAATAAAAAGTTAAAAAACTAGAAATGGTAAATTCTAGGGTAGCAAGAGACAGAGACCAATTGAAAGGTTTATTATTCTCCTTTTATTTTCTATAAATTGTAATGCCAAGTAATATCTAGGTATTAGCTACATGCTAATATTATCCATAAGCTTGAAGATGAGAGTCATTAATGATGTGAATGGTCCAGGACATCAGAATTGGTCTTTAAGAGAGGATAACAGAGGGATGCCCGTCATCTGCATCCAGGCCTATGGCAACACAACCAGATGATCCCTGTGAGTTGGGAAGGTGCTTTGAGCCCTGTTGTTGATGCCTTCCTGGCAGAAATTATGGGCCATCAGTAATATGCATTTGCAACACTCTTACCTAGGGCTGCCATATACAGGTGTGTAGGTTGTATCCTCCATAAGGGCATCTGGCTGAGGGAGTGAGTGGGAGGTGAAATTGAGGCCATGCTTAGCTGTTACCTGGAGGAAGGGATCTCTTTTGCTAATTTAAATTAATTTATTCAAGAAATATTTATTGAGTGCCTACAATGTGCTAAGTCTTGAGAATATACCAAAAACAAACAAACAAATGCAAAAACTGAAACAGCAACAAAAGCAAAAGAGATCCAACCCTCATGAAGCCCACAGCCCATGGGGAAGGGTTGGGGGACTGTGGTTTCTCTCAGCATGAGTTTCTACATCTGTAGAATGCGGACAGTATTATGTATATGTACACATTTGACCCAAACCAATGCTTAATGAGCATGTATTCCTTCTGTGGTTGTTGTTTTTGTTTTAATTTTCCTTTGAGGGAAATTCCTTCATGCTTGGTTCCTCTTTTTCCATCTTCAGGACTTAATGGCTGAATCCAATTTGCGAGAGTTTTACTTCTTAGATGTCACATGGATCCAAGGCATTTAGGCTTTTGACCTTTTGAATTGACATCGTGTTCTTATAGAGGAAAGGATGTAAATGTATCTGGATTTATCCTTTGCCCGTATCATCATTGGTCCTCTGTGTACACTAGCAGCATTATTGAGATAGAAAGATGGAGGGACAGAGAGTGTCAGAGATGGGAGGGAACTTAGGAATCACTTGTAAGTGAGGAATCTGAAGCCTGAGGAGGGTGTGACATGCATGTTGTTACAAGCTAGACAAGCTTGGATTGGAGATTGGTTCTCTGTTTCTCGTCAGGGTTCTCTATGTCAGCATGTGACCTTAGGACTGCCTTCAGATGGTCAGGTGAGGAATGTGCATTTGGAAATAACCTTGTTCTCAGATATGAAACGTGCTTCGCGGAGTACATGCCATGTGTGTTCCAAACCCTGTTTCTCTCCCGTCTAGAGAGTTCTCGAATTTCCTTTGCTCAACGATCAAGTGGCTGGGGATTCTGTGATTCAATTCATTAGTTCGTGGTGGTTCCAAGCTGTAACATAAATCTCCAGAAGGACCCCTCTCATGTCTTCTTCATTAAAGGAAGTCTTCCCTTGGTATTTCTCTCTGGCACTAGTCCAGGTATGAAGGAGAGGGACCAAGAGGCAGGGGAGAGTGCTCTGGGCTTAAATGCCAGCAATCCAATTAAAGGAATGTTTAACTTTTGTAAATAAAGCCCCTGTTTGGCCTGCTTCTCAGATGGAGGGAAGAAAATGAACTGATTTAGAACGAAGCCCCATACTGAGCAGAGAGGACTGGTGTTTATGACATCCTTCCTGGCAGAGGGAGCTCAGCCTGCTGTTAAAAATTATTCTCCCTCGAAGGCCAGCTGGCAGCAGATGCAGGAAAACATGCAGCGCAGTAAGCCACCTCCTCAGGTGCCCTCCCTGGTGAAGGGGACTGTTTACCTCTGCATCTGGTTCAAAAGAGCCTTTGGAGGGTCCAGTCCAGTGGCTTGGCTTCCATTAAGAACATGAGAAATAAAATTAAATGTAAAACAGCAGACAGTGGGAAGATGAGCAGAAAATAGAATTGAATATTTCACACACCCTTGGATGGGGAAGACCTCTGTGGTTTAGAAGCAGTGCAGGAAGCCATGAAGGAGAGGATCAAAAAGATTCTATGTCTATGTATGTGAAAATATTGAAGGCAAATAAACTGAAAAATACTTGCCGCGAACGTGGCATCAAAAGGCTATTCGTTGTTATTACTTATAATAAATTCATTCATTTAACATTTATTGGGCTTGCTGCTAGAGATACAGAGATCAAAGGCTTCGAGGCCTAGGTGCCACCCTGCAGAGGGGGATAGAATCCATCAACCTTGTTTCTAAACTGCCTGTTTATTCATTCATTGGCAGTTGGGGTGGGTCAGGGAGCTTCTATGTACATGTTCACACGTACTGATAAGAAAGCACTAGGATATCATTAGGTAAATGGACAAGTACAAGAACTGGAAATTTACAAAAGAGGGAATATATTTGGTTAGAAAATATATGTAAGAGTTCCCCGTCTCGTTAATAATGGTTGAAATATTATACGAATTAAAATGAGGTCGTTTTAGCCTATTAAATTACCAAACTTATTTTTTAATGATAATATCCAAAGCTAGCACAGATGTAGAGAAATAAGTAATATCATGCTCTTGTAAATAAATGGTTTTTAGACAGTATTTTGAGAATATTAACTGAGAGTCTAAAATGTCCATATTATTTGAGAGTAACTGCACGTCTAGGAACTTGTGCAAAGGAAATAATCAAAAATGCAGGCAAAGATTCATATATAAGAATATTGATAGTATCTATATTCTCCCAAAAAAAAAGCAGTTTTTAAAAAAACTTTTTATTTTTTGGGGGCCGTGCCACGCGGCACGCGGGATCCTAGTTCCCCGACCAGGGATCGAACCCTGCAGTGGAAGCACAGAGTCTTAACCACTGGACCGCCAGGGAAGTCCCTCCCAGAAAGCAGTTTTAATGTCCAACAACAGGCAAGTGGACAATTAAATTAAGACACATCTGTACAATAGTTTATTTTGAGTAAAACTCATATTGAAGAATATTTAATGATAATAGATATGCTCAAGATATAATACAAAGTAAAAGAAAAAGCGGGATACAAACTATATAGGAGTGGGATCTAAAAAATAAAATGAATGAATGTAATAAAACAGAAGCAGACTCACAGGTACAGAGAACAAACTCGTGGTCACCAGTGGGGAGAAGGGTGAGAAGAGGAGCAAGATAGGGGAAGGCGATTAAGAGGCACAACTACTGGGGCTTCCCTGGTGGTGCAGTGGTTGAGAGTCTGCCTGCCAATGCGGGGGACACGGGTTCGAGCCCTGGTCTGGGAAGATCCCACATGCTGCGGAGCAACTAGGCCCGTGAGCCACAACTACTGAGCCTGCGTGTCTGGAGCTTGTGCTCCTCAACAAGAGAGGCCATGACAGTGAGAGGCCCGCGCACCGCGATGAAGAGTGGCCCCTGCTCGCCGCAACTAGAGAAAGCCCTCGCACAGAAACGAAGACCCAACACAGCCAAAAATAAATAAATAAATAGCGTTCCCTTAAAAAAAAAAAGAGGCACAACTACTATGTGTAAAATAAATCAGATACAAGGATTAATGTACACCAAGGGGAATATAGCCAATATTTTAAAATAATTTTATATGTAGTGTAATCTATAAAAATATCAGATATGTTGTGCACCTGAAACTAATATAATATTGTAAGTCAACTGTATTTAAATTAAAAAAAAAAGAAAAGGAGGGTGTTTAGCAGAATGTTGGTTACCTGTGGGTGGGGCAGGTGTGCTCTAACAGACATGGAATTCGTGGCTTCTCCTCTAGAGTGTGATGCCAGCAAATCACTTGAACTCCATGGTTCTCCAAAGAGACTGTGGGCCCCTTGGCTTCACTTGGGGATTTTGCTTTACAAAGATCCCCATTGACTGAAAGGGGGCTTCCTCTTGAGAAGTTGAGAGAAACACACTGGAGAAAGAGATTTGAACCCAACACTGGTTTTGATGGTTGAGAAGGGTGAGCTCTGGGGCCACCAGTGCTGAATTCCTAGGGACCAAAGATAGACAATGGTTCTGGGGTTGTAGGACCCATCTGTACCCAGCACCTGGGGACTGCAGGAACCCTGAGAGCCATGGTGTGGAAAAGAGAGGTATGGGGTCTGCGATCTTGGTCACGCACGTTCAGCGCCTTTGACTGAGGTCCACCCTGAGAAGAAAGGGCCTTCTTCCTGGTGAAACTCTGATGGTTGGTTGGCAAGTTTGAGGCAGGTGGTGGGGATGTGACTTTCCCTGAGATCAGGTACCTGGCAGGGTGCTTCCAGCCCCAGCTGGGGATGAATGCAAGGAAAGTAGTAGTTGAGGCAGAGACTTGCGTATCAGTCCCTCTTGAGGGAAGGGTAGAAGTCAGATCGCCTCATGTTGGACCATGTAAGCCCCCAGGATTTTGGGCCAATTCAGGGAGAGGAGAAACTTCAAGAGGAAAATGAGACCTCCTGCTAGTAAGACATGAAGAGGCTCAGTTATTCACTGGAAAAATAAAAGCAATGAAATCAACCTTATGCATTTTATGATTGTGAAGCGGTGATAGCCCTTATTCTGCAGTGAGCATATAATTTTATACAGACAAAAACAATCAAATTTAAACAACACCACCCTCCCACTCTGATGGTTAGGCGATGTGTGAGATTGTCCCACGGGATTTAAACCTACCTGGCCATGCAGTTAACCCGATGAGTGTGTGGGCCCTTCTATCCGATAGAGGCCCTCCCTTTAAGGATCTGAGAGTGTGTGTGGTACATCAACCCCCTCCTGGCAGGCTCCTTGCAGCTTCACCTGGGCCTTAGGGGACATGTCAGCAGCCTCTGGGGTGTTTGGCAGGCCTGCCGGACGCCCGCTCCCCTCCCAAGAATCAGAGTCAGGGTGTTTCTGACACGGATGGGCTACCCCTGAGCTTGCAGATGGCTCTGAGCAGGGAAATCTTAATCCCAAAGCAACAGACACCCTTCTGTACCCCAGGCACTGAATAAATCAGTGGCGATCTCCAACTCCATAATTCTAACAGAGCCATCTCTGATGGCTGTGCAATTTGCTGTCTCGAGGGTTAGCGACCGGCCGTAATTGATGAGGAAACTGACAGCTCTTTGTCTTCCTTCACCACATTTGTCATTTGGCAGCTGGCTTATTCTTTATCTATTGCCTGCGACTCTCTCTCTCTGTGTCTCTCTCTCCCTGGGCACTTGTGGAGCAGATGTATCTCCTCCTCTCCCTACAGACAAAATCTATAAAGCCATAACATGTTTTTAATGCAATTCAGCTTTTTGAAACATGCATAATTGGAGAGTTCCAAAATAATTAGTTTATTATAGTGGGCCTGTAAAAATGAACTTGCATCTCATTTATGAGCCATTAGATCCCATGTTCTACGAGCCTGATTGCTATTAATGCCACCAGCATGTAATTTAGCATACTTTATTAAAATGTGTCACAATTGAACGTCTCTTGCTCCCAGCCACCACGTCTGGGGGCTGGGGTGGGTTGTTCTTCCCGTAGCAGAATTCTTCCCATAGCAGGCCTGCAGCTTTATTAATTTATTAATTGATTTGTTTAATTGTGGTGAAATATACATAACATAAAACTTATTATGTTAACTATTTTCAGTGTACAGTTTGGTGGTATTAAGGACCTTCAACTTGTTGTGTAACCATCACCACCATCCATCTTCAGACATCTTTTCATCTTGTAAAACCAAAGCACTGAGCCCATTCAAAAATAACTCCCCGTGGCCTGCAGCTTTTGCTGCAAAGTCCCCTCCCCACACCCCTGGTGAGTTGCATTGTGAGGCCCCTTTCTGGGAGAACATACGACATTCATTCTGTTTCTTTCAGGAGCAGTTAAGCAAAGGAAAGAACTAAAGCATTGAGATGGTGAGGAAAAAAGAAGAGAAAAAAATTCAGGATGTGTAATATGTGGTGCAACCCATGGATAGATGGCCATTGTTCTAGAAGGTAAGAACAGTTAGCTCTTTCATGGGCACAAACTTGGATTTTTTTCAGATAAATATAATGAAAATAAAAATATTATTGCATATCTGCTACTTATCTTCCACATGTGCCAGATGTAGAACATGGAGAGGGATGAAAGAAGAATAAGTCATATTCCCTCCTTAAGGAACTGTGGGTCTGGTTGGAGAAAAGAGTAAGAATTGATGAAAAGTTGTATGGTACAAGAGACTAATAATAATGACTCTGTAACAAAAACCTAAGAAGGGAATTGGAATCGCCTGCAGTCCTGGAACACTGCAGGGTTGTGCTCAGGGCAAAGGACCCTGGTGTGGGTGGAACAGGTGAGAATAGTTCTTCATCACCCCCTTTATGTACCCCACAGATAGCTGCCCTGGGTGGGGAGAAGGGGAAAAGGCTGCCCCCAGGTGGAACACTGGGAAGGGGCAGTGGGCTGCAGTAGGACCTCTGTCTCAGGGTCTAGCACATGACGTGCATACCCCCAACCATAGCCTAGAGATGCTGAACATTAGATGACCTGATATCCCTTTTTTCCTGCATGGATGTCATCAAGGGGCTGGCTGGAACATGACTGGGGTCTTCAGGCAGAAGCCCTGGAGCCTGGTACACAAAGGGAGATAGCAGCTCTGTCTCATGTCTTTGTGGTCTCATCACTGAAGAAGGAGAGGGCTCCCCCACTTTTCCCTCTTAAGGGGGCAAGTTGAGCTTTGTGACTTGATGTTCTGGGCCTACAGCAGGGATTAAAGTCTTTCATTTTTTGGTTTATAGAAGAAAACAGCTGGATTGCCACAAAAATGGAGTCTAAAGAGTGGGGGGTGGGCATCTGAACTTGGGGGCACAGTGATTTCTTAGGCCAGTGGAGGATGTAGAGGTGGTGCTCCCACATGTCAACTCAAGATGGGAAGGATTGTGAGAGGGTGGCACAGGGATGCTTGGGGACTGATGCCAAACACCAAGGTCATGAGAGCCCAAAAGAAGGACATACAAAGGCTGGCAGGTGGGCATGTGCTTTGTGAGTCTTGGAGGTCCTGCCTCTGGCCAGGGCAATATCCTGTGGACTTGGACCAGGAGTGTCTTGGAAGCAATCACAATGGACTTAGACCAATAAGAGCACTTCCCAGAATGTATGGATGGCTTGATCTCCTCTCTCACCTGACACCACCCATGACTCTGATATAACCCTATGGAAAAGAAGGGGCCCATTAAGAGCTGATATCTGTATCTAAGCAATCTTGCCAAGGATCTTCAAAGCTTAACTTAATTACGAAAAAAAAAAAAAAATAACCAGAGCTTTTCCTCCTGACCATTGTGGAGCAGATTCTGTTATATAGACAAAGGAAAATGGCTTATGAGAATCAAGTGGTGGTGTTTTATAAAACTCACCAGGGAAAAACTCTACAGCCCAGAACCTTCCAGGGGAATATCTATTATATTTAATTTTATAGAATTAATTTTTTTAAATTTCACCAAGTAACTTTTTTAATAGCTATTTTACATCTAATTAATAATAACTGCTTTATGAAAAAGCAATATGTGAAGCAGTATAGTATGGTAAAAGGAGTCCAAAAAGGAGAATAAGAAAGAGGAAGAGGAGGAAAGCAGAGAGGGCAGCTGAATATCCCCGGCTGTGACAGTGGTTATCATTGTAATTTTGTGTAAACAATTTCTGAGCCGCCACTTTCTATACCTATGAAATAAAATGATGGGATTGTACTAACTCTTTTCTTCCAACAAAATTTTACATTGAAGCCTAATATATATGACAGATACCAGTGGGACTACTTAGATTGAAGAGGTGGTGAGTGTGTGGGGGGTGTGTAGGGGTGTGTATATTGGGGGGGGGGTGAACGCAAAGCCAATAGCTCTACTTTGGAACAAGATGGAGTAGCTTTGTGTGCCCAGGGAACCTCTCTCTGGTTGAATGTTCTCTTACTGGTGCATGGAAGCATCTGGAAGGCATTTGGGAGAGGAGAGCAGAGGCCTTTGGCCCAGGGGAGGGCCTGCATGAGTGTTAGGAATCCCCCAACTGGCCCAGAGTCAAAATGCAGGAGTGATAGAAAAAATGGCCAGACCCATGCTGACATCAACTGGGACGTCCCGTCAGATGAAATCCAAGGTATCTGACATATCTGTGACTAGTCTGCCAATATTAGCTCCCAGAGGGTAGAACAGGCAGCAAGAGGAAACTGCTACTCCGGGCTTAACTCCAATCGGCAGAGTAACCTTGGTTGGTGAAGCAGAATTGACTGAGGTCCTGAGAATTAATGAGGACACAGTATAGAGTTTGTGGTAACCAAGATGGGGAGGGGTCTCTACAGTGAGAGATGCTGTGCAGGTCCTACTGTTATCAAAAGGCTCAGAATAATAATGGGTACCAATTCCTGCAAGTTGAAGGATTTGCACAAGGCATCCAAGTACTGGATGCACAATTTTTCAAGGCCCCAAAGATGAAGGAAGGGGAAATTCATAGGGACACTGTCTGCTGAGTTCAGGTGTAAATCAGCATGTCTGGACGAGGGAAATGGGGGCTCGTGGCCCAGGATGAATTTGCAAGAATGTTATGTCATGAACGTGGAAGCCGCACGTATCGGGGGCTGCCAGAAAAGCTGAGGAAAATGCAGTAAGCATTTTCTGATCATAATTGGGACAGACGAAGGGTCAAATATGGGCAGGTGGGCAAGGCCCCTGTCTGCTCTGACGGGGGTGGTGAAGATGGATGGAGAGGGGCAGATCCCGTGGCCCCATTTGATTTCTGCATCCTCCCTCTAGAAGGGTGGATTTTGGACTGAAAACTCAGGTGCTGAGTGAGAAACAGGGAGGCAGCAGGGGGTTTGGCTTAAGAGGCTTAGGGCAGAGTCCTCACCCTCCGAGATCCTGTGCTTCCACCTCCTCCTACTTAAAATGGAGATAATAATCCTTATCAGCAGGCCTCATGCTGTGGGCCTCAGGCAGCAGCAGCAGCAACACCTGGGCACTCATCGCACACGCACATCCTCAGGTCCGACCCCACACCTGCTGCATCAGAACATCTGAGATTGGGGCCTGGGAAGCTGTTGGAACAGACCCTTCAGAGATTCTCGTGCCCTCTCATGCTTGGAATCCTTGTCCATATCACTTGGCTGGCAGGAGGCTGAGAGAAGGGGCAGTATAGGAAACACCCTTGCACACCATAAGACATCTTGAAACTATTAGCTTTTAGTACATAAGTTTGAATGTCCTGGCTTGGACGAGCAACATCCCCAAAGCTTGACAAGACTGCAGATGAGATCACCAAAGTGCTGTCAGCTGGCAGAGCACGATTCGAAAAGAGCAAGTCGGATACTTTCTAGTCTAACCAGATGGAAAGGTCTCAGGAGGAAGTTATAAGGAACAGTTGGAGTAGCCAGAACGGTTCTCTTTCTCTCCAATCCTCTCCCCACAAGCACCTTGCTCCTTTCACTTAGTCAGTGGAATAAATAGAATTAGAAATGCACAGGGCTCCTCCGTACAGGGAAGCATAGATTATTTCTCTAGCATCAGAGCACTAATTTGTAACGTAGATTAAATCTGGCTTCAGATGGGGGAGGGATGGCACCTTTAAGATTTGCACATCATTTAGGGAAATCACCCACTTTACACATGAGAACGGATTAGAATGTGTCAGTATCAATACCGGGCATTTCCCTGTTGTCACATGATGTTAGAGGAACAATTATTTCACGTCTGAGTAAAAATCTTACTTGGAGGCTAAAGTTAATGTAGCAAATGGAACTGTGTGGAAACAGGGCTTGGTCTTGCAAAGGCAGGCAATTGCTCGTTACCGTGCTGGTTAACATATTTTTTCCCCTTCATCCGTTTTACCGGATATGAGACGATTATTGTTTTGCTTAGAAGAGGCCTTGGCCCCTCTGAACTCGGAACCATGTAACACAGACTCACAGTTCAAAGGTTAAAAGAGAATTGATCTGTGAGCTCTCACCAATCCCTTGCTTTGCTCCTTGCTCTATGAAGGATAAATCTCTTTTTCAGATAAATCCAGATTGGTTTTCCAACAGATTGGCTTTTGGCCTCCCCGGCTGAACAGTACTTTGACATAACCTGGACAGCCTCCCTATAGCTATGAAGAAATCATTTCCAACATCTGAGGTTAATTCACTAAATGAAGCGTTGGATTTTCTTTCAGGGAAGCAAGAAAAATTGTTTGGATGAGGTTAGAAAAGGCTAGGCAAGCTCAGAGAACATTCCCTGGGGCTCCAGCCCTGCACGAAGCTCTATTGGACATTTCTGGCAGTGCTAGATGAATAAACAGTAGGAAAAAAACCCTTCATTTTCTCATTGTCTTTTATGTTTTGAGTGACTTATTTATTATCCTAAAGGCCTTGTGAGAGAAGAAAGATGGGTGGAATTAGCCTTATTTGGCAAATGAGTAGACTGTGCCTGGGGAGTAGTTGAATATGGCTGGTCACTCAGCACACATCCAGTTACACCATACAGGGGACAAGGGGTCTCTGGTCTCTTCCCCTGGACTGTGGTTCCTTCTCATTCAGTGAGTCTGACTCCAAGTGCTTGCAGAAGGAAAGAGAAAAGAAAGAGATGTACAAATCACATCATCCCAGCATAGGGGAATCCTGGCTGCCGTGGCTTCATGCTGTCTCTCCCTGCAGGTCTCAGGATCCCTGCCATTATCTTGTTCCTTGGGAACATGTTATTTGGGGAAAGACCTCAAGTTCTCTTGGAAGACCCACACTGCAGCAAGGACTGGTTGATGTGATGTGTTTAAATCTTGCACTGGTGGGAAATCAAGTCCCAGAGGATTGGAAGAGAAAAAACCAAGACGGGGGAGAAGCTCAAAGGCTGGGGCATAGGCAAGGGTCCCAGGGCTGAAGAGGGCTACAATGGGCGTCCTGGCCTAGCGGGTGCCTGAAGGCCCTTGATGTATAGAGGTATTTGTATTTGTGTGCAAGGGAGTGGCACACAAGAGCCAGAAGAGTCTCATCAAGAAATTCCTGGGAGTGAGCATTTCATGGAGAAGGAGGCCTGTTGTGATCTGAAAAGGAACTATAAGAAGGGGACCAGGTGGCCGACCTCAAGGACACCGGGGAATAGGGAAAGCCTTGGCTTTCTGAAAGCCACCAAACTTAAGTTCAAGCCAATAGAGGATGACGGTCTATCAGACTTCTCTGTGCTGATGATATTTGGAGAGTCCTTGTTTATTTTGTCTAATTTGGAGTGAAAAAATATATGTTATGGGTTGAGTTGTGACCTCCCCAAATTCATATGTTGGAGTCCTAAGGCCCAGTACCTCAGAATGGGACTGTATTGGAGACAGAGTCTTTAAAGAGGTAACCAAGTTAAAATGAGGTCATTAGGATGGGACCTAATCCAATATGACTGGGGTCCTTATAAAAAGGGGAAATTTGGACACAGAGACAGACACGAACAGAGGGAAGGTGATGTGAAGACACAGGGAGAAGACGGCCATTTACAAACCAAGGAGAGAGGCCTGGAGCAGATCCTTTTCTCACAGCCCTCGGGAGGAACCAACCCTGCCAACACCTTGGTCTCAGACTTACAGCATCCAGACTGTGAGGCAATACATCTCTGTTGTTCAGGCCCCCCAGTCTGTAGTACTTTGTGACAGCAGCCCTAGCCAACAAACATAATCTGTTAAAATAAAAATAGCTGCCCCCAATGCGGATGAACCTTGGAAATGTTATGCTAAGTGAAAGAAGCCAGACACAGAAGGTCAACCACTGTATGATTCATTTTCTATGAAATGTCCGGAATAGGTAAATCCATAGGGACAGAAAGTTGATTAGTAGGGTTGCCAGAGGCTGGGAGAGGGAGGGAGTGAGGAGTGACTGCTTCATGGATCTGAGTCTCCTTTGGGGGTGATGAAAATGCTCTGTAGCTAGATAGTGGTGATGGCTGCATGACATCATGAATGCATCTCATATCGATGAATTGTACACTTTAAAAGGGTTAGTTTTCTGTTATGTGAATTTCATCTCATTTTAAACAAATGAATGCGTTTTGTGCATCCATGGTAGATAAGAGCCTGTTGGGAAGGGTACCACCTTCCGCTCTGCACTTTGCCTCAATGGAGTGGGTGGTGGTAGCCTTGGAAAGGAAGCAGAAGTGTATGGAATCCCTGGGGCCAGTGGGAAGGGAGAAAGGGCACTGGATCCTAGTCTGCTCAAAGTGACCGTGGTGTTGGACAGGCATTGCTGAGCTAAGGGGACCGGAAGCTGCTTGACCTTGACCTGTATTCTGATTGTGCTGAGCCCAGCACACTGTCTGGATGAATCCCTAGAGTAGACATGTGTTCTTGGGGTGCCCGAGCCTCTTTTGCACACCCTTCTCATGTTGAGAAGTTTCCAAGCTCTCGAGTCTTGCCTCCCAAGCCAGTATCACTTTTTTCCAGGCTTCCTTGCGACTGGGGCGCAGGGATTAACCAGATGCAATGGTCTGGGAACAATTTAGCAGCGATGACACGAGGAAGGAGGCTCTTTGCAGAATTTGTTCCGTGGGAGGGTGGGAAAGGGTGTCCAGCCTTCAGAGGCAGCTGAATGGGGCCCAGGATTGACATCCCCAGCCCACAGTGGAGGAGCGGTCTGCAGTGTGTCGTTACAGCTCTCCCCGTGGCAGGAGCAGTTCCAGAATGTTCTGTCGACTGTGCTTCCGACCTCAGAGCCCCCAGTCTGGACTCTGCAAGCCCTTGTGGTGATTCTCAGGCTGCCTTTTATACCTAAATGAAGTGGGGTCTTGTCAGTAAGAACCCTGATGTGTTATGCTTTTATCTCAATAATAACAAAAGCTTCAACATTCAGGCAACTCTTGGCCTCTGTGTTCCAACCATGGGTAGAAAGCCAGGCAGCAGGGACTATAAAATCAAAAATGCAAAGAAGACCAAGGAAAATCCATTCTGTGTTCTAGAGAATTCTGAGCCCCATTTCTATCCTGCTTATCCCAGTTGTTCTTTGGATCACATGGGCCAGTCATTTCTTTCCTTTGCTTCAGCCAGTTCACACTGGGTTTCACTCACATGTAATCAAGTCCCACTTAAGCACACCCCAAAACTGCAGGGCGTCCATCTGCATCTGCTTGGGTTCCACCCAGAGGGAGCTGGGAATGGGGCCCTTTAGGCCAGGTGTGAGAGGTTAGGTGGGGAATGCAATGTTCCTACCTCAAAGGCAGTAGCAACCCTCCAACAGACTCTGGGAAATCTCCTTGACAGCATCTCTCTGGTACAGAGGACTCTGCTGTCAACTTTTCCACTTCAGCCTAAAGCTATCACCCCAATTCCTGGACCTCCCCCCATCTGGCCCTGGGCCCTTGTCTTGGCCTCGCCTGGGCTCACAGACTGACTGGCTTGCCAGAACTGCTCCCTTTTCTCACTGAGTGAACTTCATCTCCCAGAGTCTCAGTTTCTCATCTGTATAATGCAATGAAAATATCTTCTCAGCAACCCCACACAAGTTGGCTGTGGAAAGATGGAAACTATGGTGTGTGAAGTTGTTGGTATTGTGCCTGTCACAAGAGTCTTTTCTCATCTGTAAACCATGAAAAACTTTCCCTGGTGAGTGTCTCATGGTTTACCTGCTTTACAGGAAACACAGCAGGTAAAGCACTTCAAACAGTGCTGGGCACATTCTCAAATGCTCAAATGTGAGTGTCCTCCTTTTATCCATGAGGCCGAGACCCTCCAGCTATTCTGCTCCCCCAGTCCTGGTATTTTTGCTGGTGTCTGTGGTCCTCTAGTGTGCATGACCCCCCATCTCTCCCTCCCTAAGAACTTTCTTGACAATCCCATTGTGTGTGGGGAAGGATGGACTAACGTTTCAACAAATGACTCTTTGAGAAAAGCATCAGAAAATTATCCTTAGCGAGGGGCTCCGATTAATTTAAAGACTGCTCTTGGGAAAGAGTCTGCCATATTAAATGCAGTGGGACCTCCCTTGGAGATATTCAGTGTTTAAGGTATCCTAAACACCCTTGCGTTGCCACTAACTATTTTAACTTTACCAACAGGAAATGTCAGTGATGGGCCAAAGGGAATATTTCCTTTTGCCACCAGGGCTTTCTAAGCCTGAGCTCTGGGAAAGGTGAAGGGGGAACTTCTGGAGGTGAGTTTTCTACTGAATACAGCCACTGTGTCAAAGATACTCTTGTCACTTGATTTGTGAATGCAAACGATTTCAAGTGAATGTAGGCTTTACATAAACTCTCCAATTAAAAGTACTGGATGTTCTCCAAAATGGCAAATTCTCCCCTGGCTTTGCAGAGGATGCTAATGAGTTATTGCTAATAGAACCATAAAGCTGTTATTTGCGTGAGTAAAATGGAGCTAATGTGTAGATAAAATTAAACTTTAAAATGAAATATTGTTAAAACAAAGCAGTTAATGAATTTAGACATGTTATTGAGCAGGTAAGTTTTGCAACTGACCAGAATGGATAATTTTAATTGGTCTCCTTGAATCAAAATCAATATTGGAAATTGTACGGCATATCAGAAACATATCCGTCTCCTCCTTCTGTTCATATCTGGATCATTTCCGGCATGAATCCCAGGCCCTGTCTCGTCAGTCCTAATGGGCCAGGAGGGAGGGAGTGGGTCAGATCATTCTCTGCTCTTATGGGGGGTAGCTAATCAATCCTGAAATCCAGGAGAACTCTGCTTGATCTTCTCAAGATGAAGTTTCCAGGGACGTAGTGCAAAACCCAAGTGCCAATCTTATCCTGTGCCAACTTCAGCCTTGGGAGGGAAATTAATAGCCGGATTCAGGCAGGACCCTCCACGAGAGGGCCTCAGATTTGTGATATTAGTGGGCAAGAGGCAGAACAGCAGAGACAGAAGCACTCACTTCTATCCTTCCCACAGTTCAGATCTCTAGAATCCTATGGACGCTTAGTTCTAATCGGTTATACATCACCTAAGATGCTTTGGGTGTGGCTGGGTCCCTGAGGTGGTATGCCTTCCCTGGCATTGCCAGGAAAATGCCATGCACTGAATGGCTTAGATTAGGGGTTGGCAAACCACAGCTTGGAGGACCAAATCCCACCATCTGATTTTGCATGAGCTAAGAACAGTTTTTACATTTTCAATAGTTGAAAAAAATCAAAAGAACAGTAAGATTTCAGGACACGTGGAATTATATGGAATTCAAATTTCAGTGTCCATAAGCAAAGTTTTAGGGCAGCACAACCACACCCAGTAGTTTATGTATCGTCTGTGGCTGCTTCCTTGACATGATGGAGGAGTTGAGTGGTTACAGTAGAGACTGTAGGGCCCACAAGCCCAAAATATTTACTGTATGGTCCTTTACAGAAAAAGTTTCTTCTTGCTTTGGCTAATTGCTGTCCTTGAAGGACTGGCGCTGGGTATGGGGGGCTGTAGGGATGAGGGCTAGATACTGGTTTTTTTTTTTTTTGGCTTTTCCAGTATTGTATTCTTTTCTTTTTTAACATCTTTATTGGAGTATAATTGCTTTACAATGGTGTGTTAGTTTCTGCTGAATCACAAAGTGAATCAGCTGTACATATACATATATCCCCATATCCCCTCCCTCTTGCATCTCCCTCCCACCCTCCCTATCTCACCCCTCTAGGTGATCAAAAAGCACCGAGCTGATCTCCCTGTGCTATGCGGCTGCTTCCCACTAGCTATCTATTTTACATTTGGTAGTGTATATATGTCCATGCCACTCTCTCTCTTCATCTCAGCTTACCCTTCCCCCTCCCCGTGTCCTCAAGTCCATTCTCTAAGTCTGCGTCTTTATTCCTGTCCTGCCCCTAGGTTCTTCAGAACCTTTTTTTTTTTTTTTTTTTTAGATTCCATATATATGTGTTAGCATATGGTATTTGTTTTTCTCTTTCTGACTTACTAGACACTTGAACAAGATCAGGATTTTATTAGGGAGAAAGAAAGGGGAAGCCGATGCTGTGTAGGAAATCAATGGTGTTCATTACATTTGAGAAGCCGTCCAATTTCTCTGAGACTCATTTTCCACACCTGCAGATGTGGGGTATAGCAGAAAAGTTTCTGGGGAATTGGTGAGAATTCAGGAGATGGTGTGTAAATATGACTGGGTGACATATGAAGGAAGGAAGGAAGGGAGCAAGGGAGGGAGGAGGGAAGTAAGGAAGGGAGGGAGGGAGGAAGGAATAGGGAGTCGTCAAAGGTGAGGTTGGGGAGGTAAGCTGGCTTCTATCATTGGCTTTATTCTTCAACATATAGTGGCCTTTGAAATGCTTCAAACAAATGACAAAGTGACATTTGCATTGGAGGGAGAGAACATGGCATTTGGTGGGTGGCTAGAGCAGAAAGGTCATTTGGTCAGAGAGCAACAAAAATGGAATGCTCATTGAAAGGGAAACTCATCAAATTGCTTTCTCCTTAACGCTTCCTCCAGGAGAGGGAAGAGACAAGGAAGGGACAGCTCTAGGGAACAGGACAGGGGATTATATGGGTGAAGCGCACTCAGAATAACCCTATTAAAACGGGCATCTGGTCAGAAAGCTGTGTGTCATGCCGTGATGCTCGGACGAGGAAGGTGATGGGAGGAGCCTGGCCACGAGGAAGGTGATGGGAGGAGCCTGGCCCGCAGGGGGCTTCATGAGACAACGTGGAGAACGCTGTCTCCGAGGCCACGGGTTCTAGTCCTGACCCCGCCAGGGACTTGCTCTGTGACCTGGAGCGAATGGGTCCACCTTTCTGGTATTCTGTTTTATAATCTGAGAATGAGAACTCTCCAATGGGATCGTTTCTTTGAAAACATGAATGTACTAGCAGGAATAGATTCAAGCTCTGAGAGACCCACAGTTGAAATACTTGGGGAGCTCTCTTTAAGGAAAAAGAAATACCAAATTGAATGAGAAAGTACAAATTTATAAGGCGGCAGGAAATCTGACAAATGATGTATTTTATTTTATATTTATGTATTTATTTATTTTTTAAAATGGCACAACTTTTTTTTTTTAAACTTTGGGTTTATTTATTTATTTTTGGCTGTGTTGGGTCTTCGTTTCTGTGCGAGGGCTTTCTCTAGTTGCGGCAAGTGGGGGCCACTCTTCATCGCGGTGCGCGGGCCTCTCACTATCGCGGCCTCTCTTGATGCGGAGCACAGGCTCCAGACGCGCAGGCTCAGTAGTTGTGGCTCACGGGCCTAGTTGCTCCGCGGCATGTGGGATCTTCCCAGACCAGGGCTCGAACCCGTGTTCCCTGCATTGGCAGGCAGATTCTCAACCACTGCGCCACCAGGGAAGCCCCAAAATGATGTATTTTAAAGTGATGAAAAGCACTGTAAACGTCACAAAAATTCAGAAAACTATCAAAATATTATTAATGAATTGCTTGATAAATTCTCATCCATTTTTTGGCTGCATACTTTTGGCTCACTTTTTTTTTTTTTTTTTTTTTGATGTGGACCATTTTTTAAAAGTCTTTATTGAATTTGTTATGTTACTGCTTCTGTTTTATGTTTTGGTTTTCTGGCTGCAAGGCATGTGGGATCTTAGTTGCCTGACCAGGGATTGAACCCGCACCCCCTGCATTGGAAGGTGAAGTCTTAACCACTGGACCTCCAGGGAAGTCCCTTGTCTCATTTCTTCATATGACAATGCTTTTATTACATTTTCTGAGGAGAGGATAGAATGATAACTTAGCCTTTTCGATGGAAATCTGTTTTTAATGATTGGTAATTGGACAGAAGGAAACACGTGACTCACCCCACAGCTATACTTGCTGTTTGCAGTCTCTCTCCAGGTCTGTGACCTGCAAACACAGGGATTCTAGTATTTTCTATTTGGCATGACTCCCATCAGAAAACGTAAACGTGGGGTGTATTGGTAATTGTGTACACTGTACCACTGCGTGAATTCCTAACGCTAAGAGTTTACATTTTTGACTGGACATCAACGAGAACTGAACTCTCTACATACACTGTTACCTGTCTGATGTAAGAAAGACATGTATTTCATACCTTGTTCCTGTTCCATTGCCCATGTGCTTCTGATGCTGTGTCAGGATCCAGGGGAGCTGGCTGTGTGCAGCAGGGATATTCCTGAAAACCAGGATGGTTAGAACAAGTGACTTTAAGCCATATATGTGTCTTAATGAACCTAAGCCAAATGTGTCTCTAGTGCCCCTTAGCCAGACCCAGATATTCAATAAATGATACTGAGACAAATTGCCATCCCTAATGGAAAGATCGTATTATTTCCCTATCACACATAAATACCTCCAATAGTCTATATGGATTAAAGACATACATGTAACAAACAAACCCATGAGACACTTAAAGGAACACACAGGAGAATTTCTTAATGACATTGGTGTAGGGGAGGATATCTTAAATCATTTGGAAAAGGAAAATGTCATAAAAGGAGACAACAATAGAATTAGCTTCATCAAAATTTTAAATGTCTGTGATGACAATAGACACTGTAAAAACAACTGCTATTTTTTTTTTTAACATCTTTATTGGAGTATAATTGCTTTACATTGTTGTGTTAGTTGATGCTGTATAACAAAGTGAATCAGCTCTACGTATACATACATCCCCATATTCCCTCCCTCTTGCATCTCCACTCTCCCTATCCCACCCCTATCCCACCCCTCTAGGTGGTCACAGAGCACGAGCTGATCTCCCTGTGCTATGCGGCTGCTTCCCACTAGCTATCTGTTTCACATTTGGTAGTGTATATATGTCAATGCCACTCTCTCACTTCATCTCAGCTTACCCTTCCCCCTCCCTGTGTCCTCAAGTCCATTCTCTATGTCTGCGTCTTTATTCCTGTCCTGCACCTAGGTTCTCAACACTGTTCCAAGTCTTTTGCATGTATTATTTCACTTAATTCTAATAACAATAAAATGAAGAGTATTATTACCTCCATTTTAAAGATGAGGGAACCGAGGCAGAGAGAAATCAAATAATTTTCCCAATGCCATGTGGTTAGTTTATAAGTGGCTGAGTTAAGAGACTTACTCTTAACTAAATGTGTTATCCTATCTCACCTTCTTGCCATTTTATTTGTAATAAAGTGAAAAGACATGCCACAGATGAAGAGAAGATCCTTGCAATTCATAAAACCATCAGAGGATCAACATTCAGAATATATAAAGAACTCCTACATGCCAATTAGAAAAATAGAAACAGCTCAGTTGAAAATGGGCAAGGGATAAGAACAGATGGTTCATGAAAGAGGATCCAGAAATGTCAAGACACACAAGAAAAGATGCTCAACGTTACTAGTAACTGGGAAGATGCAAGTTAAAACACCAAGGGGATTCATCTCATAGCCAGCGTGCGTGCAAAGGCTGAAAAGTTTGGTAGTAGCAAATACTGGGGAACATGTAGGGACCAGGAAGTATTCTGAGGGTCAGATGATGCAATTACTTCCAGGAGCAATTTGACAGGATCTAATGGAGTTGAAGATGTACAGTTCTTGTGACTCAGCAATTTCAAGTCCATTCGACTCTAATAGAAACCTTCACACTTACGCATAAGGAGGAGAGTGCCAAGTTTTCTCTACTGTACTGTTTTAATTGCAAAACAATAAAGATGTTAAAAAAATAATAAAATATATACATATTTTTTTTAAATTGAGTTAATTTTTATCCAAGGAATACATACATCTAGTTTTTAAAAAATCAAATAATACTAAAGTGTTTATAATAAGAAGCAACTTTCCTCTGCGGGGTTTCATCACCCCTAGTCTTGCTCCCTAGAGGCAATCACTATCTACTGTCTTAGCTTTATTTCTTTCAGTATTTATCTCCATATTTCTGAATAACATGTGTAGCAGGGCAATAAATAGATTTTTGCTTTGGTCTCAGAATTGCAGCTATAACCTCAAAGCGGAAAATAATAGGTGCTAAAAACTCCCACAGTCCAAAGGGAATTGACAAGATGACAAGACTAATCTCCCAAGATATTACTAACATGTGGCAGAAATAATAGGAATAGATAACCCTTGTCCCAAGTCCTATTCTCAAATCCTTAGAGTCATTTACTCATTTAACTATTGTAGTAACCCTACGAAATCCCTCTGTTTTATAGATGAGGTAACTAGTAATTCTGACCAACGACAGAAGTAGGTTTCTATCACAGATAGTCTCGCTCTTGACCATTACATGATACTACCTCTAAGTGGCCTTTCTGCCATCACCCGGTCCTTCCACTCCAGCCTGTATGGGCAGAACACCAGAAACTCTGGAAGGATTTTGCCCTCAGCCTAGGGGTGTCTCTTCACTTTCCCGTGCACCCTGCACATTGCAGCTGTGAATCAAGAAATTGGAGGGGGGTGTTCCAAGTAGGGTTAGGGGTATCTACAAGAGGGCAAGATGGGCATCTCATTCCTCTGATGGCTGTTTGTTTGAGGCCCATTGGCTGATTGCCCTTCATGTCTATTTCAGCAGGGAGGAAGTAATGAGAGCAAGGTGGGAATAAAGGCATGGAAAAGATGCAGGATTTCTTGTAGACCAAAGGGGCACTGGGGAAGTTAGCCAAGCTTGAGACATCTTGGTGGCACTCTGCTGGAAGGGACAGTAGGAGCAAGAGGCCAGGGTGTGAGGTTGGATGGAGTCAGAAGAGGTGAACCTGGTGGTGAGAAGGCACCTGAGGGTCCTTCAAAAAACTCATACAAGTTCCATATGAGAGAGCGAATCAGCATCAAGATTCTGGCCAAATGGTCAACATCTAAGACCAGCCAGTGTTAACTAGGAGGCAACAACAGCAGTGTCAGGTAAACTAAAAGTGTTTACACCTTTACTCTGACCCCTACTTCCTGACCAAAATGGAAGGGGGTGAAATTGCTGACATGTCTCCTTCACGCTTTGAGTTCCTTGGTTGAGGCTCATCTGGAGATGAGAGAAGAGAGGAGAGAAGGAGAACATTTAACAGGACCTAAGGTTGAAGTTTTAAAATGAAGGCAGAGGGATTGGACATTTCACACCATTCTTAAAATGACCAGCAAGCTCTGGGGTCTGACTGAGAGGTTATTAGGTGAAAAGAAAATGAAATTCAATATAGCACAGTTGAAGGTAGAGATCAGATGAGAAAATTAAATGACCTCATGTTTATACCCTCATCTCAGACTGAGAATATGCAGTTCTCTGAGTAGCAGATGGTTGCATTGGCTGAATACATGTGTTTTTTTCACTGCTTCTTGTTGATTTATCAGTTTAAATATTTTCTATTGTGTTTTTTTGTATGTAGGTAAATGATGAATTAGCTCCTTTTCACGCTTCCTTTCTACACATAAACCTTTTCTTCCCTATCCTAACAACTCAGCTGTATGTTTAGAAAATCAATCATAAGATTTATGTTATGGTAGCTGTCTAAATATTGTTCACTCATGGGCCATACTTTGTCTATGATTACATTTCCTTTCTTGGAAATGAGTAGAGGATAATTAATTATTTTTCATTAACCTTGTTTTCTATGTACATGTCTTTGAATTTTACCATCAGACCTGTCAATTTCCTATACATGGTTATTTTCTCCCCAAATGTTCACACATATGAAATCTTTCAGTTTTTTCCTCCCCCTTAGAGTAATCTCTCCTGAAAGTCCAATCTACCATTCTTGTTCTCTGAATCTGCTGCATGGCTGTTATCCTGAAACTTTCCTTGGTCAACTTCTTGCATTGGAGTTAGTTTTCCTAGATCCAGTCTTCCTTTGTTTTTTCCTGTCTTGGCTGTCTGGATTCCACTTTCCCCCTCCCTCCCTCTTTTCCTCCCTTCCATTTTCTTTCTTTTGTCATTGCATGTCTGAAAATGTCTTCATCATAGTTTCTTCTTTTTTGGCTTATGTAGCTGTATAAAATATTCTAGATTTTTATAAATTTGGCTCCCCCTCAAAAGCCCAGGATGTGACAAAAGCCTTTTCATGTGTCTGTTGATCATTTGTATGTCTTCTTTGGAAAAATGTCTGTTCAGGTTCTCTGCCCATTTTTTAATTGGGTTGTTTGTTTTTTTTGATACTGTGTTGTATGAGTTCTTTACTTTGGATATTAAACCCTTATCAGATATATCATTTGCAAATATCTTCTCCCATTCAGTAGGTTGCCTTTTTATTTTGTTGGTAGTTTCCTTTGCTGTGGAAAGCCTTTTCAGTTTGATGTAGTCCTATTTGTTTATTTTTGCTTTTGTTGCCTTTGCCCAAGGAGACATATCCCAAAAAATATTGCTCAGACTGATGTCAAAGAGTTTACTGCCTATGTTTTCTTCTAAGGGTTTTACGGTTTCAGGTCTTACATTTCAGTCTTTAATATATTTTGAGTTTATTTTTGTATATAATGTAAGAAGGTGGTCCAGTTTCATTCTTTTGCCTGTAGCTGTCCAGTTTTCCCAACATCATTTATTGAAGAGACTATCTTTACCCTATTGTATATTCTTACCTCCTTTGTCATAGACTAGTTGACCTTATGAGTATAGGTTTATTTCTGGGCTCTCTATTCTATTCCATTGATCTATGTGTCTGTTTTTGTGCCAGTACCATACTGTTTTGATTATTATAGCTTTGTAGTATAGTTTCAAATCTGGGAGAGTGATAGCTCCATAAAAAAGAATGAAATTTTGCCATTTGTGACAACATGGATGAACCTTGAGGACATTATGCTAAGTGAAATGTCAGACAGAGAATGACAGATACAACTTCATTCATATGTGGAATCTAAAAGACAAAGCAAATGAACAAACAAACAAAACAGAAATAGTCTCATAGAAACCAAGTCATTGAACAAACAGGTGGTTGCCAGAGGGGAGGAAGGTGGAGGCACAGATGAAATAAGTGAAGGGGATTCAGAGGTACAGACTTCCAGCTACAAAAAAAAAATAGGTCAAGGAGATGTAATGTACACTTGGATACTATAGTCAATAATGTAACAACTTTGTATGGTGACGGATGGTAACTGGACTTACTGTGGCGATTATTTTGTAACGGATAAAGATCTCAGATCACTAAGTTGTCCACCTGAAACTAATATAATATTGTCTTTCAAGTAAAACAATAAAAATCAACAACAAAAAAGAAATGATAATACCAATTATGTTTTCTTTTAAAAAATGAGCATGTGTTTAGGGAGAGGATTTATGTAGCAGAAGCACTGCAGACCTAGGGACCCCTAACACATGAACAACAAAGACTACCCTTTAAGCAAGCCTGCTGACCCTTACCCTCTCACCCCGCAATCAGTGATTTCAGATGTAATGAAATCCTGATCAATCTCTATACTGTAGGTAACACACTCTTTCCCCTTCATTTTTTAAAAAATTTATTTTGTTGAAGTATAGTTGATTTACACTGTTGTGTTACTTTCTGCTGTACAGCAAGGTGATTCAGTTTACATATATATACATTCTTTTTCTTATTCTTTTCCATTATGGTTTATCATAGGATATTGAATATAGTTCCCTGTGCTATACAGTAGAACCTTGTTGTTTATCCATTCTCTATATAATAGTTTGCATCTGCTAATTCCAAACTCCCAATCCATCCCTCCCTCACTCCCCTTACCCCCTTGGCAACCAAAAGTCTGTTCTCTATTCCCCTTCAGTTTAAACTGACTTGGGGGCTGTGCTACTCAGCAAGCAGGAGAAGCTCCCGTCCCTGCCCTTCTCGCAGTGTATGTTGTCACTCCTAATAGGGAAAAGATCAACTCCTGCCTTCCCTTGTCTCTCCTGATTAGAATCACCAGTGCCCTCCACATTGGGGACCACACTCAGTGTGTTTCTGAGCCAGCCCTGACTCAGGCAGGGCTGCAGCCTGCAGCCTCAGCCCTGCCAGGAGGAGTGGGGCCCGGAGTTATTCCTGCTGCCTGTTGCTACCTGTCCTGATATGACCTGATCGTGTCTGGTGCTGTTGGTTTATTCAGAATTAAGCGAGGGCTCTGCCTCTCTGCATTTAGCCTTCAGTCCATTATGGGGAGCAGCGCTCTGAAACATGCCCTCCCTGGCATTAGGATGCGTCCTGCCCTAGGGAGTCCAAACCTCCTCCCTCGGTGTCCAGATCCCAGCTGCCTCCCACTGTGAGGGGAGGGGCTGTCTTTTGTACTTGTAGGACAAGTTGACCAGCCTGCTGGTTTGAACTGCATCGTGTAGCCCCTGCCTGAGCATCCTGGAGCTCACCAGTCCCCTTGTGCTGCTTTGTGTAGTCGATGATCCAGCCAGTACTGGCCTCAGACCTGGGCAAAGGGGCTTCTGTCCTGGCTTGCACACTTTAGAGGGTCCCACCAGGGCTATCCTCCAGCTGGGCGCAACCCGTGGGGCAAGAAGACCACCTGGTCAAGAGGATATGCCCACCTGGAATCCACAGCTTCCCCCTAGACCATACTCCAGATACCTGAAACTCAGAACTCAGCCCCTACAGTCATGATTCTGCTTCTAGGGCCTTTGCAAGCCTCTCCCCTGGGAGCTGCCATAGTATGAACGACTCTAGGCTTGAAGCTTAGCCTAAAGCTATTTGCATGGGGTGTGGAAAGAATTTGACATGTGCAAACATGCAGGACCTTTTGCAAAGCAAGATATAACCCAGAATGGGGAGAAAGGGATCAGGCAGGGGGCTGGGGGTGAGGGTCTCCACAATGCCATATTCAGCACAGAACCCAGAGAAACTCAAGAATTCTGAATTCTGACTTGGCCCTTTAGGTTATCATGAAGATCTATTTGTCAAGGAAGAAATACATACTTTATTTAGCAGTTCGTTGGCTGGACTTACAACCTGTTACTATTTCTGTGCCTGGCGTGAAGCCTCTATTTATTCTCTTACCCTGGACCCTACCGAAGTCAGAGGTGGGTCTAGGCTCAACCCTTGTCCCATCTGGTCACAACAGCCTCCCTACCACTTCCTCATGTTCTTGAGACACCATATGTTTCATACTCAGGTGGAGCCAAAGTGTGACATAAATAGTCTTGCAGCATCACAGGAGGTAGAGGGAAGCAAAATACATTCAGAGGAATGAGAATAGGCTGATAAAAATAATAGGGGCTTTAGAAACCAGCCAACCTAAATCCCAGCTCAGCTAGCAAGAAATTTGACTTCTCCGAGCCCTAATTTTCTCATTTGATACAAGTGGGAAGGATTCTATACCCTAAGTTTGATAAGGATTAAACAAATGAGTCAGTCCAGGGCCTTACACAATGCCTGGCTCATAATCCACACTCAGTAAACAAGCCTCTCTCTCCTGCTAATTTTGGAAGGTTTCATTCTCTTAGAATGGGATCCACCAACACTAATTTGTGTCCTTTTCCAGCATAGTGCATGGAAAAGATATTTGCCACTGGAATCTGATGTCTGTTGCAAGAGCTGCCCATTCTTGGACTGTCCAGTCTATTCTAGGACCCCTGACTTCACTCCCCCCATCTCCCAATCTCCAACCCTGGGATCTGGTCTTTCCAACCACGTGGGCTGCTTCCATCTTGCTTCACCACTGTTTGGTATGATTATCCAGGATGTTGTGTTTGGGTTTTTTTGCCATGAGCTTTCCCCATAGGCCATTCTGGAATGTATATTCTAATGCGTCCAGATTGACCTTCCTCCTTCCCAGGCTCTGTCTCTCACGGCAGGTCTGGGTGTGGGCACCATCCATGGTTCAATTAGGGCCATGAATGGGGCTAATGTGTCCCATCTCCTCAGGAAATAGAAGGCAGATGGTGGGAGAAAACTCACCAGAAAACATCCAGAAAACTAGGAGAGAGGGATAGAGTCCTTTGTAGTGCCCAGAAGAGGAAGTAAGGAACTCTAAGCCTAGCAAACTGCCAGGCAAGCTAAGCTGTAACTCTTCCAAGTCTTCATTATAAGTTGGTTTGCTCTAGGTTTCTTGGCAAAGTTGAATTTTAAAAATTCCACCTTGTGTTACTTCAACTAAAAGAGAATACATTTTAGCCTATAAATAGAGATCTATAACCAAACTCTCAGAGGGAACCTGGCTGGATATATGTAGAGGATATATAAAGAGGTGAACATTTGGCAGGGAGGGGATCTAGAATGACTAGAATTTCTCTGACCTTCCCATTGGGAAATTCCCTCCTAGACTATGGCCTGACAAATGGTACCCCATTGACCCAACTGCTCAAGGGAGAAGCCTGGACCCATCCCTGCCTTTGTCTTCCCTGAGCCTTCCACAATCATTAAATCCTGCACTTCTGTCTCCCTGACACTTCTCAACTCCATCCACATCTCTTTATCTCCATCACCACCACCTTTTGACAGGCAATCCCCATAGTCTCCTAATTCTCCTACTGCCTCCAATCCAGAGAGAACCACTCACGGCTTCAAGGTGCAGGAAGAGCGTGCGCATAGTGGTCTCCAGGAGCCTGGTCCGAGAGATGGATCCAAGGGCTGGAGAGAAGACAAATGAGCTGTTTTCAGGGCACAGTGGTCAGAGAATGGCCAGGCATCCCAGTTGTTCCCAATGGCATGTGGGAAGAGTGAGGGATGGGCTTCGAGTATGAACTAAAAAGAACTTCATAGGCTCTGAAATGGCTGGACTTTCTGGAAGTACTCAAATCACCCTTGAGAACCAATGCCTTGTAGTTTAGGTTCCCCCTTGACCCGAGAAACAGGTTTTGAGACAAAAGCTTGAATGCAGGTAATTTATCCAGGAAATGATGGCAGGGAACAGGAGTGAGGAACTAGAGAAAGATGGAAAACCAACACCAGGATGAGTTCCAGAGTTGGCTACCATGGAATAGGGTACTTGATCCTGGACCTAGGGGCAGTAAAAGCTTGCACCTATGTAAAAAAATCCTTTATCCAGTTTGTTATCATTTTCCTGCCTGAGCAGACTGGATTGGGTAGGGCATTTAGGGAGTGTTGGTCATCAGGTTGGGAGTCTAAAATCTAGAGCAGGAAGCAATGTTATCTGCTGGGGCAAAGGGGCTGCAGGAACCTGGTGAAGACTGCAGTTCTGGGACCCAGTGGGTTGCAGTTCAGAATCAGAATCCAGACTTTTTTTTTTTTTTTGATTGCTATGTTTTATTTTATTATTTTTTTAAACTGAGGTATATTTGATGTACAATATTTTAAAAGTTTCAGGTATACAACCTAGTGATTCACAATTTTTAAAGGTTATCTTCCATTTATAGTTATTATAAAATATTGGCTATATTCTCTGTGTTGTAAAATATATCCTTGTGGCTTATTTATTTTATATATAGTAGTTTGTACCTCTTAATCCCCTACCCTATCTTGCCCCTCCTCCCCCTCTCTCCTCACTGGTAACCACTCCTTTGTTCTCTATATCTGTGAGTCTGTTTCTTTTTTGTTATATTCACTAGTTTGTTTTATTTTTTAGATTCCTTGTATAAGTGATATCATATGGTATCTGTCTTCCTCGTTCTAGCTTATTTCACTTAGTATGATAATCTCAAGGCCCATCCATGTTGCTGCAAATGGCAAAATTTCATTCTTTTTTATGGCTGAGTAGTATTCCATTATACACACACACACACACACACACACACACACACACACGTGTGCACACACACACACCACATCTTCTTTATCCACAGAATCCAGACCTTTCAAGGCAGCTTAGGATATATGTCTCTGAACTGTTGCTGGGAGGAGGAGGAGAGGCACTTATGCCTTCGCGGGTCAAGCACAGCCCCCAAACTGTTAGCCCTCTGCACTTCCGGTTTTTCGTGGATGGAAGGTGAGGGGATTCCTGCAGGTGCCCCAGGCTGTGGTCTCAGCCTGCTTAAAAGTGCTCGCTGCAGTAGCTGCTGGAGTCAGAGATGGGGCTGAGAGAGCTCACAACGGCACCTAAGAAGGGTCCAGTGTTTCCAAGGAGTGCTGGTCGCCTCAGGTTCGATGTGACTTAGCGTCAGCGTGGGACTGAGTGCCGGCCGCCTTCCACTTACTCCTCTTCCTTCTTTGCCCCACGTTGTCTATGTCCCAGAAGGAGGACCTGTTTGGACTGTGGCAACAGGCTTTCTCACCCTCTGGCTTCTGGCTGAGCTCAGCCCACGGGAGCAGGGACGGGGGGCTCCGAGTTTATTCTCCTAGCTCCCTACCCGCAAGGTTGCCGTGGCCCGGCTGCATCCCTCCGTGAAATGTGACAGCCGGTCTCCAGCCCCCCACCCCCTCTCTCTGGGCTCTGCTAAGCCCTCCCTCCTCTGTCCCTTCAGCCTTAGGGCTGGTAACAGCTTATGATTTTGTCAGTGGCTCTTTTTCTTCAACTTTCCTCCAATGACCCAGTTTGAATGTGCCAGCTAGTTCCAGAGCCCCCACTGGCTGGACTGGATTTCACAATCAGTTTCAGTCCCAGAGAGAAAGTAAGACTGATGCAGGAGGCAGATGTGAACTCACAGGAGAACCAGCCAGCTTGACTGACCCCACTCAGTGGGGAGGATGAGGAGATTGCAACCTTCCAGCAGATGGGCACCAGAGGCTCACTTCCCTCCAGAAATTCAGACCTGGGCCGGGGAGCAGCAGACGGTTTCCAGACTCCACTTTCTAGAGAAGCAAACATTCCTAGTGGACCACCAGGCTGGATGCCATGGCTCAGCATCCTGCCGGGTGGGGTTGAAGGAGCAGGTCCCTATACCCAGCCAGGTGGTCTCGTGGTTTTCCTTACAACCGGGTACCCAGGAAGCTGTCACAGAGCACAGGGAAACCACGGAGTGGAAGAAAACAGATGTGCACTGAACAAGCATCCTTACATGTCAGGTGCTTTATCTGCAT
Source organism: Balaenoptera acutorostrata (assembly GCF_949987535.1). NCBI lineage: Eukaryota > Metazoa > Chordata > Mammalia > Artiodactyla > Balaenopteridae > Balaenoptera > Balaenoptera acutorostrata. The sequence continues at coordinate 11,065,250 of NC_080078.1, forward strand.
TCTCACTGATTCATAACTACCCTTGAGTCTGCTTTTGACATCCCCATTTTATGGATCAGGACCACAGGGCTTAAGAAGGTCCAATCAATTCCACTAAATCACACAGACAGGAACTTGGGCCGAAGGATTCATGCTCACGCTCTTTCCACTGTATACACAAACGCAATCCTCCCTGACCTAGGAGGGCCTCACAGTGGGCTGTGCAGATAACCCTGCCGAATGCTGTTCTCCACTCGCGTCCCCCGAGCCCATCCCGACAAGCCTCCACAAATGTTGATCTGAAGGGTAATTTTCTTGTCAACTGAATAATTAATGGGCCGCACACTACAGTGGCCCTCTGTTATTCTGCTTCTCGAAGATATATTTCAAAATGAATAGCTGTTTAACCAATCACTTGGCAGACGTATTACCCTTAGGTGTTTCTGTCAGTCAGCGTTTTCACACATCGAGCCTGAAGTCGGCAGAATCAATTTGGGTATCCGCTCTGGGAAGGTGAAAGCAGCCACGAATTAGAAATTCTTGGGCTATCTGAACTCGTCGCCTGTTAACACTGCACGGCGTGAGGATTGCCCTTGCAAGCTCCTTGGCCCCATGCTCGGGCGCCCCGGCATTGGCTGCCACTTTTAATAAAGCGGGAAGAGGTCTTTTGTGGTGGCTTTAAGATAATGTCTTGGACGGCAGGCGTGTCTATTCTTTCTCAGCCATCAGAGCATTTATTTTGCTGTTTCCCTTCAGAGGCGTAAGGCGGGAGCTTTACAAAAGAATTTCAAAACTTCTGATAGCCCGGGAATGGGAGACTAAAGAGGGTGTACATTTAGGCAGAAACACAATTCTGATGCATCTGAGGGGTGCTGCAGAAGTGCCTTCTATCGGAAGAGAGCCAGATGCTTGCTAATGTTGAGGGATTGCAAAAGGATTTGGAAGACGTGGTGAATTCTTGTAACCAACCTCCGCAATGGATCTGGCCTTTGCCCAACAGCAGTTGAAGAGGCAGAAATACTTGTAGAAACATTGCTGGTGCCCATTCTTTGGCCTGCCCTGCAGCTCACCTGCAGAGGTCCCATCTCTGCTGATGGCCTCCTGCATCTCTCTGCCCAAGGGGCTTCACCAGTCATAAGACCATGCTCAGGTCTTGAGCTCGGGGGCTGGCTGGATGCGTTGGAAGTCAGCTCCCTAGGAGCGACCTTTAACCTAGGAGTGACAGAAGTTGGTGAATAAATACTTCAACTTTCTCATTCCTCAGTGGGAAAGTGATGAGGTGAATCCACACGGTTTTCCAGAGGGCCCCAGGGGACTGGGTGCCAGTTGCCCACAGGAGGAAGACATTGACAGCCCTGTTGTACCTGTGTGAAAGCAGAGGCTCTGAAAAGATGAATGGTCTTTCTTCTTCACTCCTTCACACACAGTAGGTGTGTCTCACCTCACCCGTCTTCGCCCACTTTTATCTCAGTCTTTGTTGACAAAAACCAACTTCACACAGGCCATGACACACCTTGTGTCTGAACCATGAAACTTGAAACTTTCTGTTTCAGATTTTCTCAGAGGCCATGTTGTGGGATGTCTGTGGGAACCCCTCCCTGACCCCACCAGGAATGAACATGTACAGATTCCAAACGTGAGGGAATTAGTCCCCTGTGGGCCAACCCATGTCGATGGGAGACATTTATTTTTTTATATTTATCAATGTTGATACATTCAGACCTAGTTATTTCTTTTTTTTTTTTTAACTGAAGTATAGTTGATTTACAATGTTGTGTTCGTTTCAGGTGTACAGCACAGAGATTCAGTTATACATACATATATATCTATTCTTTTTCAGATTCTTTTCCCATATAGGTTATTACAGAGTAGTGAGTAGAGTTCTCTGTGCTATACAGCAGGTCCTTGTTGGTTATCTATTTTATATATAGTAGTGTGTATATATTCATCCCAAACTGGGGGCTAATGTCCTGGCAAGGTCACTTGGAGCCAGTCTTAATCCACTGCCGGGAGGGCTTCTTGAAGCTTCCACAGGATGATAAATAAGGTGGAATTTCAAGGACTGTTTTGGTACAGGAACGAGTTAGTGGTCAAAAAGTTGAGAGAGGTGGAATGTTAGAATGATTTATTACATGAAACCAGAAAATTCAGCTCCTTACTTAACATGCTCTCCCATCTCACAGACTTCTCCCCACCTCCCCCAGTAGAATCTAGAAATGTGTTTTACACATTTCTGAAACAGTAAGAAATGTGCTGGTGAGGGGAGCACTGAATTCTTTGAGAGGTTAATTGGCGGCTCTTCTCCATAGGGTGGAGATGCTGCCATGGTGCTGAATTCCCTGTTATCAATGGGGATAATAGGACCTCTGCACCGCAAAGGCCAGGTGGTGGCATTTAACTGACAAGGCAAAGCAGAAATAATTAATATAATGGATAGCAAAACTTGGATGGTAGCCAGTGTACCCTAGACTTATAGGAATTTATGGCAATGACCATGACATTTCTGGGGGCAAGATACATTGGAAGTTGTGGGTCAACCTCCTCCAATCAGTTGAAAGACCTTGAGAGCAAAAACCGAGGTTTCCCAAAGAAGAAGAAATTTGGCCTCAAGACGGCAGCATCAACTCCTACCTGAGTTTCCAGGCTGTTGGCCTGTCCTGTGATTTTCAGACTTGCCAGCCCCCAAATTGTATGAGCCAATTCCTTAAAATAAATCTCTTGATGGATTGATAGATAAGTGATAGATAGATTCTGTTTCTCTGGAGACCCTTGATTGAAACAACTTCCTTCTCTGTTTGACTTTTCCAAGATTCCTGTTCCCTGGGGGATCACTTCCCCAAATAAACTGTCATAACAAGTGCTTGTCTCAGGCTTTACTTTCTTGAGAGAACCCAGCCTAAGACAGTAGGTCTTTGAAAAGATGGGCACTTTTACACTGTTTCAGTAAAATCCTGTGATAAGCCAATTGTTGTCTGACTGTAAGGACTTGTTATTGGTAGAGAAGTTCAAAATATTGAAATGAAACTTGATTAATGCATATTTTCTTGAAGCTTTATTGGAAAATTTAAAATGCAAATGAAAGATGTCAAAGTCGTGAGTTGGGAACTGAGTCACCAACATTTGTAACCATGGAAAACTATTCATCTTTGAGGTTATTTGGATTCTCAGTGATATGGAAGACTGGTAGGAAGGATTTACAGCAGCAAATCCTGCCCAATACTCCTCTCCCCACCTTCCCCAATAGAATCTAGAATCTGGCCGTTTTTCATCACCTGCAAAGCTACTACCCTCGGACCAGCCATCCTGATTTCTTACCTGGATTATCACAGACTCTTAACTGGTCTCCCTGTTTCTATTCTTACTCCCCTTCAGTCTATTCTCACTCCAGAAGTTAGAGGAGTCCTGGTAAAACACAAAGTCAGATCATGCAATTCCTCTGCTCACAAGCCCTCCAAACATCCCATTTTGCTCAGGGTGAAAACCAATATATGATAGCTTTCAAGGTCCAGTGTGATCTGGCCTCAGTTTCTCTCTGATCTCATCTCTTGTCCTTTCCCTCATTCACTCCAGCCCCTCTGGCCTCCTCACTCTTCCTCAAGTGCGCTAGACATGCTCCTGTCTTAAGAACTTGCTGTTTACCCCTCCTGGAATGCTCTTCCCCTCCACGTCTCCCTGGATCACTCCACTTGGCCGCCCCATTCACAGCTCCAAGGGACACCATCTACATTGTAGCATAGACACATGGCGTGTTGGAGATCGGCTGGCCAACCCCATAATTTTCAAGTTGGGAAAATCGAGAAACACAGAGGTTGCATGACTTTCCAGGCTCTCACATAAGACAGGAGATTGGCAAAAGAAACCTAGTTTCACAGACTCTCCATTCCGAGAGATGTTTCTCAGAATAATTTTGTTTACAGAAAGAGAGTTTGGCAACTGATCATCCTGAGAACATTTTCATCCATATTTCTGGGCGTAACATGGGGTGGATCTACTAGAATTGTGATGAATAGTATAATGGATGGGTACTTAATCCCACACTGTGTGGGAAGAGGAGCTGGAAACCTCGCATCCCCCCATCAACCTCTGCAAACACTGGGGCTCAGAGTAGTAATCCCCATGGGAAATGACTGGGAAGAGAGGCAGAACCCAGGCTTGTACTTTGTGTCATATTCAATATTCTCTGGCAGGTGCGGGAAAATGACTCATTCCCCCTACTCCTCTGAAAATGTCCCTTCATGTTTCATAAACAACAGCTTTGCTGTGCCTTTGTCTCCGTTAGTTATTTTCATAATTCATAATTATCTTAGTTCTTAAAATGTAGACGTACATTTAAAAGCATGATCCAATCGTGCTTGATTGCTGCCACATTGTTTTCAAAGTAATTACCATTCATTTGGCTTTTGAGGCTGTTGAATGAATTTTCCACATGAGATTCCTTAATTTGTACATATTTTATTGCTATAAAATAGGTATTGGCAAGCTGCCTAAACTGTAGTGAAGGCCTTTAATTCCTATCACTATGTGATAAAACAAATTGAGTGCAAACTGAGAGGCCTAAGATAGAACACTTGAAATGGATTCCACTCATTTTTTTTTTTTTTCTAAACCAAGTTTCCCCAGGTGTGAGACACAGGTAGCTTAGATTAAGGTAGCTTAGTTCAGGCTGAGAGCTCAGAATTGTCTTAGCATTTGTATAAAGATGATAATGTCCCTCTTTGATGGCAAACCTCTCTCTTCCCGTGATCTATTATTCCTTGGGGTAAAGGATGTTTGGAGAGAGAAGTTTATTACCATTTTTCATGCATAGTAAGAGAAATGGAGTACTCACAAAACAGAGCCAGGTAATTCTTGGTCAAGGTAGAGACTTGGGCTGGATGTTGAGACCAGGGTGGGCCCTGCCAAGCTGTGTAGGCTCCAGAAGTCCTTCTACTTCTCTGAACCCACTTTGCTCACTTGTAAAATTAAGGCATTGGAACAAATTAAATTTAATTTGTAATTTGTTTTTCTGAGGTTATTGGTATCTTGGATTTATTTAAGATCTTTTTACTGAGGCCTTCTCTAGGGTTTTAAAAATCATATCTACCCTGTTCTGCCCAGATTCTAGAAATAGTAAATGAAATGAGAGATTAAGTTGTAGAAAGTATTCAAGTGTTGGGTTAGATGACCTTCAAGGTCTCTCATAATCCAGAAATTCTTTGACTCCATGTGGTCAATGGACGCTCTTGCTGGCTTCTTCAGTTGGATTTCCCACCACCCTCCAACCCAAATCCTTCCCACCAGCTCTGAGTCTCCCAGCAAAAACAAACAAAACAACAACAAAAAAGAACACATGTGTGTCCATGCTTATGCATTTGTTGTCTTTGAAATGCCTCCCAACTTTTCCCTGCTTTCCAAGAGCTTACTCTTTTGCCCAGATTTAGGGCAATTGACATGACTTCTATGGAGTTATTTCCAATGACCCTTATTCACAGTGACCAATGTCTTTACTGAAATGTTTTTCACTTGGTTCCATAGCATCGTATATTGGTTTTTAGTGTTTAATACCTATTTCCCTTCTTTCTACAACTAATTGTATATTCTTTGAGAAGAGAGTTGGTGTCATTTTCTTCCATCTTTGATTTCGCCCATAGTGAGAAGTGTAGCTGTTACTTAACAGGTAGTCATGGATTGATAGGTCCAACATTAATTTTTTTCTTTCCTTTATTTACAAACATTTAATTGACATATTTCTTCACTCCCTCCAGATCCCAGGAATTGACTAGTCTGGTCTCCTCCTTTGAAAGCACTCATTTTTTATCTTTGACATTCTTTCCCCCAAAGTTCATTGGCACACACACATAATTCTTCTACCAGATTATCTCTAAAATAAACACACGACCCCTCTTAATGTTTCTGTTGGGTTTTCATTGTTAGTAGTCAAGAAGAAATAGATTTAAAGAAAGAAATCCAAGATGATCTCAAAATTACTTTTGCAAAAGACAAAGAATTTCCCAGGCATAGTTGTCTCTAATATTCATGTAAATGTAAAGAGAAGTCTTCCCTCTTCTTAGTGAGTTGGTTGGGTTTCTCAGTTGCAGGGAGCAGAATCCACTCTGGCAATTTTGAGCAGAAAAGAGCTAAATAAAGGGCATTAAATAGCTCACAAAGATATTGGCAAAGTTGGAGCAACAAACTCTGAGTTGAGCTTCTAGGCACAACTTCCAGAACCACATCCAATTAAGGTCCCAAATCCCACATCCTCTGTTGCAATGGTAAGCTGGCAACTAAGTAAGACAGTGCCACCACTGCCAGCCCTAGACCCATTACTGCCATGATCATAAAGCTGTAATAGTTGCTGCTGGCCCCAAAACACGCATGTCTCCACCATCATGCTTACCAGAAAAGCCAAATTCCCAATGTTTAATCTCTTTGTTACAATGTTCATGTCCTCCTCATGTGTCTTGTGTGACCATCCACCTAGTAGAACCTGGATCCCATGAAAACCTAGCTGCAGGAGAATCTCGGAAAAGTATTGTTTATTTTCCAGTTTTTACAGTTTGGGAAGGCTTTTGAGGGTTCAGAGTGGGTACTGAATGAGTTAACCTTAAGTACTGGCCACATTCAGTGATTTTTCTCTTGATTTTTTTTATGGCAATCAACTTCATCCCAACTATCTTTCCAGACCAAAGATCCTTCTCCATGGAAGATTTGCCCAAAGATTATCTTTCTCTTTAATGCTCTTAAATGCTGTATGTTATACCCCAAGTAGCAAGTCAGGTTCTTTTCCTGTCTTTGACTAGCTCTAGATACAACTACGAAAGTACAAGTGAATCCTCCTAGCATTTGGTTGCAGCCTCATCTCGTTAGGATTCTAGCCTTCCTGGTGCTTTACTCATAGTTGGACATATTTCTCTTGTATTTAACCTTGGTCATGAGTTCTTCTTTATACCATTTTGAAAGGTGCCTTTTAAAAATCAGAGCACCTCTGAATCTTATCTCTGCAGTCATATTATTTACATAGGCACCCCTTCTTTCTCATAGGAGTTGACTGGATTATGATCATTCATTTATTTTTTTCAGCAAATATTTTTTCATGACCCATCCTGAACTGGATACTAAAGTCATTTTATGTATTCCATGCTGGGGATATAATGGTAAATAAGATTTACCATGGACCTCTCAGGATGGTGGAGAAGAGAGATATTCCAAATAAATTAAACAATGACGAATTCTGATAAATGCTGTGAAAGGAATGGTGTTGGAATATAGAATTACAGGGAATATAGGGAAGTTCTTTTATGGGTGGTGTCATACAGGATAATCGTCTGAAGGGCAAGAAGAAGCCAGCCAAGCCAAAGTAAGTTATGTCCACTCGAGTAAGGAACTCAGCATGTGTAAAGCTTTGAGGTGAGAGGGAGTTGGGTGTATTGAGGAAACTGGAAGATGCCAGGGGTGGATGGAGCAAGTAGGTGGAGCAGGAAGAGAAATAAATGGATTTCATAGATGTTCTGCTTCAGACCAATTAAATGTGCATTGGGCATCTAGAGAATGAAAGTCTTTTGCCAATGGAGCTTGCTACTGAAGCAGCTTTTATTTCTTCCATTTTGTGAATTGGACTTGAGTAAATTCCTGCAATTATTTCAATTCTTTTTTCATTTTTACCTCACTTAAATCACCTTCAGTGTGTCTCCCCACACGCTTGTGTGGATTTTCCCTCCAGTATGCATTTCTGATTTGACTGTGTCTTTAAATGTCATCCTCAACATGGATGGGCCTCGAGATTATCATACTAAGTGAAGGAAGCCAGACAGAGAAAGACAAATATATGATATCGCTTATATATGGAATATAAAAAAAAAGTGATACAAATGAACTTATATACAAAACAGAAATAGACCCACAGACATAGAAGACAAACTTACGGTTACCAAAGGGGACAGGGTTGGAGGAGGGATAAATTAGGAGTTTGGGATTAACATATACCCACTACTATATATAAAGTAAATAACCTTGTTGGTTATCTAGTTTGTATAGTACAAAAAACTATACTCAGTCGTTTGTAATAACCTATAAGGGAAAAGAATCTGAAAAAGAATATATATATATATATCTGAATCACTTTGCTGTACACCTGAAACTTACACATTGTAAATCAACTATACTTCAATGAAAAAATAAAGGAAAAAAAATGTCATTCTCTTTTACTGAGGCCTTTCAAGCCAGAATTTTATCTCAACAAGGCTGTGATACCCATAAGATACTATTTACCATTTAGTGTTACAATCTTCAATTCACTTTCCTCACTGCCATGCCCTAGATGTTGGTTTGTAGAAATGCAAGGACACAGGATAGCTCTTTTTGTAGCAGAATATCTTGCAGCTGTTGCTTACTGTAAAAAAATGCCTCTCAAACTTACTTCTGCTGACATTTACAAACCAGGTGCATCTTCTGACATACACCCAGAATTTGATGATGTACCTTCAAAATACGAAGAAAATAGTACTTCAGATTTTATGTTTTGTGGTGGTATGAATGAACACATGTCTAACAATGAGTAATAAAATCAAAGATGAAAAAATTATTTTTATGATAAAGTAAATACACATGGTAAGCTAAGTTTTAAAATATTATAATTTATTTTTTAATATGAGTAGTAACTTTATCCCAACATATTTCTTTGGTAAAAATGTGATCAAATGTATTCTATGGGAAAGAAGCAAAAATAGACCATATTTACTGTCTAAATTATATAATAATTTAATGATATTTAGCATCTATTGCAGATGTATTTATTATTGCAGATTGTATTTGCTTTATCAATGTCTGCTTTGGTAATCTGTGCTGTTTGGTCATTTCTTTTTTTTTTAATTTGAAGTATAGTTGATTTACAATGTTGCGTTAGTTTCTGCTGCACAGTAAATTGACTCAGTTATACATATATATACATTCTTTTTCATATTCTTTTCCATTATGGTTTGTCACAGGATATTGAATAATGTTCCCTGTGCTATATAGTAGGACCCTGTTGTTTATGTTCTGTCGTCTATAATAGAAATGTTTGTGGCATCAGTCTCAATTCCGTGCAATGTAGAGGTAGATACTCCACTGAAAGGTTCTTCGTCTGTCCTTGTCCTGTCCTTATTAAAATGTATCCCCAAGTAGGATGAAAAAGAAAAGAAAAATACTATGAAATCACGACTCGGTGGCACGGCAGTAGTGTCTTGTTGCCACAACGGCCATCTGGGCACAGGGGTGACAACAGGCAGTTGACAGGTTAGAGGTGAGAAGAGGGGTTTTGAACAAATCAAGCAAATCAGCTGTAAACTCCACCCCTTTGTCACTCACTATGGGCATCAAAAGAAATGCAAGGGACTGAGAACACTGTTATGGATTCACTCTAATTTATAAAGTTAAACCATCCTTTAATCTCAGTCGTTAGGTACACTCAGTAAGAAGTTGCTTGTAAAGTACCACACAAGCAGTAGTAATTCAGATACATTGCAGTCGATCTTTACAAATCGTTGAACCCTTTCCAGGCACAGGAGTTGAGACCTATATTATTCCCTGGCTCCTGGCACTTGCTGATCCTGTATCTTACCCAAAACCTTAGAAAGGAAACCAAATCTTCACAGATATGCCAACATGGATTTTGACAATGAATGGGGAGACCTTTAGCCCTGCCCCCTATAAACTGCTGATCTTAGCAAAACAAATTGCTGAGAAAGCATTTCCTATAGCACTTAAATGGAATTCAATACGAATACATCACAAGTCAGAAGTATCTCTGGTCTCATCTCATTGTAAATAACTCACTTGTAATTATTTATTTCGTATCAGTTATTGTAATTGTAAATAACATGCTAACACGAGCATCTTCTCTGCTCACCGTTTTTAACCTGTTCTGCAAAAACTCAAGCATACACAAAAGTAGGAAGAATAACAATGAACCCCATATAGCCATCACTCAATAATCAGTGTCATGGTCAATCTTTTTTTATCTATACTGCCTCTTCCTAATAAGTATATGTTTCAGTGTATGTATACTTTAAAAAGTATATAACCATAATGCCTATGTTGCATCTTATGAAATTAACAATTGTTTTTTAATATTATCAAATTCCATTCAGTTAATAAATTTCCCCATTTGTCTCATATTTTTTAAAGAGTTGGCTTGTTGAATAAGATCCAGTCAAAGTCCACACATGGCATTTGATTCCTTTAAGTGTTTTTTAATCTATAAGTTCCCTCTTTCTCTTTTTAAAAAATGTTTTCCTTTTCAGTTTATTTTATGAATAAATCAAGTCATTTGTCCTCTAGATTTTCCTACATTCTGGACTTTTATGATTGCATTCTCATGACATTAAACAGATTCCTCTGGATCCTGAATGTCTTGCCAACTGGTAGCTATTTCTGAGGTTTGATGTGATTCAAGTTGGAGTTTGGGGCAAGAATTCGTCAGAGGTGGTGGTAACATTTCACCTCTATCTCGTAACACACAGCTTGACATAGAGGGTTGATTCGGGGATACCTGTTGAATGACTGCACAATCTCTCACCCTTATCATGTTCCTGTTTGGACCCCAGGGCACTTTCCATGCCAAGATGCCGTTCCTCTTCTTCTGATATAATAGCGGCTTAGCCAGTGCATTGTTGGAATTGCACTTGGTTCTACTAACACAGAGATGAATGATCACCCCTAGGGAACTTAACACCTGGAGGACGGGGTAGGGGGCATGGGTGCCAATGGAATTCATAGGATGTTATGGGAATACAGTACAAGGTCATTAATTCAGTGTCAGAGGGAATACAAAGGCTTCCCAGGGGGACAAATGCCAGGAGTTAACCAGGGCAGAAAGTTGGGGAGAATATCTCTGGCAGAGGGTACAAAGGGAATGTTGCATTGGGGAGCAGCAAGTGGTCCCAGGAGCATGGACAGCCATGAGCATTGAGGTCGGAGAGGCCAGGTCAAGGATGCCCTGGAATCCCAGCTAGGGAATTTGGATTTCATTTTTAAGGGGAGAAATGCTTTATGTAGGGGAATGATATTTACATTTTACATTTACATTTAGTGAAATCACTATGGCAGTGGTTTGGACCTAGAATGAGAAGAGGGTGAGATTTGGGTTTGAGCTGCAGGTGAAAAGGCAGGAATTGATGAGTGGCCTGAACTTTGGCAGGGGCTGCAGGGATCTGTTTCAGACACATTTAAAAAAATAGAATCAACCGGAATCTCTAATGACTTAGATGTGGGGAAGGAAGGATAAGACCTGAGCTGAAGTGGTCCCAAGTTGCTGATGTAGGTATTCATCTTCTGTCACCTGTCACTTATATCTTCTACCTCCATTGTACAAGCGTGGATACTTTGGCAAATACCAGAAAATAACTGGCAATTATCTTAATATATGAGCGTCTCCAAAATACAACCTAGATTATAAATCACACAGCAAATTGAGGGAAAATGAAACAAAATAAAAATAGCCCTAAATGCTTAATGTTTGAGTCCAGTGCTCTCACGTTAAACAGTAGGAAACTAGGGCCACGATAAGATTTCCCGCATTAACACAGTTCCTGCCTGGGCTGGGCTTAGAACACTCAGGGGGCTGGGGATTATGACTGGTATTGCAACAGAGTTAAAACCCGGTATTTTGGGGCCAGGCCTGGGCTGGCTGCACTTCCTGTTTGGGGATGGTCTTGGGGCTACTACGTCTTGGTCTGTAGGGCTTAGGACTCATTATTTAACTTTCTTGGAGCAGAAAGGGCACCTGACCAAGTCCACTGTCTTACGGGGAAGCCTTTGGAAAGCTGCTCCCTGACCTCGGTCTCCTCTTGTGTAAATGGCCTTGTTCGTGGCTGCCCTCCCCACCACAGAGGCTTTCTAAAGTTTAAAAGCACAACAAAGTGTGGAGAGTCCAATGAAACCTGTAAGTGAGATTGTAATTGGTTGGCTCGGGCCTTGAGAGCCCCAGAGCTCTGTTTTCGGTTCAGACTTTGCTGCTAACGATGTGATTGTTTGGACCGGTAACTCAACAGGAACATGGCTTGAGGTTCTGGGCCTCTTTTTCGTCTGTCCAGTGAGGTACTTGGAACAGATGACTTTCATTGCCCCTTTGTTATCAACAGTGACTGATGCCGTAAGCCCAGAATTACAAAGAATTACTGTTGTTTCACTCCTAATCTGCTGCTCTTAACATTTTTCTCCTCTGGGGTGGAAAGTAATTCAGGTAACATAGTTCCTTTTTGCATAGATTAAACCATAGCCCCCGTCATATCACATGTCCCCTTGGGGCCATGCTTACGCTATGGTCAGCAGTGCCTTTCTGCATCTGAATTACCAGCAGACCAAATGGGCCAGAATCCTGGAGGGAGGGAAATGTGAGGAGCAGATGCAAATCGGCAGGAATCTGCACTATTAAAAATGTTTTTTTTAACTTTTTTTTGATTCATAGGAAGTTGCACAGATATTGCATAGGAAATTTTAGATGCATAGGAAGTTGCAAAATATTGCAGAGAGGTCCCAGGTAGCCTTCACTAGGCAATCCTGATAATTCTATCTTAATAATTATAGTAATTATTAAGTAACTATTTACTTTTAAAATAATTATTAAATATTTAATAATGATACTATAATATCAAAACCAAATGTTTGATGTTGGTACTATGTATGTGTACAGTTCTATGCCATTTTTTTTCACACATGTAGATTTGTGTAAACACCATTGCGATATATGTGGTAGTTAATTTTATGTGTCAACTTGGCTGGGTCATGGTGCCTAGATATGTGGTCAAATATTATCCTGGATGTTTCCATGAGGGTGTTTTTGGATGAGAGTAACATTTAAATCAGTGGACTTTGAGTAAAGCAGATTGCCCTCTCTAATGTGGGTGGGCCTCATCCAATCAGTTGAAGGCCTTAATAAAACAAAGACTGATATTATCCAAGCAAGAGGGGATTCTGCCAGCAGATGGCCTTTGAACTTGAACCACAACATCTGTTCTTCCCTGGACTCCAGCCTGCTGGTCCACTCTGCAGATTTTGAACTGGCCAGGCTTCATAATTGTGCAAGCTTATTCCTTAAACTAAATCTCTTTCTATATGTGTACATCCTATTGGTTCTGTTTGTCTAGAGAACACTGACTAATATAATACTAAGGAGAACTAAGGAGTCTGTACTTTAACCAGCTGCCCAGGCAATTGTCAGGCGCTCTGGAATTTGAGGATTATTGTCCCCAGCAATGCCGCTGCCAGCTGAACAATCAATGGATCTAAGGTTCTGACAGTCAGTCAATGGGACATTACCTAGCAGTCCCTCTGAACAGTGAAGAGAGAAGTTTGTCCTGGTTGCCCCACATGTCAGAAACTTTCTAGCCCCTGACCAGCTCAGAGTCTATGTATGACCTGCATCTCATACCTCCACGTGCATGACTGGGCAGATGTCTGAGGTTCTGTGTCTCCAGCAAACTCCTAAGTGAGGCCGGTGCTTCTGGTGCATGGAATATACTTCTGGGAATCAGATGAGCCGGAGCTGGATCACTGGCTCTGACCTTCACTGGCTGTGTGACCCTACAAATGCTGTCAAGCCTAAATTTCCTCATTTACATATTGGGGGTAATAAGGGGTGATAATCTCACAAGCATACTGTGAGAGTAGGTGACATCGTACCATAGAGTACCTGCCACAGGTCGGGTACACAGTTGTCACTCATTAAGTCTTACTTTTCTTATCTTTCTCCCCATCCTCAAATGGAGATTACCTTCCCATGGGATAAGGACAAAAAGTTAATCTGAACACAGACAGAAAGAACAGGGCTTTCGGGGCTGCCTTCCCAGTTCTGAGTTTGTGTTCTTCCAGAGTCGCCTTCCAGAACTTACTAAGAGATTAGACCTGGTCCATTCTGCAATGATTTTGGTTGGGCCATAGTCATTTTTGCTTTGGAGTCTGTTTTGTCATCTACCCTTAGTCCAAACTGACCTTTGATATATAGCTGCTTGAAAAATGAGTGTTCTTAGGGAATAATTTCCTAAAAAGGGCAACTCCACCTTGTTCCTCATCTTCTCGGAGACTGGGATCCCAGAAACTGCCTCGGAGTAATCCTTCTGACCATGCACTTTTCTCCTAGGGAGAAAGGTCCTGAAATGCAATTTATTGTAAAACACACAGTAGTTACCGGCTACCACAGTCGATGATATTCCTTTTATTACCACTCAGATGAGAACAGAAAATGACATTGGAAGGCAGTGAACTCACCAGAAGGGCAGAGAATGTCATTAAATTCAACATGCATCATATTTCATAATCAGGACCCTGCAGTCAGCACTGACACCACAGAATGAGTATGTCGCAGTCATGATAACATAAAACCCATTGCATCTCTTCCCTTGGCTCTTTGTTTTTGGACCCTGGCTGGGGCCAGGCCATTAATCACTGGAGGCAGGGGATGGTGCAGACCACTGCACACTGGATTGCATAAATTGAAAATACATCAGTATTAGTGGGGAACACTGTCTTTAGTTTATCTCTGTTCGGGATGGTAGCTTCTGAAAGGCTGGAATGTTTTTACAGTTAAACCACCTAATTTGAGCAATTGCCCCAGCTTGGAGAAAGTGTGTGGTCCCTTAAGGCTTATGTGGGAAGGATTAAGAAGCAGCCTTTTCTTCCATCAGAGGAGGCTGCCCTCAGACTTTGTTGGGGGGCTGATGGCTTCTCTTAGCTGCATCTCGAATGGCACGTAGGACAGGATGTGTACGCCCATGGGTCGGGGTGGGTCCCCAGAGGTATCATATGCTTATATAACATCCAGGCTGATCTTAGAATTTTAGATTTTGTGTTCTATGCCATAGTGTATATATTTGTTTTAATTTAAAAGAGTGTTTTCCTTACATCACTTAATATTGAAAATCCAAGGAACTGTGGCAAATAGCTGAGGCTTTTGGAGCCCCTGACACACTGGTTTCATAGTTCTAGAAATGTGTACTTAAGAAGTATGTGTCTATGGGATAAAATCTTGAAATTTGATTCAGTTATAAAGAGCCTTCATGATCTAACCTCTAATCTCATGTCTGAGCACTCAAACCGAGCAACCCTTACTTCCAACACACTGAATCTCTATATGGTTTCCCCACTCTCTCTAGCCCTTTAAATGCAATCTGCCAGTTTCTTCCTGCTATTACGGAACAGGTTCCGCCAGATTTGCAATGATTGGTTTATCTTATCCCTTTCTCAATGATTATAAGGTCACATTGTTCTTAAGTGGCAGAGTCAGGGTTCAAAACCAAGGAATCCTAGCCCCTCAATAGATCTTTCACTTATAATGCAAGAAGTACTTGAATTATAGCAACATGGATGGACCTTGAGATTATCACACTAAGTGAAGTAAGCCAGACAGAGAAAGACAAATATCATATGATATTGCTTATATGTGGAATCTAAAAAAAAAAAAAAAAAGAAAGATACAAAGGAACCTATTTACAAACAGAAATAGACCCACAGACATAGAAAATTATCTCATGGTTATCAAAGTGGAAAGGGGTGGGGGAGGGATAAATCAGGAGGTTGGAATTAACATATACACTCTGCTATCCATAAAATAGATACATCAAGGACCTAAGGTATAGCACAGGGAACTATACTCAATATTTTGTAGTAACCTATAGGGGAAAAGAATCTGAAAAATACATAAATCCGAATCACTGTGCCATACACCTAAAACTAACACAATATTGTAAATCAACTGTACTTCAATTAAAGAATATATGTGTATATAAGTTATGCAAAAAATAATTTAAAAAGAAGTGCTTTAAATGTTTGGGAAGATACCAGACGTGTTGCAGTTAATATACAAAATCAGTCTGTGATGAAAAGTGCAATAACTAAAATCAGATCGTTATTGAAGGAGTAAAAGACTGAACGGATGTGACAGAAAATCAAATTAACCAAATAAGACTCAGAATCAAGAAAAAGACACGATGTAAAAAATTAACAGACAAAGAATGGAAAGTGATGGTCGTAGGAGATGGAGCATAGAACTCCAACCTGTCATGGAGAGAATTTTAAAGAGAGGAAAAGACAAAGCCAATGGTGCAGAATTCATAATCAAGGATAGAAGCAAAGAACTCTCAAAACTTAAAAAAAAAAGAAAAATTAAAAGAAAAGAGAGTGAAAATCGTTACCCAACTCCAGGTAAAGTGAATAAGCAGACAACATCAACAACATATAGCTTTTTAACCCTCTTTTTTAATTCAAAAAAGTAATTTACATTTATTTAACTGTAGAGGGGGTGTGCATCAGTGGGATACACTGAATAAAACTGTTTTATTCTGTTTTAATCAACCATGACCTGTCAAATTACCCATTTTTGTCTTTCAAGTGTATCTCAGGCAGATTCAATAACTTCTTAGTCACTTTTGATTACTAAACAGCTAGTCTTCTTGAAAACTTTGATCTCAAACTTGATTTTATTATAATATTTAATTCTAAACTCTAATCTCAGTGCATCTAGTAGCTCAGAGTGGAGGGAGGGCTGGGGGGGGGGCATAGTCTAGCTCTGACACAAGCCATTCCATTAATCTCCCTTTATGACCGGGGCCCTCTGGTTGGGTGGGGGAAGGAAATGGGGATTAAGGAAGTCATTGCCATATTTCAGTGGTTTCTTAGGCCTTTTCTGGTTCCAACTGCTGGTTGCCTCTGCTGATGTAGCCATTGGTCTCTTCATACTTGGGGTATGAGGTTTTCTTGAAGTCAAGTTCAACATCGCCCTAACCTATCTTTCACCATGGACACCCAAATGGGCATCTTCTTTTGCCCTCCAGCCATTCAGGCATCCAACTGAGACAGAGTGGGACCTGGGACCTGGGACCCTTTGCTGCAGTGCTTGCACCTGGACAAATGTCATCTCCTCAAGCAACAAAACACAAAGAAACTATAAGGGACTAAAAATGAGCGCGTGCATATGCAGCTGGGGCAAATTATGGACAATAAGATATAAAAAGACCAAAAAAACCCAACTGCCACTTCTGAAGAGCTGGGAGCAAAAGCAGGGTACTGCGCATGCCCCCTACGCTCAACACCACCAAAGGGGTGGGCAAGCCACCTAAGCCACGCCTCTGGCCTGACCCCTGGACCCTACGCTACCCTCAACCCATGTAAGGAAACAGCCTGGCCCCACCTCCCGACCCCGGGGAGCAAGCAAGGGAAACTGTTCCTTGTTCTCGCTCCCCCTTACTGCAGCAGGGGCCCCAATAAAGCCTTACCTGAATTTCTTGTCTGGTCTCTTATCAACACAACCTCTTTGACACATAGCATGTTGTCTGGCTGGCCTGGCAGCCACCTGCAACCACAGGGCTCCCTTGTGAGGAGCTGCAGGAGCCAGGGAGGACTTCTGCCTCCTCCAAAGAGTGGGAGAGCTGGGATGTGGGTGAGTCACTTTACCTCCCCATCCTCTTCTGCTAGGTACACTGCTCTACAGTTTTCTCTTGCCCTTCTGGTGTCGTGAACCTCCTGCCTTGGGAAAGCTCTGAAAGAGGAGTGTCTACAGTTCACAAGGGCTTCCCAAATCGAGGGACTCTAACAAACTCTCCAAAATCTCCTCACTATGCTTCTCTTTGTTCAGAAGAGAGCATCTGGATGACATGTGGATTCTTCGGCTCCAAGCACATGGCTGGAACAGGAGATGCCAACAGCCAAGTCCAGGAGGTACTGACAGCTCTGTGAGTTTTTCTATTGGAGTCCTCCTGGTGAGACAAAAAGCTTCTCCGCATAACTACCGCTCCCCTCAAGATGCCAACAAGTCTCCTCCTCCCTCCCCTTTTCTTCCCCTTATTTAGATTTTACGTGAGTGGGTTCTGAGATGACTAGGATGGGGGTGGTACTTGGATACAGCTCTCTTTAGAATATGGGAATGCTAAAGCCATTTTGACTTGGACTTTGAGCCCTAGCTAATAATTCCAGGGCAACAGGAAAAATCCAGCTCAATATCCTGTTACACTTATAAAAATGTTAAATGTTACATAAGGGTGAGAACACACCCATTGCAATTTTAAAAATATGAATCACCCGTTTCTGAAGCTTACGTTTTGCACTTTAGCAAAAGACTTCAAAGCTATTTCCAGACCAACTTTTTCATTTTTCTCTGGGTACACAGGAAGAACCCAGCCCCTCTTTCATCAAGGCGGGACCATGTGACTAAAGTTCTTGCCAGTGGGATGTGGGCATGAGTGATGGAGGTCACTTCCAGGCATATCTCATGCTGTCTTCCACACTCTCTCCCCTATCCGCACAGTGGAAACAAAAGACTCTAAGATGGTAGAGCCATAACTTGGAGAGAGACTGGGCCCCTGAATTCACATCTTTAAGAGGCACCTGGCTGCGACCTAGAAATTAGACTTGTCGTAATTACTCTTCCTCTGTGGGTAGACTCCAGAGTCATTTCCAGTTCTTGACTATTTTGTATAATGATACAATGAATATCTTTGTGTGTATGAGGGCATATTTATGTGTAGAAGTAAGATTGCTGGACCAGAGGGAATGCATAATTTTTACCTTGATAATGTCCAAATCCCTCCCTCCAAAATTATCCTGACATATACTTCTATTTATAGTGTAGAGCAGTATCTGATTCCTTATACCCAATTCATATTTCTTTTCCTTTGATTTGCTTGTTCATATGCTCTGTCCATTTTTATACTCAGTTCTATGCATTTTTTTCCTTATAGATTTGTAGCATCTTTATATATTATTTATTTATTTATTTTTAATTGAAGTATAGTTGATTTACAATGTTATGTTACTTTCAGGTGTACAGCACAGTGATTCAGTTTTACATATATATATATATATATATAAAATATATATATATAATATATATATATATTCAAATTCTTTTCCCTTATAAGTTATTACAAAATATTGAGCATAGTTCCCTGTGCTATACAGTAGGTCCTTGTTGGTTATCTATTTTATATACAGTAGAGTAGTATGTATATGTTAATCCCAAATAAATATTTCTTGAATAAATAAATAAGATATATGGGATAAATTAGGAGTTTGGGGTTAACATATATATCATTTACTTATTCAAGAAATATTTATTAATCACCTAGTATATATCAGAAACAATCTGAGGCACTGGGTAAATAGTGGTGAATGAAAGCACATACAGTTTCTGAAGAAGATAAATAAGCTTAAGTGTGATGGATGAATAAAAGTTAAGCAGACAAGAAAAGAAAGAAAGAATGTTCCAGGTAGAGGAAAACCAAGTACAAAGGCCCTGAAAGAAAGATCACCAAGAGAGCCATACAAAGACACCTTGCTATTGAGTTTGAGACTGTAGAACAAAGAAAGCAGGGCCAGGGCTATGCATAAGAGAGGGCAGAGAAATACCCATAATTAATGAGGCTGAATTGCAGGGGGCTGGGCTGGGTTGAGAAAGTAGAGATTAAACTTAACATCTTCTTCTGTAATGGGTCTAAGTATCTGAACATGACTGTTTATATCCATGGGTACACTGATGCAGGAATCACCACAGTAAATCCCACTGAGCTCAGCTGTCAAAAATCTGGACTTCTGGGGGGTGTCAGGATATGTCAGTGGTGGAGGCGAGGGCAGCTGCACATAGAAGCTTAGTGAGGTTTAGGGTACCTACCAGTTTCCCCAAGTCAAGGCCTCTCTTTCTTTGCAGAAGTAGTAGAAAGTTTCAACCAGATTTCTATATCAACATGGTAGATTCAGCCAATGAGTTTATCTTCCTTTCCTTCCCCAAACCTATCTGAACTATATTAAAGCTATGCAGTGTTCATGAATGTTAATCATTTGTGTATTATATGGGGAAGGGGAAATTTCCCCCTCTACCCCTCTGACTGGAATTATAATAAAGTTTATACAAGACATTAACAGGAGAAAAAGAAAGAAATTTTAATTCATGCACATTAGGGAGTGGCCAAAGCAGGCAGCTTTTATACTTTCTAGACAAAGAAACAATAAATTTGTGAGGAATGACAAAGAAAATTAGGTTTTGGGTGCCCAATTAGTGAAGAATCTGAACGGAGTTTGGGCGGAGGGTAGTAAATTAAAGAAGTAACAAGGTTTGTTTATATAGGCTTCCTGGACCTGAATTCCCTATCTCTGGGAGTAAGGATGTCCTTCTATCTCCAGATGCAGGGAGTGCACCTTTCACTTGAGAGATTTATTTCCTGCTTTCAGGGAGACAGAAAGGAGGGTCAGAGTGTCCCTCTGTGTTAGCTGTTTCTTAAGTAACTTGGATTCAGAATAATAATTTTCAATTCTTATAAAGGAAAACATGTCAGTCTTTCCTTTGTGATATTTTATTTTTTATTTTTCTGCCAGGAGGGTGTGTTTGTGCGGGGAGTTGGGGGGAGGGAAGGGATGGTGGCTGAAGAGAGGAAGGAGCACGGGTGTGCACCTGGAGGGAGGTGGGTTGCCAAGTCTAGCTACCTATCGTAATTATTAGACAAAGTTAAAGACCCAAAGACTCTAAAGCATATCAATATTTCTTTTTCTTTTTTCTTTAGGAGAGAACACTGGTTAGGCTGATAAGAATGTGGGGTTCATTGTTGTATTTCATTCCCTGTAAATTAGTGAATTGGCATTCTGGCTTCCTACCTCAATCTCTTGTTGCAGGAGGGGGGACCCTTCCCAGGGCCTGAGAGTGGGCTCTTGTCTAACGCTCAGAAATGAATTGTCTGAGGAGACACACGTGCTGACAAAACAAAAGACTTTATTGGGAAGGGGTGCCCAGGTGGAGAGCAGCAGCGTAAGGGAACCCAGGAGAACCGCTCTGCCACGTGGCTCGCAGTCTCGGGTTTTATGGTAACAGGGTTAGTTTCCCAGTTGTCTCTGGCCAATCACTCTGACTCAGGGTCCTTCCTGGTGGCGTGTGCATCACTCAGCCAAGAAAGATTCCAGCGAGAAGGATTCTGGGAGGTTGGTAGGACATATGAACTGGCATCTCCTCTCTCCTTTTGACCTTTCCTGAATTCTTCTGGTTGGTGGTAGCTTGTTAGTTCCGAGTTCCTTACCAGGACCTCCTGTTGTAAGATAACTCATGCAAGTGGTTGCTCTCGTGCCTGGCCAGGGTGGGCGGTTTGGGTCAGTGGTTCCCCTAACATTGGTATACACCATTACCTCCTCTTCAAAATATAATATAATAATTATATTAATATAATATAATTATTAATTATAATTAATAATAATAATAATTAATAATAATTAATATAATAATTCCCGTTCAACTGCAGAGGTTAGGATCCTGTCAATCATGGTAGAGAAATTCACGATCAAATAAACATGTCCCAATTAGAAAAATGAGGATGTAGGAAAGGGGAACTCCATGAAGCTTTGTAAATTTTTTTCACTTTACAAAACTAAAGTAATAAATATGGATTGGTAAACAAGAACAGCATTAAAACATTTTACCAATATTTAGTAATAATAAGCTGCTGTATTATTCATGCCTATGTCATCTCTAGAAGACTTTCAGGATGTTCTCTCTGTATTGTTTCAGTGATTTGCCCAAAATTCATTTATTGCTTCTACATTTGGAAATAAGCCTTTTGATTCCAACAGTACAGGGAACATAAACAGTTATTAGGTGAAGTATATTTATACCATTAAATACTTTTTCTGATAACAGATTAGGCTGAGAAAGAATGACCTATTGTGGTGCTCGGGCTGTGCAGATAAGACCGGTCACTGATAATAACAAGGGTGACAGAAGCTTCAACCACAAGAAGTCATTCTCATGTGTACTAGGCTCGGTGCCACTAAGTACTCGTACATTATCTGCTTTAATCCTCAATAAGAAGCATGAAAGCCTTTCACAGTTCAGGAGACTGAGGCTCAGAGACATTTAACAACTTGCCCAAGATCCCACGAGGTATAACTTAAGTTTTCTTAATTTATGGATTCATTCAACATGTTTCTTGAGCACATGCAAGATGCCACTTGGAATTCACCAGTCAAGAGCAATAACAGCATTTGTATAGGAAGAGATTTAGTACAAGGAATTGACTCACACATTTGCGGGGGCTGGGAAGTCCCACTATCAGCCATCTGTGATCTGAGACCCAGGAAAGCCCGTGGGATAATTCAGTCTGAATCCAAAGGCCTGAGAATCAGGAACACCAAGGGTGGATGACTCATCAGAATCTTTAAAGGCAGGTGCCAGCCCAGACCCAGGCTAGACAATCTCTTGGAAGTGACCCCACATTTACTGTTTGTACCTTAGGAGGACCCTCTTACTCTCTAAAATTTGTGGCAATTGTGAACGACCCTGAAATGTAAAAGCTTCCAGAGAAAACACTGCACTGCTGTCTAGGGATTTGTCCAGATCTTTCCCTGCCCACTGAACTGCTTGTCTGCCCCTGTCCCCCGGTTCAGTTTCCTCATGTATACGATGAAGAAGAACTGGGCAGGTTTTAAAGCCTCTTGCTATCGTTATTGTGTTTGTCTCGTCCTTGCTTTCACGAGTAATTTTGATCATTTTATCCCAAACACATGACCTGAAAAATGAGCATTGTTGTAACTCAAAGTTCGCTCATAGCTCACTCATAAGCGTGATGGTTATTTTATGTGTCAAGTTGAATGGCCACTGGGTGCCCAGATTAAACATTGTTTCTGGGTGTTTCTGGATGAGATTAACATTTGAATAGTGGACTCAGTGAATAGGTTGCCCTTCCCAGTGCCTGTGGGCATCATGCAATCCATTGAGGGCCCGAATAAAACACAAGGCAGAGAAAGGAGGAATTCACCCCTTCCCACCTGGGCTGTGGATCTTCTGCCCCTGACGCTCCTGGTCCTCAGCCTCTCAGATCCAGACTGGAATCTACATCCCTGAGTCCCCTGGTTCTCAGACCTTATAAGAAGAGACATTAGAGAGCTTGCCTTCTCTCTCTGCTATGTGAGGACACAGCAAGAAGGTGGCTGTCTGCAAGCCAGGAAGAGAGTCCTCACCAGACACTGACCGTGCTGGCACCTTGATATTGGATCTCCAGCCTCCAGAACCATGAGTAATACATTTCTGTTGTTTAAGCCACCTGGCCTATGGTATTTTGTTATGGCAGCCCTAGCTGATAAGACATGAGCTTCCTAGGTGGTTCCTCTTTTCACCTTAATTTGAGCACTGCTGCTGTAGTGGAGTGAGAAGAGGGCGAGGAGAGAGTGGGTGAGGTGCTGGAGGCAGCCATGTGGATTAGAAGGTGATGCATTGTGAGGGCTTAGGTGAAGGAAAGAGGAAGACTGAGTCAAGGCATCTACAGTGAACCTGGGAGGAAGGAAAAGATCTAGGGTATGTAAGAGATTTGACAACAAGACCAATTTTACAAGGAGGATTTAAAAAATTGAAAATTGAGGAATGCTCCCAAATTTCAGTGTGATTATGTGTGTGGCTGGTGTGATTATGTCAGAAGATGGAGCCATTTGGCCAAGATGACACACTGGGCGTTTATCACATGGACCCCAGCAGGCCTAGAATTCCCCTCGCTCTCCATGAATCTCCCCTTCACAAAATGCCCCAAACCTTCCACCAACTCTCCAGCAAAGCTTGAATACAAAACCAGTTTTGTGCTTCATCTCACATATCTTTCCCACCACGATAATTTATCAGAGCTAAAAAGAAGCCAGTCATTTCCTTCTTTCATGTTAAGAGAACTTAATTAGCAGTAATCAGTCTATTTCATAGAATATTTGCAAAGATGCTTTCCTGAACTCATGCGCAGCACTAAAAACAATGAAAAAATATACAGCATAAATAAATAACAGGTGCTGGCCTAATTAAGGGCACACTCCATAGGGCAGGTTTCTAATTCTTGAGTGCCGGCCCCTACAATTTAAATTTTCTTGTAAAGGTGATAAAGCAAACCTGGAATTAAGTCCATGCATTTAGGCTATAGAATAGACAAGGGACAGCATGTTTTAGTGTCAACAGCAGGACAGCAAGGACTTGGGAGCTTTTGCCCCTCCCCAGCAGTGCAACGCCAGGTAATTTACTTAACCATTTGTAAACAGTGATTTCTCATCTGTAAAATGGAATAAAATACCCATCTTGCGTGGTTATTGTGAGGACTAGAAATAATAACAGGACTCGTGGGTTAGATGCTTGAATGCAAGCTATTGTCATCCTTTCCCTTCGTGGTGGGTCCAATTGGGGCTGCTCGGGGGTAGAGCCTTTGGTACATCTCAGGTGCACTGCCCTCCCCTCCATGCTGCCAACCCACCCACTGCATTTCTGCCATTTTCTGGGAGATTAAAGGGGAAGATATAGCAAAAGCACGGGGAAGCAGCAATCAAAGCCTGCACTGAGGCAGTGGCATTTGGGATGGGTTTGAGGAATTAGTAAGATTTAGTGGTTTGGGGGAAAGATTGAAGGAAAAATAGAGAGGAGAGTACAATGAGGTGCCCAGTTTCTGGTTTGGCCCCCTGGATGGGTGATGATGCTGCCATTGACCAGAAGACAGAACACAAGGGGAGTTAGGAGCAACATGTACAACTGAACAGGCTGTGTACTGCACAAAGGCGTCCAGTTGAGGGGATAAGTGGGTGCTGACATGACCTTGGCATCTTTGAATAGTTCACACAAAGGCACTACATAGGCTAGAGCCCCTAGGAGGGGAATCAAATTAGGGGAGATAATCCTGTGTCCCTTTTCACTGTTCTCTACTTAAATTAGATCACAACTGGAGCACGAGTCTGTCATCCTTTGAAATCCCTTTTAAAGAAATTATTTCCAGAAATAATATATAGACTTACTTAATTTACCAGGCAGCCCAGGTCACATTTCACTGCTAAAGATATGCCTCAAAAGTGCCCCTTGGTTTATAAGAAAGTGTCCAAATCTCTTAACACAAAGAGCCCTCCATGGTCCAGGGCCTGCCTCCTTGCCAGCCTCATACCCACTCTGGCCAGGGCTGCCCTCACCGTCCCACACTCGCTACATTTACGTGTTTCTCTGACCAGAATGGCCTCCTCCCCTTTATCTTATTATCTTCTAATTATACCTCAGAACTCCTCTCAATCATCTCCTTCCTGAGGAAACTTGTTTTCAAAATAAACATGCTTACTCTCTGGCTTTTTTTTTTTTTTTTTTAAACATAAACGTACAGGTTTTTTTTTTGTTGTTGTTGTTGTTGTTTTTTCTTTTTTTTTAATTTTATAGCTACTTTGTTTGTTTATTTATTTATTTATGGCTGTGTTGGGTCCTCGGTTCGCGCGAGGTCTCTCTCCAGTTGCGGCAAGTGGGGGCCACTCATCGCGGTGCGGGGACCGCTCTTCATCGCGGTGCGCGGGCCTTTCACTATCGCGGCCCCTCCCGCTGCGAGGCACAGGCTCCAGACGCGCAGGCTCAGCAGTTGTGGCTCACGGGCCCAGCCGCTCCGCGGCATGTGGGATCCTCCCAGACCAGGGCTCGAACCCGTGTCCCCTGCATTAGCAGGCAGACTCTCAACCACTGCGCCACCAGGGAAGCCCTCTGGCTTTTTTTTTTTTTTTAACCCCTTTAAAATAAAGCAAAGAGAGCAAGTGATTAATTCTGCAACTGCATTCGAAAAATGTCATGCAGTTCATCTGAGAGATGCTTTTCCAAATGTAAAGTTATACGGTTGTGATGTACTTGAATGAAAAATACCTGCAATTCTAATGTTCAGAACATTGTATTTCTTCAACACGGACATTGAGTCTTTGGTGAAGGTTTCTGATCCACTGTTTATAAAAGCACTTGCACTTCTGGCATAATTTGGTGCAGCGTCATCATGCAAGAAACAGTTTAGTGAGAAAATGTAACACCCATTAACTCTTTCTCAGATTCTCAAGGTCTGAAATAAAGTTAATTGGATTTGTTCACAAATTCAAGAATCAGCCTAAAATAGTGTTTCCCAAAGGGTATTCCATAGGATGTTGGTTCTAAGAGATAAGTATCATGGGAAAAAGGGTTCTGTGATACAAGTAAATTGAAGAAATATAGAGTTAAACAAAACTAGATGATTTTTTTCCCCTTGCAAAAATCTCGGAGGCTTCACTTTGCTTGTATGCATTGAATATCCCCTACAGGGGTCTAAGGTATACAGAGTATCTAGACTTATTTGACCACAGATCCCTTCTATCAGAGATGACCTTGCACCTCTTGTGGTCTGTGGAATACATCTTGGGAAAAGGTGCTTTGCAGGACTAAGTGTATTGCCCACTGAGATGGCAGGGATTGCTCCAAACACCTGTGGATAGAAACTGAGACTTAAGAAAAAATAACTTTAGCTTTCACAAGTAAGGAGGAAACACACAGCCCCTTACATCACCCATTGCCACAAATCCTTTCTTGTCTTCTCAGAGAGCTATAGTAGCTGAAATCCTACTGGAAGATTGGATATAATTTACCTGTACTGCCCCTGTCCCTGAGTCAAGATGCATTACACCGAGGATGAATTTTGAGTTGAGGGGCTCATATTCTCTTGCTCTCTGTTGCCAGTTTTTTTTTTTTTTTTTTATAATTTTTTTTTTTTCCCTACTTTATTTATTTATTTATTTATTTTTGGCTGTGTTGGGTCCTCGGTTCGTGCGAGGGCTTTCTCCAGCTGCGGCAAGCGGGGGCCACTCTTCACTGCGGTGCGGGGACCGCTCTTCATCGCGGTGCGCGGGCCCCCCACCACCGCGGCCCCTCCCGTTGCGGGGCACAGGCTCCAGACGCGCAGGCCCAGCAGCCGTGGCCCACGGGCCCAGCCGCCCCGCGGCACGTGGGATCCTCCCAGACCAGGGCCCGAACCCGCGTCCCCCGCATTAGCAGGCAGATCCTCAACCACTGCGCCACCAGGGAAGCCCTCTGTTGCCAGTTTTGCTGGAGGGATGAAGAGAGAAAGGGGGATGGACTCTGTGTAGATACTTAGTGTATGGGGTGTGGTTGGTGGACCAGGAGAAGTGATGTGGGTGGATGGAAGGCTGGACAGGGCCCAAGGTATGTGATAAAACCACATCCAAAATATCTGATTAAATACACAAACTGACTGGAAAGCCCTGAAAACTCTAAGGTCAAACACTTGGAGTAAAATTTTAAAACAAAAGGAAGCATTTCTCCCTTTTAGATTTGCCTCAACCCTACCCCTGACTTAGCCTGTAAAGGAGGAGCTTTTCCTAAAATTAGAACTAGGAGGGAAAAAGCCACATACAATCATAATATATACTATGTACATGCATTTTCTCTTTTACCCAAGATACAGAAGAACTATGGTGCTTAGGTAAAAAGTCTGTCTCTATGTCTGTGAGTCTGTTTCTGTTTAGTAGATAAGTTCATTAGTGTCATATTTTAGATTCCACATCTAAGTGATACCATATGGTATTTGTCTTTCTCTTTCTGACTTACTTCATTTAGTATGATCATCTCTAGGTCCATCCATGTTGCTGCAAATGGCATTATTTCATTCTCTTTTTATGGCTGAATAGTATTCCATTGTATATATGTACCACATCTTCTTTATCCATTTATCTGTCAATGGACATTTAGGTTGTTTCCATGTCTTGGCTATTGTGAATAGTGCTGCTATGAACATAGGGGTGCGTGTATCTTTTCGAATTAGAGTTTTGTCTGGGTATAAGCCCAAGAGTGGGATTGCTGGATCATATGGCAACTCTACTTTTAGTTTTTTGAGGAACCTCCATACTGCTCTCCATAGTGGCTCCACCAATTTACATTCTCACCAGCAGTTTTGGAAGGTTCCCTTTTTTCCACACCCGCTCCAGCATTTGTTATTTGTAGACTTTTTAATGATGACCATTCTGACTGGTGTGAGGTCGTACCTCATTGTAGTTTTGGTTTGCATTTCTCTAATAATTAACGATGTTGAGCATCTTTTCATGTGCCTATTGGCTATCTGTATGTCTTCTCTGGAGAAATATCTATTTAGGTCTTCTTCCTATTTTTTGATTGGATTGTTTGGTTTTTGTTATTGAGTTGTGTGAGCTGGTTGTATATTTTGGAAATTAAGCCCTTGTTGGTCATATCATTTGCAAATATTTTCTCCCTGTCCATAGGTCGTCTTTTCATTTTGTTTATGGTTTCATTTTCTGTGCAAAAGCTTATAAGTTTGATTAGGTCCCATTTGTTTATTTTTGATTTTATTTCTATTGCCTTGGTAGACTGACTGAAAACATTGGTACAATTTATGTCAGAGAACGTTTTGTCTATGTTCTATTTTAGGAGTTTTATGGTGTCATATCTTATATTTAAGTCTTTAAGCCATTTTGAGTTTATTTTTGTGTATGGTGTGAAGGTGTGTTCTAAGTTCATTGATTTACATGTGGCTGTCCAACTTTTCCAACACTACTTGCTGAAGAGAGCGTCTTTTCCCCATTGTATATTCTTGCCTCCTTTGTCGAAGATTAATTGCCCATAGGTGTGTGGGTTTATTTCTGGGCTCTCTATTCTGTTCCATTGATCCATAGGTCTGTTTTTGTGCCAATACCACACTGAAGAAGGACATTTTATAATTATAAAAGTCTCAATTCATCAATAGAACCCCCAAATACAAGAAGCAAAACTGAGAGAATTAAAGGGAAAAAAATACTTTGACAGTAAGAATGGTAAATGTGAATACCCCACTTTCAATAATGGATAGAATAGATAGAAGATCAACAAAGAAATAGAAAACGTGAACAAATTTTTGTGAGCTTGGGGTAGGTGATGGTTTCTTAAATACGACAACAAAAACAACCAAATAAACTGGACTTCATTGAAACTGTGCTTTAAAGGACACCAAGAAAGTAAAAAGACAGCCACAAAATTGGGAAAAATAATTGCAAATTATGTATCTGGTAAAGGATTTGTATTCAGGATACATAAAGAACTCTTACAACATCACAAAAAAGACAAATACCCAAATTAAAATATGAGCAAAGAACTTGAAAAGATATTTCTCCAAAGATATACATTGCCAATAAGCACATGAAAATATACTCAGCATCATTTGTCATTAGAGAAGTGCAAATCAAAACCACAATGAGATGGCTACACTAATAATTAAAAAAAAAAAAAAAAGAACAAACAGCCAGGAAAATAACAAGGACTGAGCAGGATGTGGAGAAATTGGAACCCTTGTGCATTGCTGGTGGGAATGTAAAATGGTGCAGCTGCTGTAGAAAACAGCTTGGCAGTTCCTCAAAAATCTAAACATAGAATTAACATATGACCCATCAATTCCACTTCTGGGTATATACCCAAGAGAAATGAAAACATATGTCTACACAAAAACTTGTTCACGAATGTTCATAGCGGCATTATTCATAATAGCTTAAAAGTGGAAACAGCCCAACTGCCCATCAACTGATTAACTGATAAACAAAATGTGGTCTGTCCATGAAGTGGAATAATTCAGATAAAAAGAATGAAGTCCTGACACATGCTATAACATGGGTGAACCTTGAAAACATTATGCTAAGTGAAAGAAGCCAGACACAAAAGACCACTTATTGCATAATTCCATTTACATAAAATGTTCAAAATAGGCAAATCCATAGAGACAGGAAGGAGATTAGTGGTTCTCAGGGGCTGCAGGAGTGTGGAACAGAGTGACTGCTAATGAGTATGGGGTTTCTTTTAGGGGGATGACATTGATCTAAAATTATACAGGGGAGATGGTTGTACTACTTTGTTAACATCCTAAAAACTGTACACTTCAAAAGGGTGCATATTATGGTATGTGAGTTGTATCTTAATAAAATTATTATTAAAAAAACCCCCCACTGCCCTCAAAGAGCTCACCTGCATGTGGGTATGGAAGAAAATACACACAATAAGTCAGTAAATTATACAGTATGTTAGATGGTGATACATGCTTTGGGAAAAAACTCAAGGAGGTAATGGGGACAGGGAGTGACAATCAGGTGGAAGGGAAGCAGCCACTGGGGGGTCATTTGAGTAAAAACTGGAAAGAGATGAGTGAGTGAACCAGGAGAAAAGGTGGGGAAAGGGCTCTAAGCAAAGGGAGCAGCAAGTGGAAAGACCCCAAAAGAAGAGTGTTCCTGGAATACTGAAGGAGGAAGGAGGTCCAGGTAGCTGCAATGGAGTGAAATGGGGAAAAGCAGTAGGAGATGAGGTTGGAGGGCTAGCAGGGGGTCGGGGAGGAGGGGGAGGGTCATATAGGACATTTAGGGGGCAACTGCATCTTTATTCTGAGTGAGAACCCATGGTGGATTTTGAGCTGAGAACTAACTTGACCAGACTGATTTTTTTTTTTTAACATCTTTATTGGAGTATAATCGCTTTACAATGGTGTGTTAGTTTCTGCTTTATAACAAAGTGAATCAGTTATACATATACATATGTTCCCGTATCTCTTCCCTCTTGCATCTCCCTCCCTCCCACCCTCCCTATCCCACCCCTCTAGGTGGTCACAAAGCACAGAGCTGATCTCCCTGTGCTATGCGGTTGCTTCCCACTAGCTATCTATTTTACGTTTGGTAGTGTATATATGTCCATGCCACTCTCTCACTTTGTCACAGCTTACCCTTCCCCCTCCCCATGTCCTCAAGTCCATTCTCTAGTAGGTCTGTGTCTTTATCCCCGTCTTGCCTGACGTTTTAATGGGACCTTTCTGGCTGCAAAGGAAATAGACTGAAAAGAGGCAAGGGGAGAAGTAGGGAGGCCAGACTGGAGGCTGTTGAAATATCTCAGCTCAGAGAAGTTAATTTACCCCAAATAGCCAGAGGGAACCTCTGGCAGCCAGTCTCCAAAGACGGCCCCAGTGAACCACACCTCCTGCTAGTCGCACCCTTCTTCAGTCCCCTCCCGTGTTAAAGTGACACTTGCCTGTGTCTTGTTTAATGAATAGAAGGCAGTAGAAGTAATGTGCTATGATATCTAAGCTCAGGCAACTCCCATATCTGCAATTTTGGGAGCTCTGAACCGCCATGTGGAAGTCCAGCTACCCTGCAAGAGCTTGGACCATTAGGTGAGGCCCCATGCAGAGGAGGCACTATCCCAGCTGGGCCTCCAGATGATTCCAGGTTCAGCAACCATTTGATTGCAATCACCTAAGAGACTATAAGCCAGACCAGCAGAAGCACCTCCCAGTTAATCCACATGATTGAAAGATCACAAGTGATTGCTACTGCTTTAAGCCACTCAGTTTTGGGGTGGTTTGTTTGCAGCCACAGGCAACTGAAGCAGAAATGAAAACACATAACATCAAATAATTGACTTTAGTGATATTGCTAATAAATTGGCCTAGAAGGTATCACATACAATCACCCAGAGGGCCCCTTATTTTCTGACAGGAGAACTGAGATTTGCAGTGCTTTTACTGGGCAGTTTTCCCAAATCTGTGATTCCAGAATGATTATAAACGTTATTTGCCCCTTATGTATTGTTTAAAAAACTGGTTCTACTAACATGATTTATGGGCAAACTTCCTTTTTCATCTTGTATACCATATTTCCAGCCTTATGCTTGGTGTTCATTAAACAGATGCTCTTTTCTATATGAAGGGTGAAATGAACTAGGCTTGAAAGCCATTTTAAAGGGGCTTATTATGTTTTGATTTGTTGTTTTGAAACCATGGACACATGACTACTGAGTTCATAATTCTGAAAAATAAACCAGTGGACTCCTGGGAAAAATGCTACATTGAATACACGCATATAGTTTTACTCTATTTTGAAACTCCACTTAAACTACATGTTATATACAGATGGCCAACAAACATGTGAAAAGATGCTCAACATCACTAATTATTAGAGAAATGCAAATCAAAACTACAATGAGGTATCACCTCACACCGGTCAGAATGGCCATCATCAAAAAATCCACAAAAAATAAATGCTGGAGAGGGTGTGGAGAAAAGGAAACCCTCATGCACTGTTGGTGGGAATGTAAACTGATACAGCCACTATGGAGAACAGTATAGAGGTTCCTTAAAAAACTAAAAATAGAACAACCATACGACCCAGCAATCCCACTACTGGGCATATACCCAGAGTAAACCATAATTCAGAAAGAGTCATGTAGCACAATGTTCATTGCAGCACTATTTACAATAGCCAGGACATGGAAGCAACCTAAATGTCCATCAACAGAGGATAAAGAAGATGTGGTACATATATACAATGGAATATTACTCAGCCATAAAAAGGAACGAAATTGGGTCATGTGTAGAGACGTGGATGGACCTAGAGACTGTCATACAGAGTGAAGTAAGTCAGAAAGTAAAACAAATATCAGATATTAATGCATATATGTGGAATCTGAAAAGATTGGCATAGGCGATCTTATTTACAAAGCAGATAAAGAAACACAAATGTATAGAACAAACGTATGGATACCAAGGGGGAAGAGGGGGAGGTGGGATGATTTGGGAGATTGGGATTGACATATGTACACTATTGATACTATGTATAAAATAGATAACTAATGAGAGCCTACTGTACAGCACAGGGAACTCTACTCAGTGCTCTGTGGTGACCTAAATGGGAAGGAAATCCAATAAAGAGGGGATATATGTATACGTACTGCTGATTCACTTTGCTGTACAGTAGAAACAAACACAATATTGTAAAGCAACTATACTCCAACAAAAATTTAAAAAATTAAAAAACTACATGTTTTAGGCTGAATTGTGTCCCCTACCCCCAAAGTTTATATGTTGAAGTCATAATCCCTCAGTACATTAGAATGTAACCATATTTGGAAATAAGGTCCTTAAAGATGTGATGGAGTTAAAATGAAGCTATTGGCGGGGGTGGGGGGGGCGGGGCGGGGCGGGAGGGGTGTCTGGATCCAATCTGACTGATGTCCTTAGAAGAAGAGAAAATTTATACTCAGAGATACCAGGGATGTGCACACACAGAGGAAAAACCAAATCTTAAATGTTTTTACCACATACACACAAAAGGTAGCTATGTGAGGTGATCAGTATGTTAATTAGGGGTAACATTTCCCAGTTGTTGTACATCTTAAATACACAGAATTTTTATGTGTCAATTATACCTCAATAAAGCTGGGAAAAAAATGCAATACAGAAAAAAAAATCATTTCACTTACTTTCAACCTTTCTGTTTCTTTATGACTTTAGATGTCATTTGTTGACAGTTTGTTGGTGTCTGTCTGTTATTTAGTCTGAGAATATTTGTCTTTTAATTGACATGTTATCCGGATAGTTTTTATTTCCTCTCCAGATTCCCTCCTCACCATCCTTTCTACCCTGGTTGCTGCCCCCAGGCTCTATCAATCAGGTTACCATGAGATCTGGCTCCTGGTTGGGTTCAGCAAATGGGGAGTCAGCAGGAGGTACAAGGAAGTAGAAAGCATTGACTTGAGCAAGTTGTATCCCTTGGTTAAAGACCACTAGTCTTCCATGGGAATATTTCTCTCTGTCTCTCATTTCTGGTTATCACTTTCTCCCTTCATCCCTTCAGGCTGACTTATCCTTTGTAACCACACATTTGTAAATTTCTGCTTCATAAATAAATTGTCCTCATTGTAACCTTTTAGGAGCATTCCATCTATTTTCTTGAGGTTCTGTTTAATGAAACATTAAACAAACATTTCATAAACGTTGAATGAAATTAATGGTATAGTTTGGTTTAAGTCATCATCTTACTAAGTGTTTTCTAATTTTTCCAGCTTCTCTCTGTTCCTTTTTCTCTCTGTTCTTGCCTTGGAATTTATTTCATATTTTACATTTATTTCATTTTTTTTTTTTATTTCACTCTTAGCTCCATACCTAACACATACGGAAGGGATATTGTCTTTTACTCATTCTTTTAATGGTTACCTTAGAGATTAAGTACTTTCCTCCCCTCCTTGGGCAATGAAAATATACATTAATTCCATGTACCCTGCTCCTGACTCATATGGCCTTGTTCTTATGTGTCACCTAGAGTCTGTGATCACCAAATTCCATTTCCAATTTCATTCCATATCCCAGACTGAGGTGAATTCATTTCAAGATTTCAATCCAAAATAAGCTGATCATTCCACTAGGACAGGGGAGGGGAAAGGGGCTCTGTGCTCCAATCCCTGTCCCTTATGCCTGGAATTTCTCAAAAGTACAATTTAGCTTCTCAGCCTTCCTTTAGGAGTTGACAAAGGCCCTCAGGGGAAAAGTAGCCCCAAATGCAGAGTCTGCCTCCCCTGGACCAGGAAATTCTTCACTATGTTGTAGCTCTCTGGTACATTAAAAAATTCTTCACTATGTTGTAGCTCTCTGGTACATTAAAAAAATATTCTTGCCCATCTTTCATAATTTAGCAAGAACTTGGTCTACTCTTCCTGATAACAGTGCTATTTTCATCTTAACTTAGCCCTGCAACCTTGGCTTGCCGACTTGCTCTTTTGAGCCAGAAGTGGAAGGCAGTCAGGGAACAAGATAGCAGCAGGAGAAGGCCCTTTGTCCACAGTGAGGGGCTGGCGATAAGACTGTGCTATAATCAATTTCATAAAAGAACCCCTAAGTATTCCTGGACCCTTAAGACAGAGCCCATCAACCTCCCAAATCTTGACATTAATTATTGGGAGTCAGATACCCTCCAGTTCAAGCCTAACTCAGAGGGAGAAATTCACATAAAGGTTTCTGGGCACCAAAAGTAAGATAACTTTAATTCTCTTTTCACCACATCAACTTTACAGCAAAAACGCTTTAGAGTTTTCTATCGTGATCATATTCAGGAACCTTGGCTCTATCCTGAAATGCATAAAACTGTAGGTGAACTTGGCCATAGGACTTAAAGAAGTAAGTTAAATGAAGCTTTTTTTTTTTTTTTTTCAAACATCTTTATTGAAGTATAATTGCCTTACAATAGTGTGTTAGCATCTGCTTTATGACAAAGTGAATCAGTTATACATATACAATATGTTCCCATTTCTCTTCCCTCTTGCATCTCCCTCCCTCCCACCCTCCCCATCCCACCCCTCTAGGTGGTCACAAAGCACCGAGCTGATCTCCCTGTGCTATGCGGCTGCTTCCCACTAGCTATCTATTTTACATTTGGTAGTGTATATATGTCCATGACACTCTCTTACCCTGTCACATGTCACCCCACCCCCTCCCCATATCCTCAAGTCCATTCTCTAGTAGGTCTGTGTCTTTATTCCCATCTTGCCACTAGGTTCTTCATGGCCTTTTTTTTTTTTTTTTTCCCTTAGATTCCATATATATGTGTTAGCATACTGTATTTGTTTTTCTCTTTCTGACTTACTTCACTCTGTATGACAGACTCTAACTCCACCCACCTCATTACAAATACCTCCATTTCATTTCTTTTTATGGCTGAGTAATATTCCATTGTATATATGTGCCACATCTTCTTTATCCATTCATCTGTCGATGGACATTTAGGTTGCTTCCATGTCCTGGCTACTGTAAATAGAGCTGCAATGAACATTTTGGTACATGACTCTTTTTGACCTATGGTTTTCTCAGGGTATATGCCCAGTAGTGGGATTGCTGGGTCGTATGGTAGTTCTATTTGTAGTTTTTTAAGGAACCTCCATACTGTTCTCCATAGTGGCTGTATCAATTTACATTCCCACCAACAGTGCAAGAGTGTTCCCTTTCCTCCACACCCTCTCCAGCATTTATTGTTTCTAGATTTTTTGATGATGGCCATTCTGACCGGTGTGAGATGATATCTCATTGTAGTTTTGATTTGCATTTCTCTAATGATTAATGATGTTGAGCATTCTTTCATGTGTCTGTAGGCCATCTGTATATCTTCTTTGGAGAAATGTCTATTTAGATCTTCTGCCCATTTTTGGATTGGGTTGTTCGTTTTTTTGTTATTGAGCTGCATGAGCTGCTTGTAAATCTTGGAGATTAATCCTTTGTCAGTTGCTTCATTTGCAAATATTTTCTCCCATTCTGAGGGTTGTCTTTTGGTCTTGTTTATGGTTTCCTTTGCTGTGCAAAAGCTTTTCAGTTTCATTAGGTCCCATTTGTTTATTTGTGTTCTTATTTCCATTTCTCTGGGAGCTGGGTCAAAAAGAATCTTGCTGTGATGTATGTCATAGAGTGTTCTGCCTATGTTTTCCTCTAAGAGTTTGATAGTGTCTGCCCTTACACTTAGGTCTTTAATCCATTTTGAGTTTATTTTTGTGCATGGTGTCAGGGAGTGTTCTAATTTCATACTTTTACATGTTCCTGTCCAATTTTCCCAGCACCACTTATTGAAGAGGCTGTCTTTTCTCCACTGTATATGCTTGCCTCCTTTATCAAAGATAAGTTGACCATATGTGTGTGGGTTTATCTCTGGGCTTTCTATCCTGTTCCATTGATCTATATTTCTGTTTTTGTGCCAATACCAAACTGTCTTGATTACTGAAGCTTTGTAATATAGTCTGAAGTCAGGGAGCCTGATTCCCCCAGCTCCATTTTTCGTTCTCAAGATTGCTTTGGCTATTCGGGGTCTTTTGTGTTTCCATACAAATTGTGAAATTTTTTGTTCTAGTTCTGTGAAAAATGCCAGTGGTAGTTTGATAGGGATTGCATTGAATCTGTAGATTGCTTTGGGTAGTAGAGACATTTTCACAATGTTGATTCTTCCAATCCAGGAACATGGTATATCTCTCCATCTATTTGTATCATCTTTAATTTCTTTCATCAGTGTCTTATAATTTTCTGCATACAGGTCTTTTGTCTCCTTAGGTAGGTTTATTCCTAGATATTTTATTCTTTTTGTTGCAATGGTAAATGGGAGTGTTTTCTTAATTTCACTTTCAGATTTTTCGTCATTAGTGTATAGAAATGCAAGAGATTTCTGTGCATTAATTTTGTATCCTGCTACTTTACCAAATTCATTGATTAGCTCTAGGAGTTTTCTGGTAGCATCTTTAGGATTCTCTATGTACAGTATCATGTCATCTGCAAATAGTGACAGCTTTACTTCTTCTTTTCCGATTTGGATTCCTTTTATTTCTTTGTCTTCTCTGATTGCTGTGGCTAACACTTCCAAAACTATGTTGAATAATAGTGGTGAGAGTGGGCAACCTTGTCTTGTTCCTGATCTTAGTGGAAATGGTTTCAGTTTTTCACCATTGAGGACAATGTTGGCTGTGGGTTTGTCATATATGGCCTTTATTATGTTGAGGAAAGTTCCCTCTATGCCTACTTTCTGCAGGGCTTTTATCATAAATGGGTGTTGAATTTTGTCAAAAGCTTTCTCTGCATCTATTGAGATGATCATATGGTTTTTCTCCTTCAATTTGTTAATATGGTGTATCACATTGATTGATTTGCGTATATTGAAGAATCCTTGCATTCCTGGGATAAACCCGACTTGATCATGGTGTATGATCCTTTTAATGTGCTGTTGGATTCTGTTTGCTAGTATTTTGTTGAGGATTTTTGCATCTATGTTCATCAGTGATATTGGCCTGTAGTTTTCTTTCTTTGTGACATCTTTGTCTGGTTTTGGTATCAGGGTGATGGTGGCCTCGTAGAATGAGTTTGGGAGTGTTCCTCCCTCTGCAATATTTTGGAAGAGTTTGAGAAGGATAGGTGTTAGCTCTTCTCTAAATGTTTGATAGAATTCACCTGTGAAGCCATCTGGTCCTGGGCTTTTGTTGGTTGGAAGGTTTTTAATCACAGTTTCAATTTCAGTGCTTGTGATTGGTCTGTTCATATTTTCAATTTCTTCCTGGTTCAGTCTCGGCAGTTTGTGCATTTCTAAGAATCTGTCCATTTCTTCCAGGTTGTCCATTTTATTGGCATATAGTTGCTTGTAGTAATCTCTCATGATCGTTTGTATTTCTGCAGTGTCAGTGGTTACTTCTCCTTTTTCATTTCTAATTCTATTGATCTGAGTCTTCTCCCTTTTTCTCTTGATGAGTCTGGCTAATGGTTTATCAATTTTGTTTATCTTCTCAAAGAACCAGCTTTTAGTTTCATTGATTTTTGCTATTGTTTCCTTCATTTCTTTTTCATTTATTTCTGACCTGATCTTTATAATTTCTTTCCTTCTGCTGGCTTTGGGGTTTTTTGTTCTTTCTCTAATTGCTTTAGGTGCAAGGTTAGGTTGTTTATTCGAGATGTTGCCTGTTTCTTGAGGTAGGCTTGTATTGCTATAAACTTCCCTCTTAGCACTGCTTTTGCTGTGTCCCATAGGTTTTGGGTCGTCGTGTCTCCATTGTCATTTGTTTCTAGGTATTTTTTGATTTCCCCTTTGATTTCTTCAGTAATCACTTCGTTATTAAGTAATGTATTGTGTAGCCTCCATGTGTTTGTATTTTTTACAGATCTTTTCCTGTAATTGATATCTAGTCTCATAGCGTTGTGGTCGGAAAAGATACTTGATACGATTTCAATTTTCTTAAATTTACCAAGGCTTGATTTGTGACCCAAGATATGATCTATCCTGGAGAATGTTCCATGAGCACTTGAGAAAAATGTGTATTCTGTTGTTTTTGGGTGGAATGTCCTATAAATATCAATTACGTCCATATTGTTTAATGTATCATTTAAAGCTTGTGTTTCCTTATTTA
Organism: Balaenoptera acutorostrata; assembly: GCF_949987535.1. NCBI lineage: Eukaryota > Metazoa > Chordata > Mammalia > Artiodactyla > Balaenopteridae > Balaenoptera > Balaenoptera acutorostrata. The sequence goes on from NC_080078.1 coordinate 11,103,666, forward strand.
TTTTCATTTTGGATGATCTGTCCATTGGTGAAAGTGGGGTGTTAAAGTCCCCTACTATGATTGTGTTGCTGTCAATTTCCCCTTTCATGGCTGTTAGTATTTGCCTTATGTATTGAGGTGCTCCTATGTTGGGTGCATAAATATTTACAATTGTTATACCTTCCTCTTGGATCGATCCCTTGATCATTATATAGTGTCCTTCTTTGTCTCTTGTAATAGTCTTTATTTTAAAGTCTATTTTGTCTGATATGAGAATTGCTACTCCAGCTTTCTTTTGATTTCCATTTGCATGGAATATCTTTTTCCATCCCCTCACTTTCAGTCTGTATGTGTCCCTAGGTCTGAAGTGGGTCTCTTGTAGACAGCATATGTATGGGTCTTGTTTTTGTATCCATTCAGCCAGCCTGTGTCTTTTGGTGGGAGCATTTAATCCATTTACATTCAAGGTAATTATCGATATGTATGTTCCTATTCCCATTTTCTTAAATGTATTGGGTTTGTTATTGTAGGTGTTTTCCTTCTCTTGTGTTTCTTGCCTAGAGAATTTCCTTTAGCATTTGTTGTAAAGCTGGTTTGGTGGTGCTGAACTCTCTCAGCTTTTGCTTGTCTGTAAAGGTTTTAATTTCTCCATCGAATCTGAATGAGATCCTTGCTGGGTAGAGTAATCTTGGTTGTAGGTTTTTCTCCTTCATGACTTTAAGTATATCCTGCCACTCCCTTCTGGCTTGCAGAGTTTCTGCTGAGAGATCAGATGTTAACCTTATGGGGATTCCCTTGTGTGTTATTTGTTTTTTTTCCCTTGCTGCCTTTAATATGTTTTCCTTATATTTAATTTTTGACAGTTTGATTAATATGTGTCTTGGCGTGTTCCTCCTTGGGTTTATCCTGTATGGGACTCTCTGTGCTTCCAGGACTTGATTAACTATTTCCTTTCCCATATTAGGGAAGTTTTCAACTATAATCTCTTCAAAAATTTTCTCAGTCCCTTTCTTTTTCTCTTCTTCTTCTGGTACCCCTATAATTCGAATGTTGGCACGTTTAATGTTGTCCCAGAGGTCCCTGAGACTGTCCTCAGTTCTTTTCATTCTTTTCTCTTTATCCTGCTCTGTAGTAGTTATTTCCACCATTTTATCTTCCAGGTCACTTATCCTTTCTTCTGCCTCAGTAATTCTACTATTGATCCCATCTAGAGTATTTTTAATTTCATTTATTGTGTTTTTCATCATTGCTTGGTTCCTCTTTAGTTCTTCTACATCCTTGTTAAATGTTTCTTGCATTTTGTCTATTCTATTTCCAAGATTTTGGATCATCCTTACTATCATTATTCTGAATTCTTTTTCAGGTAGACTACCTATTTCCTCTTCATTTGTTAAGTCCAGTGTGTTTTGAGCCTGCTCCTTCATCTGCTGTGTGTTTTTCTGTCGTCTCATTTTGCCTATCTTACTGTGTTTGGGGTCTCCTTTTCACAGGCTGCAGGTTCGTAGTTCCCGTTGTTTTTGGTATCTGTCCCCAGTGGCTAAGGTTGGTTCAGTGGGTTGTGTAGGCTTCCTGGTGGAGGGAACTAGTGCCTGAGTTCTGGTGGATGAGGCTAGATCTTGTCTTTCTGGTGGGCACGTCCACGTCTGGTGGTGTATTTTGGGGTGTCTGTGGCCTTATTTTGATTTTAGGCAGCCTCTCTGCTAATGGATGGGGTTGTGTTCCTGTCTAGCTAGTTGTTTGGTATAGGGTGTCCAGCACTGTAGCTTGCTGGTCGTTGAGTGAAGCTGGGTCTTGATGTTGAGATGGAGATCTCTGGGAGATTTTTGCCGTTTGGTATTACGTGGAGCTGGGAGGTCTCTTGTGGACCAGTGTTCTGAAGTTGGCTCTCCCACCTCAGAGGCACGGCCCTGATGCCTGGCTGGAGCACCAAGAGCCTTTCGTCCACACAGCTCAGAGTAAAAGGGAGAAAAAATAGAAAGAAAGAAAGAGGCTATAATATAGTGAAGTAAAATAAAGCTATTGTAAGGCAAAGCTATACAGACAAAATCTCACCCAGAAGCATATACATATACACTCACAAAAAAAAGGAAAAGGGGAAAAATTAATATATCCTGCTCCCAGAGTCCCCCTCCTGAATTTGGGATGGTTCGTTGTCTATTCAGGTCTTCAGCAGATGCAGGCACATCAAGTTGTTTGTGGAGCTTTAATCCGCTGCTTCTGAGGCTGCTGGGAGAGATTTCCCCTTCTCTTCCCTGTTCGCACAGCTCCTGGGGTTCAGCTTTGGATTTGGACCCGCCTCTGCATGTAGGTCGCCTGAGGGCGTCTGTTCCCCGCCCAGACAGGACGGGGTTAAAGGAGCAGCTGCTTCGGGGGCTCTGGCTCACCCAGGCCGCGGGGAGGGAGCGGTACGGAGGAGGCGGGGCGAGCCTGCGGCGGCCGAGGCCGGCGTGACGTTGCACCAGCTCGAGGCGCGCAGTGCGTTCTCCTGGGGATGTTGTCCCCGGATCCCGGGACCCTGGCAGTGGCGGGCTGCACAGGCTCCCGGGAGGGGAGGTGTGGAGAGTGACCTGTGCTCACACACAGGCTTTTTGGAGGCGGCAGCAGCAGCCCCAGCGTCTCACGCCCGTCTCTGGGGTCCGCGCTGATCGCCGTGGCTTGCGCCCTTCTCTGGAGTTCGTTTAGGCGGCGCTCTGAATCCCCTCTCCTTGCGCGCAGCGAAACAAAGAGGCAAGAAAAAGTCTCTTGCCTCTTCGGCAGCTGCAGACCTTTTCCCGGTCTCCCTCCCGGCTAGCTGTGGTGCGCCAACCCCTTCAGGCTGTGTTCACGCCGCCAGCCCCAGTCCTCTCCCTGCGATCCGACCGCAGCCCGAGCCTCAGCTCCCAGCCCCGCCCGCCCCGGCGGGGGAGCAGACAAGCCTCTCGGGCTGGTGAGCGCCGCTCGGCGCCGAGCCTCTGTGCGGGAGTCTCTCCGATTTTCCCTCTGCGCCTCTGTTGCTGTGGGATCCGCGCTGATAGCCGCGGCTCGCGCCCTTCTCTGGAGTTTGTTTAGGCGGCGCTCTGAATCCCCTCTCCTTGCCCGCTGCGAAACAAAGAGGCAAGAAAAAGTCTCTTGCCTCTTCGGCAGCTGCAGACTTTTTCCCCGGACTCCCTCCCGGCTAGCTGTGGTGCGCTAACCCCTTCAGGCTGTGTTCACGCCGCCAGCCCCAGTCCTCTCCCTGCGATCCGACCGAAGCCGGAGCCTCAGCTCCCAGCCCCGCCCGTCCCGGCGGCTAAGCAGACAAGCCTCTCGGGCTGGTGAGTGCTGCTCGGCGCCGAGCCTCTGTGCGGGAACCTCTCCGCTTTGCCCTCCGCACCTCTGTGGCTGCGCTCTCCTCCGTGGCTCTGAAGCTTCCCCCCTCCGCCCCCCGCAGTCTCCGCCCGCGAAGGGGCTCCTAGTGCGTGGAAACCTTTCCTCCTTCACGGCTCCCTCCCACTGGTGCAGGTGCCGTCCCTATTCTTTTGTCTCTGTTATTTCTTTTTTCTTTTGCCCTACCCAAGTACGGGGGGAGTTTCTTGCCTTTTTGGAGGTCGGACGTTTTCTGCCAGCGTTCAGTGGGTGTTCTGTAGGAGCCGTTCCACGTGTAGATGTATTTCTACTGTATCTGTGGGAAGGAATGTGATCTCCGCGTCTTACTCTTCCGCCATCTTCCAAGACAGTCTTCACTGCATAATCTAAATGAAGCTTTTCAATCACTAGTACAGGGTCTTATCTTGGGAATGATGTAGATATCAGGACAATTAGTTGGAGCAATAAAAAGACAAAAATAAACTATTATGCAGATGTTTGGCCATTCAGTGCCACCCAGGCTTAAGATAATGCCATCTCCCTAGCAGTGAATGGAAGAGAGATAAAGGTGAAAAATTGTGCCCCATCCTCTGCTAACTCTATTTTTTAATTTAATTAATTTATTTTATTTATTTATTTTTGGCTGCGTTGGGTCTTCGTTGCTGTGCGTGGGCTTTCTCTAGTTGCGGCGAGCGGGGGCTACTCTTCGTTGCGGTGCACAGGCTTCTCATTGCAGTGGCTTCTCTTGTTGCAGATCATGGGCTCTAGGCACGGGGGCTTCAGTAGTTGTGGCACACGGGCTTCAGTAGTTGTGGCTTGCGGGCTCTAGAGTGCAGGCTCAGTAGTTGTGGCACACGGGCTTAGTTGCTCCGTGGCATGTGGGATCTTCCTGGACCAGGGCTCAAACCCATGTCCCCTGCATTGGCAGGCGGATTCTTAACCACTGTGCCACGAGGGAAGCCCTGCTAACTCTATTTTAATATTAGAACCCAGTGTGATTCATAATACACCCCGAGAGAAACTTTATCCTGAGAATTCTCTATTTTTGTGTAACAAGTTCCAGGAATCTCACTGCTAACTTTGACTCATACTGGGCTGTGCACCACCAACTGGCATAGCAGCTGTTCAGAGCAGAAGTCAAGATATACAGACAGATGTAAAGACACAGGGCATTTTATGAAAGAGCACATTTGGAACGATGAATGCATACTTCAAAGAGGACATGAGACTTCTAGGTTCCTCCTTGGAGTGGACAACTGACTTTTTGTTTTTGATGTTTTGCACTGTTTTGTTTAGCTTGTGGCTAACTTTTATTTATTTATTTATTTATTTTGTAATTTTAACAATTTATTTTTATTTATTTATTTATGGCTGTGTTGGGTCTTTGTTGCTGCACACGGGCTTTCTCTAGTTGCAGTGAGTGGGGGCTACTCTTCGTTGTGGTGTGCGGGCTTCTCATTGCGGTGGCTTCTGTTGTGGAGTGTGGGCTCTAGGCGCACGGGCTTCAGTAGTTGTGGCACGTGGGCTCTAGAGTGCAGGCTCAGTAGTTGTGGCGCACGGGCCTAGTTGCTCCGTGGGATGTGGGATCTTCCCGGACCAGGGCTCGAACCTGTGTCCCCTGCATTGGCAGGCGGATTCTTAACCACTGTGCCACCAGGGAAGCCCTGTGGCTAACTTTTAAACACCTTCTTATTGTGAGTCTTGTGGGGAGAAGGCGTCTTGTTTCTCCTTATGGAGTCTAAAGATGGTGGATCAGAAACGTTCAGCCCCTCCCCTCGGGAAGCCAGACGTGACTTTCATGAGAAAATGCACATTCCTTGTTGATCTTGTTCTTAGGACAAAACCTTCCATTAGCCTAACAGTCTTGGCACCTCTGTACCTCCTCACTTCCTAACTCCCCTCACTCACTCCTCACTGAAGGAGGAAGCATGAGTCATCTGATGGATACGTTTGGAAGAGCAATTTGAGCACAACGGGCTCAGTCCTTTCCTCTGTTTCTTTGGCATCTAAATGCTTGCAGAAACCCAGCCACTTGGGCTCCTTCTATGTGGGTGGCCTGAGGAGTGGGGGAGAGGAAGTGGGCTGTCCTTGTCCATCTGTATCTGAGATTGGGTGAGTTAAGTCTGTCTGGCTCAGAGGGTCAAGGAATACAATACCATTTGGCCTCAGATCTAAAATCAGTTTATCCCAATGGCTTGGTCAGTCATAAAGAAAAAGGTCTTGATCTCCAGCTGCCTAATTCTTGGGTTTTACTCTCAATTGGTTCCAGAAGATGGAAGGGAAAAAAACAGAACAAAATGATATTGTTGATGGGCTTCCAAAAACCTGATATCTGAATTCATGGGCCTGAGAATTTTGTGAAATAAACAGGGGTCAAACTGGAGACCAAAATAACATATGGAAAGTGAAACAAGCATTCCAGCATGACTGGAGTTGAAGACTTTTCACCTGCATCTGGAGCAAACTGGGCTAATGTGGGGTGAATTGACCTATGCAGCTCATTGCAGGCTGTATCCAGAAGAAAGGGACTCATGTTATACAGTCAGAGCAGACCTTAAGAAACTCAGACCTCTCGGGCCTTAAAGAAGCTGGTCCATGTAGGCCATCATGTACATGTGGATGCAGTTTGACTTTCATCTATTGCAAACAAGACTCAAGAAAGGATTAGATCATTTTAGAAGTTGGTAGGTTGAAAATATCTGGTGGTTATTATTTTTCTCAGACAGGACTTGAAACTACTGACTGGGCTGTGAATTAGTTTCATTCTAGAACAAGCAGAATGTACTGTATCCCCTATACCAAGCTTCATTCTCTTCTAGGTATTTTGAATGGTATTTAGGGCCAAGAGAGACTTCTCACTGTGAAAGGCCTTATCTCTGTGTCTTAGTCTGCTTGAGCTGCTACAACAAAATAACAAAGACTCTCATCTTCATCCAATTTTGGAGGGAAACTGGAGGTTCTGCAAAACACAGGCAATACCCAAGGAATCTAAATTCTACCTAGAAAATCCACGTGGTCCTCTGCCCACTCTGAAGACAGAAATCATAAGGAATTCAGTATATACATGCTAATGAGAGGCTGTACGTAGGGAATAAGCAGAGGCAACATGTTAGAAATGGAGTCTATCTGGTCTGATCTTCTGATTGTAGAGGGGGAAACAGGTACAGACATCATCAGTGAACTAATCAAGGTCAGGTAGCTGGACAATGGCAAAACCAAGACAAAAATCTGGCTCCCCTGAGTCTCATTTCCATGCAGTTTTTACTATCAGTGACACCTGGGGAAGGGATGGACTCATGGAAGGCATCTTCTCTTCCACCCATGAAAGGCGGACTGTGTCCTCTAAGACAATACATGAGTGATGCTTCCAGTAGGCGCCTCGTGAAATACAAAGGCTGAAATGATAAAGAGTGAGAGATTATATAAATAAGCTCCGTGGAGACCATAATACCCTAATCAAGCCATAATATTTGAATGTCCTCACTTTTTTTTTTTTTTTTTTTAAAGATTTATTTATTGATTGATTCATTACTATGTTGGGTCTTCGTTTCTGTGCTAGGGTTTCCTGTAGTTGCGGCAAGCGGGGGCTACTCTTCATCGCGGTGCGCGGGCCTCTCACTATTGCGGCCTCTCTTGTTGCGGAGCCCAGGCTCCAGACGCGCAGGCTCAGTAGTTGTGGCTCACGGGCCTAGTTGCTCCGCGGCATGTGGGATCTTCCCAGACCAGGGCGCGAACCCGTGTCCCCTGCATTAGCAGGCAGATTCTCAACCGCTGCGCCACCAGGGAAGCCCCGAATGTCCTCACTTTTATTTGAAAGCATGCCTGCCAGTAAGGCACATTATGCTGAAAATTCCAAGGACATTGTTCAAAAAAGTCACGTTGCTCCATGAAGACTAAAGTATTCCCAGCCATGATTAAAAGTGAATGCCTCCTAACCAGCACGTGTACATAGAATACAGAGCATCGTAAAATTTCAGGGGTGCAAAAGACATCAGATATGATCTTGCCCAATCTCATCATTAGGAACTGAGGCTCAAGGAAGATAAATGAATTGGCCGAAGTTGTGTTATTAATTAGCGTCACATTCATTGCTCTGTTCTAGGTGTCCTTGCTGAGTTGGCGATAAATTGAGATTTTGCATTGGGATGAAAGCAACATAGCTCAATGCTTCTCAAGCTTTAATGTGCTTAAGAACCACCTAGGGATGTGATTAAATGCAGATTTTGATTCAGTAGAATCAAAATGTGGTCCAGGATTCTGTGATGATCCCAGGTGATGTTGATACTACTTGTCTACTGACCCCCTCAAACTTGGTTGTGCATGGGGACTACCTAGGGAGCTTTAAAAATATTGATACCTGACCCCACCCCACCCCCAGAGACTGTGAGTAATTTGCTCTGGGACTGTGGCTTGGGTTTTGATTTCTTCAACACTCCTCATTTGATTCTAATATGCAACAAAGTTTGAGAACCATTGCCATAGAATCACTTTTTTCATATGTAATGTGATTATTTACAAGAAGAATGGCCTTTAGCCATTCTCTAATTTTTAGAGAATCTGCACCATTCTTTTTACTGGTTGAGTTAATTAGAGCTAGTTCAGTGGGGTTGTGGTTGGCAAATTAATTATCACAAGGTTGGTGAGTAGATTGACCCCTTATGGTAAATACAGTTTACAATCTTGAGAGAACAAACAATTATCTCAACAAATGGAGTCCCCTATAACAAACATTCTTAGTCTGATAAAGGCCATAAGTCAAAAGTCTTTGGAAATATTAAAACCAATGTTTTAATATTACAGGAAAACTCTACTCTTTTTTTTTAACATCTTTATTGGAGTATAATTGCTTTACATTGTTGTGTTAGTTGCTGCTGTGTAACAAAGTGAATCATCTATACATATATGTATATCCCCATATCCCTTCCCTCTTGCGTCTCCCTCCCACCCTCCCTATCCCACCCCTCTAGGTGGTCACAAAGCACGGACCTGATCTCCCTGTGCTATGCGGCTGCTTCCCACTAGCTATCTATTTTACATTTGGTAGTGTATGTATGTCCATGCCACTCTCTCACTTCATCCCAGCTTACCCTTCCCCCTCCCTGTGTCCTCAAGTCCATTCTCTACGTCGGCGCCTTTATTCCTGTCCTGCCCCTAGGTTCTTCAGAACCATTTTTTTAAAAATTCCGTATGTATGTATTAGCATACAGTATTTGTTTTTCTCTTTCTGACTTACTTCACTCTGTATGACAGTCTCTAGGTCCATCCACCTCACTACAAATAACTCAATTTCGTTTCTTTTTATGGCTGAGTAATATTCCATTGTATATATGTGCCACACCTTCTTTATCCACTCGTCTGTCGATGGACACTTAGGTTGCTTCCATGTCCTGGCTATTGTAAATAGAGCTGCAATGAACATTGTGGTACATGACTCTTTTTGAATTATGGTTTTCTCAGAGTATATGCCCAGCAGTGGGATTGCTGGGTCGTATCGTAGTTCTATTTTTAGTTTTTTAAGGAACCTCCATACTGTTCTCCATAGTGGCCCTATCAATTTACATTCCCACCAACAGAGCAAGAGGGTTCCCTTTTCTCCACACCCTCTCCAGCATTTATTGTTTGTAGATTTTTGAAAACTCTACTCTTTTTAACCATCAGATTTAGTTGTTTTTATGGTGACAGGAGAGAATAAGTAGAAATTTAAGTTAAACTTTATGGTGACTCTAGTGTAAATATGCACCAAACCTGTATCTCTACATAAATTATTAATTTAATTAAGTCTGAATTCAAGGTAATTAGGGCTTACAATAATTCATTTCCATTCTCCTGATCCTCTTCTTTTCGTATCATCACATGATCTCCCTGTACATAAACTTACCCTTAACCTTGAGTAGATGGGACTAAGTACTGCATTTAAAGGCCATCTCTTCTTTGTATTAAGTTGCCTTGCCTGAGCTGAGCACATCTGTTTGCCAGTCTGTCAGCCAGCCAATCAGCACCAACCCTGGAGGAGAAGGAAGAGAAATCCGGGCTTCTAATTCCAACATTAGTATCACAGATAAGTTTTCTGGTATCTTTATAATCATTAAATTACAGGTTTTTCTCCTGAAAGTCACTGAGACTGGTAAAGTGAATTGATAGCAAGTTAAAAAGAAAATCATTCAGTGGATAAAATGCAGCACTGTTTTGGGTTAGAAATGAAGGCATCTGCTGATAAGCAAGAATCTTTGGGAGGTCATTTTATCCATTCTTCTACCTTGGCTGGAAAACATTGACCTTGGCAAGCAGATCAAAATGTAGATCCCATAAACTGCATCTCTTTGGGGTCACTGGCTGATGTTTGGGATGGCTTTGTACATTGAAATAAACTGTTTATTCAGCAAAACTGGTAGGACTGACATGCCACTAACCAGTTATGTGTCCCTGGTTTATAACATGTAAAAGGAGCTGGCTTAGAAGGCCCTTTAAAGAATCTTTGCCCCAAAAACATATGGACATACAGAGTCCTTTAGCACCTTGGCAGTATTGGCCAACTAACAATTACAGAGGCAAAGCATGTGCCCCATGAAAGGCAAAATGGCTTGATTTCCCTGGAATTGGGAGCTTTCTGGAGCATACTCCAGAGAGACTCAAATTCCTTTCCTGATATACACCAGGTGCGGTAGGCAGAATGTTGGTCCCTGAAAAATATCCATATCCTATTGCCTAGAACCTGTAAATATTTAGGTTGCATGGCAAAGGTTGCAGATAAAGTTGTCAAGTCAGCTGACCTTGAGATGCAGAGATTATCTTGGGTTATCTGGGTGGGTCCAATGTAATTATAAGGGTTCTTAAATGAGGGAAAAGGGAAGCAGACAGAGAGAAAACCAAAGAGGTGGAAATATGAGAAGGACTTGGCCTGATGGTGTTTGCGGTCACAAGCCAGGAATGTGACATCCTCTAGAAGCCGGAAAAGGCGAGAAAATGGATTCTCCCCTAGAGCCTCTAGAAAAGAATACAACCCTGAGGACTCCTTGATTTTAGCCCAGTGAGACCCATGTCGGACTTCTGACTTGAGAATGGTAAAATAAAACATAAAACGTGTGTATCGTTTTAAGCCACTAAGTTGGTGATGATTTGTTACCGCAGGCATAGGAAGCTCATCGGCAGGAAAACCGAATTCTGCCTCTTCTTGAATTTTTCCCATGGAATTTAAGAAAGAGCATCTTAAGAAATGCTGATGTTGGTAGATATGATAGAAAACCCTTCTTGATATGGCCCTGCCTACCTTTGCTGTTGCATCTTCTACCCCAGCTTCCACCTACTGCGTTTTGTTAGGGATTCTGTACCTACTGCATTGCTTCCCTCTTCTGTGCGTCTTTGGTGGTTTGAAAGGATCACCGTCCCCTTCGTGGCACCACCGTTCTTAGCACATATTGATTAACACACTTAACCTGCTATAGCCAAATAACTTCCTTCATGTCTTTCTTTCTTACTCTGTTAGGAAAGAGGACTTGTTCATTTATCTCTTGAGAGCCAGTGGCCAGCAAGTAGTGATCGTTCTGTCTCTTATACTTGACACATTATACTGAGTACCTATGATGCACCAAACACGTAGCAAGTATTCAGCGAATATTTACTGTAGATAAGTTAAGGTAAAATATCTGAGCATTTTAGGTGAAACTGTGGTTGACTTTATTCTTGATGCCGTTTGGTGTTCCTTACTTAAGGACTCATGGCAAATTTGTTCCAGGGTTGAGTTAGGAGAATCTTGTCTTGCACAGGGAAGCAGTGTAATAGAGTAATTAAGAGGACTGCTCTGCAATTACACTGGAGTTAGCCTGCATAAATCTGGGAGCCACCACTTACTAGTTCTCTGATCTTGGGCAAATTATACCATCCAGTTCTCAGTTTGCCTATCTGCAAAATGGGGATAATAAAAACTTGTGGCACAAAGGTTTTTGTGAGAACTAAATAAGATAATCCAAAAAGTACTAAAAGATTCTACATATTGGGGTTATAGTTATTATTATGTTGGTTTATAGTTATTATTATAACACATTGTGCTTTCCTTTTGGCCTTAATTGCTGGGAAACTTCAATGTCACTTGTGATCATTTCTTGTAACTGTTCTCAGACTATATATTTGTGCTCACAATTTGTTTAAATCCTCCCCCATTCCTTTTGTCAAGTTAGGTCTTTGGTTTTCTCTTTTTAGGAATTATTTTGTGTTTTATTTGTATTAAAACGTTTGTTGCCCCAAATATTTTCTGTATCTTTGCAGAATATAAATAATTAACACGAAAAATATCTGTAACACTGGAATGTTAGTATCTATTTATTTAATAGAGTCTTGTGAAGATAAAATGAAAGAAGGGTATTGAAATTGCTTTGGAGATAAACCTCCTTTTGAAAATGCCCCAAATGCGATTAACATTTTTATCAGGTTCAAGAGTTAAAGAACACAGTGTTTGTATTCATTTGCCAGGATTGTTGTAACAAAATACCACAAATTGGCTTAGACAACAGAAATTTATGGTCTTTTGGTTTTGGAGGCCAGAAGTCTGAGATCAAAGTGTCCACAGTGTTGGGTCCTTCCGAGCCTGTGAGGGAGAATCTGTTCTGTGCTTCTTTCCTAGCTTCTGGTGGATGACTGGCGTCTTTGGTGTTCCTTGGCTAGAAGCATCACTCCAGTCTCTGCCTTCATGATTACATGGTGTTCTCTGTATGTGTGTGTGTGTCTGTCTCTGTGCTTAAATTTTCCCTTTTTATAAGGACACCAGTCATTTTGGATTAGGACTTATACTAATGACCTCATCTTAACTTGATTATCTCTGTAAAGACCCCATGTCCAAATAAGGTCCCGTTTAAGGTATTGGGGTTCAGGACTCCAATATATCTTTTTAGGGAGGACACAATTCAACCCAAAACAATGTTCCTAGATTGGGAGTATTAGTAAAGCTTGAATATTTGGCTTCCGGTAAGTTAGCTTTGCCCTTATTTCTAATGTGGAAAGAAGGTCGATCTTTTGACCCTTTGACTCTCTAACAAGAGCCTCCTCTGGGCTCAATTTCCTCTAGCGTAACTACCAAGTTATGGATGAGATGGTCTCTGCATACTTTTCCTGCTCTGACATACGACATCTCTATGAACAGATTGAATAGTAACTCACATTTATGAAGCACTCTACAGTTTACTCAGCACTCTCAGGGTATTTGGTTCCTATAAGAACCATGTGAGGTAGCTATTATTATCCTCTCTATCTTAGAGGTACAGAGAAATAAGTTTCTTGCCCATTCTCTCACTGCTGGTAACTGCCATCTCCTGATATCAAATGCTGGCCTCATTCTTCTATCACACAGCTCCCAATTTTGTGAAGCTAGAGCCATACAGTATTTCAGGAAATTAATATCTGTATCTTATTATAATAATTAATGCCATGATTTAAATTTTTTTCAGAATGCCGGAATATGGCCTTTGACCCATTGGCTTGACACACAAGAACACTTAAAAAATAAAACCTTTTTGTGATCTTAATACTGGGTTGGCCAAAATTGAAATATCACATGCTACCACCTTCCAGACATTGTGCAAAAGTGAATCATTTAGGGTTATCAGCAAGTATCTCCACTATGAATATCGTTCCTTAGAGAAAAGAGATTTATTAGGGCCAGTGGATTTAAGCGTTCAGTTAATTTATTCAAGGCTTGAGGAACCAACTGGTTTATTTCTACTTAAAAAAAATAAAAGGTATGAAAAGCTCATGTACTTGTGAGTATTTGAGAAGTCTGTTGAGAATAAAAGGGGAATGCCAACCCAATTTTTGATTTTACGAAATCTCCTCTTGTTGGTTTTACTGGATGCTTTTTAGAATAAATGTAGGCAAACTGCTTTTAGCCAAATGAATGCATGGTAACCCAAGGACATTGCATTTCGGTTCTAAAATTAACAGTGGTGTCCATCATCAAATTACTAGTCCCTACGAGATGCAAGGTCCATGCCAGGCACAATGTGAGGTGCTAACATGGGTGACAAAGGGGCTTGAGTCAAGGAGTTTTGTTAGCAGTCGCAGAGGACTGTGAGCCCCCAGAGTGAGCTGGGGCATGGGAGCCGTCCACTCAATGTGTGGTGGGGCTTTCAAGAAGGGAGAATTTCCTGGGTGCTTTTGGGGTGGGAGTGGAGGTTTCATTTCATGAAGTGCCAGCTGAGTGCTTCTTAAAGGATGGTGAGATTTTAGAATGAGGAGGTATGTAAAGGAGGTGTAACTAATATTTACTGAGCTCCTACTATCCACCAGGCACTGTGCTAAGGATTTGGTATATTAGAAGAACAGATCTCAGATAAGTCTGAAGCCATGGCTTGGGGCGGGAGGCTATGTCTGGGGAACTGGCTTCTGCATCGCTCATCCTCACAATAATTACTCGGGAATGGGGTCAGGTTGCTGTGCATCTGTTACCTGCCCATGGGGGACAGGCAGACTAATCCGTGCATAGCTGCTGTCATTAGGTGATCAGGAGGGAAGGAGTCCAGAGGCGCAGGAAGTTCTTCCCATCTGGGAATCCTCACTCTGAGTGAGTGGCATGAACTACAGGTCTAGATTCCCATGGGAATGATGGGGTGTAGGATATTGCACCTCCATCTGGGAACACATGGTGTGCCCATCTCTGTACAACCCTGTACCTTTGCCACCAAAGAAACTTTAAATCTATAATCAACTATGCCAACAGACTCTTAGTCACATCACCATTCTATTGTGACAATCACTCTCTCTGATTGATTTTATTTAATCTTTGCAAAAATAAACCTACCTACCATCATTGGCCAATAGCCAAAGACCAAAGGGAATGGCCCATGGTGAACGAAGCTAGACCCATCACTTGCTGCAGCAAGGGAGCCGGCACACGGTACAGACCTGTGAGGCTTCTCAAAGGGGGATGTTGAGGAGGGGACAGCAGTCGTTTCATCTTTGGAACATGCAAGTCCGATGGAATTACTGTTGGGTCAGTTTGTCTGCAGCCCCCTCCAGTGGCATGCTCATTTTATTCTACAGGCGATGCCCAGCCACTGAGGGTGTTTGAGCAAAGCTGAGGCATGGTTAAAGCTGGATGTCAGAGTCATCAGTGTGGTCCAGGGGACTAAAGAGTACAGGGACAGGCTGAAAGGGGGTTAGGAAAATGGTAACTGGGATTATAAGACATTCAACAAGATGGCTAAACTCTATCCTAAAGAGGAAAAACTAGCTAAAGCTGGTAATGCAGTGAATTTCATCCTGCCTTTTACATGATCATTTCTAGTTGTATAAATTCTTATCGTTGTTTTGTGAAATCAGTCTGTGATTCTTAATGCTGGTATGGTGGTTCTCAAAGAGGGGCCCCTGGACCCTCTAAGGCAGGGGTCCCCAACCCCTGGGCTGCGGACCAGTACCAGTCTGCAGCCTGTTGGGAACCCGGCCGCACAGCAGGAGGTAAGCGGTGGGCAAGTGAGGGAAGCTTCATCTGCTGCCCCCCATCGCTCGCATTACCACCTAAACATCCACCCCCGCCCCCCGTTCGTGGAAAAATCGTCGTCCACGAAACCAGTCCCTGGTGCCCAAAAGGTTGGGAACCGCTGCTCTAAGGAAATTGTAAGAAATGCAGCTTCTCAGGCAGCACCCAGACCTACTGAATTGGATATTCTGGAGGTGGGACCCAGCAGTATCTGTTGTAACAAGTTCTCCAGGTATTCTCATGGATTCTCTTTTGGGTTTGAGAAGCACAATGCTAGAGTAACATCTGCAAGTCCAGGAGGTGTTGAGTATGGAGATCTTGGCAAGTGTTAAGCTCTTTAAATACAATAAAATCCCTTCACCTCTGAACAAACTCGGTAGCAGTCACACTGGCATGTTAGTACTATCATTTCAATTCAACTTGGCCTTGTTTGGTATTAGAATATCTCTTCCTGTGTCCTTGGCAGTATTGAAAGACACTATGGGCAATTAGAAAATATCGTTTTATAAAATTACAAATCAGAGTAAACTTGTTTGTTTTTCTGTTTTGCTTTTTTTGTTTTGTTTTTTTGAGAGAGAGAAGCACCTTGGGAAATTACGTGCATGTTAATTGCGGCTTGCAGCTTCTGGTGACATGTTTTATTTTGCAGACCTGTACGACTTTTATTAGAAACGGGATCTTTTTTTTACTCTTTGCTGCCCTGGGAGTTTTAAAAGAACTGATTTTCTGTCAGAAAAGATTGGAATCAATTGCAGTCTTCCCTTCTAGATAGTGCTAAAACATTTATTTAAGAGTTTAGCTGCTTGCCTGGCCTTATCTGTATTCCGAACGGCTTGTCCAATGAAATAAAATTCATTCACGCCTTTGCTCTCTGTGTTATTGACAAAGCACACACTTTATGTGACTCAAAGCCAGGATCCTGTCTTCTGGGAGAACTCTCTCTAAACTTGTCTGAAAGAATTATTTTATTACACTTTTTTTCATGCCAGCTCCAGAACACCTGAGTGAGAAATTCTAGCGGTGGAGGGGAAACAGGAGAAGGGCTTCCACTGGTGATTGGAAAAGGCCAATAAGCAAAAATAAGAGAGGTTCCTTTCCTTGACCTGGGTTCTTTATCAGAATATCAGGGTTAAACAAACTGTTTTCTGGGATAATGACATCTATGTTTCGCCCCTTCTAGTGTTTATAGATACGATGGCATTTTGAATACCTTGATATAAAAGGATAGAGCTTTCTTTCTTAAAGATACTTCTTCTTCATCAGATGATAATAATCTTTGCTTCATTTTTTGCCTATTTTCTGTGTGCCGAGAACTTCATAGTGTTTCTAATCCAAAAAGCCACCTCACAAAATGAATATTCCCATTTTACAGATTAGGAAACTAAGGGAGGCTCATGGTAAGCAGGGGTGCCGGGTTTGACACTGACTCTGCCCGGCTGCAAGTAGGCTCTTTCTAACGCACCACCCTGGTGAGACAGCATCTCCGTGCTGTAAAGGAAAGTTGGTCCCTACTCTTCACAGATGCCTGGAATACTGATTTCCTTAGTTGCCTTGTGGAAGGATTGCAACACACGTTGCAGGTGAGGAGCTGGAGACACGCAACTTCTGTTTGAAGTCCCTGACTCATCAGGGTGGATGTCCTTAATGTCGGGCAGAAAAGAAATTTAGAGTCTTAAAACTCTTTGTTAGAAAACAAACAAAAAAAGTAACTGGTTTTACATATGGAATTGAACAATGTGTTTGAAACAAAATCTCTGGTCAAATATATTTTCTTGTATTTTGGATCAACATATCGTGCCCTTGTACAAGTATTTTTTGAACCAGCAGATGGGGCCTGATGTACTGACTAGTGTATGTACTGATGAGTGTGAATGTGTTTGCTGTGGACTGAATATTTGTGTCTCCTCCAAATTCTTATGTTAAAGCTCTAACTTCCAATGTGATGTATTAGAAGGTGGGGTTTGGAGAGGTGTGAATGGGACTAATACTCTCATAAAAAGAGACATGAAAGAGATGGTCTCTGTCTATCCATCATGTGAAGACACTGCTTGAAGGCAGCCATCCAGAAACCAAGAAGAGGCTCTTTATCAAGACACCAGATCTGCTGGCACCTTGATCTTGGACTTCCCAGTCTCCAGAACTGTGAGACGTAAATGTTGTTGTTTAAGTCACCTGGTCTATGGTATTTGCTACAGAAGCACAAACTGACTAAGACCGTGCTCACAGGACAAAGGATTTAGAATCAGAGATGCCCAGTACATTGATGATGTCAGCGTCTTGAGGAGAGGGTTTCTGGAGCATTCCAACAGAGGCACATTGTAAATGGTGCAGGCTGCTAAACATAGCTACAGAAAATTATCAGCATCTGCTTGTTAGATAATTAAGTGCTGTTTAGAAATTACGTTAAGCAAGTGGCAACTAGCTAAAGATCTGAAAGAGTGAGGTAGAATTTATCTTCCCACAATTAAGGAGAAATGAGGTGTGTCTTCACCCATAAGGGTCTACTGTCCACCCAGTAGAGGATGCAGGGATGACCCCACCAGAGGTCAGGGCCCACAGCGTATGCTGAACCATTTCCTTCTCTCTGACCTCCAGAGAGCTGTCTCCTTGGTGCTGACCTTCATCTGTATCTTGGGCCTTCTCTCTGCCTAGCATCTCTAGCTGACACAAGGACTTTTTGTCCTCAGCTCCCCAAGTCTAGGACTGCTCCTTCAGGCTTTCTTACTGGGGTCACTCTTTCTTGAATGACAAGAATGGTAATTTTCCACCTTCTGACCTGCACTGGGATCTCCTCCCTCCTATACTATCTTTGCAAGAAGTCCTTGCAGGTCATGACCCAGGCCTGCCCCAAATCCACCCAGGCCCTTGGGACGTCCATGGGTTTCCTCAGGACCAGGGATTCAGGAGGGTTCTTCACTCTCACCTGAATCTTCAGGGACTCTTACATCAGGAAGTGGTGAGGAATTGAGAGTCTAGTGAGCTGGTAAGTGAGAAAGGGGGGAGCCAAGTGGGTCTCTAAAACTAAGGGGACCCAATTACAAAGGGCAGGACCTGGGGTGGTGAGCAGAGGAGAGCTGGTTGAGAGAAAGCAGGGCAGGTCTGGAACTTGCCTGGAATAGGAAATGCTTTCTCCCAGCCATGATACAGCAATTGCCTGGGTTTATAGAAGCAGGTGTGGGCTCCGACATGCTAGGTGTGTGGCTTATGATCTCAACCTACACACACCTTGTACAGCTACAAGTGTGTGATGGGTTTAAAAAGACAAACAAACCAGAACCAAGAACAGGAAACTGGACATGAAAACATAATACTGCTATTTCCCTCTGGCAATTCTTTCATGCTGGTGGAGGCACTGAAGACAGGCCCCTTTAGCTGGCTGCTCAGAAGTAAGTAGTGAGGCATTTTGATGTCAAAGCAGCCCAAAGATGAGAGAGAGAACTTCTGAATCCCGGCTAAGACAAGGCCAGTTATTCTAAAATGAGTGTGCTAATCAGTGACTATGTTTAAGGTTACGTTTTAGGTAAATGTAGAAAAGCTAAAAGTTAGTGAGAAAGGAACCAAACTGAAACTTAGATTTGGTTTGGTTTAAAGATCATTCTAAAGGAAGAATTTATATAATACAAAAATTATATCTAAAGAAGTTTTTTAAAATTAGAAAACTGTTCACAAGCATCAGAGTCAGACACTGTTTAAATCTTGGTTTTGCCACTTACTAAATGGGTGATTTTAGGTAAGTACTTCTCCACTGTAAGTCTTGTTTCATTTTCCCAAGAAAATATAAACTTTGTGTATTCCAGATAACAAACATGAAATGATAAGAGATAAGGAAGCATCTGGTTCAGCCTGTCACTTAAAGTAGGTATAGGAGTTTCTGATGGCAGCCGTTCAAATGAAGCTTTTTACACTTGATCTTCTGTTAGGCCAAAGGGTTAGGAGTACATGGGATGGTAAATATGCAGGAAAACTGGATCTTGCCAAATTTTTAGCTTATCCTAATGTAGCATCAGAGTGCAAATGACAAAGAGGGAGCATCCTCATTGACCTACATGCCGTATCTGGCACATTTATCAAAATTGGGTAACTCCCTCCCTCTATATTAGCGAATATCTTGTATAGTGAATAAACTCTAAAAGTTTTAAGAAAATCTCAGGTTTGTAAATGGCTGGATTGATTATGAGAAGAGAAGCTCATTTAAATCGATGACCAAGCATGTCTTGGGGTTGGACTTCAAGGCATTCCTTATTATGGAGCATGTACTGAAATTGTCAAAGGCCCTTTAAGATGGAGGCTGGGTTTCAGTGCTTCAAAAATGCCATTGCTGTTACCTTCAACAACACCAGGGAGTTAAACTGCCTTTTGGAGAGGAGCATGTCAGGGACAGCATGGGGTCTAGGGACAAGGTGAGTTCCTAGGAGGGAAGTACAAGGTTGTAATATTGATACAGCTAAAGTGTCGGGGGAGGCGTCTGATTCCAGGGCTTGGCCAAGGAAAGCACGAGGGGAACTCACAACATTTATTGTGCAAGAGAATAAGAAAGTTCTGGGGACACATAAAAGAACACAGGTGTCAGCCTGAAGGAATTTCCACTGGCTAAATCTGGGACCATCTGAATATCCAATTGAGTAGAATCAGAATTCAGGAATCCCTAATGATAATAAACAAACACACAAATAATTAAGAAGATAAAGCTCTTTCTTACAGTAGAAAACCAACTGACACGTAGAAGGAACAAAGTAGAAAATCATCAGAATAATAACTGATTTAGTTAAGAATTAACAATGGATGCTAAAAGTAAGCTGAAAGTATGATGAGGAACGAGATATTTGCATAGTTTCAAAGTATCCCTTTACGAATTATGTATTAATTAAACAGGAAAAATGTTTAACTTTACAGGAAGTGGAGATCACGGGCATCACCTTAAACCAAATGCTCAAAGTTAACATCATTGATAAAGGGACAAACGGACCTCATCAGCAGGATTAGGGGCCATAAATCTACTAGGGAAACTAGTTTCCTGCTTTGGGGGACACTTACATTCGCCCAAGGTCACATAGCTAGAATATAGTAATATAAGATTCAAATGCAGATCTGACTTCAAAGCCCTTGTTGTGTTTCCCACATGCCGGGCCTAGAGGGTGTTACTGGTCCATAACTGGTGCGGTAAATCTGCAGAGAGGAGGTAGCTGGGCACACAGTGAAACAAGAAAAGATTAGATAGAAGTCACAGAAATGCCTGGGAGAGGAGGGAGCAGCCACATGGCCTGAGAGATGGCAGAGCGATGAGGCCCCCTGGGCCCCCTGGGATATGGAGACGCCCTCTTCCACTATATTCATTTCCTAATGACTTTGTGATGTCGAAGGAAAGGCAAAACGAACTTCCTGAGAATTCCTTGCCTATCATACAATGTACCGAGTTGTAATGAGGCTATACCGGAAGATGCACTAAGTAACAAACTGGATACAGTAAAAAGGGTGGATTGTTAATTACATGGTCAATTGCTCATCCATATTTACACAGCAGTATCACAGGATTCTTTTCACCTTGCAAAACAAATCCATTTGGGTAAATCAATATTATTTCCCAATACAGTTTCTAATCTCCACTCAGTGAAAAAAGTAGTGAGAATCAGGCAAATTTAATACTCTTCTCAAAATAATTGGACAGAATTGTACCCAAGAATAGCCCTTAAAGAAAAAGTCTGGTTAATAAGTATTTGACAGCAATTAGAGGGGGGTATATTATTATCCCTAATAGGATGTGATTTTTGCTACATAGAGTGGGCTTTTTGACAAAATTTTTTTTACATTTTTTAGTTGCAAATTAAGTCATTCTTTACACTTGGGATAAACTCAGCAGAAATGCCTAGGGAAAAAAAGTACTCTATGTGGACAAAGCCAACAACTTTACTATTTATTCAAATACTTGGCATCTGTGTACATTTTTTTCCAATGAGACACAGAGACACCGCATTTATTCCAACTGGCCATGGAAAGAGGTATTCCACATGACTGAATTAGATAATTAAAGTCTGAATTAAAAAAAAAACATTTTGAATATAAATCTTCCTAAATTTGGTACAGATTTCCCCTACATTCTTCAGTGGAGTTTGCCAATCATGACTCAACTTTCTTTCTTTTTCCCTTCCTTCCTCCCTCCCTCCCTTCCTTCCTTTCTTTTTCTTTCTTTTTCTCTTTCTTCCCTTCCTTCCTTCCTTCCATCCCCCCCTTCCTTCCTCTCTCTCCCTCTTCTGTTTCTTTCTCTCTTCTTGCTTTCTTGATTTTTGTTTGTTTGTTTGTTTGTTTGTTTAATAACACAGGGCTCAAAACACCTGATATTTTAATGGGCCATCTGAGTGAAGGAGACTTGGGCTGGAGGTGGAGTTTCAGTCCAAGGTAGTTGTAAGAATCAGGCCAAGGCCTGAATATAAGCAGAGAAACCCTGGAAGGAGGTCATGGACAGATGTGGATCAAGGAACGGCAACATAAAGAAGAAGAAAAGGATGGACAAGTGGTCCAGCTGGAGGTTGGGCCATTAGCCCAACCGTGTTCACACGCAGAACCCAGGCAGCCCCTGGCACCTGAGTGCCTTGATTTCTGCTCTGTTCCCCCAAAGGAAGAGGTATTTCACATCCATTCCATCCTCCTGGTTGTCTAGACTCCAGGATTGTCGTGAGCAAATAGGGGCAGCCAGGAGGCTGATCAGGAGCTAAGAGAGAGACACGTATTCAAAGTTGAATGGGCATCACAGGGACCCTGTGCTTGAGGTTCGGACCTTGCAGGTAGTTTCTCTGCATTCCAGAGTTAGTGTCTGCTTTACCCTTCTCCATCTGTACCTGACTTTGGGGGACTTGGAAAACTTACTTGCAGGACCTGAATGTGCCTCATAATGCAGATTCTTGCCACCTCCCCCTTACCCTGAGGAGCAGCATTTGGCCTTATTGCCCAACCTGTTCCACGTCTCAGGTACCTGTTCCCGACCCAGACCTCAATCCTATCCTGGTCTCCCTGGTCCTGGCTTATTTCCTCTGTCTCTAACCTGCTGCCTCCAATTTTTACTGACTCTAATGGGGGAAGGTGAGAAGTTTTGAACTGGAGACAAGATTGAAGTTTTAAATAAGACTCAACTGACTTTACATGCCTGAAGATGTCTAGAAAGTAATAGAATTGGACTGACATATTGAAAGTCATTGTAGAAAGGAGGATCAATGATTATTAGGTACAAAAATAATGGTTAGAGAAGAGAACAAAGTCATTTTCTTTTTGTAATTTCTTGAGTTCAAACTGTCTCATAAACGGGTCTAGACTGGGTCTCTGTGCTCATACTGGTTCATATTGGTCATTGGCTTGATTATAAGTAAGACCTATTTGAAATTATAAAACCTTGCTGTAACCTTCAGCAAATTCCCAGGGGTCTACCTAGTACCATGGAAAGAGCAAGGACTTTTGAGTCAATCAACTTAGGTTCATATTTGAATTCTCTCACTCCCTAGATATGTGGCCTTGGGCAAATCTTTTATTTGGCACAAGAAAGTAATAATACTTATTTTATGGGTCTGTCGTGAAAATCACATGCTATACACATGCTGTGTGCATAGGTGTCCTGTGCACACAGTTCCTGATCATTTATCTTCTTCTGATAGAAAAATTTATACCTATTGCTAATCATGCAGTTAGTTCCTGGTTACAACAAACTGAAGAACACTAGGACTTGAATATCTTTGCATTTGAATTTGTACAATCTACTTATTTTTAATTGAGTTATGACATAAAGTGCCTAATATGCATATATATATATATATATATATATATATATATATATATATATATATATATATCTGTTCTGGTTATCTCTTTCTGAGTAACAAACCACCTTAAAACCCCCAGTGGCTTGATTGGATGCAGCCATCTGGTAGTGGTGAGGGCTGGAGTCCTCCAAAGGCTTCTTTGCTTACGTAGCTTGTGCCTGGGTTGGACTGTCAGAAGCACCAAGTATCTCTCTCTCCTTTTGAGTTCTCCAGGTGGATAGCTTGGGCTTCCTCACATCATGGCAGTCTCAGATAGTCAGACTTCTTTTGGCATTGGTTTTCTCCAGCGTGAACATTCCTTGAGACTGAGATGGAAGTTGCCAGATCTAAAAATGTCTTGGAATGTCAATTTTATCAAATCCTCTTGAGCAAACAAGTCACCAAGGCCAGCCTTTCAGTGGGAGGAAGAGCAAAGAATCAGTGGCCATCTTTAATCTGTAATGACACTGGCATAATCACCATTCAGACCCAGATTTAGGGTACTTCCAACACCCAGAATGTCCCCCTGTGCCCCTTCCCAGTTAATTTTTTGATCTTCCTAGTGATAATCACTAGTCTGTATATTTCTTTTCAACATGTATTATTATCTTAAATGTATGTTTCTAGTAGATGACTTTAAAAAGCTTTTTTTCTCCTGTAACCATGTCAAATAAATTGTGCATAAACCCAAGTCAGCATATTTAAAGTACCATTCTGCCACGCCACTCAAAGCTCAAAATGTTGTCTAGTTCCTTAGTGACTATAACGTCAAATCCAAATTCCTTAGCATGGTTTTCAAGGCCTTCCACATGGATGAAGAAAATATTTTTAATATCAGTTGATATACTTTCTCCTTTACTTCCTTGTACCTTCCACTTATTCTGTAAGAGCGTCCATTGCCTTAGAACAGGGTTCAGCAAACTTTTTCTGTAATGGGCTAGATAGTAACTATGTTAGGCTTTGTGGGCGATGTGGTCTTTGCTGCAAGTACTCCACTACATCAGGGTAATGTGAAAACAGACATGACAATGCATAAATGAATGAGTGGCCATATTCCAACAAAACTTTATAGACAGTGAAATTTGAATTTCACATACTTTCTATGTGTCACAAAAGATTATTCTTCTTTGGGTTTTTTCAACCATTTAAATATATAAAAAATATTCTTAGGTTCTGAGCTGTACAAAAACAGGTGATGAGCAGGATTTGACTGGCTGAGTTTTGTCTTAGAGGGTGGAGAGGATGTGGAATAATTAGCTGATGCCCAACTTCTGGACTTCTCACAACCACATAGAGAGAAGACACATGAAAGAAACAGCACAACCTCTGAGGAAGGAGCAGCTGTCCTGAGCATTGGGGAGCCCGTAGGAGCCCAGCCAATGCCATTCACTTAACTGAGCTCTAATCATTGACTACACGGAAAAGCTACATTAGCTGCCCTTCTCGTTGCCCCTTAATAAGACAATCCATCGACACCCGCACATCGCTCACAGATTGTCCAGCAGGAATGATGCCTCTTTGTGCCTCTGGACATTGCTCAGCCCAGTTGTATGGCCTAATGTGGATGACACGCTCTATAACAACCCAGGACACACATAAGCCCCCAAGTAGATGATGGGGCAGCTGTGAGCGGCCCCAGGGCTGGTGTTTGGATGGCATTGAGTAGAAGCAGCTAACTTTCTCCGAGTCAGAATGACATTGGACATCATCTCCATTGGCCTTCCCCATCGCCTCCTGCTTCCACGCTGCATTCTTGGCAAACGTGTTCACCCACCATCCCCTCTGTTTCGCTTTATACTTCCTCCCTCTTCATCCACGTCTTAAACCTATTTCCCATGAAACATCCTTGGAAACCCCAGTGTTTAGTAACTTAGCACTTACTACGTCACTATGCAGGTGGGAATCAATTATCCACCATCTTCCTGCAATATCTGCCTTGTTGTCTTGGACTTTCATATAAATCTCTTGATAATTACCTTATGTATGCATAGCCTCTTCCTGAACCTTGTCCTCCAAGAAACCTAGAATTTACTTCAATTTCTCTCTTTTCCTGCCCTTCCCAGGGGCAAGTTCAGTTGTTTCAAAATATATGAATTCATCAATTTCTTTCCAACTCCACTGTAATCCAAGCCACTCAAATCTCATTTATGGCCTGGTCCCCCTGCTGATCTGCCTGCCTCTACCATCTGGTCTCCTCCAGCATCCTGAGGGTAATCTCCTTAATATACAAAGCAGAGCAGATTGATTGAAGCCTTGCCTTCCTCTCCAGCTTCACCTCATTTCCTCTTCTCTTGCCCATGATGCCCTGCCTATACCAGCCTCCTTTAGGTCCTCAAACAGGCCAGCTTTGTCTACCTTCTGGGCTCTTGTATGCATTGCTCCCTCTGTCTGGAACAGTCTCCCCTCTCTCCTCCCTGCCTTCCACCTGGCAGGTCTCCAGACCTTCCCTATTGGCTTTATCTAAAGCAGTCTTCCACCCTAACCCTACCTCAGTATTTTCTCTTAGCCCTCTGTTTATTTTTTTTTTAATTATCACTTATCAGAATTTCCCATTATTAATTGCTTTCTTTGTATATTATCTACTTGGAGAATATTCCCCATGTCTTTCTTACTAGTCATAAGCTCCAGGAGGACAGAACGCTATCAGTCCTGCTTGCCACTGTGTCCTCCGCACCTAACTCAGCTCCTAAGTAGAGCAGGTACTCAACAGACATTTGCTAAGTGAGCAAATGAGCTGGATAATAATGCCCTTAAGGTCAGAAATTGTGCCTGAAACTTCCTTGACCCCATCACCTGCCTAGCACACTGGAAGTATTTTTGCAAATGCTGCTTTATTGGATTTATGGTAAAATAATTAAATGAAGCAATGTGAATTCCCCTTTTTGTACCCAGATTGCCTCCTTCCCCTAAAGGTCAAGTAGTTTTACTTCAAAAGTAAAACTACTTTCACTACAGTGCCTCCAAACTGTCATGTCAAGGAATCCACTTCATTTCCTTATTTCCTTTGTACCTTTTGATATCATGTCCAGGCATTGCTGAGAGAGAGCCCTCCTGTTCTTGGTCTCTCTCTGTAGAGAAGTTTCATTACCTATTCTGGAAGGAATATTCATTGAATATTCCCAGAAGAGAGCATTGAAACTTCAGAGAAATATAGAGACCTGCCAGTTATTTTCTAGCACAGTGTTGAAGGACAAAGAAATAGAGTTAAAGAATATTACTGCTACAAAGGACTCATTTGACTTTGTCAAATGCTAAGGCCTTCATTTGACAAAGGAAGGAACTGAGGGTCAGAATGGATATGGTCTGAGGCCTTAGTCAAAGGTGTCTGTTCTGACCCTCTGCCCTAAGTCAGTTTACCTGTCCATTCACCAGGAGCAGGCATCCACCCCATCAGTTCATGGCCATGGTCTTGCATTTTTGTGCTTTGCTCTCGTTCAAGTCCAGCTTTGCATCCTTTGGTCTTTCTCTCTTTTTTCTAGTTCTCTGCTTATCTCTTCAACTTGGCAAAGTTCAGCATCTCTGGTTTTCACCACTGGTGTTCCCTAAAGGTAGATGACATGCCCACACTTGCTGGTTTTCTCATCCCAAGGAACTTTGAAGAGCCCCTCTGTAAGACAGCTGTCAGGGCTGGGAACTACCCCCTCTCCGGGTGTGCCAGTTGTTAAGCTGTTTTCTCTCAGCTCCACATCCTCCCCTCTAATCTCTGCTCTGTGATGCATGGGCTAGGACACTGCAAGCCACACTTCGGCTCCCCCACTGGCTCCCTGCTAAGTGCTGCCCATGAGGAGCTGGGGAGGTGGGACGTGAGGCTGGAGGTGGAAGGAGGGGCCGGCCACTGCGCATTGGTGGTCCCTTGGCTTCCTTTCTTCCTGTTTCTGTGAGGGTTATCCCAGGAGTGCTTCTACACTCTGGAAGCAGCAGTGCTTTTCTGAAGCAGCAACTGAATCCAGTTTGCAGTTTTCCCAGCACTTGTGGAGCTAGCTTCCGTACCCCTATCTCCCCACTCCACCAAAATACCACCCTGGCTGAGTAGCATGCTTCCTCAGGGGTCTGGGGTTCACCTCCACAGTGCCCCTCCCCCAAGCCTCTAAGTTTGAATAATTCCAACCTCTTCCTTGCGTTCCCAGCCTGAGGTGGCGGCAATATTTATTTATTTGCATTGCCACGCCTGCAGTATTTTCCGCTCCATTTTAGTTGCCTAGTGAACCCCTCATGTTCAATTCTTTCTGATTATCCTGCTCATAATCTAGCTGCACTACCTATACTAGCCCTCTGGGGTAGGAACCGTCAACATCTCCATTTTACGTTAGCAAAACAAGACCCGGTGGCAGGGGTCGGGTTTGACCTGGCTCCCAGGTGTAGAGCCCTCCCGTTTACCATCAGCTGTGCTACCGCTTGGGTGGGCTCCGTTGGTCATGGAAGGCATCCCCGGGGTGGGGGGTCTGGAGTGGGCCCTGCATCCCGCGTAGCATGCGGACAGGTATTAGGTGCAGGGCGGCTCCACCTCCTGCCAGATGTGTTCACAGGCGGCCACGCTTGGGGCCTGTTTCAGGCGGCAACAAATTCCAATTTGTTATTAATAAAAACAGTCCAAAAAACATTTGGCAAAAGACTGTGGGATCCAGTGCTATTTATGAGAATGGTTTAATGGGAGAACATGCAGCTGCAGCAGATGGGTGTCGACGGGGCCTCTCCAGAGTGTTCCACTCTGTTTTCCTTTGTCTTTGAATAAATTCAGAGGGTGCCACGTGTGAGTCTGGATGGATGGTTTTGAACCACAGCTAATTAAAAGCAGGCACTTACCTGAGGGTTAACTATAAAGGAAAAGTAAAATCACTGGACAAATTCCTCATTGATTTGGGCTGTTACCTCCTGGAGCAGGACTTTTGGCCAGGGTGGAAATGCAGCTAGTGAGCCCTTAGGTATGGAGTCCGTGATGGAAATGAGATGCACCGTATCTCGATCCCTCCATCCCCACATGGGTCTGCCGAAGAACCCTGCTTCACTTGGCCATGCAGGTCAAGGGTTGAGGGCACTCCTTTCCTGGCTGTGAACCTTAGCATCCATGGAGAAAGTTTGCTCCAAGCCCACAGGAGACTTCCTGGAACCAGAGATACTCACTCTCAAGACCACACGTCCGCAGCTGATTCTGCACAGGTGGCCCTGGACCTCCAGGGAGATACAGCCTCTCGGACCTAAGAAGGCCTCTGGAAACTGGGATGCCTCCGAGAAACACATCTTTTTCTCTTGTGGTTGAAGTCAGCCTGCTCCTCACCACCTTGCTTTTGCATATGAAAGGCCTGGTAATTACTACTTTCATCCTTAAAGCATGCAAGTGACAAGCAAAATTAGCACTTGAGAGGATCCACTTTTAGACCTTGTTGTAAAGCAAAACTTATTATTTGAAGATAAATCAATTTCTGTTGCCTGTATTTGCAGTTTCCCCCAGATGGCTAATTACCAAAGATAAATGTGTATAAACACAAGCCTTATCCCTCTCCATCCATCTTCCCTGCCTGCCTGTTTATCCAGAGGTTAATAATCACAATCCTGTAGTGTATTGCCATAGTAATGGCTTTGATGGGCCCGACAAGTTTACGACCTTTTATTACAAACAGAAGGACATGCATTTCAAGAAAGGAAGGTCATTTTAGAGATGAATGTGCAGATAACTAGCCTCTCTGAAACTGAGCCAGAGGAAAAAGAAAACAGAAAACAAAATATAAGAGGGGGAAAAAAACCCCACACACAACTGCACAAAACAAACAGCATAAATGTCACGGAAATCAGTTTACAGCAAAATTAAATAAGGTTCCTGCAAGCATTAATTTTCATATTTTCTGTTTATGCACAGTTAGAATCATTCCCAGGCTTTGATTTATGAGAGATTAAGACTAGGCATGATCATTCAGACACTCACCAAATTCAGTTAAGGGCTGGAACTTCCATTCAGATGGGACTGACTTCCTCTCTGGTCAAAAGGGCAGGGGGAAAGTGATTTGTCTCTATAGAGTGGCTTAGGATTGAAGGTCAGATCGTGTTTTGTCCTCCCTCCCTCTCTCCTTCCTCCCCTCCCTCCCTCCCTCCCTTCCTTCCTTCCTTCCTTCCTTCCTTCCTCCTAATCATAATACACACTCATTATAACAATGAAATAACACAGAGAAATAAAATCTGCCCCTTCTCCCATCTCCCGTTTAAGTTTTTGGAAACGACCCATGCTAAGAGATGACTAATTTTAAAAAAATATAGCTCTGATATGTGCAAAACAATACTCTAAGCCATTTACAAATGTTAACTCATTTTTTCCCTTATAAAACCCCTATGGAGATACTATTATTGTCCCTATTTTATAGGTGAGAAAACAGGAACCCAGAGAGATAAGTAATATACCATAGTATCTTAGTCCAGTCAGGCTGCCCTAACAAAATACCATAGGCTGGGTGATTTATAAACAACAGAAATTTTATTTTGTCACAGTTCTGGAGGCTAGGAGTCCAAGATCAGGGTGCTGGCAGATTTGGTGACTGGTGAGAACCCATTTCCTGATTCATAGAGGGCTACATTCTCATCAGCAGAAGAGTCAAGGGGTCTCTTCTTAAAGGGGACTAATCCCAGTTATGAGGAGTCAGCCCTCATGACCTAATCACCTCCTTCACAATGGGAGTTAGGATTTCAACATACGAATTTTGGGGGGGACACAACATTCAAACCTTAGCAAGGAGGAAATCAGATGCCCATTTGTAGGTGTCCTAGGCTTGCGCTCTTAGCTGAGATGCCATCCTGATCTAAAGCCATACCACAGCGTCAGCTAAAGGCAGGCACTCTCTTGTGCTGGTGAGTCGTTGGAGGAGATGGACCGGCTAATGTTTTACCCAGTTTTTGGTGCTGCATCAAAGACAAGTTGTCCCAGACAGAGTTCAATAGTCAAGGAAGACTTCATCCGAGACTATTGCAATAGCGGAGAGAGATTGAACTCAATGCCAAATGCAACAAGGGCAGCTGGGGACTTACAGACAACAGGCAGGTGCCAGAAGCAGTGGGTGGAGAATTACTAAGAGGAAACTTAGTAATAAGAATGGGGGGATTCTGGCTAAACTGTTTTAGCAGGATTCTTGCTGACCTGGGCTCAGCAGGCCAAGGAAGGTAGGCCAAGAATGAGAAGAGAGCTCAGAGGAGTTTGACTAAAGTTTGGTCAAGGAGGGAGTCCTTCTCAGTTGCCTCTTTGAGTCTCAGAAACACACAAAGACAGAACTATATCCAGGCACACAGCTCTATCCCATGCCTTTTGTACATGCATCTTGCATGTGCTGTGTTTGCCTGAGTATGTTGCACTGTCGTTCTCATTCTGAACTTTCTCAAAACCTCTGGGTTTCAGCATCGAGTATGAACCTGCCCAGAGTATTAAATCCAATAGTACAGGATAACTGAATTCCAGTTTTCCTAATTTCTTGCTTCTTCCTCTCTGAATGTTCCTTACTGAACTGTATCCCAACTCAACTCAAACCTTAAACTAACTTTTCAATTGTATTCCATTTCTATGAGATTTAAAGATGAAACTAGAGTCACACTCACTGTCCTTATATCTGTACATGATTGAAAGTTTGATTTGTGCTCATTCATTCATTCCTTCATTTTTTAGCAAACTTTTGTTTCCTGTTGTATTAGTCAGGGTTCTCCAGAGAAACAGAACCAATAGGATGGATGGATGGATGTGTAGACAGATAGATAGATGATAGATAGATAGATAGATAGATAGATAGATAGATAGATAGACAGACAGATAGATAGATAGGTTTATTATAAGGAACAGGCTCACACAATTATGGAGGCTGACAGGTCCTAAGGTCTGCAGTTGGTTGACTGGAGACCCAGGAGAGCTGATAGTGTAGTTCCAGTCTGCCCTGATCTTGAGGCCAGGATCTGCCCAGAAAGACCCAGAAAGAACCAACATCTTGAGGCCTTCAGGCAGGACTAGTTCCCTCTTATTTGTGGAGGCCAGGGGTAGGGGGTGTCAGCCTTTTTGTTCTGTTCAGGCCCTCAAATGATTGGATGAGGCCCACCCACACTGGGCAGGGCCATCTGCTTTACTCAAAATCCCCTGACTCAAGTGTTAATCTCTTCCAGAAACACCCTCACAGACACACCCAGAATAATTCTTGACCAAAAGTCGGGGCATCCTGAGACCCAGCCAAGCTGATGCATAAAATTAACCGTCACACCTGTCTCCTCGGTGCTGCGATCCATGTGAGCTGCAGGAGACATGAGACAAATAGCACATCCCCTCCACTTTGGAGGAGCCCCCAGTCTGGCCAACACAAGCTTGCAAGCAACATGCTAATTACTCCAAAGGTGAAGGGGAGCGCTTTCAGGGTTTGGAGGAGGGGAAGGGTATCACAGAAGAATCACTAATGGGCAGGGAGGCACAACTGAGAATTACATGCTCTGAATGTTTATGTTGTGTGCGTGTGGTGGGTTGCCTACTTCTTTTAGGCTTTAGGGCGAGGCCACAAAGGGAGGGATTTGAACGGCTCCAAAAAGACTTCTCCTTCTTACGACCTTCTCTCAGGAAGCTTCTGAAGGCTTTTGAATACCTAAGACCCCTGTTTGGGTTCCCCTTCCTTCTTTCCTGCCTATAAACTGGCAGCCTGCCTTCCCCTCTTATTCTATCTCTGGGAAGCCTTACAGTCAGAAGAGGGTTAATTCCAATTGTTAAGAAGCAGGGGATTTAAAAGGTTGCCCTGGCTGGTCCTTCTGTCTCTCCTTTTCTTCTTTCCTAGAAGTGCATCTCACCTTCTCTGCAGCTAAGCTAAAGTCTTTTTCATAGAGTATACTAACCCTTATGCCCTGATTTTTCCTCACTTAAAGAGAAGATGATCTGGAGATAGTCTCGATTTCCAGGAAGTTTGCTTGTTTATTTGCCTTTGCATTTTTCAGCACCTTATAATTAGGACCTAGAAAAAAAATGACCACTTTCCCTACTTGATAAAATTTGTGTAACTTAGTTGCTCATTTTATTTGGACATGTAGATGCTATTCATTAAGGGAAATCACAAATAATTTTAAGATAATGCAATTATTTAGAGATTGGTAACTCATGTCGTAGATTATAAGATACCAAAGTCCTCTGGAAGGAGATCAGAATGCAGGATGAGACCCTTGGAGAGAAACATCAAGGCATCTCCTGCCACTATATTCTGCTTCACTTGCTAATATCGTTCTTTATTACAGGGCGGGGTTTCTATGGTGACGTAGGTACAGCACAGGGATAGGACTTTTTTTCCAGTTGTCTATTGTAACCAACCATCACAACCTTTAGTGGCTAAAACAACAACAACATGTGTTTTGCTCATGAATCTACTATGTACGCAAAGGCTTGGCAGGGATAGCTCATTTCTGTTCCACTTGGTGTCTTCCTCCGGTGGCTGGAAGGTTGAGGGTTGGGATCCCCAGAAAGCTTGCTCACTCACCTGCTGATGGCTGATGGTGATGTCGTCTGGAACCTTCCCTGGGCTGTGGGCTGGGCACCCATACACGGCCTCTAGATAAAGGCTTCCTCAAAACATGGTGGCTTGGTTTCAGCAATAAATGTCCTGAGAGAAAGAGAGTCAGGTGGAAACTGTATTGGCTTTTTGAATCTAGCCTGGGAGGTCACGTGGTATCAGCTCTGCTGCATTTTATGTGTTAGACATACACAGCCTGTGTTCAGGGGAGAGAAGTTAGAGGGACATCAAAGGCTTTGAAAACATATTTTAAAACCGCTACAAGCTTTATCTGTAGAATCTTGGTGAACATTCCCTCCTCTGATCTGATTCAGGCTGAAGATGTTGCATTGTCTGTCCCCACACTTCCAAATAGCACCAGAGTAATAAGAATGATGCCTGAGACCGTGCCAGCAGGGCTGTTCTTTGCCATCATGAGGCGACCTTGAAGTACTAGGGGGGCTGCAAATATTGAGGGGGAGCCCTGGTACCTGTATGGTCACCTCTTGATGCTCCCTGTTTCCCAAGCATGGATGCAGAGGGGAATTCAGCTCCTCCAGCCTGCCCTCCTTGCTGGCCCTGAGAACAAGCCACAGGCTCTTCCTGATTGGATGGCTTTGCAACCAATCACTGTGAGCCTCAGAGGAGGCATAAACAACACACCCAGGGAAGTCACAAGGCTCTAGAGTTTTAGAGCACCCACGGGCAGTGGGCTGTAGCTTGATTTCCTCCCAGGTTGTGAAGGACTACGTCTGCCTTGTGATGCTACTGTCCACTTTCCTCTGGTTGGTCTCACTTCCAACCATGTGTCAGCAAGGCCTTAAGTGGGCACTTTGACACTTGCAGAAAATTCAGCTCAGGTCTCCCCCGGGAAAGCAGTCTTGTGCCCGACCCAGCGGTGATCCTCTGGGACATTTCCACATCATGACACCCTGCTCCCTGACTGGAATTTCCCCACTAAAGAGCCGTTCTTTCGGCCCTTAAAGGCTTCTCAGTATCCAAGGGCCCCTTGTTAAGAAGCACCATCCCCTGGAATAGGACCCATCTTAGACCTTCAGGCAGCTAAGGGAATTAGTTGTCAAGCAGCTGAAGGCAAGGCCTGGGACCGTAATCAATGGGTTTGTAGGAGAAACCAGCCTCTGCAAAGCACCTGGACAGAGCTGGCAGGGCAGCCAGAGCTCCAGAGACCCGTGGCCCTCAGACCACCACCCTCCTGAAGTGGTTCTCGTTGATTTGCAGCATCAAAGGCAGAGGCAGTGATTGGCTCATGCCACAGCTCTTGTCAGCGCTGGGTCCCAGGTAGGGACATCCTGCCCTGTGGGTGCTCAGTGTGCCAAAGGCCACAGGTTCCTAAACAGGCAGAATGGCTCTGAGGCCTTTGGTTGGATCTCGGGCTCCTAGGGCTCCCAAATCCATGCGTGTCTCTCCTGGGCTTGACACCAGCCACCCCCAGGCTCCCAGAGCTGCAGTGCCCCCACTCCCACCATGCTGCTCCAGGCCCCCTGGCTGGACCTGAGCCTCATCCGTTCCCTCTCGGATACTAGTCTTGGCTCAAATCTGTTTGCTTGGAGCCCAGATCACTACCTGGCTCTTTTGTCTCCATTCATTCCAGAGTTTTAAATCTTTTTACCCACCCCCACCCCCCCCAGTCGCTGCTGGGCATCTGGCTTCAAAGCTTGAGTCCCAAGTCTTTACAACTTTTAGTATCGTCAGTGTCTTAAAACTCCTTTGCCAGCCCCCACTCACTTGATCAGTGCCCCTTAGATACCCATCCCAGCTGAATTATACCTGAATCCAGCTCTCTTCCCCAGTTTACTGTAAAATGGGGGAAATTATAGTAGCTACTTTATAAAATTGTGATGGGGACTAAATGGCTTAATTCACATAAAGTACCTACCACAGTATCTGACATACAGAACGGGCTTAATAAACGCTTAATTATTCTTAATAATAATCAATCAACAGTTATTGATTATGTTGTTGACTCCAGATTCCAGCCCTACACTGTCAACTCTCCAGAATCCAAGCCCACAATCCAGGCGAATTCCTTCTGTTCGTAGCTGCTCTGTCTTGAGATCCTCTCCTTCTTCTCTGGGTTTGCATTGCTGAGTGGGTGCCTGCAGGTGTCAAGGCTGTGTTGGCTCAAATTTCAACTGAACAGAAACCTAGCAACCCCATGCCATCACCGTCCAGCTCTTCCCACTCTTGAGAAGCTGGGGATGCTCTTGGAAGGGCAGCCCTGAGCTCATGTGAGGATGATGTACTATGTGAGACGGTGGAAGTGACATTGCTAATGAGGGGAATCAACTGCTCCAACCAGAGCCGGAATCTAAGGGAGGAAATGACAGGGAGGTCTGTGAATATACGGTCTTGACCGAAGTCCCGCTAGAGACCAGTCTCGGCTGGAAAATTGAGCTGTGATTATTACAAAGAGTCAGAATGATAGCTTCAGTCATGATGCTTCAGGAACTCCATAAAGAGCAGCCCAGACAATTTTGACATTAAGTGTTTAGAGAGAGAAGGATGGTTTGTAAAGGAGGGTCTTGTTATTCCCTGAAAAGCTACTATGAAGATGTCAGGTGTATGGAAATAACAGATGGAAACGGCATGCTGAGATCATTACTCTGAACTCTAAGTGCCATTATTGACAAGCACAGCCCACATCGCTGGGCAAATAGATGCGCCTGGGAGTAGGCGGGAGGTACATAAACAAAGAAAAGCAGAAATCAGATATTTCAAAACATCAGGGGGTGGAGAGACACTGCATTAGGATTATGGCGTTCTTCAAAGCAAAATAAAGGAAAAAATAAAGGGTTGGGTGAGAGTGTGAGCAAGGAAGATCCCATCAAAAGTTAATGAACTGACTACTTTGTTTTCGTTGATAGGCCATGTAGTAGTTCTTGACATTGGGGGGATCACTTTGAAAATCTGATGAAAGCTTTGACCTCTCCTTCTAAAAAGTGCCTTTACTAATGCACAATCAATTTTTGGTAAACAGTATGAGAATTATCAATGGGCTTCCCAATGGTGGCTCAAACAATAGTTTCTTCTCTGATGGAAAGAGATATGGAGATAGCCAACATTCAGACCCTGGACTTCTTACCCAGGATACTTCAAGGGATGCCATGGACACAGGCTCTCTGCTATGGACACAATGTCTCAGCCCCAGACTCTGCCTTGTCCTTTCCTGCTAAGATGTGCTGGTGGGGTACAGGCTTCCTTGAATCCTTCTTCCTTGAGCACTTGACTAAAATCAGGCTAAGTGCCCTCTTTAGTTCTTGCCCTGGCTCTTGAATCAATGGGGGTACTATTAGAACTGGGGAGACATTTTTTCTTGGGACAAGACCATTTCACAAATTGCATGATGTTTTATATCTTGGCCTCTAAGCACTAACCACCAGTTAGAACCCTTTCCCACCCCTTCCCACCCCTTCCCATGCCATTCAAGAGCCTGTAGGGTAGGTAATTGGAAAAGCTGTTGCAGAGATTGGTGTTTAGACATAAACAATCACTGGGTGGAAGGCATGGGGTCTCATCACATATATCCACTCAGAGCTTCTGATAGAAAACCATGATACTGCATGAGTCTACCCAGTTTAGGCACTTTTAGGCAAGTTTAGGCACCATTTAGGCACAGTCTCTGTAAAGTAAGCTAAGAAAATCTAAATGAAGAATCTAGAATAAATGATATTGAGTGTATTAATATTGACTTAAGTGTCAGAACTTGGATTAGGCTAGGTTCCCTTGCTCTTTGTTCAGTGCCCTTCCCACTGTATCCAGTCCTTGGTTCTGGGGCCAGGGAAGTGAAGAAATTATCTTCAGGAATCCCTTAACCAAAAGGGCAGGTGATTTGAAAGTTCTGTTTTGAGACCAGTTAAGAGAGAGAAATTTCGGTTCGTTGCGCATTTGTCTTTCACCGGGGCCGGGATGTCCCTGAGCAATGCTAAATGAACATTCAGCGGCGTCTACAAGATGACACACATATGCTGAAACGTAGGCATTAGAGACCTCTGACAGCATTAGAAGAGGGTCACACAGTCTCCCAAGAGTGATAAGAGCAGGAACAAATGGGAACCAAAGATCAAACATCAGCCTGCTACATACGACAAGGCTGGGACGGGACCCGGGGCAGCCTCAGAGGGGAAGAGATCAAGATCAGTGCTCTGTAACAGGAGCGTGACTGATCTCCAAGATAAACAGATGGACCGATCACAGCCTCATTTAGATGCTACTTTGAGATGATGGCCGCTAGGGTTTTGGTTTCTCTTCTATAAGTAGTTTGTAGCTTTGCCAGAATATAAATAGAGTGTATCGAGACTTCCAGCTTGAAGGGACTTAAAAGACTTGATAGCCCAATTTCATTACTTTCTTTATCAGAAAAAAACCACTACCCAGAGAGATTAATGAATTTGCCTAAGGCGACAGAGGTAAGTTAGTAACAGAATAGGATGGGAAGTCATACCTCTTTCACTCAACTATGCATTTATTCTACAGACATTGAATACTTACTGTGCACTGACCCTGGGCTTGAACCCAATGGACTATGGAGTTGGGCAGGGGCACACTGCTTGTTCTGTGGAGATTCTCAGTCACCTGGGCAAAGAGACCCATGAACAAATAACGAAAGGACAGAATAGTCAGTATAATATCAAAGCATTTCCACGAAGCTAAATGATATACATAAAATGCGGAGAGCCACTGGCTACTCCTGGGGTGTTAAAGAATTTGTGGAGGGCTTCCCTGGTGGCGCAGTGGTTGGGAGTCTGCCTGCTAATGCAGGGGACACGGGTTCGAGCCCTGGTCTGGGAAGATCCCACATGCCGCGGAGCAACTGGGCCCGTGAGCCACAACTACTGAGCCTGCGCGTCTGGAGCCTGTGCCCCGCAACGGGAGGGGCCGCGATAGTGAAAGGCCCGCGCACCGCGATGAAGAGCAGTCCCCGCACCGCGATGAAGAGTGGCCCCCACTTGCCGTAACTAGAGAAGGCCCTCGCACGAACCGAAGACCCAACACAGCCAAAAATAAATAAATAAATAAATAAATAAATAAAGTAGCTATAAAAAAATCTTTAAAAAAAAAAAAAGAATTTGTGGAGGTCTTGTCCTGTATGCTGGTCCCCATCGACATCAGACCATCCCTGGAGGAAAGCAGCATCTTTAACTTTTCAACATCAACCCTTCCCATGTCCAGAACCAGCCCTCAACATGGCAGCAGGCGTATTGACAGTTTTAGGTCCGAAGCAGTTAGAGTGTGGAATTGCTTCTGTTAACGTGTGTGCCTGACTACCCACCTTTGGCATGACTTAAAATGACCCAAGTACAAAGAAATGTATTAGAGGAAGAGAGGGGAACCTCACAGTACTCCTTGCAGGAAGTATCCACAGACTTTGTCTCTGTGCCTCTCCTTTCTCTCCTCCCTCCCCATTTCAGGCTATGATATGGGCTTCTCTTTGTGTATCTACCTCATTCCCCTTCTCTCTTTGGCTTATGTTTTTAGGCTTATGTGTCATCATGCATATGATCCGGTCAAGTCAGCTACTACTTCTGAGATTATATGACTGTGGAGGTGTCTACTGCTGTTTAGCTTGCTTATAGGTTCTGTGCTAAAGAGAGAGAGAGCAAATTCAACTGGCTCAACTTGGATCAGCTGCCCACCCCTCTTCCAGTCAACCGTGGTCATGGGAGGGTGGTCAACACTTGTTGCCAAGGACACTTAGTCCTTCTCCATCATCAATGGCTGTGAATCATCAATTAGCCCTGAAGTGGCATGGTCTGGGCAGGCAATCTAAACATGTCCACTGACCATTGACTCTATATCATAGCCTTCATCTACATCTACCAGATTTGAGGAGACTTCTGACTCAATTTTTCTGTTTTTATTCAAGCTTTTCCTTGGAGTGAAGTTCAGCTCCATTGATTGTTCAGTGTATTCGTCTGCTCAGGCTGCCATAACAGAATACCACAGACTAGTTGGCTCAAACAGTAGACGTTTATTTTATCACAGTTCTGAAGGCCAGAAGTCTAAGATCAAGGTGCCGGGAGGTTTGGTTTCTGGTGGGGTCTCTCTTCCTGCCTTATTGATGGCCTTACATGGCCTTTTCCCTATGTGTATGTGCTCCTGGTATCTCTTCCTCTTCTTATAAGGGTACCAGAACTGTTGCATTAGGGTGCCACTCTTAGGACCTGATTTAATCTTAGCTACCTCCTCTGAAGCCCTATCTCCAAGTACAGTCACACTGGCGGTTAGGCTTCAACATATGGATTTTGAGGGGATACAATTCAATCTATAACACCCAGCAGTCCTCTTTTAACTGGGAACCCTCCCTGCAGCTGGGGTTCCTTGTTCTTGGGATCTCGCTTTATGTTCTGGGTCTTTTCTTCTAATGGGGTCACAGAAGCCATGATAAAAGTTTGACCAATACTAAATCAGGCAAAATTAATCCAGGCTGTTAGGAGAGTGGTTATCCTTGGAAGTCAGTGACCAGAAGGAGTGAAGAGGGCTTCTGAGAAGATATTTCTGGATCTGGGTGTGGTTACGTTGCTGTGTTCAGACTGTGAAAATTCATCGATCTGTATACTGATAACATGTGTCTTTCTTCTCTGCCTATGTTTGTTCCAATTATCCAGCACTGTGTAACAAATCACTCCAACACTTGGTAGGCTTAAAGCAACAATAACATTATTATTTTTTTTTTCACGAATCTACAATTCGGGCAGGGCTTGGCAGGGATAACTGGTCTTTGCCCCATTTGGTGTCAGCTGAGGAAGCTGGAAGTCTGGGATCTGAGATCACCTGAAGGCTTGCTCACTCCCATGGCTTGAAATTGATGGTAGCTGTCAGGTGAAACCTTAGCTGGGACGATCAGCTGGAACACCCACGTGGGGCCCCCCGCTATGTGGCCTGGGCTTCCTCCACACTCCCAGGGTGAGCATAGAGTCAGGTGGAAGCCATA
Organism: Balaenoptera acutorostrata; assembly: GCF_949987535.1. NCBI lineage: Eukaryota > Metazoa > Chordata > Mammalia > Artiodactyla > Balaenopteridae > Balaenoptera > Balaenoptera acutorostrata. Next base: position 11,142,648 of record NC_080078.1, read on the forward strand.
TTGCCTTTTATCCCCTAGTCTTTAATGAGTGGTGTCACTCATTATGCATTTTGCCTGTCAAAGCAGCCACAAAGCCTCATCCAGTTTCAAGGTGAGGAGAAACAGACTCTATTTCCAGAGGCGGAACAGCAAAATTCTGAAAGAGTATTTGGGACCAAATATATTGCTGTAGCAAATTTTGAAAAAATCCATTCTGCTAATTGTTGTACTTTAATAAAAAGTTAAAAAAAAAAACTTTAGGTACAATAAAATTGGGAGGAAAAAAAAACCCAGATAGTTTGAGAGAAATAAGCTGAGGTAAATAACAAACCAGGTCACCATCAAGAGGTCTAAAGTCACATTCCATATCTTAATGCACTCTTGATCTTCTAAAGAGCTTCTATCCTTGCAAAAATCTTTCACTTGTAACCATCTTATGTAGAGAAAAAGAATAAACAAAAAGGCATCAGCAACTCACATTGTGGTGGTAGGCAGGTTATTACATGGGGCTGGTTGAGGCTTGTGTATTTACTCCCAGTCATTTGTAATCATGATGGAAAAAAAGAACATTATCTACCAAATAGGAGGTTGCAGTGCACAGGAAATGGAGCGTGAAAAGGATTTGTGCTGTGATGTAGAGATTAGGAAGAACAACCCATGTGACTTAATAAATGGGATGCAAATACAGTACATTCAAGTGTAACTTCAGTGCAACTTCAAAGGATTTGTTATGTGAAGAAATACAAATTCTCTGAAGCAATACTAAATACTGATTTTTTTTCCCCCCAGAATGGAGCATGATTCCATTGGAATGATTTGAAAAGCTTTTCAGTTCCAAGGTGATGCCAGAGTTCATTCCCTTTGAAACAATCTGATGTTCTTTCTCTAGCCATCACCTTCTCTTGTGACTCTAGGTCACACCCAAACATACATTTGTCCATCCTTACCCCAAGATGTCACCTGAAACCATCCATCTATGCATTTTGGCTTAAAACTTCTGGCCCTCCATCCCTGTTCTCAGAAATTTTCTCTGGCCCCCTTGGTGTCATTACCAATTTATCTGTGCTTCAGGCACCCAGCATTTTACCTCCTGACTTTCTCCATTTCATCACTTATGTCCTGCCTCAACCCAGCCCTTGAGCTTGAAAGCAGATTTAATTTTCTCCATTTTGTCTCTCTTAAACATGGGTCTCTTTTGCCCTAGGCTTTCTTATCCCTGGCTACTTTAAATAATAATTCCATCTATTCCGGGACTGATACTTTGATCCCATCCTAACATCAGTTGGAGAGGTCAACATGTCTAATACAGGAAGGCAGACACCATCTGGGTTTACAGCTGCCAAAACTGATGGTGGGTAGGGTGCAGGCTGTGTCTCAAAGAGTGTGGAAGCCACTCAGGATAAATGCCCATTGACATCTTCACCAGCACCTCAGGATATTGTCAAAGATAAAAAATTTGAAATTGAATTTTAATGATTTGCAGAAAAGAGTAGGATGTAGACCCCCAAGGGCACTACATGTCCCCTCAAGCTTACGCCCAGACCTTAACCCAGCTCCTCTTCCCAAGAGATAAACCTCCTTCTACCTCAATACAGGGGTTGAGTCACATCTGATTTTATATATTCACTGCAACATCCCCAATGGCCAGTTTCTATATTATCAATTCGTATTTATTAAATGAATGAAAAGTGATCTCATTTATCATTAACTTATTCAGATGTCCAGATTGGATACTCTCAGAAAAAAGTAAGTGTTGCCAAAATGGATTTATATTTCGAGTGTATTTCTTTTTCCAGCGGCGACTCAAGGCAACCATTTGGTATTGTCAGCATGAATGAAAATTGTGCAGAGTTTCTCAAGGGCAGAGTGATAAGGCACATCAGCACGCCACCCAGCCTGAGTCCATCTGGGCCCATCACCCTCATCCCCCAGCAGCACCTCCTCTTCTTACTCTCTGCAAAGGGAGCCAGTAATGTTTGTGGTTGAGTTGAGTGAAAGCTATCTTCCCGTTTCCCTAAGGCAGCTGTTTCCTTAAGATCCAGAGGGTGGTGAATCCTCAAAGTGTCCTCATCCCAGCACAAGCACACCCAAGCTCAGAATAGGTCTCTTCTCCTAAAGAAGAACAAGCATTTGCACTTGACTTTTCTCTTTCTTCTTTTGGAGGAGGTCAGTATGTATTTTCTAACCGACCCTGAGTCAACTGCTTCTCTGCTAGCAGTTCACTATTACTGTGTTGACCTCTCTTTAAGAACGTTTCCACCTCAAAAGCATCGAGATATATTTGAGAACAGGGTTCAGGATGGCCTTTCAATGGGTATATAATATAGCATTGTTAATGAATGTCGGTTAAAAACCTAACAATAAACATTTTTATCTTTGAGTTCTTGGGGAAACTTTGAGAAGGCATATCTGCATGAACAGTCCATAGTCTTTGGAAAGAACCACAATTTAATTAATTCCTCAGATATTTATTGAGATCATGTAAAGGGTGAGCCATTTGGCGTCTTAATCTTGTCTTGCTCAGCTGTGAAAGGAGCATAATGACACCTACCTGGTCAGGGTGAGGATTAAACAGATGACAAGGGGAAGGTGCCTGGTGCAGAATAAGGGCTCAGTAATGGCCTAAGTTTTCCTGGAGCTTCAAGAAGATTCCAGTCTAGCAAGGAGACTTCAAATAAGCTGTGTCATAAGACAAAATACGGGAAATACCATAACAGAGGGCTAAATGCTGCGTCGTGGGAGATCAGAGGTAAGGCAGACTCCTGGTGCATCAGAGACCCCCTTCGTGGCTGAGGCAGCATTTGCTCTGCGTGTTGGAGAATGGTACCATTTCCATGCACAGGCACGTAGGTGGCTCATGTGTACAAGATTCCAGACTGCCTACGTGAAACAGGTGATTCAATGGGAGCCCGCAGATATCCTGAGCTACCTGGACATGCCACGGATGGTGAAATTCAATGCACTCTAAGGATTGAGGAGTTTCAGAGGGAACTTTTATCCCAGGAGAGAAAAGAGTGAGGCATGGAAAGCCCAAACAGCCCGAGGGGAACAGTGATGTGATCACAACCATATGCTAAGGAAGGTCAACCTGCAGCAACTCTAAGGCATAGTTGCCGGGGGAGACTGAGGGTTAAGAAGGCTGTAAGGAAGATATTGAGAAACAGAAGATCAGGGGTAGTGAGGGCTTCAACTAGAGCTGTAGCCGAGGAACTTGGAGGAGGGCACTAGCGGCTGCAGAATTTCTGTGTAGGAGGAGCTTGGGGTTGGCGGTCAGCTTGGAGGAGAGCATGTGACTATCCATCAGACTCTTTCCTGCCACATCGCTCTTAAATGTCCTGAGATAGTGGGGCCACACAAAGGAAAGGGCCAGAATTCCTGAGTCATTGCTTAAAGAGGACTGCACTGGAGCGTCGGCCATCCTCAGCAATCTTAGCGTGAAATAAAAATAGAACCTTTATCTTTTAAGCCCCTGAGATGTGGAGGTTTGTTTGTTACTGCTGCCAAGATTGGCTCATCCTGACTAAGGCACTCTAAGAAGACAACAGGTGGTGAAAGCCAAGAGGTGAGAGAAAAAGCTCTGGAGTAGAGAGTGAAAACTGTATAATAAGCTAGGGAATTGAAAGCTAAGAAGGTTTAGACAAATAGATGGGAAGAAGGAGGAAATTTGACGAATAAGACAGTGGGGAAAAAGCACAGAGATTATAATATACTTAGTGTTTGCTTTGGGCCACCAGGCTGGGACCATAGTTGAGTATTATGGTGCCTCACATGAAGGTGCTTATTTACTATTAAAAATCCAGACCATAGTGCCCCGATCTTTCCAGCTGCTGATCTGCTCCATCCCCAAACTACATTCAAAATCCTTACTTAAAACCCAGTCTGGGGCTTCCCTGGTGGCACAGTGGTTGAGAATCTGCCTGCCAATGCAGGGGACACGGGTTCGAGCCCTGGTCTGGGAGGATCCCACATGCCGCAGAGCAATTGGGCCCATGAGCCACAACTACTGAGCCTGCGCATCTGGAGCCTGTGCTCCGCAGCAGGAGAGGCCCCGATAGTGAGAGGCCCGTGCACCGCGATGAAGAGTGGCCCCCGCTCGCCGCAACTGTAGAAAGCCCTCGCACAGAAACGAAGACCCAACACAGCCAAAAATAAATAAATAAATAAATAAATAAATTAATTAAAAAAAAAAAACCCAGAGGCCCGCGCACCGCGATGAAGAGTGGTCCCCACTTGCCACAACTAGAGAAAGCCCTCGCACAGAAACGAAGACCCAACACAGCCATAAATAAATAAATAAATAAAATTAAAAAAAAAAAAAAAACCCAGTCTGTCTGGTAGCAGCATAAGGTCTTCTTGTTCTTGGAATAAAAAAAAAAAACACAGTTGCTCACTATCACCCATAAAATATTGCTTCATTAACTTGAAGACTGTAATTAACTACATATCAGCCTTCTGGCTCCAGGCAAATATCCGTAATTCCTTTAGTCTTTCCTCACAGTCTGCTTCTAACCTGTTAATCATTTTCCTTGCCCTCTTGCCATCATCAGTAGAAGGAAAAAAACCCTTTAAACAGAAGCTAATCACCCATAGCACTTTACAGACGCCCCGCATTAAACTGAACCAGATACACACACAAGCGCACACACACACACACACACACACATAAGTGTGTGTGTATGCATACATGATATAAACAGAATTTTTTAAAAAACAAGAGATGAATGGTCTAGATGAGCAGGAAAAAAGTTATTTCACAAAAGATTTAATATGTGATCATTTCAAATAACAAACTACCCTATGTGCCTTTTAAAATGAGATTTAATTTATCCTCCTCTAAAAATGCTTACAGTTGTTTATTTTACCAAGGTGCTGGCTGCAAATGCAAGTCTGTTTGTATAAAGAGTTCCCTGCCCTCTGAAAGCAATCTTAAGAAATATGCTTGTAGCCAAATAGACGAACAAAAACATGGGAGAAGGAGAAGAGGAGGCCTAACCCTTAATCTGCTAAGCAGGGTGAGATTTGTCTGGAGGAGGGGAAAGAAGGGTGATCTGGCCTCGAGGAGCGAGAGGTGGGTGAGTCACTGAGGAGGAAGCAGGTAGAAAGGGAGAAGGGGACTCTGTATAAGCCTATGGCCATCACCACATACTGCCAAGTATATAGTGTGTTAGTCAGTACAAGCTAGTCTGTGCAGCAGTAACAAACTCCTGGCCTGCAGGAGTCTTTGCCCTGGCCGGTGACAAGATCCAAGGGCTTTTAGCATCCTAGTATAGTGTACTTAAGAATCAACCGGTGAGTTTATTACCACCCCAGCGACTCTGACCAGTAGGTCTGGGGTGACTCCAAGGATTAAAAGCTTAACAAAACTCCAGGTGACTCCCTTGCTGGCGCCCCAGGGAACAGAGATAAACAGGAACTAGAACCAGTCATGGAACTGGGCTTGTGGCTGCAGTACTTTTCCTGAGGATGAAAGAAAGGCCTTCATGTCACTGGGAACAGTTGTACCTGGGAGGGCAGTGGTGGTTCTGGCACTGGAAGTGGTCAAAGAATTAAGTCTTAGGAAGCAGACGGGAATAACATCTTACAGACGGTAAACTCTAAGAGGGTGGAAGATGAGACAAACCTGAGTTACTATGATTTCCTAGCATCTCACAGTGCCCAGCGCATGGTAGGTGCTCAACAAACAGCATTGAATTGAAGTGGAAAATAAGACACCAGAAGCTGAGGGTGAATGTGAGAACAGGGAGGAAATGGTAGAGGAAGAATTTGCAGGAACAATGGTTGGAACAATGGATGTTCCAACAATTCTCTGAATAGAACAGGCTGGGGAGTAACTGTTTTCCTTTTGTTTTGTGCTTGTTTCTATCAACAAGCCTAGAATGACCAAGAGAAACACCCTTTTCACAAGGGCCAGAAGGACAAGATCATGAGCTGAATTTAGGAGAAAAATTGGAAAAGTGAGTTTCTCCAAATTGCTTGAATGAATGATTCATTTGGCAGAGACCTGATGTCAAGTGCCCTCAACTATCCTGGGTCCTGATCAACTTTGGGTTTGACAGGAGCCTCATTCTCCAGGGAATCAACAACTTGGCTCTAGATTTGCTCTTTCCAGTGATTACTTGTATCAAAGAACCTGGCCACCCACACTCCAAACAATTGATAAGAAAGTGGACAAATCTGCAGTCACCTAGTGGCCAATACAATTCCATTAAAGAATGGAACCAACAATACTCTAAAATATGACTGTTAAACCAAAACATTCCACTTATTATCTGGTGCATTGCTCTATGGACATGCATGAACTGAGGACGTAGTGCTGAGCTTCTCTGACTGTCTTTGTAGAGATAATTTTTGCTTTTGACATCCTGACATTCCTGAAAGCAGAGGTCATCCATTTGCTGAATCCACAGTGCACAGAAGGTAGTAAGTTTGAATGAAAAAGGCAAGGCCATCCACTCTTAAACCACAAATACATCGCAGCCTGAGGCTCACATGATTACATATTCCTCTCCTTTGGGCTTATTAAGTAATTACTACATAAATTATTAGGATAATGTAATATGCATGACTTTAAGGAATGACAAGTTGTAGCTAACTTTCTTAATTTGTTGCCATAGTTACATTTCTAGAAATTCTAAATAATTCCCCTTCTCATGTATAAATGACTGCCACCCCACTATTTGTTTAGCTTTGATTGGCTTGACTCTAAGTGCCTGGCAGAAAATGACTTCAAGTCCAGTATTGCAAGTATTGCCTTGATTTCTCCTTCAAGATCCAACACAGCATCCAGCCAAGTCAAGGGTCTGAATAGCCTCATTCACAAGGTGAGAAGGCTTGAGAAATAAACCAGGACTGGGCAGCCCATCTTTATCTAGCATGACCTTCTTTCCTTTTGGATACCCAGTTGGCATTTACTAACCAGAAGCAAGGGACTAATGACACCCATACAAACTAAAGAAAGACTGTCTCTACTACAGTGGATTAAGTCTTAAGAAACGGTGTGAATATCCTTTTTTATTTTCCATAAAATATTGAAGGCTATGTTGGTCATATCTTTGCCGATAGGTATAGACCTGCCGGAAGCTAAGGGAATGTACTAGAATGGGGCTTTCTGACACCTGTGGATGGCAAGACCAATTTTTATCACCACACTGCTTTTCTATCCCACCTTTTAAAGGATGGGCAAAGACATATTGGGCATGATGGAGCAGATGCAAACAAAAGGAAAGCAAGAGTGAGGAAAGTACATTGAAATAGCAGAACTCAAGGTAAAAGACACTTGAAACAGTAGCATTCAAGGCAAAATACAGTAAGTCCCCTACATATGAACCTTCACGTTGAGAACTTTCTTTCTTTTTTTTTTTTTGGCTGCGTTGGGTCTTTGTTGCTGCGCGCGGGCTTCCTCTAGTTGTGGTGAGCGGGGGCTACTCTTCATTGCGGTGCGTGGGCTTCTCATTGCGGTGGCTTCTCTTGTTGCGGAACACAGGCTGTAGGCTCTCCGGCTTCAGTAGTTGTGGCTCGCGGGCTGTAGAGCGCCAGCTCAGTAGTTGTGGTTCACAGGCTTAGTTGCTCCGCGGCATGTGGGATCTTTGCAGACTAGGGCTCGAACCTGTGTCCCCTGCATTGGCAGGTGGATTCTTAACCACTGCGCCACCAGGGAAGTCCCAAGTTGAGAACTTTCAAAGATGCAAATGTGCGTTGAAGACCTGATGGAATTGGAGGCCCAGAGAAAGGACGAAGAGATACAAGAGGAAGAAGAAGTAACTGAAGAACTGATGAGATTCACAACGCAGGAAATAGCAAGGGGATTTTCTTTATTTGAGGAGGCACTGTTAGTTTTTAAGGCACAGGACCTGAACGTAGAACCGTACACGAAGGTTGCAGCAGCCATTCAGAATGCAATCCAGTGCTACCATGTCATCTATGACGAGAAAAAAAGAGCTACTACCCGGACATCACTGGATCATTTTTTTCAAGAGTGTAGATAGAATTGAATCCAGCAAGGAACTAGAACCTGTGTCATCAACGTCAGGCGTGAGTGAAATTGCAGCTTGCCCTCTGTCTCCTATTGCTGACGATCTTTCAGATCTACCATCTCCCACCTCCTCTCCCTCCTCCAGTCAGTAACTCTTCTTACCTGTTCAATCGATGCCAGCCCCTGTATGCCAGCTTTTGTACTGTACTACTGTACTTTTCAAGGTACACTACTGTAAGATTAAAAATGTTTTCTTTATTTTTTGTTTGTTGTTTATGTATCATTTATGTGAAAAGTATTATAAACCTATTACAGTACAGTACAGTACTATATAGCCAATTGTATTAGTTGGGTACCTAGGCTAACTTTGTTGGACTTAACAAACAAATTGGACTTACAAACGCACTCTTGGGAGGGAACTCGTTTGTATGTAGGGGACTTACTGTACATTAAATAATAGACAGGGGCATTTTATTTTGGTAATAAGTATAAAATTCAACAGCATCAAAATGTATAGAAGAAGACAGCCATTAGAAACGGGGGGGAAAATGACCAGAAAACAATTAGTGTAAGAGAAAACACAATTCCTTAAGCACCTCTGTGTTTTAATGATTAAACTTTAAATAGTAAAATAATTACAACTGGAGAACTCGGTGTCTATATCCATCTATCTGCTTCTACCACATCTCTATGTTTCTATAAACCTTTTCAGTCTACAGAGAATCCACCTCCTTCCTAAGCATCTATGAGAGAATTGGCCGTATACCAGGACTTGAGGAAAACTAATACATTTTGAAAAGCAGACATTGTAGAGTTCATATTTCTGATCACAAAGCAAATAATAATAATAATGATTATAAATGCTTAAAATACCCACTTACTTGGAAATTAAAGCAAAAACTGTAACAAGTTTTTGAGTCACAGTGGAAATCGAGGAGATATGGGGATCTATGTATATGTATAGCTGATTCACTTTGTCATACAGCAGAAACTAACACACCATTGAAATGCAATTATACTCCAATAAAGATGTTAAAAAAAAAAGTGAGTGTCTAAATGTGCACTTGTGCATACTTAACTTTTTAAATGAGAAAGACTGTAAATAAACAAACTCATGTTTCAATTCAGGAAATGTTCAAATGTTCAACTCAAGAAATCAGAAAGTCCCCTTCTAGGGAAGGAGGCTTGGGGGAGGCTTGGACTAGAGTTTTCCAGCTCACCCTAACTGATCTGATGTGTCTGCAAAGATGGGGGTGGAGAGTCACAGGTTATTTATGTAAAACCCTGTCCTTTATGTTTGCCCAACAAAACCCCTGCTTCCCCCCCCCCCAACCTCGTCTTCATTCAACTAAAATTTTCTTGCCGTCTCCCTTCTGCACATATTCCCATGCGACACGTCAGTCTAAGGTACGATTATTCAGAGGGAGCTTCCAATCTGACTAACTGCCCAGTGTGTATAAACTCACACTCTACAACAGCTTATAATTACAATTAATAGCAGACACCAACTCCAGGCATAATTAATTCAAGCAAAGAGGCACATCTAGCCGATGAGCCTTTCTTAAGATGACAAATGGATTTAAGTGAAATAATGCTTGTGCAGTGCATTGCCTAGCCGACACATTCCGAATGCTTAATAAACATTAACCATTAGACCATTTTATTTCATTACATATATTTGTGTATATAGAAAAACTATAAAGCTATTACAGTGAATAATAGAGTTTAGTAAAGTGACTGAATAAAAGACAAATAAACAAAAATAGATATATTTACTACACTCTATCAATAGGCTTAAAGATATAGTGAGAAAATCCTATTCAGGAAAGTTGCAAAAATGAAACAAAACAGAATAAAGCAAAGCAAAAACTAGTAACAAATATAATAAGCAATGTACAAGGCCTATATGTAGGGAAATATAAAACTTCACACAGAAGAATATTAATAATAGAGAGAGATAATATATCCCTTGATTGGAAGATTGCATATTTTAAAAATTTAAATTATTCTCAATTTAAGGCATATTTAAGCATAATCCAAGAAAAACATTAATGGGATTTTTCAGGGGGAACCTTTGGATCATGATTTTAAAGTTTATCTGTAAAAATGAAGAGATTATTCAACATTAAAAAATGTAAATTAAACCACAGTGAGATAACACTGTACACTTTTTAGAATAGCTAAAATAAAAAATAATCATAGCAAATGCTGGGGAGGATACAGAGACCCTGGATCTCTCATACATTGATGTTGATTAATAAAATGGCACAGCCACTGTGGAAAATTGTTTGGCAGTTTTTAAATGAAACTAAACTTACATTTACTCTCTGACCCAGCAATTACATCCTTAGGCATTTATCCCAGAGAAATGAAAACTTAGGCTCACACAAAAACCTGGGCATAAATGCTTATAGCAGCTTTATTTGTAACAACCCCAAACTGGAAACAATCCCAATGTCCTTCAGTGGGTGAATGGGTAAACACACTCTGGCACAATGGAATAATACTCAGCGGTAAAAAAGGAATGAATTGTTGCCACACAGAAGCCTGGAGGGAGCTCAAGGGCTTTATGCTTAGTGAAAAAACCAGGCTTAAAAGGTTATGTGATGCATACTTCTCTTTACATAACATTCTTCAAATGTCAAAACTATAGACGTGGAGAAAAGACTAGTGGTTACCAGGGGACAGGGGTGCAAATATAAAGGGAAGGAGGGGGCTTCCCTGGTGGCGCAGTGATTAAGAATCCACCTGCCAATGCAGGGGACACGGGTTCGAGCCCCGATCCGGGAAGGTCCCACATGCCGTGGAGCAACTAAGCCCGTGCGCCACAACTACTGAGTCTGCACTCTGAAGCCTGTGAGCCACAACTACTGAGCCCAGTGCCACAACTACTGAAGCCCGTGAGCCTAGAGCCCATGCTCCACAACAAGAGAAGCCACTGCAATGAGAAGCCTGCGCACCACAACGAAGAGTAGCCCCTGCTTGCCACAGCTAGAGAAAGCCCACGCACAGCAACAAAGACCCAATGCAGCCAAAAATAAATAAATTTATTAAAAAAAAATAAAGGGAAGGAGGGCGCAAATATAAAGGGGGCATCAGGCGGAAGCTCCTTTGTGGTGATGGAGCAGCTCTATATTTTGATCATGGTGGTATTTACACAAATCTATACATGTAAATCTATAAATTATATAGAACTCTGCATGCACATGCAAGCACAAACACATACACACACAAACATCCACAGGAATGGATGCATGTAAAAGTGGTGAAAACTGAATAATATTGTAGTCTAATTAACAGTAGGGTACCGATGTCGGTTTTCTGGTTTTGATATTGTACTACAGTTATGTAAGATGTCACTGTTGGGGAAAGCTGAGCAACGATTACATGGGACTCCATGTGCTATATTTTGTGACTTCCTGTGAGTCTGCAATTATTTCAAATTTAAAGTTTTAAAACAATCAAAAAGAAAAAAGGTAAGAATTACGAAGAGTTGCGAGACTCATAAAAATTATGAAATGTAAAATAGGAAGAGTGGAGTGATCTGATCTGCTGGCACCTACAGAGCGTACCATAATGCCACACAATGAAAATGTGTTTGGAGTCAGGAGTTGACAGATCTATGAAACAGAACAGGTAGCACTGAATCAGGAGCTGGCACGTATGTTAAAGAAAGAATTACAATTGAGGATCAAGGGGAGTGTGACTCAACAACTCATATTAGAAATTTGAGTAACTCCTTTGAAACAAAATTATGTTACGTCTTCATGTTATAGGATACCCCCAAAGAAATTCCAGATGTATTAAAGTGTCAAGAAAAAAGTTCACAATAAATTAATTGATTGCTATGTAGGAAAAACTTCCTAATCATAAAAATCTATGGGTCAAATCATAAATATCTATCTCGGACTTCTATTCATCCAACACATCATAAACAACAACAATAGACAAAGATATATTAAGGGGAAAAGTTTATTATCATTATTTTATTTAAAAAGATCTTTTAAATCTAAAAGAAACAGATCATCTCAATGGAGATATGTAAAAAGGACATAAACAGACAATTAACAAATTAAAAGATATTGACATTGTAACAAATAAAATGATAATGAATAAGCAAAGGGATGAAAAATTAAAGCCATGGTATAGCCTCTTTGGAAAACAGTTTGGCAGTTTCTTAAAATACTATACATGCAACTAACATATGACCCAGTGATTGTACTCCTGGGAATTTATCGGAGAGAAATGGAAACTTAGGTTCACACAAAAGCCTGTACACAAATGTTCATAGCAGCTGTATTTAAAGAGCCAAAACTGGAAACAACCCACATGTCCTTCAATGGGTGGACATTTACAGAAACTGTGGTACATCCATACCATGGAATACTACTCAGCTATCAAAAGGAAAACCTTTCAGTACATGTAACAACCTGGATAAACCTCTAGAGAATTATGTTGAGTGGGAAATGCCAGTCCCCAAAAGGTTACAAACTCTATGATTCATTTGCATAAAACTCTTGAAATGACAAAATGAAATGGAGAACATATTAGTAATTTCCAGGGGTTAAGAACATGGAGATGGGGAGTAAATGTGGCTATAAAAGGGCCAATGTGAGACATCCTTGTGGTGATGGAGATGTTCTGTATCTTGACTATATCAACAGCAATCCTGATATTGTACTATAATTTTGTAAGATGTTATCACTGGGTAGCACGTGGAGAAAGGGTATGTGGGGTCTCTTGGTACTATTTCTTACAACTACCTGTGAATCCACAATAATTTCAAAGTAAAAATTTAATTAAAAAGCAAATAATTATGACAACACAAAAGATAGTTCTTTTGCCTATCGAATGGATGAAGAAATAAATTATAGCTAATAATGCTGGGCGGTGTATGGTGAGATTGGAGTTCTCCAAATAGCTGATGGAGATATAAATTGATACCAATTCTGTAAAGCTTTCTGGCAATACATATGATGATCTTTTAAATTGTTTATGTCCTTGACACAGTGATTTAATACGGAGGAATCCATCTTGAGAAAATAATCAGAGAGGTGGACAAAGATATATGAATAAGGCTATTCATATTTCTGTATTATTAATAAACTAGTAGAGAAAATTAGAGGGAAACAGAAAGTTCAACCATAGGAGAACAGTTGGTTAAATGGAGGCATGTTCACACACTAAAAACTCAGGTTTTTAACGACTATTTAGTGCTATAGGAAGAGGTTCACAATGAAAGTGCAGGACAGAGACAAAACATAAAATGGCAAATGAGGATTCATCCAGACCACATACCCAGACATACCTGTACATGCATGCATTTGCATCTGTACATAGGCATACCTACTCATACATACACAAAGCTTGAAAGGGAAATATCAGACTATTTAGAAGTGGTTGTTGCTCTGTGGCAGTGATTTACATTTTTTAGTACATTGCTAATATCATACCATGAGAATGATCACCTTCATAATCAGAAGGCGAAGCAAGCATTCTTTTTGTTAATTGAAGAATAGCCGATGTACAATAAGTTACAGGTGTACAATATCGTGATGCACACTTTTTAAAGATTATACTCTATTTATAGTTATTATGAAATATTGGCTATATTCCCTGTGTTGTACTATATATCCCTGTAGCTTATTTTATACATAATAGTTTGTACCTCTTAATCCCCTACCCCTATCATGCCCCTTCCCCTCTCCCCACTGGTAACTACTAGTCGGTTCCCTATATCTGTGAGTCTAAATGCATGAGGAGTGAGCAAAGAAGATTGCCAGATGGAGGGGTCAGGTTAAGCATAAAGTTAATTAAAAACAGATTCAAAATGCATTTATTGATCACTTCCTGCATGCCAGCAGCTTGGCTAGGGACTCTTTTCTAACATGTTCATTTAACACTGACCTCAAGGAAGGCATAGCCCCCATTTTATGTAAGATGAAAACAGTTCAGAGAGGTTAAGCGGCTTGCTCAGAGACACACAGCAGGTAGACAGCAGAGCAGAAACCTGACCCTCCCATGCTAATTCTCTTGCTCTTCCTACTATGACGCCAATCACCACGTAGGTAGACATGGTCAGGTTAGAGCTGGTGTGACTCAACCCAGAGGACAGGAGTGAAATTATTAGCTCAATTAAAAAGAAAAGATGGTTTATGAAAACTTTACTACTAGAAATAAACAAAGTGTTTAGAGCTCAGTCACATAGACCTACGTGAACTTGGCAACTACCAGCTGCTTTGATTTCACTGATGATTTGTAAAAGTGACATCAGTTTAAACCTTTGCTGTACAGCGGCTTCAACCGGTAAAAACAAAGCCAAAGCTTCGAGCGTGGCTGGCCAGGAGCTGTGAAGTGTGGTGGAGTCTGGCCTACCTACAAAATCCTGCCCTCCTCCTGCTTTGGGCATTGGGGAATATTGGAGCAGAGCGAAGGAAAAATGAAGGAGGAAGGGGAGAGGTCATTTGCTATTTCTTCTTGTGCCCCTATCAATCCTCTTTCTGTCATTCTGTCCCTTTTTTTCTTTAAACCTCCGCCAAAACTCCAGTGCCTTCCAGCTGCTTTTCCTCCTTGTTCAACTCTGTCCTGAAGCTCCCTGAAGAGGGAGAGACAAGCCCTCTCTCAGTAACGGCTCAGCTGATAGAGTAAACGAAGGCACAGCAAGGCATCAACGTGAAGGTCTCTCAAGCTTTAACTCCTGAAGGAAGTAATCTAGTAGAACATCTTGACATCTGGGATCAAAAAACCTGGTGTGGTGGTTTGAAAATATGTCTGCAAATTCAAAGGCATGCTTCCTATCAAGAAGTTTATGTCTCCTCCCCTTGAAGATGGGCAGGCCTTTGTGTTTGCCTCTGTGAATAGAATGTGGCAGGAGGGATGTTACTTGATTTAAAAGGCTGAGTTAGAGAAGGTCACGGTCAGGCATCTTCTGCTATGTTCTCTTGTGATACTTGCTTTGAAGTCCTGAGCTCTTGTGTGAGAGGCTGGGCTACTCTGAAGTTTCCATGCTGGAGAGACCATGCAGAGCAATGAGACAGAGACAGATGGAGACAGAGGTAAGTAACCCTGGTTTTTCCCAGCTCTCGATCTTCCCAAGCTCAGGCACCCGACCTATGAGTGAGGCAGCCTTCAGATGACCCAGCCTGGCTACAGTCTGACTGCCATCCCAGGGGAGATTCTGAGCGAGAACCACCCAGCTGAGCCCAGTCGATCCCCAGAACCATGAGACATAATAATACACTGATAGTCATTGCTTTCTGCAGCTAAGGTTTAGGATTATTTGTTATGCAGCAACATCTGGTTTCTGCCACCTGCAAACACTGGGTGATGACCGAATCATGCTGTTTCTTTGCCAACTCAGTTTCTTCATCTGTAAAATGCAAGATTTGGGGTTATCTCCCATCATATCTTTTTGAGAGTCGCCTAGGTGGTTACGTGTGTGAAATGTTTGGTAAACTGTCAGACCGTCAACTAATGTTGACGGTTATTGGAGGCAACACCTACAGCTGGGGAAACATCCCCAGGGACAGAATTCCAAGCATTTGGGCTGGCTGGGCCATGAAGCACGTTCAAGCATGGGCCATGGGCCTGGTCAGTCCAGCAGGATCCCAGGGAGTCCTTTTCCGGCCTGCAGAGGCACAGTGGAACATTCCAGGATGGGGCTCTGTGCCTCGTGAGTTCTGGGGAACCCACAAGGAGAGGAGAGTGGCCTCAAGGATGTGTGATTTGTCAGCCTTGCCAGGTCCAGTGTTGCTGTGTAGCCACTGGGGGATCATCCCTTGTTTCCTTTTGTAGCCCCTGAGCCCCCCTGGAGGAGGGGACACAGCAGCTCCAGGTGCTATAGGTCAGGGCTACCGGAACTGCTCTAACACCCAGCTCATTATAGGGCTTAGAAGTCAGATCATCCCACTCAGAAGGCTGCTCTATGGTCCACTTCCTCACACTGTTAGAAGCCAGAAATCAATAAATACCTTTCTATGGGGGACTGTGGCCCGGAACAGACTGACGGATAAAATCATCTCCAAAGAGGTGACGATAAAAGCCCTGACGGCTCGGTTTTGAGGTCCTCTGATCGTCTGTGCATGATCTTTGAACCTCCAAGCTCCTGTGCCAATCAAAGGGAGGCTTATCGGGGAGGGAGTCGGGGAAGAAGTCCCCACCTGCTGGTAGGGTGTGACCAAAGACCCCAGCCGCGGAATCGCTTGGGAGTTTGAAAGGAACTCCGTTTGTTAAAAAGGAGCTGGGCTGCAGCTGCGGACGCCCCTCATCCCAGAGCAAACCCAAGAAGACTTGCTCCGTGTGTCAGTCCCCAGGAGCGAAGAGGCTCCCGAAGCTGGCCAGATTTGGGACTGCCTGGGAGCTTATTAACAAATATAGATTCTTCGCTCAGAATATCTTGGGGTGGGGTCCTGGCATCTTCATATTTAGTAAGCTCCCCAAGTGATGCTTCTGCAGCCAGCCCGGCAGTTATTTTTTTAAATGAGCCCAATATGGTGCTTTCCTAACTATGATCTGCTCATGAATATTAAAAGGAGGTGTGTGCATTGAATGGAGTTCTATAGAGACACGTTTTCTGGAGGCTGGGTAGGTCTACAGGGGACTGAGTGACAAGGAGAGTTGGGAGAGAGGAAAAGGGCGTTCTGGGAGGGGGAGACAGGACCAGAGGTGGGGAGATGTGAATGCAAGGGACCTGCATAGAGGCGTGGAAGGGGACTTCTGGCACCACTTCAGCTCTGCTGCTGACAACCTGGGCCACCCTGAGCACACCTCTGAGCCACCTGTGAGGGAGAGCCACCTGCGGCTGACACACCCACAGGCTTACACATTTTGGATCATTCTGGCATTGGCAACTGAGGTCTTCCTGCCATGTCAGGGCAGCAACCTTTTTTGTTGTTTGTTTTGGTCACGCCGTGCAGCATGCGGGATCTTAGTTCCCCGACCAGGGATCGAACCCAAGCCCCCTGCATTGGAAGTGTGGAGTCTTAACCACTGGACCGCCAGGGAAGTCCAGGGCGGCATCCTTATGGGCGGTCTCTGCTTCAAACTGCATCAGCCCTTGTTGAATTCATCCTCTTTAACTGTTTTGCTTTTTGTTAAATTTTTTATTCACAACCCCACTCCCACCAAACCTTCTGTGGGGTTAGTAGGTTTGCTGAATATTTGTGCTCATAAGGAAAGGTCTTATCTGATGTGACACAGGCTCCTAACAGCTTCCTGGCTCCATGAGGCAAGAGCAAAGGGAAATCTCTCCTGGTCTTGTCTTGGAACA